>NW_022589704.1:44840144-45549501 GCF_004348235.1 Phoca vitulina
GGGGGGTGGGGTGGGAGGGATGGGGTGACTTGGTGATGGACACTGGGGAGGGTATGTGCTATGGTAAGCACTGTGAATTGTGCAAGACTGTTAAATCTCAGATCTGTACCTCTGAAACAAATAATGCAATATATGTTAAGAAAGAAAAAAAGAAGAAGAAGAATGTAGCAGGAGGGGAAGAATGAAGGGGGGGAAATCGGAGGGGGAGAAGAACCATGAGAGACGATGGACTCTGAAAAACAAACTGAGGGTTCTAGAGGGGAGGGGGGTGGCAGGATGGGTTAGCCTGGTGATGGGTATTGAGGAGGGCACGTTCTGCATGGAGCACTGGGTGTTATGCACAAACAATGAATCATGGAACACTATTATCTAAAACTAATGATGTAATGTATGGGGATTAACATAACAATAAAAAAAATGAAAAAAGAAAAAAAAAAAAAAAAGATGTGCCTGTACTTTTGCTGATTTCCCTGGTGTAAATG
This sequence comes from Phoca vitulina, assembly GCF_004348235.1. Lineage (NCBI taxonomy): Eukaryota > Metazoa > Chordata > Mammalia > Carnivora > Phocidae > Phoca > Phoca vitulina. The sequence goes on from NW_022589704.1 coordinate 44,840,627, forward strand.
CTTCCAACATGGCCAATTGCAAGATCCTGGCATGATGTCACAAAATACCTGTAGGTAGAGTATTTTGCCTCAGGTCCTAAGACATGGAGAAGCCGCTTACCAGACAAAAGCTGTGGCTGGCACAATGTAGGCTGCTACTGCAATCTTAAATACCAGTTTCTCCCTCTGCTTCCATTACCATCAAGAACACACAGAAATCTCAGGATGGAAAGCATGGTTTCTCAAGCTCAACACTATTGGTATTTGGGGCCACGTAATTCCTATGCATTGTAGGATGATTGGCAGCATTTCTGATTTCTACCCACTAGATGCCAGTGGCAATACCTGTCCTCCTTCATACAATTGTGATAGCTAAAAATGTCTCTTGATGTTACCGAATGTCCCCCTGGGGAAGGAGAGCAACAGTGCTCAGGATCAAGAACTACTGCTACAGAGATACTCTCACGAAACCTTCGTTCCTAGCCAGTGACCATCGGGACTGTCTCTCATCATATGTCCTTGGTTTTAACTAAGTTAACCTGATAACTTCATAGTGACAAACTAGCAATTTGTCTGTCAGAAGATGGACAATGGTGTGCTGAGTTCTAATTACACATGACACTTAACCTCTGTAGATCTGTTTCCTCATCTGTAAAATGGGACAATCTCACCAACTCTAACATTTCGTGATGTGTGTGTGTGTGTGTCTGTGTGTGTGTGTGTCTGTGTGTGTTTGTGGTGAATAAAGTTCTTGACCATTGAGGTAATTTATTAGTCTTTTCTATTTGTGGATGTTTAAAGGTCGCCACCTAGTGGCAATATATAAGTACTTTTTTATGTTATGTTAATCACCATACATTACATCATTAGTTTTGATGTAGTGTTCCATGCTTCATTGTTTGCGTATAACACCCAGTGCTACATTCAGTACGTGCCCTCTTTAATACCCATCACCAGGCTAACCCATTCCCCCAACCCCCTCCCCTCTAGAACCCTCAGTTTGTTTCTCAGAGTCCATAGTCTTTCATGGTTCGTCTCCCCCTCCGATTCCTCCCTCTTCATTTTTCCCTTCCTACTATCTTCTTCTTCTTCTTCTTCTTCTTTTTTTTAACATATAATGTATTATTTGTTTCAGAGGTACAGGTCTGTATTCATCAGTCTTACACAATAAGTACTTTCCATTGTAGATGGCTGACTAAGATTAGTACTAGAGTATCCTGGGGGATGGGTGGGAATGATGATAAATGGAATATTTACCTTAATATAAAATGTATATAATTCAGCTCACTTAGAAATATGAAGGTATATATTTTAATGTGTTCCCAAATTATAGTTTTTGTTTTCAATGTTTCTTAGTAAAACTGCTCATGTACTATATTTTTCTTACTTTCACTTACAATTATGTTCACTTAATTTTGGATAATTTTTACAAATTTTTATTAATTTTAATCTCAATTTGCATAAGAGTAAATCATGTAGGTTATTTAGAGTAGATGCTTTGGAGGCACAGACTGCATCATGAAGTCAATAGAAAAGTGGGCTGTCTTCAGAGGGGACTTTAAAACATGATTATTAATCACAGAGGGATGGAGAAAGGACACAATTTTTGAGGATTAATATTACCCAAACTTCTCTCTATTCTCGTTGACACTAAATGTAGTTTTTGGTGTTGTCTTTAGAAATCCCCTTGGGAGCAGAGATGTTTCAGCTCACTTTTTGTATAACAATACCTGGTTATCAATTAGCAATTTCACATTTCAAAAAGACATTAGAAATTTTCCACACAAGGCTCTTTGAGTAGATCAGACTACTACATTTTCTGTGCCACCATTGACAATATGAACTTCCAGCTGATGGTGCTCACATTCCTATGATCCAGGGGTCCTAGATAGCAATTAAAATCAGCCTCTTAAGTATAATTAAAAGAGTTCAGTGAATTGACAGTGGTTTAGGAGTCAGAAAGTGTTTGAGTTGATAAAGGAGGAGAATAATTTTCTGAGAAATTAGTTTTTAAAGTGGAAGTTTTTCAGACTATCTACTTCTATTTGAATAGATAAGTTTGCTTATATTCTACTGTTCCAAGAAGTAAACATATCTATATGAATCTATATAAATGTTTGAATATATTAATTAAATTACTGAATAGCTATTATGCCACCCTCCCCAAAGCCATTATATGCAAACTGCCCCCTTTCCCATCTCAGCTTGTTTTATATTTATTCTTCCTGCTGTATCAACTCATATTTTAATTACTTATTGTAAGCCAGGAGGTGTTCTCATGTTTAGGCATGAGAAGCTTCTTTTATTAAACTCCAATTCCGTTACTATATTTTTCTTGATCCCTGCTTCTAATTATAAAAATCATACTGACTTTTGAGTTCTTTGGTCCCTTCTTTCTTTTGAAAGTCTGTTAAGACTCTTCAGGGTTAAGAAGTCAGAAAATGCTTCACAAGGCTTGTGGGAATGATGAGGTTGGGGGATGGAGCATTTCCAGCACTGAGGACGTGGCTGTTCACCAAGCTGCCTTCAGAATGTGGGTTGGGAGGAGGGTGGAATTTGGCAGCTAGAAATCATTGCTCACTTCTCTGAGAACTAGACTTGGCTAGTTCTACTTGACCCAGGCTGGGTCACTGTGCCTTGCCCTCTGTTTCTCATTGGTCTGGTCTACCTGTGGGGGTGCTAAAGGAAATAAAGTGTGCCAGACTTGAAGGACTAGAATAAGGAGGATTGAAATGTGAAAACGTAATAAGCATATATTGTGACTACTATGTGCCAAGAACTATACAAAACATTAAAAAAATTAGAAATGAAAAAACCACAAACCCCAGTCAAGGGGCTTTCAGATATTTTTTTGGTGGGAGGAAGTTATGTAGGCACATATATAATTAACTGTCATCTAAGACAGACAAGTGAATTTAGAAATTTTTATTAAACACCACAAAACCAACCAAATAGGGAAGCTTGTTCTAGAATACTGGTGAACTGAATGCAATTTTATAATTATTCCAAGAAGGCTCATTATTGGGGATTTAATACATCAAGAGTAAAGTTTTTACCCAGAATGTACAACCATGCCCTAATGGAGAGGCTGTGACCAGTGCTGAAATCAGCAGTGTCAGCAGAGCTGATGAAATTACTGTAGGTGGCTGGATTGCTATTGATTTTTTTTTACAGGACTTTATTTATTTTTTTTTTTTAGAGAAGTTTGAGGTTCACATCAAAATTTAAAGGTGGGCACAGAGAGTTCTCATATACGCTCTGTCCCCATATATCCATAGCCTTCCCCATTATCAAGATCCCCCATCAGAATCCATAGTTTACATTAGAATTGCTCTTGATGGTGTACATTTTATGGGTTTGGACGAGTGTATACTGGCACGTATTCATCATCATAGTATCACACAGAGTGTTTTCACTGTTCTAAAATTCTTCTGTGCTCCGCCTTTTAATCTCCCCATTCCCACCCCAACCCCTGGCCACCGCTAATCTTTTTACTGTCTCCATAATTTCGCCTTTTCCAGAATGTCATAGAATTGGAAGCGTACAGTATGTCTATTCCTTTTTAAAATAATGAACACTGCATCTCCATCAAGAAGTCTGTGCTTTTAGCTTTCTACTAAGTACATATTTGGCAATGTGTTCTAATTTGCGCTGGCTTGTTTTCCCAGGGTCCTCGTGGTCCTCAGGGAATTGATGGAGAACCAGGTGTTCCTGGTCAACCCGGTGCCCCAGGGCCTCCTGGACATCCATCCCACCCAGGACCTGATGGCATGAGCAGGGTGAGTTCTATGCATTATTCAATGTTATATTTAGATAATATGTTAATTTTAAAATTTTTATTATTGAAGGATAGTTGACATACAATGTTCTAGTAGTTTCGAGTGTACAATGTAGTGATTCAACAATTCTATACATTCCTCAATGCTCACCATGGTAAGTGTAGTCACCGTCTGTCACCATACAATATTATTACAGTATTATTGTTTGTATCCCCTATGCTGTACTTTTCATCCCTGTGACTTATTATTTCATAACCAGAAGTTTGTGCCTCTTCATCCCCTTCACCTATTTTGCCCATTCCCCCCACCTAAGTTTTTGATTTATTATTATGATTTTAAGTTGTCTTAGTTCACATGTTGGCCCTTGACTGGAAGAGCAGCCAAGTGAATGCAGTTCTACTATGGAGCAACAATAAAACTAGGAAATCCACAGAGAATTGTTGGAAAATTCAAAATAGCATTTTTCAAAGTACCACTTCAAATTACTTGTGTTTTTCAATGTCAGTTCTTGACTCTGCAATTTTGTTCTTTCCATTGATTCTAAAGGACTGCTAATACTCTCCCCAATATAAATTGAAAAGAGCGACATCTTTCTTCTTCGGCTGTTCTCTAGGCTCAGAATGCTCACAAAATCTGTGTCATGTTGAGTTGACTGAAAAATGCTATCTGACGATTTCCCAATTTTAGTTTCCTGCCAGAAATAAAATAAAACAAAATATCTTTCTATATATGCTTCCTTGAATTCTTAGTGGCAGACGGGGATTTATGAGTAGAAGCATAGCAAAACTAGGGAACATATGGACTGAAATCGGATTTTTGTTTTATTATAATTTATACAGTTGCTTCTCAACTGATTGCAGAAGGAATTGCCAATTTATTTTTTTCAACAGTATGCACATTTCCCCCACTAAGATCTGGAAATTAATCGAACTCCTGGAATATATATGGACAGTTTTGGTCAGTTGGGTTAGCAGAGTTTTTGTGATGTGAAAGAGAATAGATAAAACCATTGCCAATTCTTGGAACAGTCAGGGAGTCATTAAAAGGATTATAAAATCTTTATCAACTTACATAAATACAGTTAAAGTTTACTGGTCATGAACAAAGAAATAAGAATATAATCTAAGTAAAATAGTCTGAAATGGAAACTGGAATCTTCAGGACAAATGTTTTAAAAGCATCTTTTAGGCTTTGTTCAGACATTTGGAATGCTCCAATTGTGGGAGGAAATCAGATAAAGAGATTTAAAGCTGAAAACGATTAGACCAGCAGAACAGTATATGCTTTTACCAAGGAGGAGACATTTGGCCCATTGCAGTAGTTGTTCTGAAGGAACTTAGTTATTAAATACTCTGAGGAAGACTGTTCAATCAAAAACACATACAATGAAAAAGAGCTCAAATCTCATTCTGCGCTTTAAAGTCAAAAGTATAAAATGATTCTCAGAAGAGTCATTCTATGAGAATCCCAGAGAACGTGCATTTCTCAATTTAAAAGTTTGTTGATCTATGTCTTTTACTGTGGAAAAAACATGACCAATTTGCTTTTACAGCCATTTTCAGCTCAGATGGCTGGGTTAGATGAAAAATCTGGACTTGGGAGTCAAGTAGGCCTCATGCCTGGCTCTGTGGTAAGTGCAGATTTTACTGATAATCAAAGTTTCTTGTGGAAAATAACATTATATAAAGCAAGGTTTGAATTAGCTAGTTAAAAAGTAATATGTGTCTTCTTAAACAAATCCATCCCTCCATTAACTCATTCAGTTTATTTGTCAAACCCTGCCGTGTACCAGTTAAAAGCCCAGTGGTGTTCCATTCATAACTGTGCAAAGACTTTGTTGACTTCAATAAAGGGCTGCCTGTATATTCCATTTAATATTTGAAGAAAATAAAGGATTTTAAAACATATAACCACCACAACAAAACCCATACTTTTTATGGTGTTGTTAGAAACAGTGATTTGGCAAAGCTTTGACATGGGAAGTTTTGCCATTTTAATTTTCATTATTTCCTATTTAATATCCTCTGGCTGCTTATGCCAACAACTCTACAGTTTCCTGACTGGGCCTAGTAACCATTCCCATCGTCTTTTGAATTTCTTCAACTGCCAAAGAGTCCCATTTTCTCTGGGCAAGTACTTTAACGTGGGTATTTGGAGAATACAATCTCACTGAACAAATTAACACTTATCCAACCAACTCTCCCATGCTTTTTTGCTCATAACATAATTCAAAGTCATCCCAGATTAATGGAATTCTGGGCAATAGCAAGTGTAAAATTAGACTACATACATAACCACCTCTTTTACCCATCCTTAAACACTGCCTGTCTGTCTACTTTTTAAATCACTAGCAGTATGGGCTCATTCAATGATTACCTTGGGATATGTTTCTGAAATATACGTGTTTCCATCCATTTGAAGTTCAAATTGCATATATGTTTATTTTTTAAATGGAGCTTTTTTTTTCTTACTAGCTAAAACCCTGATCAATTCAAAATAAAAATTTAAATTTTTCCTATAAGAACAAAGTTGATTTTGATTTAATTGGTTTTGCTTTTTCTGACACCTCAAAAATTATATGGATATATGATTAATACAATTTTTAAAATGGCATTTTCCTTTCCTTCCCTTTGTCATGCCTCGGTGTAATCATTTCATGTTTAAATGGAAAAAGCCTATGTGGATACTTTAAATGTTTGTTATGAAAGAAAGAAATAATCCAGAAATCTCAGTGCCATAGATAATTTTAAACTTACATTTAATATAATCTAGTCAATATTGTTGATAGCTTCCTAAATCTTTAATTCAATGTACTCATTAAAGCTATAAGAGTTATCTGCCGTGATGCTGAAGAATGCAATAGACAGTTTGAGAATTACTTAACTGCCTGCCAAGATTTTTCTTTTGTTGGATATTCTGGTTTAACAGAGCCACCCCTTAAGCATGCAAATGTTCTTGTCCGAGGGGCACTGGGTGTATACAGGCATATTCTTTTTTCTCTTTATGAGAGTGAAAGTATGTATAAAATCATCCCAAATGTTGCCCGAACCTTAATCTTCTTGAATTTAGCTGCATTCCAGATGAGTACAAATGGAGAATGTCATCATCTTTCACTGTCAAAGCTTCACTTTACCAGATTCTAAGCCTGATTCAACATTTTTGAACTGTTTGGCCTAATTGTCATGAACACTATGCAACTTTTCTTCTCATTTGTTTTTAAGGGTCCTGTTGGCCCAAGGGGACCTCAAGGCTTACAAGGGCAGCAAGTAAGTCTTTTTATAATTAAACTACATACTATAGCAAAATAAAAACAAATACCAATAAGGTCTCTGTGACATGCGTGCTTTCGGCTGGCCTTTAAATTTCATATTGTAATGCTCACTTTGAACAGGCTGTGTTCAATTAACTTCTATTCAGAAATACATGCAGCATGTTTTTCAAAGTTTCTTCATGGGGCTAAAGTTTTATCATCTGGTTTCTTTATGTGACTGGCCTCAATACAAAGGATTTTTATATGCCTTTGCTTCTGAAATAACAGATCATTATCTCATGTCATAATGAAAATTCTCCTAATTGGTTATGTGCTAACTCTGAGGCTGTGAAACCAGATCATTGAAGGCTACCACCATGTGGTGTTAGAAATCACAGCCAAGGTAATCACTCCATGGGATCTTTAAAAAGAGTATAATACTATCTTTCTGTAGCATGTCAAATACCAATCAAATAGTGTAGAGATATTTTTAATTTTTGTAGTGATTTGACGGGCAGTAGGAAATAATTTTTCCAAAGAAAGGGAAAAAAAAGAATTCTTAGCTCTGTCAAAGATTTCGTATTGTCATTATCATGTGTGTGGAGTCTTACTTCAAGCCATTTTATATTACTGCCCTGGATGAATAGAAAACTGTAGTTGTTGATGGTGATGAGGAAGACGAGGGTCAGGATCATGATGATAAGTACCACCGATGGAACACTCCCTCTGTGCAGCACTATTCTAGGTTCTTAACGTGCAGTTGTTATCAAGAAAGCTGTAACAGCTTAATGAAGTAGGTAGCATTATTATTCTTATTTCACAGGTTAGGAAATTGAGGTTTCGAGAGATTAAGTAACTGCCCCAAAGGCACAGAGCTGGAATGTGGGAGAGCCAGCAGTTTAAGCAATTGCACTATCCTGTAGGAATATATGATTTAGCATTCTGTTTTCTTTGGTTTGTATATGTAATTTACATATAATTATATTTATTTGCATAATTTGTTCCCAATTTTAGGGTGGCGTTGGCCCTACAGGACCTCCTGGTGAACCTGGCGAACCTGGACCAATGGTAAATGTCAAGTAAGCATGCAGACCCAGTTAAAGATGGGTCCACCATCATAATGACGTTGTGAGCTCTTTCTTTTGTCAGCCCTTTCCTAACGTAGCGAGAAATTAGGGTCCAGTTCAGGAGGCCAGTATTATGTTTCTTGTGGCAGAGTATTTAAATCCAGAGGCTTTGAATATGGTTAGCAGACCATGCCGAGATATTTGCATTTGTGAAATTAAAATTTTTTCCTTTGAGTACGTAATCTGAGGCATGCAACATAAAATTCAGAATATAAATAAAGCTGTTTTCTCTGAAATTTTTCATTTGTCTCAAGAATATTTTAGATTATATCATTGGTAGGTATAGGCAAATGTAAGTAAATCTTCTTTTTTTCCTTTCATTTTGCTTTGTTATTAGGGTCCAATAGGTACACGTGGACCAGAGGGCCCTCCTGGAAAACCTGGTGAAGATGTAAGCTGCCTGCCTTCATTATGCTTTGCAATTTTGAAGAGGTTAAGAAGGAGCTACAGTGTTAAGATGTATATTATTCATTAACTCCCAGTGTATTTTCCTCGCTCCTGGCTTTCATTAAATGCACGCAAAACTGGAGAACTCGGAGTGTAGTTCTACAAAAATCTAAAAGTATTCTTAATTTTGATGGTTTTATATTATTAGGGTCTGGTTTTTTCTTGTATCTCCCCCCACCCCAAGTTTTCCATTCTGATTTCTCCATAAGATATTAGAATTGCTGTCCCAATAACCGCAACTTTTGCTGGTGGAAACTCTGAAGTGAACTTAAGGAAAAATACATTGCTCTGATGGCAAAACATCATTATGAGATCTTCATTAAGTGGAATTTTTAATGTATTAATAATATAGCGCCGATATTGCTCTCCAATGCTGAAAAAGCCATTTCTTCAATTGGATTTTTTTTTAAGATTTTATTTATTTATTTGACAGAGAGAGAGAGAGTGAGAGAGGGAACACAAGCAGGGGGTAGCGGGAGAGGGAGAAGCAGGCTTCCCGCGGAGCAGGGAGCCAGATGTGGGGCTCGATCCCAGGACCCTGGGATCACGACCTGAGCCGAAGGCAGACGCTTAATGACTGAGCCACCCAGGCGCCCCTTCAATTGGATTTTTAAAGTTAAGACTCAACTTCAGGTTTTAACAATGATAACATGTGATCTAAGAACAGGATACAAAAACAGATTTGATTTTCTGGATTTTTTTTTAGTTGTACCAAAGTTGAGGATAAAATCATGGGTAAACCATTAATTTCTATGTGATACTAAAACAAGTAACTATTTTCTCTTTGTGTCTCAAAGAGATTTATTTCAGCAGATTACATTGAATTTGGTCATAAAGAAAATATGTCTAGTAGTTCTTAATTATTTTATCACAAGAAAAGAAATGACAAGTCATGTTCTAAGAAACTTTTAATTCAGTGCCACATGCTGATATAGAATTTCATAGCATGTCCCTGTGTGTTGTATCTGTGTGTAAATTTTGATGTTTGTAAAAAGGTGAGCTAGGTCAAATGAGTATAATTTATATTAATTTCTCCTTCGGATAAATTAATGAAACCTTCACACCTGACTTGCTATAATAGATTGCCATCAGAAATAGAGCCCAATCTCACTTTTACACTGTTTAGAGCATTGGGCATGTGCTTTCTTTTTTGCGGGGGGGGGCGGGTCATGAGCTTTCTAAAAAAGACTTTTATCTGCAATTGACTTGTCATCTAGTCTCAGAAGGGAGCATTTTAATCCTGTTTGCCTCCCCCTCACCTTGTGCGTTTTGTTTTTTTAACCTTAAAGGGTGAACCAGGTAGAAATGGAAATCCCGGTGAAGTGGGATTTGCAGGATCTCCGGTAAGTTTATACTTATCAATACAATGCCATAGAGGCAAACTTTGAAAAGGAAAGAACATTAAAATTACCTTGTAATTCATTATATACATGTGCACTAGACACTATCACCAAGATATGTTCCCTTCTGTCATTGTGAAACAGTACATTTTGCTAGAGTGATAGCTAATTCCAATTTCCCATTTTGCATTGGCACCACATGAATAATCCTCCTAGAGCTAGATAATTATTTCATAACCTAACACGGATACTCTCCAAACTGAGTGTCAAATATACAAAGTCACCAACCTGATCTATTTCTATTTCACAACTTCCTAATCCCATTGTCTTTTTAATATTTTTATTTTGTATTGTTCACTTGTCAAAAAGAACAGCTTGAGAGTTTATTGATTTGTTTTTTTATATGCTAGGGACAATAAATTATGGACAGGATGCCTCTTTGGCTGCTCCTCAAACCCTCATGTTGGCTGAAATTTGTTGTTCTGGACCCTAAAATCTTATGACAAAATATACTGATGGCCAGCACTCCTAACATAGCTACTTCTCCCCTTGGCTTACTGCAGGGACCTGTCCCTGGTAACACACTCCACCAGAATTCAGGACCTGGGCCACTTGGCCATACTCTAAACCCACCTCTCTGTCCTGACTCAGGTTACTTTGATAGGCCCTCTCCTAGGATATGCTACACAGGCAATGGGGAAAATTAGAGATAAGCAAGCAAAAATCTTCTTAACATTCTTGCTCTTAAAGTTTCTCCTTGTCTGACAACCCCTAAACGGGTTCAACCTTCTACTTCCTACATTTCCTATACTCTTCTAATGTTCCTTCCCCTCAATACAACCAACAGTACTGAATTATTCTCCACTTACTTCCTGAAAATTGATGAAGTTCAATGCTGGGATTTTTTTAAAAAACAAATGAGTGCTTATCTTTTAAGGGAACTTACAGGACTCCAAGGATTATTTAGTTTCAAATATAAAACCAGTTCCCCAGCTCCCTGCTCTCTCTCTTCCCTTTCCTCCCCCAGCAGCCTGGGGAGTCAGTGCAGACCAAGGCATGAGGTTTAATTAGCACAGATGTCCACGTCAGCCAACGCAGGCTCGAACATCCCATCCTACTGTGCTCTCGCACATCCTCTCGGTGTGGGCCCTCTGTGGGGAGGAAGCAGGCCCTGCCAGCATGTCGCAGATGCACCCGGCAAGTTCTGTGCAAGGACACATGTGATTGGGGTGTGATGACAGTCTCGGGTCAGCAGAAAGAGAAAATTCTATAAGTACTAGTACATCTGGTTCATTTTCTTGCTGCATTAGAGATTTGTAATCGCATGAGAATTCCCTTGCAGACCACAAAAACTCAAAGTTAAGTAATTATTTGAAATAGCATAGCTCAGTAATTCTCCTATAGGCTGAGTGTATGGAGTTCCCTGCTCAGGAAGGAGGGGGAACAAATATCAGTAAAGGGGAGCATTCCAGTGGACAGACCTACAGGAAATGCTTGAAGTGAAGAATTCCCAAGCAGGGCTGCATAAACAGAGGAATTAGTGGAATTTTATTTGTTCAGAGAGACATGGTTTGATGTGCCCTGACTGTTAAAACCCCTCCTTAAAACATTACAGAAACATTCTCCCTACAAGAGGTCACAGAGGAATGATTGCTTTGCTTTTATCATATGAATTTCATTTATTGAGTAGTTAGTACACAGTGAATGAAGGCAATGATGTACAGAACAGAAGATTTTGCCATCTGTCTGAGATTGTGTTAGCACAAGAGAAGTTCCTTAGGAAAGGTTTAGGAGAAGTGCTATGAGTGTTAAGACAAATGTTAAATCATTTCTTCAGTTGTTTCTTCAGTGATTATTCATTGAATGCCCACTCACCAGGCATAAGGCTAAGTGCCAGGGATATGCAGATTAATAGTAATGATTGATAATAATTGATACATGAATCTACGCTAACAATGTACTCAGTCTACTGGTGCCAGTGGTAATGGCATTCAATTCAAAACCAAATTAATGTAGACAATGAGAATAAGTGAATAATTAAGTCACTGGGTCCTTATCTATTTTAAGAGGGTATGAGGAAAAAGTTGCAAGCATCATTTCAAAATAGTTATACCATTTGGATTTAATTTTCTGTTTGATTCCTATTGTTTTTAATTTACTATGCTTAGGTGGAGGATGCATAAAATTAACATAAATTAAGGAATTATTGAGTCTAGGATCCAACTTGTTCTCTCCATAATTCTTGACCAACCCTTCTGTTGGATATTTCCTTTCTTCAGTTAATCTTTAAAACAATCATAGATCCATAAAACTTCTCCTGCACATTTTACTTAAAATAATTTTGATCACATTTTAATGTGATCTTTCTAAACCTATTCTGCTGCCAATATTTAGTAGTTCAGAGAAAATAAAACACCTTGATGTGTACAGACGTATTTATTCTTCTACCACAAGTAAAGCACAATATAGAGAAAGCATAGTTTTCCTTAAGTTCCTTCCCTGATTTTTTTCCACATACAATTGATATAGTTGATTCAGACATTGAACACGTTGACTCTGGCTTATTTTCCTGTATTTTGTCTGTTTGGGTTTTGTTTGTTTTTATGTTGTTTTGTTTTTTGCTACTAATTATAATACAGTGATATAGTTTAAAAATTTGGAAATGTCATCAAATCAATACCTGGCACTAATCCAGGTCTTTGTGTAAGTCATGTTTCCATTCCTAACAGTGAGTTTTCTTTGCTAATTTTGATCACGTAGGTGTATTTTGACAGATGAAAGTATACTGCTCCTTTCTCTTCTTTGATATTTTGCTAAACAAAACTATAGTATTAGATTTTTGGGGAACAAAATTATGTTAAACAATTTCCTATTCTTATTAATAACTCTCAAATGCCTTACCTATTTTTTTTTCACAGGGAGCTCGAGGATTTCCTGGGGCTCCTGGTCTTCCAGGCCTGAAGGGTCACCGAGTAAGTTCAATCGTTCATAATCCTTTCAGATACTATGGCTTATTGAGTAGGGTCTGGGGAGCATTACCTTCAAAATCTTTACAATTCTGTTTGTCAGTTGTCCTTAGCTGGCTCTGGTCTCAGTATTCATCTGTGGTTGCCAAATTCACAATACTTTTTTATATTTCCTTTGAATTTCATTTGATTCTATAAACAAATATATTTTGTGTTCTTACTATATGCTGGATACTGTACTCCAGAAGAGGACACAGTGATGAATGAGGAAAATCCATAGCCTCAGCCTCAGGCTAATGAGGGTTACGGTTACAAAAAGACATAATGACTACATAGTGGAATAAGTAACATGATATTAGAGAGCGCTAGATCATGGGAGGGGTCCAGTCAGCCCAAACTGGGGAGGCCATAGAATGCTTCTCTCTTTATAACTCAAGATAATTAATATGTAATTATTATATGTTATGTACATATATAGAAATTACATATCACTCAAAATGGAGGTAAGACCTCCATTGCAGCAACAACGTGTGCTTGACCACACAAGGTTGATGGGCATGTAACGGAACCAAAGAGAGCCGTTTCTAGAAAGGATTCTGTAAAGCCTGATGCCCATCTAGCAGTGAAGAAAGTTTCCATCAGTGGTATTAAAGAAGATACAGAAGAATAGAATCTGAGAGACTACTTTGAAAAGTATGGCAAGATTGAAACCATAGAAATTATGGAAAAAAGGCAGACTGGAAAAAAGAGAGGATTTGCTTTTGTAACTTTTAATGATAATGATGCAGTTGGTAAAATTGTTGTTCAGAAAAAGCACACTATTAATGGGCATAATTGTGAAGTGGAAAAGGCCCTTTCTACAGAAATGCAGTCTGCTGGATTACAAGGAAGTCATGGAGGTAGATCTGGCAACTTTATGGGTGGTGGAGGAAACTTTGGTGGAAGGTGAGGCTCTGGTGGTGGGAGTGGTGGCAACAGAGGTAGCTAAGGAGGAGGTGATTGTGGCAACGATGGTGGTGGTCCTGGTTATAGCGGTAGAGGAGGCTGTGGTGGTGGTGGACCAGGATATGGACACCAAGGAAGCAGATATGGTGGTAGTGGTGGAGGATATGATGGTTACAATGAAGGAAGACATTTTGGAGAAAACTATGGTGGTGGTGGGTGCCATAATGATTTTGGAAATTACAGTGGACAACAGCAATCAAATTATGGACCGATGAAGGGGGACAGTTTTGGTGGAAGAAGATCAGGCAGTCCCTGTGGTGGTGGTTATGGGTCTGGTGGTAGAAGTGATGGATATGGTAGCAGAAGGTTCTAAAAAAACTCAGAAGAAAAGGCTACAGTTCTTAGCAGGAGAGAGAGTGAGGAGTTGTCAGAAAAGCTGCAGGTTACTTTGAGACAGTCGTCCCAAATGCATTAGAAGAACGGTAGAACTCTGCCACAGAAGGAACGATGATCCATAGTCAGAGAAGTTACTGCAGCTTAAACAGGAACCCCTTCTTGCTCAGGACTGTCATCACCCCAGTTTGCAAACAGTGTAGCTATGGATTAATGCAATGTAGTGTCAATTATATGAGGTCTTTTATCTGTTATAGCTTTTGCTTTTTCGTTTCATTACATCAGGTGTAGTGCCTGGTAAATTGTGGTAGTGGAGCCAGGAATAAAAAGTTGAAAGATTTGTAACTTTTCAATATTTGTGTAGTTCAGTTTTTCTACTTTGTGTAGTTCAGTTTTTCTACATTATAGTACAGAAACTTTAACAAAATGCAGTTTTGAAGGTGTTTCCTTGTGAGTTAACAAGGAAAGAAGATCATTGTTAATTACTATTTTGTATGAATTTTGCTAAAATTAACTGTAAAGAAATACTTGCTGACTTGCAGTTTAAGGGAAATCTATTCTCCGCATTTCCAAACCATGAAATGAATGGGCTCTGACATGTGGCGAGAATAGATATTTGTATGTTTGCAATATGTTTTAGGTAAATAGAATTGGGTATTTGGATTAGCATATTTGTGAATTTAATAGCATTAAGATTTACTCTGAAATGAAAGAAGATCTCAAAATTCCAGAAAAAAAAATTACATATCTATCAGTCTATCATCTATCTATCAGAAAGCATGGCTGATATTTGATAAGTATATACTGGCTGTCCTCTGTTTTGAGTAGTTGAACTTCTGATTAGAATGCTTGCTGCTATACTAGTTATTAATTATTTTGAATGTCTTCCCTAGCTATAACCCATATTCTATAACTGTATAACCTCCACAATTACTTGTCTTCTCTAAAACCACCATAGATTTTTCATTTGTAGCTATAGATTAAATTTCTGTGAAGTCACAAAAATCTGAAAGGTGAGGACATTGCGAGTTAAGAATGGTACTTTAATTTTCTTTGAATAGGCTTTCAAAAAATGTTGAGAATTTGGAAACGTTCTGGGTAACAACTTTAAATATCTGTTTTTATAAGACACTTTCTGTGAGCTTATTTTTGGTTCTTCTTTTATATATCTGAGAATAAAAAAAGCAGTAAAATACAAATTTATATTTTTCTCCTTAGGGACACAAAGGTCTTGAAGGCCCTAAAGGTGAAGTTGGAGCAACTGGTTCCAAGGTAACTGTATAAAACCTAAATCTAACATCACCATTGCATTTCTGGTTTGCTTCAAGTGCCTACCAACTTTTCAGAACCCCCTTAAATTTTGGAGGAAAGAGGAGTATAAAAAAAGAGATAGTTGAGTAGATAAATACAATTTTTCATAGATGAGTGGCAATAGATTTGGCAGGATACATGACATGGCTTAACTTTGCCACCAAGATTAGACATCATGGCACTGGGTTTCTGCCAATGTAGGATGGGTGCTTTCCTCACATGAAGATGGTACTATGAATTCACCTTCTAAAACACAGTCACTGTTTTATTTCTTCAAAAATATCTGAGAGGTTTAAATAGTTTATTAGCTCCATTATTTAGTACCCTTTTGATTCCAGGGCCTTCTAGCCATTGTTTCTTCCCAAGATGTGTTTATGTTTCTAGAGAAAGAAAGAGACCATAAAAGAAGTACAGAGGACTTTTTAGTGGGAAGCATCATGTGAGATATATGAAAATATATACATATATATATGTGTGTGTGTATACACACACACACATATAAGTGTGATGTATGTATGATATATGTATGTGTATATATGTGTGTATATATATATATGCATTGGCTTTAATTATTTTATTTTTAAACTTCTTATAATCTTAAAGGAATATTAGTCAATTTTAGCTTTCTGAAATTTTACTTGGACTAAAGTATTATCAGACATAAACATATAATTACCTTTTTGATACTAATTAATGTGAACAAATGTGATAGTTTCATCAATCTTGTTTACATCCTCACTTTTATTTTATACTTTCTTCTATAGAAACTAAATTACCATTGCATTTTAAGAAAAAGTAATACAACAGAATTTTGAGTTCCTTCATTTCAAGTATGCCTTTCAAATGCTCAGTTTGAAAATACACTTTTAAAATGACACACACATGGAAACAGTGATATGGATATCAGTTGTAGGTTTTTCGTACTATAATGTAATCTCATTTTTGCTTTAGGGTGAAGCTGGCCCTACTGGTCCAATGGGTGCCATGGGTCCAATGGTATGTATCAATTTAATTCTTTGGTGTTTTTTTTTTTTTTCTTTTTAGTCTATATAAAGAGAATGTTTAAATGGAAAACAAAACGACATGGAGAAAATATGTTAGCTGATGAAGTAATCTTGATTACCAGCTGACAGACAAGCACATCCAGAGAATTGCACCCTTTGAATAGAAAAGACTTCTTGCATTTCATTGTTTTCCTTAATCATTTAACGCTCTTATTCTTTTTCTATAGTTAGTGTTCAAATCAGGATTATTGTAGATTTAGCCCATTTTGGCTACATTAATTGAAATCTATTTAGGTAAGAGGTGGTAGGTTATGTATCCCCACAGGTGGAGATTTTTTTTTTTAAGATTTTATTTATTTATTTGACAGAGAGAGCACAAGCAGGGGGAGTGGCAGGCAGAGGGAGAGGGAGAAGCAGACTCCCTGAGGAGCAGGGAGCCTGATGCTGGGCTCGATCCCAGGACCCCGGGATCATGACCCGAACTGAAGGCACTCACTTAACCAACTGAGCCACCCAGGTGCCCTGGTGGAGATTTTTTCAAACCCAAAGTTGCCCCTAGAAATACTACTGTTTGGTAGCCAAGTATATTGAGTCTCAATTGAACTGAGTGATGTAGTCAAACTACCTTAGAATTCAAATAAGATGCTTCAAAGGTGTTTTTTCTCTCTCATCTGTAGGGTCCAAGGGGAATGCCAGGAGAAAGAGGGAGGCTTGGGCCACAGGGGGCTCCTGTAAGTATGCATATTTCAACTCTCTCAAATGAACTGAATATGTCTTTTAAATGAGAATATAGTACTGGTTGCCTACTTTTTAATTTTTCAATTTTCTTCCTTGCTTTTTATTTTGAAATAATTTTATGTTTACAGAAAATTTGCAAAGGTAGTATAGAGAGTTCCTGTGCACGCTTTACGTAGCTTCTGTTAATGTTAACATCTTATATAACCACAGTACATTTGTTGCCTACTTATATTAATACCAAAGTTAAGAAAATTATAAAAAACCTATAGCAGCATGGAATATAGTCCATGGAAAAAATATAAAATTTGGAATAGTAGTAAAATTATGATAACAGGTACCATTTATCAAGCAGTTATTATATGCCAAGCATTCTTCCACGCTTTACTTCATATTCATCACAATCCTAAAAGGTAAGTACTATGAGTGTACCCTTTTTAAAGAGCTGAGTTTCCTGGTCATCTGTCTTTGATTTATTTTATTATTTTTAAAATATTTTTTATTTATTCATGAGAGAGAGAGCATGTGTGAGCAAGAGCACGAGCAGGGGGGAGGGGCAGAGGGTGGGAGAAGCAAACTCCCCACTGAGCAAGGAAAGGGCTCGAACCCAGGACCCTGAGATCATGACCTGAACTGAAGGCAGACACTTAACTGACTGAACCACCCAAGCACCCCTGTGATTTATTTTACATGTATAGATTGAGAAATGCCCTTGCTGTCTGCCTATGTACCTTGAACCTAGCTAGGTAGGGGGCATATTCTATTGATTCTCTTCACAGTTGAAGGTTAGGCTATACTTGCTAATATTTCAACCTTGCAGTTCATTATACTGCACCCACTTTAATTTGGACAATTAAGGACTGCACCTAGCCTCTATTATTACGAGATCTTATCATCCCTATTAGTATTAGGAATCCCAGGTTTACAGCATCCCCTGCTGTTACCCCTAGCTACAGAAGACAGCCACTTTAGAATTTCTCAATAGTACCAAAGTCAGAGCCCTGGTAGGGAGAAGTGAGACCCTCTCACTAGGCCCTTGTATCCCTTTGAAGATAAAGTGTCCTCTGGAAACGTAGAAACTACTATAGAGTGTAGTTGGCTGTTGCTTATCCATCCTTACACGGTATATCCGATCTCGTATGTTCACTTCTCTGTGCTTTATTCTACTATCTGCCAAGGCAGTTTTGGCATTGCTACATCACTTAGTGTGGGCCATTGCTCTTTCTAAACCATCTCTCATGTTAACACCATTTTTTCAGAGTCTTTATCAGAGTGCTAAATATGTATCATGGGAGAGTATTTCCATATTATTAAAGTTCTCCACTTTATGTCTTTTCCCTCACGATCCGGTACCCTCAGGACCTACTTCCACACATTCTCTTTTGGATTCTGCCTCTACATGATGTAAGGGACTCATAGCTCCTTTGGTGTGTATCTTTCCTCTTTTATCAGAAGCAGCTTTTCCTCAACTCAGTTATTTCGTGACTTGATGTTAGTTATTGATATGGTGGCTGAGCAGCAGGGGCAGGTGGTGGTGGTGGTAGCATATATTGTCTGGTAAAGTAGAGGCTTCCGCATTATCTTTAAGTGAGGAAGAATAAGCTGTTAATGGTGGGAATTTCTGCAGGCCCACAGACTTCGGAGTTGAGATTTCAAAGTTCCCAATGCCAAATTTCATTCCTTCTAATCAAGGGCCCTGACCATAGGGCATAACAGACTTTCTGTGGTTTAGAATTCAACCTTCTCAAGAGCTCTTGAAGCTTTATCAAGTCCTGGGTCCAATCTTCAGCTTTTTCTTCCCTCTGATTGTAGAAGATTACAATATCTTAAAGTGCTTCCAAGGAGTCTTATATTGATGATAAATCACCATTAGCCTTTCAATGTCTTTCTCCAATGTATTCATTCAACAAGATCCATGCAATTCCATCAACTTGATAATTGCTACTTCTTCGAATCCTTTGCAAGTGTCTGAGCTATGTACCCATAGCCCTTTCTCTTACACTTGTGCCCTATCTCAATTTGCCACTGGAGACAATATCTATTGCTGCATCGCCCCAGGATGTCAAGAGTGAGTCATACTTCATCTAGATAGTCAGTGAGGAATCCAGCTTTAAATTTCCATTTTAGAGTCTGCTTTCTTGTACTTCTGGCACCAATGGTATTAGGATGTCAGGTCAGGTTTCCTAGGAAACAGCATCAAAGCAAAGACTTGTGTGCAGGGAATTTATTGGGGAGTGATCTCAGAAGCTACATTTGTGAAGAAATGAATAAAAAGCAGGGTTTGTCACAAGGAGAATTTAAGCTGTATACAATTACAACAAAGAGCCCAGTCTCCATGAGTTCTCAGTTCCATGAGAACTATGGGGTTGGGATGGCTCATCAGATTTGTCTTGAATGTGGGGGGGCGGCGGCCAATCCTTTGTACTACTGCATTGACCTTGGAAGAGGCATAACCTCGGGAGTGCTAACTCCTTTGCTGAGGGCAGTTGGTGGGAGGGTCTTAACTATGAGCCATCAGCTTACAACACTTCCAGCAGTGGTAGAATGATTACTTCAGTGCTGAAGGAAGATCTAGATGATCACCATAGCATTCACTACTACTTAATTTCCTGTGTGTGTGTGTGTGTGTGTGTGTATGTACTTTATTTTGCTGTTGTTTTTACGAGGAGCACATTCCTCCTCTGAGTTAATCTGCCTATTAGAAAGACTGAGGTGTATAAAATTTCATTGTCTTTGAGTTCATTTGATTGCAAATCATACATTCAAATAAAAAGGATCATTTTAATCAGTTCCATTTTTTTTCAATCTTGATTTTTCTTTGTTATTGTTGTAAGGATGGGTGTGTTTATTACTACCCTATCAATGTTGTACAAAAATGTATTTTTATTGCTATTGACCCAGTTGAGGTTGTTGTCAGTTAATATTTATTCTTCAGTTTTTAACATGGAAATTTTTATAAAACAAATGAATTATGAGCAAATACTGTAGAAAATGTAATTTTATCTTGTCTCTTTTTCTCCTAATTAGGGACAACGAGGTACACATGGTATGCCTGGAAAACCTGGGCCAATGGTGAGTTGTACTACTTTCATATTCACTTCATTCATTTATTCTTCCATTTGTACATTTGTTAACATTTACAGAGCACTCACTGTGTCCCAGATACTTGGAATAAAAAGGTGAAAAACACATAGTACTTATCTTTGGATACTGCCTTGTCTATCAAGGAGAGATACATCGATTAATATTGTAGCATAATGCTGTTGCTAAGTGCTATGCTGTGCAGTGTAACGTGAAGTTCAAGTAGGGGAACCTACTGGTACCTACACCTATAGTGAGATACAGATATTAAGGAAGACTTAAAGAAGAACAACTTTCAAGCTAAGTCTTGAAAGATGAGTATATAAAATGAGCAGTAATATAGCGTGGTCTATAGGATGGATAGATGAAAAAAAACAACATGATGAGCTCAGGAAAATACAAGGAGGGTAAATCAGATTTGAAATTATTTGCCCTTCGGATCTTTCCTGCCTTGTTCTTCATAAAAAGGAAACAAAAAGATAGGAGGAAAAAATAAAAATAGTTTAAAAGGGATTTTATTACTGTAAAACAGATGGAATTACAATACAGTCCTCAAAGAAGAATCAGGATAACCTAGAATGGAATTCCTCTTACACTCACTCATTTCCTTTAAATCTGGCCTTTAAATCAATGGTTTAAACTCTATGCACACCTTCCCAAATATGGGATAGTGACAAATATCTACATATTAGCCTGAAAAAAATCACTCTAAAATACCCAGATGATTCTTAAGCATCATTTTTATAAAGTGCAGTCCTGGATTTTGGTACAAAACCTAACTTTCTAAAAACTATATCACTTGGTTAGCACAAAGAAAGTACATCTCTCAAGAAGCAATTGTTTCAAATAATTTGTATTTGTGACTGACTTATTCTCTGATACACTACAACAACAAGTGTTTAACACCACTGGACATGGCTTTTAGCACTATTCCATACCAATGTTGGAAAGTACTTATAATAAAATGACATTATCTTTGTGATTTGAAAGTACTAAGTGGATTAATCCTATGTGTCAAAATACAGAATGTTGTCAAAGAATGAAAGATGACTCAATTAGATATTGATTAAAAAACATGTCTGATCACTTTTCTGGTTTCTTTTAATAGGGTCCTCTTGGGATACCTGGATCGTCCGGTTTTCCAGGAAATCCTGGGATGAAGGTAAAATGTTAATATATTTAGCTCTTGATTACAAGAATTACTTGATTATATGAATCCTGAAGTGAAGAATGGCATTTCATTAATTGTATGGAGGTTGCTTAACTAAGGAAAAAGCCTAGAGCATTCTCAGTGTCTATTATGGTAGGGAAAAAAATAACTGTAAAAATTTAAAAATGAGATTACTAAACAATATGTAATTAAAAGAGAATTACTGATAATCATACAATTGTAATATCAAAGAATCTGTTGTGTTAGAACTCTAAGCTAGACAATTGTAACAGCTGCAAGGAATAAGAACTTAAACTGAATTGGAACTCTGTTCTTGGATACAGTGCCTGGCAGTAATAAATAGCAGAATGTTCTAAACAATAGGAGGTTAAAATAAATCAGAGGTTGTCAAAAGGCTGTTCTCTCACACAATGCTGGCTTTCACTCCTCCCCCTGCCCCTACCATTTACACAACCCATTAAAGGAATAGTCAGGGAGGCTATTTGCCTTTCCACATGGGAATGATTAAAGTATTCTGTTGGGATGGTTTACATTTGTAGGGAGTCACAGTTTGTTCTTTCAGTGTTTTGGATGATAAATTCAAGGATTATAATAGGAGGTTATTAAGATTATATTAGCTAAATTAGTGAATACATTCAGAACACTTCTTTCAAATGTTAAACAACACATTTGACTACCCCTCACACCCAGTTTCCCCTTGGCAATAATTTTCTTCATCTCACAGAAGGGATTTACTCACAAGATTCTGCTGTACAAAAATGACTGTAGCTATGGCAATCACCTCACTTCTCTCAATCTTGTCTTCTCATGGAATTTCATTGAAGGTTAAGTGATGCACTCAATATAGATCCAGGCTTCTTGTGAGGAGTGCTACTCAAATGGGCTTTGAACTTGTTGTTTAAAACCACCACCACCACCAACAACAACAACAACAAAATTTCAAATACTGTGAAATGTGAGCGTCATCAAGTCAAATTATTCTTCAGGCTCTCTCTAATGCTGTCTTTAAACTCTGTGCCGCAGAGATGTGGCTGCTTTAAAATGATGCCCTAAGTCATTTCACTAACCAGTCCCTTCTTTCTGTGCACTTGGGCTCCTAGGACCTTCTTGAGGTCCCCTCTGTTTCTGATCTGCTCCCCTAAGTCCTAATCCTGCTGCTCCTGGCTCTGGCCATGGAGGGCCCATCTTCCCTATGTTCCCTGATCAAAATATGCAAAATCCCTTCTCCTTTCATGTGAGACCCTCTACCCTCAAACTGAGCTCTGGCCAGAGAATTAAGGATAGAATACTCACAATGGCCAGGACTAAGATTTAGCAGAAAGTGGTTTCTACTCCTACTGTGGCATCTAGATAAGACTCTTAGAATCACAATTTATATAGCAGTTCACTCTGCATACTTCCTTCTCCTCCTGGGGTTTTCTAGCACTGGCTGTTGGCTACTGAAAACTGCTTAAAAAGTCAAACACTCTGCAAAACTGTTTTTCTCAGAAATTATTTGCCTATCCTATTCCCACCTCCCCAGGCATAAAATTCCCAGATCTTTGTTTTTGGCCAGGATTCTGCTATACCTGTTAAATTCTTCCATGGTCTCTGTTTTTCCAAATGAAGAATAAACTTCCACATCCAGTTCTTTGTATTTCAAGGATTCAATAGAGATTTTATATGTCTTATTGGCACTAATGAACACCCTAAGGCTTAGAATTTTAGTTCTAAAATTCCAGATCCAGGTCCCTCTAGGATTAGATCTACATAAGGACCTAATATATTATATAAAATACAGAAACCCACTTAGCTTTAAATTTCAGATAAATAAAGAAAAATTTTTTATATAGATATGGCTCAAATATTGCCTGGGACAAACTTATACTTAAATTATTTGTTATTCATGTCAATTAAAATTTAACTCAGCTGCTGTACTTGTATTTACTATCTGGACTGCTCTCTTGGGTTGAAATAAGAGTAGCTATCAGGTAACCTTGACCACTTGGCTCTGCTGTTAATGCTGCAGACATCCTCACACTCGAAGGGGTAGGAAAGTGCGTCCACTCCTTAAGCTAGATTAGGCACACATCCCTTGTAGACCAATTTGTGCTCATGACCACTTAAAATACTGGAGGATAAAATGTAAAGCTCCAAATAAGCAATAAACTTTGAACCACACCACGCTTATATTTTTCTTAAATTAATATTTCTTTTGTGCCCTGTTAGGGAGAAGCAGGTCCCACTGGAGCAAGAGGCCCTGAAGGTCCCCAAGGGCAAAGAGGTGAAACTGGGCCACCAGGTCCAGTTGGCTCTCAGGGTCTTCCTGTAAGTTCCTAGCACATTCTTAACAGAAAGCTTGACACGTTTTATAACATCAGAACGAAGGCAATCTATTTTAATATATCTTCTTTGAATTCTGAATGAGTGTTTGCAACTGATTTTAAAAAACATATTTCTCTTGACAACTCTGCAAAATTTTATCTATTTTTATGGAAAGGGAATTAGTTATAAAAGTGAGTTTTATGATATAATGGTGGTTGATGTTTTTATAATAATTTTCTGCCTCCTTTTAGAATATGGGTGGACATCCAAAGACCACCCTAAACATGGCTTAATGTCTTATAAACTTTTCATATATCTTTTAGGGTGCGGTAGGAACTGATGGGACACCTGGTGCCAAAGGCCCAACGGTAAGTAACTAACTGCATTCATGCCACGAGAAACTCAAATGGACATAATCATTTGGACGTTGACCATAGACTTCTACATAGTTCTGTGCTCAGCATGTCACTCTTTCACTCTGCTAGGGCTCTCCTGGTACCTCTGGTCCTCCTGGCTTAGCAGGGCCCCCTGGTTCTCCAGGACCTCAAGGTAGCACGGGACCTCCAGGAATTCGAGGCCAACCGGTAATGTCCTTTACAATAATTATCATCTATTAGTATAATCCAACTAAGATCACCAAGAAATATAGTATTCAGTGAGATGCAATGAAACATAGATAATGTGACTTATCTGAATGAGGCAATTGAAGATAGAAATCTTTGTAACGTGGAAGCCAAGTGTTAATGAACAGTTTAAGGGTTTACATTCAAAGGGGAACATTACTGTGTTGTTTTGGATTTTAGTGGGTTTTTTTATTTAAAATAATAAGGTCGTGACTTTATGGTCTTCCTCATAGAATTTTATCAGTAGTTGAATAATAACCATTGTGGAAATATTTCTGCAAGCCAGTGTGAAGAAATGTGGAGGTTAGAATAACAGTTTGGTGAAAAATGGATTCAACAGCCATTTCTTGAGAGTTATCGTGAAGAGTGACCCCACCATATTGTTCAAATTGAGTGAATTTCCATATTTTGTGAAATTATTTATTAGAAAAAATTATGATGAGCCCATAAGAAATAAACACATTGAGAAGTTGTGCTTATATATTTTTAGCTTGATATGTAAAAATTAAAACTTTCTTAGCACTACCTAAAATAAATACTTTGAATTCTGTTCCAAGTAACTTAGTTATGCTAATAAATCCTTTTAAATGCTGGTGACAGATTTATTAAAACATGAGTGTTGCTGATGTTTCACATTCGATGTTATCATGTTCTCAATTTAGCAATCTGTTTCCCACAAGTTTAACTGGTATTTAAAGACACAGATACATAAAACCTCAGAACACTCCAAAGATGAAATGCCATATTTGAAGCTGTCAAACTGTCAATAAAGAGAACATAAATATAAAATTATTTTGATTCTGGGTAAATAAGTCTATTTCCTAAAATAAACCTGAAATAGATTTATCTGTAGAAGTTGTCATTGTTAGTTCTAATTTTAATTAGCAAATTGGAATAACTGAATAATTCTAATTTTTCTAGTATGCATGATAAAACAAACAAGATTTTAAAAATAAGTCTCTTGAAGACCACTGTAAAATAGACAAACTGCTACCTAATTATACTAGATTTTATAAAATTTCACATACGTTCTACAAGACTTGCAAAATTAAAAAAAAAATGATAATACAGACTCAGCTGCAGAAAGTTTTCAAGGCCCATTTACTGTAATTAATTAAAGCAGGTTGGACTGGCTAAATGTCCTGGTTCTCATAACTATTCATACTTTTATTTTAGGGTGATCCAGGAGTTCCAGGTTTCAAAGGAGAAGCTGGCCCAAAAGGGGAACCAGTAAGGCTTCATTATTTTTGTTTAAATGATAAGAAGAGCATAAATATTGTCCAGGAGTGCACAGGTCAAAATGCTCAAGTGTTTCAAATAATAACAATGATGAATATACCTTTGGATGGAAACAGTTTACTATAGTTTCAAATTTGTAACTGACTTCATTGAATGAAGCTTTTGACTATAACTCCCTTGTACTCTGGCTCTTTCTGGTAACCTCCTTCTGTTTTTAATAGGGGCCACATGGTATTCAGGGTCCAATAGGCCCAGCTGGTGAAGAAGGCAAAAGAGGTCCCCGAGGTGATCCAGGAACAGTTGGTCCTCCAGGCCCAATGGGAGAAAGGGTAAAATTTGAATAATAAAATAAATTCTTAGAGTTGTGGGGGAATTACATGGGTAAGTTTTGGGATAGTAAGGAAAGCTAGAGCAGTTAAAAGAAATGCTTGCAAGTGCATTGCATGGTTCAGTATGGTTGTCTGTGAATTCAAGGAGCCAACTGTTTAATTATTGCTCATTCATTCATTCATTCATTCATTCAACTAATACTGATTGAACAACTACATTCTGCCAGTTTGATATATTAATATATTGATATATAGTTGATATATTGGTACTCAGTGAAAAAGAAGGCTGTGGTCCCAGCCTTCATGTGGGGGCTAGTAAACAATAGCTTGTTCTAGTAGGGAGATAAACAATAAGTCAACAGGCAAACAAAAATATAATTGTACATTTTAGTAAATGTGGTACACACTTAGGAAATAACAGGTGATGTGGTAGAGAGTAACTTTATATGACGATAGTGTAATATTAGATTAGGTGATTAGGAAACAGGATTCTTTGGGAAGATGGCATTTTAGCTGACATCTGAAGATGAGGATGAGCCAGAAAGAGAACTTGGGAGAAAGAACATTGTCAGCAGAAGAAATAGGAAATGCAAAGCTTGGAGGCCAGGAGGGTTGGTGATTTCAGAGATTAGAAGATGTTGCTGTGGCTGGAATGTAATGAAACAGGTCTGAACGGGACAACAGCATTATCACCTTACATTTTAGAGACTTTCAGAGAATGCGAAGTGCTTCACATAGAAGACAATATAAATGCATGTTATCATTGACGTTTTGGTCATAGTAGATGGTGCCATTCTTTGCTGCTCATATCTAGATATCAGTTTTCCTCTATGTTTAATTTTACAATGAACTGTTAGTATAGTTCTTAATTTGAATAATTTTT
Source organism: Phoca vitulina (assembly GCF_004348235.1). Lineage (NCBI taxonomy): Eukaryota > Metazoa > Chordata > Mammalia > Carnivora > Phocidae > Phoca > Phoca vitulina. Next base: position 44,867,533 of record NW_022589704.1, read on the forward strand.
GGCTCAGTACTTATGTATTCTCCAAAATTTAAAATTTCTTTCCATGTAGTTAGGTTTTTTTTTTTTTTCCCCTTATACGTATCTATTGCCATGTTGGCTTGATCACGGCTCCTAAAACCTTATAATAATAAAATTAAAAATTACCCACTCATTATACATTTCAAGAACATCAACAACAATAAAGAATCACATTTTGGTCATTATAGGGTGCTCCTGGCAATCGTGGTTTTCCGGGCTCTGATGGTTTACCTGGACCGAAGGTGAGGTTATCCCATCGATGTTGACACTTGTGTGGCTGGTGGTCCAAAAGATGCCATTGTCCAGAATAGCGATCTAGCTTTGGTCCACATGGGGGCAGATCAAGAAAAGAGTCAGACACAGACATCAAGCCTAACGTCAAATCCCTCTTGTGCAGTTTCTATATTACAGAGGGCTAGGGAAGAAGGATAATGTTTGGAAGCATGTAGAAGTTTATTTTCAGACTTTCTCGGGACACTGCTGAGAAGAAAAGGTCATACACCTTTCCTTTAGCTGATATATAGAATTTTTTCTTTATCTAGAAATTTAGACTCTAAAATTTTGGTGTTTTTTTCCCAAATTTAGATTATCGGAGTGGTAATCTGAACATAATTTTCATTAGTTAATGATGAAAAACCACTATTCTTGGAGAAAGACAAATGAGAATAGAATATGTAGTGGTACTTTTTGTAACTTTATAACTACTTGATAAAAGTATTTGTATGGTATACTAGTGCTTTGATTTGTAAAACATAAATTTTATATTTCCTTGCTTTTATTTTCCTGCACTGTTTCTTTTTTCTGACACATTCTGCTTTGCATTGGAACAGGGGGCTCAAGGAGAAAGGGGTCCTGTGGGTTCTTCGGGACCTAAAGGAGGTCAGGGGGACCCAGGACGGCCAGGTGAACCTGGGCTGCCAGGTGCTCGGGTAAGAACACAGCCGTTTGCTACATCAACCCAAGAGAACTGCTCCTGAGAACTCATCGAAAGGACTTTCTAATTGAGTTAGTCTTGACAAGTGGGAGCATGTCTTTGTTTTTACAATTTTGACCCGACTCACTATTTTTAAAATACTGTTTTGTTATTTTTATCATGTATATAAAATACAGCCATTTCTAGTCTCCCTTTCTCAAAGGAGTATGCATTAATCATTTTGCCACTTGACATGAAAGAAAATCCCGTTTGTCAATATTTATTTTTTTTCTTTACTTGCTGACAAATAATTTATTGGCTTTTGGCAGAGAGAATTCCTGATAAATTTCCTTTTGACCAAATGTCACTTGAAAATTCATTTGGATTGTGGAATTCCTCTCATATTCAGTTGTCAACAGTGCTCCTCAAAGAGAAAGGAATTATACAAAAAGTTGTTGGATGGAAATGTACATTTGGCTTCACATAATCTTGAACCCAGTGTTAAATATACGAGTAAAAGTCTATTATAGCCCTTCCTCCTTCTACGTGGGAAACCGACATTTTCTTAGAAATTCCTCCCTAGATACTTGATAAAGTTGGTATATCAGCTGAAAGAGCAGTCAACATTGCTAATAGTAAAAAATGACCCCTGACTGTAGACCACATTTGAACTGGGAGGACTATGAATTATAAAAACCTGGTGGGAGGCATAGCTTTGGGTGTTGGGAGTTTGGAGGAACTAGGACCTGCGCATTCACCTTGCCAGGGTCGGTATACTACGTTCAAAGTGCTCTTACAAATACTGGTTACATGAGATTTCTAAACCAGAGTGGCTCCTGTGCCCACCATGTAGACTCATTTCCTCCCATGTGACCTCTCCAGTGTGGGAGGCTGTGCTGTGAGGGCTCCCCCCCCAGTGAAGAGTCCCACGTGGTGCTGCCTGTTGGCACGCTCTGTTTTCTGCCCTGCATCCTTCCAAAGCCAGGCTGGCTGAGGTCCATGATTGGCCTGTGAGTTTGTCTAGAGGAGCCTAAGACCACCGAGAATGGGCATTGCAAAGTGGAACGGGATCCTTTTAACACAGTACTATTTTTACTCTCTAGAATCTTTACTTCAGTTGCAAGTCAGCAACAAAATGACAATTGCTTTTAATTTTCAGGGTCTGACGGGAAATCCTGGTGTTCAAGGTCCTGAAGGAAAACTTGGGCCTTTGGTAAGTATTTTACATAAAACTCCTTAGGGTGCCTGGGTGGCTCAGTCAGTTATGCATCCAACTCTTGATCTCAGCTCAAGTCTTGATCTCAGGGTCATGAGTTCAAGCCCCATGTGGAGCCTACTTAAAATAAATAAATAAACACAACTCCACAACCATTAATATTGCTCAATAGACCTACAACTTAAATGGTAAGATGTTTATTTGAGGTTAATGTTTTTAATAGGGCAGATGATATATACATGTTTAAAATGCCGAAGCAAATTCATAGGATCTTCATATTTTAAAATTCACCAAAAATTGATCAAATTTAATTGATACGAATATTTGAGATTGAAATTGCTTCTCTGACATCAGTGGAAAAAGTTGAAATTATGTATTCTTCCAGTATTGGTCAAATATGTCTATTAGAAACATTCTCTTTTCTTGATGTCCTCCCAATTGTACAGGTTTAAGAGACAGGTAGGTATGACTTTTGACAGCTCATATATTCTGGGCCCTTCCTTTATGCCAAAAATGTGAAACAGAAGTACCAAATTTTCATTACCACAAGCTCGAGTAAATTAAAGAAGAAAGAAAAATTTTCCCTATGAATATGAGAGTGTAAGGAGTTGTGAAGATGAGGTTTGTGTATAGAAAAAGAGTGAAATCTCTGTTCTAAATACTCAAAATACTTCAGCAATTTTTTTTAAACACTCAACTTTTCTGATGCACTAAGTAAAAGGTGAAGGATAATTTAAAACTTATGTAACTTGTATAAGTAAGGAAAGGCAAGTGATGTTTTGGGTGATACGATATTTAGAGAGAATTTACATAAAACTTAGTCTGCTCCTGTGAATTTTGTAGGGTGCTCCAGGGGAGGATGGCCGGCCGGGTCCTCCAGGCTCCATAGGAATCAGAGGGCAACCTGGGAGTATGGGTCTTCCAGGCCCCAAAGGTAGCAGTGTGAGTATAGTGTATAATAAGTTTGCTATCTCATCATAATCCTCACTTGAAGCAGGCATGTTTTGAGCAAATCGATTGAATTTTAAAATAGTTTCTAATTTTTCTCTAGGGCGACCCTGGAAAACCTGGAGAGGCAGGAAATGCTGGTGTTCCTGGGCAGAGGGTAACTATACATTTTCTGCCAAGGGGGAGAAATATACATATATGTATATATGAAATTATCCAAATGTCTTGTGGCCTCACTTCACATATTATCTCTGTGTGATACTAGGGAGCTCCTGGAAAAGATGGTGAAGTTGGTCCTTCTGGTCCCGTGGGCCCCCCGGTAGGTGATCTTTCAACGAGAATGTATTCACATTGCATTTTTCATTGATGTTTGTTTACAACTTGACTTTGAGTAAGTTTCAGGGGAAGTAAATAAGAAAGTACAGGATTGAAGAATTTCAGTTATAATCTTTTCTTTTGATTTCTGTTCTGGCACCTTCTGCCTTTTTAAATCGAGTGATTGGACTTTTCATTTTAAACTTCTTTAAAATGTTGGTGGTAAAAGCTACCTCATCATCTCTATGTGTTGAAGAATATGTCAACTGAGGAAAATCAGTTTGACAAATGTTTTGACAAATATTTTGTACTTTTATTAATAATATATAAATACTGAATTATACCTATATTCTTCTAATGATGTCTTATAGCAGTTTATTTAAGCTGACTTATTTTTTTTGGAGGACTAAAAAATGAAAAATTTTATCCTTTGAGGTACATTTGCATCCAAGGATTCTAAAATTAAATATTTATCAGAAATATTTTGGCATATTTATTTGTTTGCAATGGGGCAATTTAAATATCTTTCTAAAATGTTAGCTTTGCTTTCTTCAGTTGTTCTAGTGTTTGAAACCTTAATTAATACTTTTTATGACACTGAAAAATAAATTGGAATAGAAATACAGGTTTCCCCCATTATCTGGAAGTAGAGTGTTCCTGGGGAAGCTTTTATAAGCTGAAATGGTATAAAGCAAAGAAGCAATTATCATTAATTTATATGGAAAATTTTCTTAAAATTCCCAGACTCCAAAAAGAACCTCTCCTAGGCTTTTCTAATACCTTAGGACATATCTTGTTGTGACACATGCACAAAATAAATGTAGATACAACGCAGATGCTCACAGACACAGGGCAGCGCTCTGGTGGCTTGATGCTGAGAAGCTGAGTGTGGTTCCCCAGGAAGGAGGAGCCTGCACCCGCCACTCTTGCTCCGAGGGGTGCACTGCCTCTGTTACAAAACGCTGAATGCTTTTTTTGCTTTTTGCCTTTTTTCCTAAAAGCAAACATTCTCTTCAGATTTCTTGAAGTTAGCAGAAAGCTAATATAGACCTTCCATAAAAGTGAAGTGCTAGAACACGAACTTTGGAAAAGCAGGGGATACTTGTATTACCTGCTTAGACTAGATATATGAAAGTAATGAATTTTTCCATGTTCAACTTATCCAATTTCCCCACAATTTTGTGGTTGGCTCCAGACATTTTATGTTTGGATCAAAAAATAAACATATGTCATCAGTGTCTTTGCTGGCTTTGGAAGATATTTTCTCACCAGCAAGGACTTCCACCAATACCATTAAACTATTTCATTATAATGCTAGTTCATTATCTGGTTAAAGTGAGAACATGTGATTAGAAAAAAGGCAAATATCAATACTTCCAGTAGGTCACAAAACAGGAAGCAGGTGTAAACATTGGTTCTATTCATGATTTTCTTTCCTTCATGACTTAGGGTCTAGCTGGGGAGAGAGGAGAACAGGGACCTCCAGGCCCCACTGGCTTTCAGGTATGCACAAATTCCTTTTTCCATTTCTTCTACCATTAATTAAACTGCTTTTTTAAAATATGAAAAGATACGGTCAAATGATGTGAAATTCCACAATTTTCAAAAAAGTCATCCCTCTTCTAGTAAATAGATAAAATGGATAAAACCAACATTTTTGTTCAGAGAGAAGGAACAGACTTCCCTGAAAAACTGATCAAAATCCAAAATTATTAACAAATTAAAAATTATAAAATGTTTTTGTTAAGCTTTATTGAACTGTTTTAAGGGTTATCTAGTTTTACAGACACAATGTCTTAAAATTTTTGTTAAACAAATTTTTAAGATTTATCTAAATATATTGTATGGGAAATTATTTAATAATGGATAATGATAATTTGGTAAAAAAAAAACACTTTCAGGAGTGACTTTCAGTACTATACTAGCAACCTAAAATATTGCTTTCAGACCCATAAAAACTTGACAGATGTTAAGAATCTCCTGTTAGATTCTTATTATTATTTTTTTTTTTTTTGCTAAGTGGTGTCCAAATGAAAATCTAAACCTATAAACTGACCGGTTGCTGCATTATGGTAGAAGATAGAGTTTTCTTATTCTGTTTTGCTTGTCTTTAAACAATATCCTTTGCTTGAGAAAGTATAGTCATGGAGGCCCCATGAATTAATTATAAAGGTAAACTGTTAACTCTAGTGGCCTATTAAACTTTCACCAATTTACAATTTCATTTTCTTCCTTTTCCTTTAGGGGCTTCCTGGTCCTCCAGGGCCTCCTGGGGAAGGTGGAAAGCCAGGTGATCAGGTAAGTTCATTTAAAATAATAATAATAATAGCAATAATAAAAATTACTGGGCCATTATATCACTTATTATATGTGAAGTTCTGTTCTGGTTTGCTTTGTAAATGTTATCTCTTTTAATCCTCAAAACAACCCTATATATCTAGGTACTAGTATGATGCCTATTTTTCAGATGAGGAAAATGAGACACAGACATGTTAGGTGACTTTCCCAAAGTCACACATCTGGTATGATTGGAATCCTGGTAGCCTGCTCCCCAAGACTGTGTTTTTAATCACTAAATGTATATCTTCTCATAATTACAGAGTTTTACTGGAGACTTTATAAATGGTTATAAACAGATACTATTTTATTTCTATTATTTTACCAGGACATCAGTTAATTTATTTTTCTATGAGTGATTTGTTCATTCATTTGACCATTCAACAAATATTTGCTGAGCACTCTGTGCTTAGTTGTATTAAGCCCTGGCTCTAACCAATTGAACAAGAAGGACACGAACCTAGCCTTTATATTACATCATAGTAGGAGATAAGAGAGTTTCTGGGGAGGCACTGTGTGTGTGGAAACATAGAAGATGCACCGAATTCAGACTTGGAGATTTAAGAAAAGTTTCCCAGACAAAGTAATATCTTTTATGAGTAAGGGGGGAGGAGGGAAGGTAGTAAAATACTCCAGAAAATGTGAACAGCAGTGGCAAAGGTTTTGTGATCAAATGAAGGCACTGAAAAAGTTGGTAAGTCAGGAATGCATAGTATAGGTTGATGTGGAGGTGAGGCTGGACGGGAAATCAGGAGTCCGATTATGGAAAGTCTGAATTTGAATGTAGTTTGTTCGGATTCTTCTATTTTTAAAATATTTTATTTATTTATTTGAGAGAGAGAGAGCATAAGAGAGAGAGAGCGAGCACAAGCAGGGGGGAGGGGTAGAGGGAGAGGGAGAAGCAGACTCCCCGCTGAGCAGAGAGCCTGCAGGACTCGATCCCAGGAGCCTGGGATTATGACCTGAGCTGAAGGCAGACGCTTAACCGACTGAGCCACCCAGGCCCCCTGTTCAGATTCTTCTAATGGAAGATGATGAAGGGCTTTTAAGTAGGGAGTAGTACAATTAGATTTGGGTTTTAGGAAGATCACACCACATGGAGGACAATACATTGCAGGGGAGAAAACTGGAGGCCCACTTGATACACTTTTCATTTTGTTTCATTTTTTTAGTAAAAGGCAAGTCTTATTTGAGGAACTGACATAAAAGGTGGGTCACTAAGTCACTAGCAGCAGTGATGTTCTAGTGTGACTGCCACCAGCTTGTGTGTAGGTGCTACATGCAGAGGGAATGCTAGCCCTCCATTTTGGAGGACGTGACGTTACTGTCCAAGGACAGCACATGCTTCTTCATGTTTCACTTCCCCTGGCATCATCCTGGGTTGGGGATGGAGGACAGACACTGATGCCTCTAAAGTGAAGACATATATCCATGTGCCCAAGAGAACTCTTCTGTCACACTAGTGAAAATGTCTCATGATGGGGGATTACAATGGAAGCAAACATATTGAGTATATTGAGATTAACATTTGTGATTTTGTAAACATAGATGGTAGTGGTTTTAGGTGTCATTGTTATCTGTTATCATCCAAACTATCAGACATATGCTACTTTGTCAAAAATATACTCTATTCAGAATATTGCAGGGTGTTATAGTGTAAATCAAGACACTATGAATAGTGCACTATCTGCCACAAAATTGGAAGCCATATCATATTTAGAAATCGCAAGATGTACCATTACTTACATATCACTACAAAACACCACATGATGCTGATTAAGCTACCACGATGTTTTCTTATGAGATAAAATATTATTGAAAGAACTCTCAGATATATTTATACTTAGGTTTTCTTTTAAACCACATATGACCCATTAGCATACATAAAAAGGAAAATGAGAGATAAATAATTTGATTAAATCATTCTTAAAACTTGACATTCAGGATCAACCCAAAGTCTAAATTAGTTTTCATCCCAGTCTTTGATGACATGACTTTCTACACAACAGCTTTCTTTGTCATTAGTTATTATTTTTAATCAAAGAATGAGATTTTGAACTTTTTGGCAAACTTTCTTTTAGTTAAGAATAAACTGAAACTCGTAACATAGTCATGACTGCACTAGTTTGAACCCACAATTCCTGGTAGACTGCACTGTCCATAGTATATGGTCAAGAAATATTTACTAAATTGAATTGAACTGGCTCTGTTTAAGAGATCAGCTCTTTATGGCTTTTTATTCCAGTTTCCTTTATTAAAATGTTTTCACATTAAGAAATAAAATTACTATATATTTTGTTGTCTTTAAAAAAACCAGTGCACTCTATTTGTGAGATAATATTTTGCATGTTTTCATTGCCCAAAATCAAGCATTCAGCTTTAATAAACATTTATTTTTCTGGAAAAATAATTTCCATCCATGTATGGGATATCCCCTCATTTATAAAAGTATACATATTTTTCTTTCTTCAGTATTATAGACTTATTCAAACTTCTAATAGTACATTAAAAGAAATTAGGTGTGTGGTATGGAAAGATTTCTAATAAATACCTAAAAATTAGCTCAAAGCGTTTCTTACAATTTTTAAAATTATATTTTATAGGGAGTTCCTGGAGATCCTGGAGCAGTTGGCCCATTAGGACCTAGAGTGAGTACTTTCTCCTTCGTCATTAACTTTTGTTTCCACTGCCTTCAGTTTAAAAAAAAACAAAAACAAAAAACTTTTATCATAAACTGGGCTTTATTTTAAGAATTAGAATTATTTTCCTTGATGAAAATAAATCTTGTGAGAAAATCCTGTGCTGCGAAACTAGTATATTCTTATTTCAAGTTCATTTCTTATCACTAAATTAGAAAATTGAGCCTCATTAGTGGCTCATTTCTCAGTTTTTATCCAGTAGAAGCAGTTTTGCAGATTTCCAGAAACATTTTTAACCCACTTTCTGAACAGTCGCTAAGCTTGCTTGACATCCCAATGTTGCACTAGGGAGAACGCGGAAATCCAGGCGAGAGAGGAGAACCAGGAATAACCGGACTCCCTGGGGAGAAGGGAATGGCTGGGGGCCACGGCCCTGACGGTCCAAAAGTAAGTATGGCGGTGAGCTGGGCGCTTCAGGATGTTCCAAGAGTTATAGCCCAATAAACACATGATGGAACTAAAGTGTAGTTCTCTTGTTGTTGCAAGATAATTCGATTATATAATATTCTTCTTCAACAAGGATTCAGTAAGCATCTACTAGGCTTTCTCCTTGGCACCCAAGAGTCAGCTGAAAAGAAGTCTCTTTTCTGTGATGGGATTTAGGGTTTAGTGCACATAATGATACATTCTCATATAGAAACCCATTCCTAATATTTATTTATAGAACTTTTACTAGTGACTTCCATTAATAAGCAGAGGCAATAAATAGATAATTGGATAATTCCATTAATAAGCAGAGGCAATAAATAGAAAACCGTATAATTTATTAAGAGATATTCCTAATTATATGCTCCATTTTTTAGGTCTCAGGTTCTGCTTACTAACCATAAGAAAGTATGTCATTTTTGAAATTGGAAAGTAAAATACATCATAAGGCAAAGATCAGTACCATTTCCTTTGGGTGCCATTTAAGATTGGTAGAAGACAAGGTGATCAATTTCAGTATAAACAATTAAAGTAGAATTTTTCATGATCATATAACATTAGGTCCCTTATCATTTTTAAGGTCCAGAGTGATTACATAGTATCTGCTTCAATTTAATCACTGACTTAGCCTATAAGCAAGCTTAATATCAGGTTCATTAGTGAGAGTGAAATACTTTCTAAAAGTAATGTCTTCTTTCTTTATCAGGATCCCCATGATGTTGTCAAAGAAAAAGGAAGACAACCATTAATTTTATTTGAATTAATGCTCAATTTCCCCCAAAGAAAAAAGTTGAAAACATAAATCAACAAAGAGAAAGGCAAAGTCTTTTTTATTTCAAAAAATGACCTCAGACAATTTTCACAAATGAAAAATATAAGCACTAAGCTGAACCATATGAAATCGCTGATATTCCACTCTTTTTGACTTACCAGCAGAGAAATTTCATGTGGCTCAATCTTAATACTGTATTGGTGAGGTCACTTATTGTTGGTTCATTTTAGGGCAGTCCAGGACCATCGGGGACCCCTGGAGATACAGGCCCACCAGGACTTCAAGGTATGCCAGGAGAAAGAGGAATTGCAGGAACTCCGGGCCCCAAGGGTGACAGAGTAAGTCTGTTGTTTTGTTTTGTTTTGTTTTAGTTCATTCATTTAGGCTTTCTCAATTCCTCCTGAAAATTATTTCTTGGCCAGGCTTTTATGTCTACCATCCTAAGTCACAAGTCAATCTTCCCTCCCTCCCTCCCTTTCTATTTCTTTTGTTCAATATCTATATTTATTGAGAAAAATATACAATGCCAGGCACTGCTCTAGGCTCAAGGGGATATAACTATGAAGAAGAGAGATAAGCCCCTGCCCTCATGAAGCTTCCACAAAGTGAGAGAAAAAGATAATTAAGTGAAAAATGGCATTTTGTGTGTTTCCCCAGGGTGGCATAGGAGAGAAGGGTGCTGAAGGAACAGCTGGAAATGATGGAGCAAGAGTAAGTGAAATTATTTCTTTTCCCAGCTAAGCTAGGAATCAACATTATCATTATTACATGAATTTGCCTGAACTTTGCAAAATAAAGTTCATTGTGTTTCCATATGGTCAGGATTTGGAAGATGATGAATTTTGAGCTTTGATGTTGATCAATCATGGATACTCATTTTGCTTACTTTGAATTAGAGCAAGCCAAAAAGTGGTCATTCTTGAGGGAATGAAATAGAACACATTTTACTGTGCATATGAGAACAGTGCTTTAAGCAGTAGGGCCCTCTTTATCTTTCTCCATCTTCTTTTTTATTTCATATGCAATGTTTATTTTTTGTTCAAGTGTTAGTCTAATGAGCTGTTCTAGACCTCATTCCAGGGCAGGCAAGTAGAGTTTTGCAGAGTAGCCAAGTTGAGGCTTGAGTTGGCTGGACGTTAGGGGTGACAAAATTACTGCACAATGAATCGTCATTAATGCTTTCATCAATAAAGAGGATGAAGAAGTGAAATGTAAAGAGGGATGGTTGACCCCAAGGCATTGTTTAATGTCATGTCAGAAGCTGACCTTTAACAAGCTTTTGATTCTCAAACATAGAATACATTTGCAATTCTAAGGACAGACTGGATATAATTTTTTAGATGTTAATGAAATTATTCTCTCATGTAAGAGCAGATAGATACAGCTGCTCAGACTTTCAACATTTCCTGGAATAATTCCTGATATTTGAGGAATAATTTCTGTTTCAGTGTGACATGGTTTGCTGGTAGTTGTCATTCTGTGCCCTGGTAAGAGCACTTGTACCATAAAAAAGAGCTCACATTGAACCATCGTTAACATATTGATTTGGCACATTGAGCCACTGTTAATGCACTGATTATATTAACTTTTGATAAAGACAATAAAGTAAAATAAAGAAAATTTTTAGTCTGAGTGGTAATTATCCCTTTTTTCTTTTTTCTGAAAATCTACTTAAGAGTGATGTCACATGCTTAACTTAGCAAATTATGAACATGAGATGTTTCTTGCCTTGTAGTTAGCTCTAATATTTGATTTTGTATTTCAAGAAAGGTCTAAGTATATCTGGCAGGTTGTTTGTATCTTATGTCATAGATGGTCTATAGTGAGTAGTAAAGTAGTGCAGTGCTGTTTGAAGGAGTGTTGCATTGACAGTTAATTTTAAGGTGAAATTTGAAATATGTATCTATTGTTCCTATGAACTAACTTTAAAATGCAGTGTAATAGAAACAGGACTTGAGCAATGACTACTTTATTTTCACTAAGGACAATACATTGCTTTAAGGAGGAAGCAAAGCAGACCACTTGCTGTAATCTCATAGTAAAGGGAAAAAATGAATAACATGTTTTCTCTGTAAGAAAAAATAAAAGGGGGGGTGAATTTAATGAAGTGATCTTTATATTTAATCTGATTCTTTAAGGAAATATATTAGGTAAATTATTGGAAGAATATTGTTCTATTATAGATCTAGAGAATATATGGTCACAGTTTTCTCATGTTCTTATAAGAATATAAATTTAAGAAGTCCTTTTTGTTCCTTAAATTCCTTCCATAATACATACAAAAATTAAGTAACAAAAGAATAGTTGGGCTGCATATGAAGAGGCAATGCACAAATATCAGATAGAAAATTTGTTCCAGAAAAGACTCCACTATAGTCCAGTTTAAAGATTGTGACCACATGTCAAGAAGACCCAGTTGGAACCTCCATGTGATAGCTCCCTGAGCTCTGAGCATAAAGAACCCCAACCTCAGTGTAGTTGGGTAGTCACACTCCTTGTAATCTTAAGAGAATGTAGAAAACTCAATGCTTTATCACAGTTTCACTTAAAAAAAAATAGAGTGGTACTTTGTTCATATAATTTAAGAATATAATATTCTCTACAAAAGAAGAAAAGCTTTTTTCAATCTACACTCAAATTTCAAAATTAAATGGGCCAGGAAACATAGAAACATTGTAGAAGAGTAGCATTAATTTAGAACTAATGTTTGAAGACAGTATTATGTAGGGATGAGTTGAGATGGATGAAAGAGATTAGAACATTTTGTGGAGAACATCCAGGAAATTGTTTTAGAGTAAATAGAAAAATCTTAAGAATATACAAATTATATCATTTATTAGACAATGTTTTGCAAAAGCAGCTAAGCTATAACAAAATGGTACCTCCTTTGTTTAATCATGGAGAATTTCATGCATTCTTTTCTTCAATATGTCTATGTTCTGTTCATTGACAGGGTCTTCCAGGTCCCTTGGGTCCTCCGGGTCCTGCAGGTCCCACTGGAGAAAAGGTAAATTGATGTTTTGTGGGCTCAGAGTCAGGAAGTCTGGATGATAACTCTTTCTCATGCTGTTTTCTCTTTCATAACATGTGGTAGTTGGGCAAGATCATCTCAGAGTTCTTCCCACCATCTGCCCTACACATAGCACTCAGTGCCCTCCAGTTGCATTATGTTTTGCTCCTGCTTTGGACAATAACCATCTAACGTCTGCTTTCTAGGGTGAACCTGGCCCTCGAGGTTTAGTTGGCCCTCCTGGCTCCCGTGGCAATCCTGTAAGTGACAGTATTTTGATTGTTTTTTTTAGAGTGGAATTGACCAGGAAAACAGTTCATCATTTTGTCCTGATATTTATATAAAACCGTGCCTGTTGGTTCAGGCTATTTATAACTTCTTAGTTTTCAGCGCTTACTTCTCTCATTAAACTCAAAAACTTACCAGTCTTGTTATTTGTATGCCACCTATTAAATCTTGGTAAGCAACTCATTTACTAAATAATTAAGACAGTTTAAAAACTTCAGACCTTGGAAATTTTGTTCTATGGCCCTTATCTCTATATCACCCTTAAGAGTCTTCCTCAAGAAATACATCTAATCATCTATCTATACATTTCAAAACACTGTAAGTTTATATAATTGTATTTTTAAATACTGTTCCCATTTAGAATAAAGTATGAAAGCTACAGTAATTTTGTTTTATCCTAGGGTTCTCGCGGTGAAAATGGCCCCACTGGAGCTGTTGGTTTTGCTGGACCTCAGGTATAATTTTCAAATATCTCTAATTTACGATGAACACTCTTCTTATGATAGCAATAAATTCAATTAATTATCATTGTCCTGTGTGTTGAAGGTATATCAAAGATGCTGGAAAGTTTACAGTTTTCTAGGCAATATTCTCATTTTCAATACATTCTTTCATACATTCTCCCATGACTGGCACTAAAATGGATGGGTTCACACTATTTCAAATTCTATACTTATTTGGTATAATAAAAATGTGGTGGGATAACTTATTTTCTCAGACTGCCTTCAAAGACCTCATTAGGGCATTTTCTTCTCCTGTGCTCTAATACTGAACACAAAGCACCATTTAACAATATATGGTTAAATGATATGTTGGTAATAATTACTGTCGAATAGCTTGTCTATAAGTGTTATAATTGATTGTTTATTTAAACAATTGATATAGGGTCCCGATGGGCAGCCTGGAATAAAAGGGGAACCCGGAGAGCCAGGACAGAAGGGAGATGCAGGCTCTCCTGGGCCACAAGGTCTAGCAGGATCCCCAGGCCCTCATGTAAGTGGAAAGCAAAACAAACACCAATAACCTGAGTCACATGCCCAATGGTGAGGCTTTGTGTTTAGCCCATGTTGCTTTCCTTATAGTGATCTTTTGTTCATGTTTTTCTATGTAGGGTCCTAATGGTGTTCCTGGACTCAAAGGTGGCCGAGGAACTCAGGGTCCACCCGTAAGTTGGTTTGAAACTCTGGGAATTACACACAGCTAGTCGCAGACACCTAGCTCTTCATGGCCATTTTAAAGTTAATCTGAAGCTGTAACAGCAAGTTTTTACTTGTATAAGTAAACTGTCGTGGAAAGGGCACTTAAATGGAGATCTGGGTTGCAATTAGTTTTATGATCTTGGAGACCCAGCTGCCTCCCATATAACATAAAGAATATATTACCTATGGAAGAGGTGAGGAATAATGGGGAACTACTCTACAGGATTCTGTGATGCAAAAGATTAATGTGATCCTAGCACGAGCCTTGAACATACTTGTATGTGTTCAAGATAAATGGAAAGTGGAAAGAGAAAAATAGCATCCTTCCTACTGATTAATGCAGATCCATTCCCAAAAACATAGTATGCAAGAAAAAAAAAATCTATTGTTTATAACAAGGAAGGGAATCTAAAGCCTAAGCATCCCTGTGAAAAAAATAGATCCCAGAAAGTATATGTAATTAATAGTTATTTTAAAATTGCTTATATGATATTGTATTTCTAGGGTGCTACGGGGTTTCCTGGTTCTGCTGGCAGAGTTGGACCTCCAGGCCCTCCTGTAAGTCAATTCAGTAACTCAAATCATTGGTAGTGGAGTAATCACCCATACATACACGCGAAAATACACACAAACACACATATATACACATTATATAGATACACATATATGAGTTACTGTTTATTCTTTTATTTAATCCCTTAATGATTTGTTAACCTATGTTAACAACCATTATCCTAATAATTCATACACACTGGTATCCTATCAAAGTAAATTCACCTTTAATCATCCAGTGTTTCCTGGAGGAGCTTATTTACAAGTCCTTTTTAGCCCCAATGTTTGACTCTTATTCCATTTGAGTACTAAATTCTAACGGTATTGTGTGCTAATAACCATTTCCTCCAGTTAGGAAGCATCTCTGAAACTTTGTTTAATAAATGTTATTCTTTCATGATAAGATCAGGTCAGACAGAATAAAATGTTATATATTCACTGATGGAGCAGAGGCTTAAGATGTTTAAAAATTCAAGTTAATTTCAACACACTTTTGATATTGAGTCAAAGGTAATTGTCTGCAAATAATTTAGATTTCCTCCTGGGAAATGAATCTGCAGCTCTGTTTTGTTTAATTTTGTTTAAATCCACTGAATGACTGATTATCTAACAGGAAAAATGAACCCGAGAGGCCATTGCATCAAGTCTTCTAATGTGGCTTCCACTCTGCCATCCCGGGTTTCTTTCTATCTTTACTAGGGAGCTCCAGGACCTGCAGGGCCCTTAGGGGAACCTGGGAAGGAGGGACCGCCAGGTCTTCGTGGGGACCCTGGCTCTCATGGGCGAGTGGGAGATCGAGGACCAGCTGGCCCCCCTGGTGGCCCAGGAGACAAAGGAGACCCAGGAGAAGATGGGCAACCAGTAAGTTTGGCATCTTGGTTTGCGGCCACCTCTATTAGAGATATTTACTGATAGATACCCGTAATATTCACTGCCGAAAAGAAACTGTATACATTAACCTGGGTGCTTTCATAAATCCTTAGGCCCTATATGTTTTAAATTTACACTTCTCTGCTCTAGAAAAAAAAAAGGATATGTAGAAGTATAAAATATAACAGTAATGGGCGTGGTGTTCAAAAACTAAAGAGAACATTCTTTGTTAAGTATCTGTGCTGTATAAAGACAATTTTTTAAAATACGTTATTTTATTTGATATCTAAATGTCTCGAAACACTAATGTGTTAGGTTACTATTTCTTTTCTTTATTTAAAAAACTTATTTGTCTTTTTAAAAAAAGGAAAAATAGTTGCCTGAATAGTTACCTCTTTCATTCCTTCAGTATTCACATTACTCTTCAAGTTTCTTGGAAATCAATGAGCTGCTTTCACCTTTAAACAATGTTAGAGGCTCTGTGTGGAGTATAAATTATGACTACTCCTATGTAGTATGGTTTTATGAAACAGAATTCGTTTTTTGGTCTGAAAAACCTATAAAGCTGTGATCTGGTCCTTGCATATGGTTTTATCCTGGAGGATTTCTAATTATAGTTTATCCTCAATATTAGGGTCCTGACGGTCCCCCGGGCCCAGCTGGAACCACTGGACAAAGAGGAATTGTGGGCATGCCAGGACAGCGTGGAGAGCGAGGCATGCCCGGCCTGCCGGGCCCAGCGGTGAGTGGCCATGTCGGTCAATATTTCATCTGATTATGTGCAATATAATTTGCGAAGAGAGAATTTATCTTTCATTTCTTAGTAGATTTGAAGTCTTTTTTAGACACAAATTCTGAGTATCGTAAAAACCTTTGACTTTGAATGTCAAATTCTTTACTTAAGCACCTTGCAAAGTCTTTGAAAATATATTTATTTAACCCGGGGACCAGAGAAGTAGACAAATAAGGATATGGATTTTGGGTGATTCTAAATCTTTCTTCAAAGATTAAAAATACCCGTGGAGCTAGAGAAAGGGGATAATCTCCTCTGGTGAGTAGGTAGCCTCTTTTTAAATAAACATGCCTAACCAAAACATCCATATTTCACAGTTCAGAGGGCAAGTTTTCATAAATCATCAAAGGGAAGAAGTAGTTGAACCAAAGTAATATTGGAGGTGAAAGTGGGGTGAGCGATAAAGATAGACTCTGAAAGTAATCTCCTGTTCCCTGGAGGGTGCTAAGAACCTCACATTCCCTGGAGTGGGGATAAAAGTTTGACTTACTCTTAGCTTTGAAGAGATTAAATTTTACTGCTAAAAGTTTACATGCTTGTGGGGGGAAAAATGATGTTTTTATATGGAACGTGGACAGAGAGATGCACTGCTGTGACCTTGGAACTGGGGGAATCCAGTGGGTAGAGATCTGAAACCAGCAAACCTGGAGTTAGGGAAGATTTTACTGTTACCAGAAGTGAGCCAAGCACCCAGAAGCACAATCTCCCAATAAGATAGTGAAACCCAAGTGCCGGGATACAGAAATAAAGTGAGTATTGTGGGATAATGGATAATTAATATTATAGAAGGCAGGACTGAGGTGCCATTTGAATAAACGTAGCCTTTATGTAAACTGGCTTTCTTACATTTCTTCAGAAGTGGTTGACATATTTATATGCTTATTTCAGGGCACACCAGGAAAAGTAGGACCTACTGGCGCACCAGGGGATAAAGGTCCGCCTGGCCCCGTGGGACCCCCGGGCTCAAATGGCCCTGTAGGGGAGCCTGGACCCGAAGTGAGTGCTACATCAAAATAACTCTCCTGTCATCTGGGTGTCATGGGAACAGCTTTTTTTTTTAATTTAGAAATCAATTTAGAAATTTAGAAATCGATGGCGCATTTGACCGGAAGTTTCTTAGTGATGTTATTTGATGTACTTTACTTCTCCAGTGAGTTGTCTACATGAGGACAGAAAGAGAAGGTAATAAGCACTGACTTCATCTAGTCTGGAACCAAGGATTTTAGTTGATTTAGGTTGTTGCCAAATTGTTTTGAAGGTGAAAGGACACATTCATCCATCGTTTATCTTATTTCACTCTATAATGTCATATTTCTCAAAATTGCCAAGTTTTGTAGTAATAGGATTAATATGACAATTACAGCTTGAGAAAAGTAAGGAGAGATCATTCTACTTAAATATCACTATAAAGTAACATTATGCATGTCATGTTCCCTGAGTCTCATTTGAGAGGAAATCAATTTTTGAAAAGTGATTTGAGAAGTTATAGGTTGGAATCTCCTCTGTTCAGTGCTTTCATGGGTAAATTACCAGACAGTGTCACATTTTCTTGAAACAATCAATACCTTTCAGGGCAATTTTTCATCAAATGATAAAAACATAGGAAGAGAAGAATGTACATTGTAAAAAGTTATTTCATATATAACCCCAGTTGTTTTATTTTTAAACTTCAAGGATATTGTTTCGATAAGCTTAAGATATGAAAGGGAGGAAAACCATCAAGTCTTCTTCGTTCACTGGTGATACAAACAAAACATAAAATTCCAAGAATAAAATTATTGCTTATGTATTTCAAAGGATTTCAGGGTTTCCCCCCCAGTTTTAAAATAAAAAATAGAAATGAAGAATTTAGATTAAATGCAGGACGCATTCTGGGAGTGCCTGGGGTGGGCTCCTCCAACTGGTGCTGCCTGGTCTGGGCCTGGTCTGGGCCCACCATTGAAGAGGTTGATTAAGCCAACCTGAGCATAGATTTAGTATTGTTCCACACAAAGCACTGAAGGACCCAAATTTATAGCAAATTCCATGATAGTTTTAAAGTTGAGCTGCCATAGTAAATAACTGGGTATTCTTAATGCTTGAATATGGACTATGTGCACAGGGCAAGGAAATAACATTGAACTTTCTAAGCACTGGATTGTAAGTGGAAAATGCAGTGTCTTCTATAAAACTGTATTAAAATTGGCACCAAAAAAAGTAAGAATGTGTTAATAATCTTACAAGCAATTCCAAGTAATAGAAAACATGGCAGAAGACTTTCTTCTACTAAAATTTCCATAAGTGCTAATTTATACTTTATGGAAGAGAGGTGGAAACATGCTGTAATTTTTCTGGCAATTGGAATGAGATTTTTTTCATTACTCAGTTAACTCATTTTTCAAACATGATTCTTTATAGGGTCCAGCTGGTAATGATGGTACTCCAGGACGGGACGGTGCTGTTGGAGAACGTGTAAGGGCACTTTCACTGATTAGAAAATCAGCAGTAATGTAAATTTGAAATCTTTGTAATACTAAAGAGTAAAATTTACCCTTTCTTTCATAGCTCTGGGGCAGCCCCGATTTTCTTGATAGTAGCTACCTTTTTTGTAATGTCATAATTTAGGTAGATCTTGTCAATGAAATGAGATTTGAGTACACAGCAAAGTGAGATGGCATTTCTTATTAATTGTAGGAAAGCACATTGCTTTCATAGCTGGTGCAACATGAAGGCTTTGGATGAGGATACAGATGAAGTAGCCTAAATTTCAAACTCATTCACAAAAGTATGGAAGCAGAAATAGAGCTGGGTGATATCTAAATTTCTCTACTCCTCTCCTCAAGTGAATGCCCCATGAGAAAATAAACCATGTGGCTTTCTACATATCGTATATCCCATGATGTGTTCTAAATCTCATGACTTATGCTGAACTGAAAATATCCCCAACTTTTTCTGAAGTCCCAGTCCCTTTGGGTAGTCACACAGTTGTCTCATATCAGTCCACGGAAGGCAAAAAATCAGTCCCCCAGCCCAACATCTATTATGACACAATGACTCTTTTCACTCTGAAAGCTCATCATGCAGCAGAATGGGCTCTAAAGTCAGACAGACTTTGACTGGAATCTTGATTCCCTTAAGTAACCAGCAGTGCAGCCTTGAACAAATATTCTAAACCTCAGTTTTTAAATACTTTAAATAGGATGACTACTTATTCCCCTGGACATTTGTACATTAAATAGCATGTTTAGAGTATCTAGTAGGCACTCAAAAGAAAAAGAAAGAGTTTTGAGAAATCTTGGAGTAAGCCCTCCCCCCATCTATCATAAAGCCAGGGAATGCAAATTCTCTTGACATGTGGATTTTTCCCTTGGTCAGTATACATTGTACAATGCAGTAGTCTTCAAAGATTTTGCAGATGTCTTCCCTGGTATAATTTTGAAAATCTAAGAACCCCTATGCACAATTTAAGTTGCCATCACATTTTATTTTAATCATAAGTTTAAATAGTTGGAAAGGGGGTAATCATTGGTAAATTCTAAATGTGCTTTCAATATATATTTTTTTCAAAATCCTATATTTGCCCATTTAGCTTATCCAGTGTATTACATGCCCATTCTCTAGCCTAATTGCCAAGGTTTATCCTGGTTGCCAAACTGATCAGTCAAATAAGAACTTCTGCCAGCAGAATAGGTCTGACTCCATTTTTCAAGTCAAATAATTATGATAATACATGTTCATATGACAATAATCTCACCTCTGACTTCCTAAGGAGACAATAAGATTTGGAGCCTTGTCATAGTTGGGTCACCTGGATGAAATAAGGAGCAGCCTCTTTCTTTCCAAATACCTCATTGCTTTATTCTCAAGTGAACTGTGCATTCTGGAAAAGTCCTTAGTTTGGTGGCCAAAGGTGTTCACTCCTTGGGGCACTACGCCATAATAAGATTGCAGATAGATAAGAATGCTTTTCCTTTCATAAAATGGGAGAGGGGTGATTATTAAAGAGGAAGTAGGGAAGGATACTTCAGATCAGTTCTCTGAGAGAACACATATGGAGTTGAAAATCTAGAAAGTGGTTTCCTTAAAATTTTCCCAGTTTTCACACTCTGGAAAGTGTTTATCCCAAGTGAAAGGATACGCTTGAAGACTGCTTGGTGTAAGAAACATGCTAAATTCTGGAGGTGACACTGTTACACTCCAGTAATCTTGACTGTGGGAGTCATAGGGTAAAAGTGAGGGGAGGGAGGACATCTGAAATTGGGGGAAATATTCTTATTCTTTTCAGTTTGATTTATTAGTAAGTAAATATAAGTAAAATATTTAAGTAAAATATAAGTTGAATAATAAAAATCAGGTTTAAAAAAGGTATATATTTTCTTTTTTTTTTTTTTTAAAGATTTTATTTATTTATCAGAGAGAGAGAGAGAGAGCACAAGCAGGGGGAGTGGCAGGCAGAGGGAGAAGCAGGCTCCCCCCTGAGCAGGGAGCCCGATACGGGACTTGATCCCAGGACCCTGAGATCATGACCCGAGCCGAAGGCAGAGGCTTAACCAACTGAGCCACCCAGGCGTCCCTATATTTTCTTACCATGAATAGTATGAGCATATAGAATGCCGCTGGTTTAGGATAAATATGAAAAGAATAATACCATGGTTATTCTCGTCAGGGTGATCGTGGAGACCCTGGACCTGCAGGTCTGCCAGGCTCTCAGGGTGCCCCTGGAACTCCTGGCCCAGTTGGTGCCCCAGGAGATGCAGGACAAAGAGGAGATCCGGTAAGGAGAGTCAGTTTCATCCTGACAGTTACAAACATCAGTGTGCCATATTGTGAGCTACATGCATGCATGCACAGAATCATACAAGCACATTTGATTAAGGACTCTAAACAAAGAATGATAAACAGCCAATTATGACTTAAACTGTTTTAATGTTAATGGAAAACATTTGGTTTCTAATAGATATTCAAAAATCCTGATGCTTTGAATTTCATCATCTAAAGATGTTGTGATTGATAGGAAATGTAGTAAGTATGCATCATGGTAAATTTAAGCAAATAATGTCTTAGCGTAATCCACTCAGGGGATCTTCAGTCAGTGAAGTCAATTAATGAAATTGACTAAAGAAGTGTCATTGGGGTTGTAGTGAGCACATCTTATGCCTAAGGACATTAGCTTGATTTTAATCAATTAGACATAAGAGTATGCACGTAGATATACATAAACATATATAAGTATCCAACTTATGTATTTTTGAATTCTGTATCTATATAGTATATGCATATTTTTTACACACTAATTTTTGTGAAAATTTCTTCTAGGGTTCTCGGGGTCCTATAGGACCACCTGGTCGAACTGGAAAACGTGGCTTACTTGTAAGTTCTCTGTTTTTCTTTAAAAATAAAAATCTTCTCACATAAATATATATACTCTCAAAGAAGCACAATTTAAGATTCATAAATGAAAATTAGCAAGTTCCTCAAACTGTGGACAAAAATATTAATTTAATATCCAGAAGTTTGTATTTTTTTATAATTTTAACATATGTCCTCTGAATTTCACTGTGAATTCTTTCAATAATCAATAAAGACCTTTAGAGTCATAGGTTTCTCTCAAAATAATAGGAATCTTAGTGCCCTTTTTAGAGATTTTCTAGAAATCACATAGGAAAATGGGTTTGAAATCTCTTTGTAAACTTGAAAAGTGCTAGTCAAATATTTTTTATTTTCAGCTAGACTACTCTGCTCATGTTCTGATCTTTTTGCTATTTGCAATTACTTCCAGGTTAATGATTATTATATAGATATTTTACTGTGAATGAATCATCTCTGATGGCAGCCTAATAGGCCATGGTTCCTTTCACACTCATTATATAAATTAATATCTATATTGATGAAGAAAAATTATAGCCTTAAATTCATGGCCTATTATTAAATCATAATTCTCAGCTTTGATTTGAGCCTCACTGGAGAAGATTTCATAGTTCTATGGCATGTCAAGTGAATGATTTTCTAACTAGTTACAAAAACAACGTGGTTTATTTTTCATGATTAAGTGAACTTTAGTTAGTAATTTAAATAGGTGCTTTCTGGTTTAGTTTATTTTCAATTATGAAGTTTTAGGACACCCCAAGACAAAAGAACCTCTCTAATGTGAAAACGTTCAGGCTGATTTTAGTATTTAAATTTGCATTACTATATAAAATATGTAAAAGTAACTAAGATCTACTCTTATTTTTATGATAAAAAGATTCCCATACTGTTTGACAATTAAGATGTCCAAATTAAAAAAAGATAGAGAGAGAACCAAACAAAATAACAAGAAACTAATAAGAAAATAATTAACCTGAGAGCCAGTCTATTTGATGATATTTTCCATTCTCCAAAGTCAGATTGATAGAGTTTGAATTATCTTTTAGGAAAACTAAATACAACAGAAGCTGTCCCTATAGTAGGTGACCCTATATAGGCCTCTTGTCTGTTTACTGTGAACCACTGGATTCCTGGAGTTGCTCCCATTTTCTAAGACTTTAAAAAATGAAACAAAACAAAACAAACAAACAAAAAAAAAACAAAGAAAAAGGCAGCCTAAGACTGATCAGATTAATCTGGTAATTTCTACCTCTTCTCTAGGCATAGCTTCTATCCTACAATAAGATGCTTAATTATTGCTTTTTTCTTTAGTTTCTCAGGATCAGGATTGATGAATTTGGGTACAGATATTGCAGATATAAGGATAACAAGCATTTCTTTGTGTTTTCTTTAGAGGAGAGTGGCTTAATGATGATATTCCTCTTCCATTTGCTTAAACAAGGCTTTGCCAATTTTTTATCCCCCCCCAAGTTTGAGATATAATTGGCATATAACATTATTACAGTGCATAGCACAATGATTTGATGTATGTATATATTGTGAAATGATTATCACAAGTTCACAGTAAGTTTAATTGGCACCCATCATCTCACATATTTGCAAATTTTATTTTCTTGTGATGAGAACTTTTAAGGTCTACTCTCTTAGCAACTTTCAAATATGGCCAACTTCCTTAATATACTCCCAGCTGGCATATCCAGTTAGCTCATCTACATGTGCAAATTTAATAAACATTCCTTTCTTAGAGGAAAAGTAAGTAAGAACTCATGTTTTAGTTTAAAAGAATCCATGTATGGTGGCAATATTTTTACATAATGATATCAGCATAATATGTGAAATACAATCTTTGGAAAATGTTTCAGATCAGTTAGATCAAACTTAAAAATACATCATTTTAGTATGAATGCAGGGTAGGCATTTAACAAACTGAATCTTTTGGAAAGCATTATTATATATCTTATGTTTTTAGTGATCATCTTCATTCCTTGAGGAAAATAGACAAAAACTTCTAGGTCTAATTCTATTTAGATAAGTAACTATGTTAGTTCATACGGTAGTCCCCCCCTTATCTGCCATTTCACTCTGCGGGGTTTCCGTTACCCGCGGTTAACTGCAGTCAGGAAGCTAATGATCCTCCTTCTGACATATCATCAGAAGGTCAATGGTAGCCTAATGCTACGTCGCAATGCTTACGTCATTCACTTCACTTCATCTCCTCACGTAGGCATTTTGTTATCTCACATCATCACAAGAAGAAAAACGGTGAATGTAATACAATAAGATATTTTGAGAGAGAGAGCAAATTCACATAACTTTTATCATAGTATATTGTTGTAATTGTTCTTTTTGTTATTCATTACTGTTAGTCTAATTTGTGCCTAATTTATAAATTTAACTTTATCATAGGTATGTATGTATAGGAAAAATCATAGTGTATATAGTGTTCGGTCAACCACTGTGGGTCACGGAACATATCCCCCGTGGATAGGGGGGCTGCTGTACAGTATTCAAAAGTGCAGTAAATACAACTATAAAAATTAACATTGCAGTAAATTATAATCTCACCAAGCAATACCATGTCATGACCCTATTTCTAGGGACCCCAAGGACCTCGAGGTGACAAAGGTGATCACGGAGACCGAGGTGACCGAGGTCAAAAGGGTCACAGGGGCTTCACTGGTCTTCAAGGTCTTCCTGGACCTCCTGTAAGTTATTCCTTTAAGTATTATTTGCCTTCCATGTGAAAATACCCAGGTATCTTGACAGGAATATTTATTTGTCCATAAAATGGTTGGACTTTTTATATCTTATTTTCATTTGAAAGCATATCTTGAATATTTAATTACCCAGTTACTCATTGTAATTTGCCATATATCAGCTGTAATTTTGTAGGAAGAAATAAAGCAAAAGGACATATGTACCATTACTCTACAGTTTAGTATTAGTCAACTCATGTAGACATCATAGAGATTGATAACTTCAAGAAATTAGTTTATCCTGCTAAAGTCAATGACAGCACATTTTTAATCATTTTTAAAAGCTGAGAATGGCAAAATGTAGGTGTAAATATTTTGGCGACATTTTTTACTTTTTTCCTACTTAGGGTCCAAATGGTGAACAAGGCAGTGCTGGAATTCCTGGACCATTTGGCCCAAGAGTAAGTAACAAAACCTACTAAGTTGCAGATGTAAATAACCACAATGCTTTTGGTGACACAGTGCTAGGGCTTGAGTATCATTTTTATGGCATTGAAGCTGGAGTCAGCCCAGGTTTTCTGAAGCTGACAGCAAATGTATGAGACAAACCATTCAGCAATTACCTTTAAGTAGAAATATTCTGAAACATTGCTTCATGGGCCCACATTAAAACCTTTTACCTACCCTGTATATACTGATCTGTTACTTCATTTTGTTAGTTTGTGTTCATTGAAATTTCACTGAACCCTTTAAGAAGATACAATAGGACTTACTATGAGGTAGAAACAGATTTTGAAGCTGGATATGTTTTTTTTTTCCTTTAAGTAATTGAGATACTTTTTCAGAAGTAGTTTGCATAAGGCTAATTCAGAAGCAAATCATAAAATGAAACCAATATTTGAAGCTTTTCAAAATTCTACATTGGTATCAGTGCTGCCTCCAATAGGCCATTAATGTCCTAAGACAATTGACACACATAATTACCTAGGACAATCATGGGAAGAATTTCTGCTATGTCTAAATACAGTGTAAACAAATCATACATAACATTGAGGAGAGTAGTATTAATATAACTGGGATGTGATGAGATCCTGGGGAATAAGCACAGAAGTTTAACTTATATTAATCACTCATACCTCTGCCATTTTCTTAGTCCTAATTAATTAAATTTCTAATTAACTTTATAATACATAAGATTTGATGAAACAGCCTTCTTCCCATAAAAGTGGATGATCAGTCCAGTAAAGTTTTTGACTGATGCTGGTCTTTTACCATGTATGGATGATGGAGAATCCAAGTGTGATCAAACAGTGAACATTAAGGAGCAAGAACTCCATTGATTAGTCAGCGGACAATGAATGAGAAACCATTGTGATTGCTCTGTAAGGAAAACAGTTCTTTGATTAGACAGTCATTGTAAAAAGTTCTCTTCATAGAATCTAAAATACAGTCCTTTTTTCTGGCAGGGTCCTCCAGGTCCAGTCGGTCCCTCGGGTAAAGAAGGAAACCCTGGACCACTTGGGCCTATCGGGCCCCCTGGTGTGCGGGGCAGTGTTGGAGAAGCAGGACCTGAGGTAATCACAGGGGTTTGCATGCAAGAAATGCTATTGGTTCCCAAAGCTTGGACTCTACCCAAGGAACATCTGTGCAGCATGGTGGACAAGAGATCGAAAGGACTCTGGAAACAAACCTAGAAGTCATACAAGAACTTGTCCATATGAGTAACTATTTCAAGTATTTTAATACAGATTATTCAGAGCATATTAAATTAGAGTCCAAGCTACGGAAGCCTGGACTTCGTGTGACACCAATGAGAGAAAATAGCAGGTTATGATTGTATTTATAATTAAAGTTACGAAAATGCCGCTTTGCTTTAAATGGCAATATACTAAACGTGAGATTGATGAGTACAGTCATTCAGGAAAAGGCTGGAAAGGGAAAAGTACGAAATTAAAGTTTTTCTCTATGGAAAATGCCATTCAGAAAGGATTTAAATTAAAACTTCTTATAAAACATTCCAATAGTATCAACTTGGGAAACATCAGGAATTTGGGAAACATGCTCCCATTTCTGCCATGCACACGTGTGCGTGTATGTATGTGAGTTTACACATCCCTCTGTGCTATTTCTTCCTCTTTGGTCTTATTTACCTTTCCCTTTTTATTCTGTCTCTTCCCTTTACTGATATTACCACTAAATCAAATATTTGTTATTTATTCTATGGATGGAACAGCCTTATTTTTCCCATGGTCAAGAGGAATATTTCCTATCTATTTCTCTGGGAATGGAAAACAGCTGCAGAATTGGAATACCTCTGACTTATGTGGCTCTTGATTGACCTTATTCTGTGGTTCGGTGGTCCTTAATAGAAAAAAAAATCTCTTCCCCCCGATTAGCATAAAGGAATGCATAGAATCACAATATGACCTTAAAGGGAAAAAACCCAACGGATTTACCAGTCTGTTGAGGGTGAGGCCAGGTTGGCAGTGTGAAGCGACTTGCTCAGAGCCACCTAACACGGTGCGGCTAGTATGGAACTCCAGCCCTCTGACAGCCAGCACTGTGCTCCCCACATGAAAGGTGGACCACACACCCCTGCAGGCTGTCCCCCGATCCCCTCAAGTTGCTGAGCTCTTCCCTGGGAAGCGATTGATAGAGAGGATCCACTGCTAAGCACTTTCTGTGCTTATGTCCCTATTACTCCAATAGTTCTTGTATGGCAAGAAAAGTAAGAGAGCTGTTTATTTTTGTTAATAAAAAGGCTAAAGAGAACTTTATTCAATTTTGTTTAGTACAGAGAAATTTGATCTACACATTAATTAATGCACATAAAAAGACTTCCTATACTTTCCTCTGTATTTGGAAGTAGGGGAAAATTCTTTCAGGGTGTTTCTTGCGGGTATTTCCTTGATATAGATGTGAGGTCTTAAAGAACTAGCACCCACAACTCCTCTGCATCTCCTCCTCCAGCTTCTGTCCGTAAGTCTTTTTGAAATATTTTAGTTTGCCTTGCCCCAGTTTGGAAATGAATGTACATACCTACACATTCTTAACATAAAATATATTGCATCTGCAAGGTAAACGTCGGAGCAAATATTTTATGCTTTGATTTTTATTGGTCTCAGATGCTGGCTTGCAGATCTGTCGCCTGATAAAAGTTATGCATCACTTCTCATGCTTGAAAAGTTACAGGAGCAGGCCCAGAGCCATCTAGTTTTAAAAAGTCATGAGGTCAGCGGCGCCTGGGTGGCTCAGTGGGTTAAGCTTCTGACTTCGGCTCAGGTCATGATCTCAGGGTTCTGGGATCAAGCCCCATTAGGGCTCACCGCTCAGTGGGGAGTCTGCTTCTCCCTCTCCCTCTAGAGGCCCCTCTCCCCTGCTCATATTCACCTGTGTTCACGCTCTATCTCTAATAAATAAATAAATAAATCTTAAGAAAAAAAAATCATGAGATCACAGATCTGTTGGTACCATCAAACTGGGATATCGCACTAACTCCCCACATACAAGTCTCATCAATGCCTTTGTGTCCAGTTGAAAAGCAAAAACAAAAAATATATATTAACTGCATTTCTGATTTTTTAAAAATTAGGGTCCTCCTGGTGAGCCTGGTCCACCTGGTCCCCCTGGTCCTCCGGGCCACCTTACAGCTGCTCTTGGAGATATCATGGGTCACTACGATGACAGCATGCCGGATCCACTTCCAGAGTTTACCGAAGATCAGGCGGCTCCGGATGACAAAAACAAAACTGACCCAGGGGTTCATGCTACCCTGAAGGCACTCAGTAGTCAGATTGAAACCATGCGCAGTCCTGATGGCTCTAAAAAGCATCCAGCACGGACGTGTGATGACTTAAAACTTTGCCATTCTGCAAAGCAGAGCGGTGGGTAGACACCTCCCCATTTGAGCAAGGTCCATTGTTTCTGATTGTGTTCTCAACTGCATCCCTAAATATTTTACTGAGTCTCTACTTAAGTGACAGACACAAGAAGTAAAATGGCAAGCCTGTCATAGAATTTATGCTTTAGTGGTGGGGACAGTCAATGACGTGAAAAATTATAGGATGAGATGATAAGTATTATAAAAGAGGGCATACTCTATTAATGATCCCATTTCATGTAGTTCCAGAGATAATTTATAGCATTCTAATTGTAGTTCAACTCATATACTTACTTTATTCATAGATTATTAGATTCCAATTATATTTTGCTTTAAAATATCAGCTTTCTAAATTTAATGAGAACACATCCATTTTGGCAAAACCATGTAATTATTGTGGATTGTCTCTTTTTGGTATAGTTTTCTAATCTATAAGATGGGTATAATGATATTTCCTTCCCATGTCTGTTTTGAGCCTTCAGCACATGATGTGGCAAAGTGCCTTAGAACAGTGCCTGGCAGGACGCCTGGGTGGCTCAGTCGTTAAGCGTCTGCCTTTGGCTCAGGTCATGATCCCAGGGTCTTGGGATCGAGCCCTGCATCAGGCTCCCTGCTCGGCGGGAAGCCTGCTTCTCCCTTTCCCACTCCCCCTGCTTGTGTTCCCTCTCTTGCTGTGTCTCTGTCTGTCAAATAAATAAATAAAATCTTTAAAAACAAACAAACAAAACAAAACAAAACAAAAAAAACAGTGCCTGGCAGTAGAAAGCGCTCAGATGTGTAACAGTTACTTTTTCCTAGCTGCAGAGTATTTCCTGAACAGAGATACTCTCTCTTAAAAGAGTCCTTCATCAGTGAGTTCATATCTTCAAACCCTCTGTTAATTCTTTCAGAGACTCATAATCATGTTTGAAATTCTCTTTATTTAGCACGTACTTTTATTTTGGAAAATAGGTGAGTACTGGATTGATCCTAACCAGGGATCTGTTGAAGATGCAATCAAAGTTTACTGCAACATGGACACAGGAGAAACATGTATTTCAGCAAACCCATCCAGCGTACCACGTAAGACCTGGTGGGCCAGCAAGTCTTCTGACCATAAGCCTGTTTGGTATGGTCTTGATATGAATAGAGGATCTCAGGTAATTTTATATACTTTCTAAAAATTATATTCTTTGCTTTTCATTATTTATTGTATTTTATTATTTATTTAGGACTATGCTATTATTTTTGACCAGGTTTATTATTACATAAATAAATTTTACTATGAATTATATTAACATAAATTTTGAATGATAATTTTCCCATTGATGGAATGTGGAGAAGTAATTGTTTTTACTCTTAGTACTTTTAATGCATGTGACACTGACTGTGGAGTATACTTAAAAGGATCTTGCCACAGTTGAAAGACATAGATTATATTTAGCATCAGGAGAACTTGGTGACTAGCACCTGGATCTCTTGCTGACTTTGTGACCTCAGGAAGTCACTGAACCTTTTGGAGCCTCAGTTTTGCCATTTTAAAGTGAAAGTGATGGGGTGCCTGGGTGGCTCGGTCGGTAGAGCCTCTGACTCTTGGTTTTGGCTCAGGTCATGATCTCAGGGTCCTGGATCGAGCCCTGTGTTGGGTTCCATGCTCAGCGGGGGAGGGGGGGTCTGCTTGAGGATCTCTCTCTCTCTCCTTCTCCCTCTGCCCCTCCCTCCGCTCATGCATGCTCTCTCTCTCACAAATAAATAAATTTTTAAAAAAATTTTAAAAATAAAGTGAAAGTGATAATATTTATCTCACAGTCTCTGTGTGACTATAATAAGCTTAATATATTATTTAGTACCTGGTAAGCTACAAATAAATATTAGATAATTACCATAATAGTATTTTTAATAATTAGATCACTATGTAAACTTTGTTGTATTATTTAAACTTAAGGCATTTGTATAATTACAGTTGGTCCTTGAACACAGGGGTTAGGGAGAAAAATCAGTCAAAAATCTATGCAGTCAGAAATCCTCATACAGCTTTTGACTGCCCTCAAAGTTTACTAATAGTCTACTGTTGGCTACAAGCCTTATCCATAACATAAACAGATGATTAATGCATATTTTGTATGGTGTATATATTACATACTATATTCTTACAATAAAGTAAGCTAGAGAAAAGAAAATGCATTAAGAAAATCATGAGGAGGAGAAAATACATTTGTAGTACCGTATACTGTATATACTGAAAAATTCTGTGTATAAGTGGACCCAGGCAGTTCAAACCCATGTTCTTCAAGGGTCAACTGCATATGAATTCTTTTAATATTTTTAAGTCCATTCTCCTTTATGTTTCTTTCATGGTCCTGTATTTTGATTCTCAACCAGCCTTGCCACTTCCTATTGTAATATGAATATTTCATTCTGGATCTCCTTATGGCAGCCTAACTCTGCAATTTTCCTCTCACCTCTGCTTCTGATCTTTCCTCAGAACACGTGTTCATAGCAAACATAATGAGACATTATGGATGTGTATAGGATATACTAGACTCTACCCTTGTTTAATGAGTAGGAAATTTTAAAATTTAAATATACCCAGTTGAAATATAACTTAATTAATATAATATGTAAGAGGCTTAAATAGGAGCATTGAAAATAAAATTCGAAATAGAAGATAAGTAGAAAAGAACCTATAGGAAAATATTTTTGATTATCTGTTTTTGTTAGCTAATGGAAAGTTTGTAATTCGTATTTCCTCTAAGTATGTAACAGTGGGTTTTAAAAGATTTTAAGCCAGTAATTGAGTCCCAGTTCTTATTATAATTAGCAATAAAAGCAGGGAGTTATTTTTGATACACGATTAAGTCAGTGCTTAAGTATAACTTCTAAAAAGCAATATCCAAGACTTTTTAAACAAATAGAGAAGCAGATTTCAAAAATACTTAAATTTCCTCTGATGAGTTATAATTATCATTGGTTTCATTACCTTTTGTTTGGGATAGTAAGGACAGAGGTCCTTACTTGAGAATATTCATAGAATTTTCAAAATATTTTTATATATAGGTAAAGTATGTTGTTATATGAAAGAATAAAAGTAATATTTCTCAAAACTGATGTCTGAAATCAAAACAGACACACACACACAGAGGGCACTATGAAACCCTTCAGTGTTTCATATAACAAAGACTCTTTGTTTCTGTAGTTTGTTTATGGAGATCATCAGTCACCTAATGCAGCCATTACTCAAATGACCTTCTTGCGCCTTCTATCAAAAGAAGCCTCCCAGAACATTACTTACATCTGTAAAAACAGTGTAGGATACATGGATGATCAAGCCAAGAACCTCAAGAAAGCTGTGGTTCTCAAAGGGTCAAATGACTTGGAAATCAAAGCAGAGGGAAATGTTAGATTCAGATATATCGTTCTTCATGATACTTGCTCTGTAAGTACTTTTGACCTATATTGATCTGGTTGAAGAAGAAATTTATTTTTGATAAAAATACTGTCGTGGCAGAAGTGGGGGCAATCTTACTCTCACTTTGTTTATACTTGTTCTTTAGGGTAAACATGAATGTGTGTTAGTCCATGAAGCACAGTAGAAGTTTTAATACAAAATAACTAACAAAGGACTGGGTCCTTGGGATTTAACCCAGCTCTTCTGTAAACTCTTCGGTGGTTCTTCTGCAAGTCACTTTATTTAATCTCAGTTCCAGACCTAAAATTCCTCGATTCTAAAACATATATTCATTCTGAGATACCCCTTACCTTTTTCACTGATTTGTATGTCTCCTCACTTGCATATATAGATATAAAAGGGAAAATATTTATTGATGAATTATAGTTTCATTTGTGAAAAGCAAAAAGGCTTTCATAATTTATGTTAGTGACCATTTTGGAAGCCGTAAAAGAACAAAAGGCATTTCCTCAATTTAAACATGAAGGCAATGCCTGCAGCCATGCCAGGACCTAACTTCATGTTAGCAGTGCTCTAAATCTTAAGTAGTGCTCTAAAAATCATTGCTTTCACATTATAAAATTTGGCTTGGAAATTTATATCTAACATCTTTGGAATAACTTGTCTATACCATTAACCCGTTGCATCATTTAATTCCAGAAACGAAATGGAAATGTGGGCAAGACCATCTTTGAATATAGAACGCAGAACGTGGCACGCTTACCCATCATAGATCTTGCCCCTGTGGATGTTGGCAGCACAGACCAAGAATTTGGCATCGAAATTGGGCCAGTTTGTTTTGTGTAAAGCAAGCCAAGATACGTTGACAATGAGCACCACCCCCGCCATCAATGACCACCCCATTCACAAGAATTTTGACTGTTTGAAGCTGATCCTGAGACTCTTGAAATAATGGCTGATCCTGCATCAGCATTGTATATATGGTCTTAAGTGCCTGGCCTCCTTTCCTTCAGAATATTTATTTTACTTACAATCCTCAAGTTTTAATTGATTTAAAATATTTTTCAATACAGCAGTTTAGGTTTAAGATGACCAATGACAATGACCACCTTTTAAAAAAGTAAACTGATTGAATAAATGAATCTCCGTTTTCCTCAATTTATTTCAATGTAATGACAAAGTTGCTTAGTATTTATGAGAAAATTCTTCTTCCTGGCAGGTAGCTTAAAGAGTGGGGTATGTAAAACCACAATACATGTTTATTTCACTTGGCTGTAGTTTGAAAAATAGAAAGTAGTGCCCTTCTGTGACCTCTCATTCCCAGATTATCAATTAAAAATGAAATCAAAATGTTTATCCTTGTGATTGAAACCCACATGCATGTCTTGATATTGTTTAACTACCATAAAAACTCTTTAAAGAGAACTTTGGGAAAAAAAATCAGTTTCTCAGTGTCTCAAATGGAATTTTTAAGTAATATATATTCAGTGGGATTTCTGGAAAACAAAGTGACCTTAAATTTTTGTAAAGTGTGGTCAGTTCAGACTTTTTTGTCATTCAAATTTAAAGGTATCTTTCCCTCTTGACTCTATCAATGTAGATAGAAGTTACATGAGTATACCATTGAATACATTTGCACTTTCTTGTTTAAGAAGACATTGAATGCAAAATAATTTACATGTACAACTTTATAAACATATGTCCAGGACCCAAAGTCGAGAGTCTTCCACATGTACAATCTCATCATCCTGAAGCCTATAATGAAGAAAAAGATTTAGAAACTCAAGTTGTGGAGCTGACTCTAATCAAATGTGATGATTGGAATTAGAACATTTGGCCTTTGAACTCTTGTAGGAAAAGTGACCCAACATTTCTTAGCATGAGCTACCTCATCTCTAGAAGCTGGGATGG
Source organism: Phoca vitulina (assembly GCF_004348235.1). Taxonomy (NCBI): domain Eukaryota; kingdom Metazoa; phylum Chordata; class Mammalia; order Carnivora; family Phocidae; genus Phoca; species Phoca vitulina. The sequence goes on from NW_022589704.1 coordinate 44,901,110, forward strand.
ACTTACTATTCTTGTTTATATTTTAGATACTAAAAGGTGCTATGCTTCTGTTATTATTCCAAGACTGGAGATAGGCAGGGCTAAAACGTATTATTATTTTTCCTCTAATGATGGTGCTAAAATTCCTTCTATAAAATTCTTTAAAAATAAAGATGGTTTCATCAATACCATTTGTGAAAAAATAATTGTTAGACTTCCCATTTCTGAAAGAAGGAGCATTGTTCCAGTGCCTTTTCATTGTTCATCTGTCATACTGTATCTGGAATGTTTTGTGATACTTGCATGTTTCTTAGACCAGAACATGTAGGTCCCCTTGTGTCTCAAGGTTTTTTTCCCCCTTAATTGCATTTGTTGGCTCCATTTTTATTTTTTCTTTAAAAATAAACAGCTGGGACCATCCCAAAGGCCAAGCCATGCACACAACTTTAGTCATGTATCTTTGCAAAACATCAAATTAAATGCACGCTTTTGTCATGTCAATGGTTTTTGTTTTGTGAAATTCCTTTGAACATATTAGATCCATTTTACTTCCAATGGTGAAAATTAAAGTGTTATTTTTTGTCATTTGTTTAAAGGATAAAACAACAAGTACATTCCATTGTGTATATAATGGCTCAGAAACGAAAATCAATTTTCAACATCACCCACAAAGGCAACACGACACTAATTATCACTGTCTATGCCCTTAAAAATCTCAGGGTAGTATTATTGATAAAAAGAGAAAAGCAACTGATTTTTCATGGTTGAATAAACTGTGATAATAAAATGTATGCTTCAAAGTATATCACATATGAATTTAGCCTAAATGATTTCAGAGTTTTATTTTCAATATTTATTTCACAACATTGTTTTTTCCCAAATTGGTTATTATTTGAGCTCTACATCTTCCATTTGAATGTTTATGTACCTGAAGACATTTGTGAGTTTGGTTTGTATTAAAACTTCCTTCAAGTCCAACCTATACAGGTTGTACAAGTTCAGATAGATGGACCAGAAATATGTGGTGATTCTGTTAAGTCAAAAACACTAATAATCTCTAGCTACAGAAATACCAGCTCTTATTTGGAGCTCAGGAATGAAAGGTTGACCTAGACAATTCCAAAGGCCCTCAAATTACTTGTCTGAGATCTAGATCCATAGGTCCCACTAGACTAGTGGACTTCTTTACCTTCCTAACTGATACCTCAAACTCTACATGATCAAAAGTGAAATAATCTACATCTGGGGAGGATGGTGACATTCATTGATTATGAATTTATTAAAAATACAAATGAAAACTTCCAAAATTAACAGAAATTAAGAAAAAGAAGAAAAATAGCAAAGAAAGCATAAAGAATGCTGAAAAAAATCCCAAACTCATAAAATTTGGCAAATCATGGCCAAGTTGAATGTAATTTATTCCAAATTGACAAGAGATTCAGGGAAATTGTAGACAACATCCCTTCTCAACAGAATCGTGTTATATGGCTGGGAGCAAGTGCAAACAATTCTGAGGGGAAAAAAAGAAATACTGCAGAGTCCTTATCCCACTATGAATAAAGAGCATCTCAAGCTAACTGTTTTTCTTTGAAATTACGAAGATTTCAGGAGGGACTAAGAATAATCTCTTTTTCTTTTCTGGTTTTGTTTTTTTTTTTCCTTAATTTAATTTAAATTCAATTAATTAACATATAGTATGTTATTAATCTCTTAAAAGCTAATTTTGGGGCTGAGTCCCAACAATGGTAAACCAAGGCCATGATACCATATGACAACCACAAGTCTATGGAGCACAAGACGTGTCAGGAAGCTGATTTTTTATCAAAATGGGTGGCTTACCCAAGAGCAGCTTTTCTTCCTAACCTCCTTTATCAATGCATCATTTTATCCAAATTTAAGTGTCAGCATTCCCCAGGGATCAGTCTTTTCCTATTTACCTTCGCACCCAATACTCTGTCATCACCGGCCCTTATCCATGCCCACAGTTGTAATTACTATGTGTCAGTAGCTCCAAAATGCATAACATAGCACAAATCTCTCCTTGGAGCTCGAGAAATGCATACATAAATGTTTAACTCACCACCTTCATTTGAGTTTCAAAGGTACTTGTAGCTCAGTATGTCATTCCTATCTCAAAGCTGGTTTATGTTCTGTGGTCCCCATCTCAAGGCAATAGTCTCATTATCCATCCATTTAATCAGGCCAGAAACCGTGAGTCATTCTTGACACTTCTCTCCCTCACCATGCCAGAATACTGGCATGGCTAAGTATTTTCAATTTTGCCTTGTGAAAATAAAAGAAACCTAATTTAAAACGGAGTTGGAAAGCCCTGAAGGGGGAGCTCGCACAAAGTACCACTTGCTGTAAAGAAACATAACTTGAATTTCCCAACAGAAAAGAAGCATACTTTACATACCCCAGCAGGAGGAAGGAGGAAGGATTTCTCCTTGCCCAGCAACAGCCCAGCTGATGAGAACTCAGTGCAACAGTCCCTCCCAGTTTCCTCCCTTCACCTATAAAAGCAAGCCCCTGGGGGCGCCTGGGTGGCTCAGTCGGTTAAGCGACTGCCTTCGGCTCAGGTCATGATCTCAGGGTCCTGGAATCGAGCCCCGCATCGGGCTCCCCGCTCCGCGGGAGGCCTGCTTCTCCCTCTCCCACTCCCCCTGCTTGTGTTCTCTCTCTCGCTGTCTCTTTCTCTCTCTGTCAATTAAATAAATAAATAAAATCTTTAAAAAAAAAAAAAAAAAAGCAAGCCCCTGTCCTCTGTTCTCCAGACTTGCGTATGATTCGCCATAGTGTGCGGGTCCCGAATCGCTATTCGCAAATAAACTCATTTTGCTGGTGAAATAACTGGCGCTTTCGCTTTTTTTGAAGTCGTGAGCCTAATAAATGTTTCTCTCTGTCTCCTCTGCCACGACACTGTCCACATTATCATTTCCTCTCTCCTGGGCTCCTTCAATAGCCTTCTTACAGGTTTTCAGGCATCCGTTCTTGCTCTTTTTTGAGCCCTTCTTCCCCAAGAGCTAGAGCGGTCAATTTGAAATACAAGTCTGAATATGTCACCTCACTCTCCTCCGCTCCATCCAACACACACACACACACACACACACCTTAGAAAACTTCAGTGGTATCTTCCAGGATAAAGATAAAAATCCTTAGAGTCTCTGCCATGACCTGACACCTGACTCCTGAAGCTTCATGTTGTCATTATCTGCCCTACTCTCTGCTCCACACACAATGGATTTCTGTCCATTTCCCCAAAACAGGGTTCCCCATCCTGCCAAAGTCTATTTGCGTATGTATTCCTTTTCCCAGTTTACTTGTACTCATCTTTTAGAGTTCTGTTCAAGGACATCCTCACCCTTCACCACCACCTAGGTTAGATAAAGTCCCTGTTATAAATTTTCTTGGCACTCTGTACTTTTCCCTTATAGCACAATTACAATGCTTTACACAGTTTTATGATTATTTGATTAGGGTCAGTCTTCTCTACTGTATTTGTTACAAGCACAGGGGCTATTTATAAGGACCCGACATACTGCCTGGTATATTTGTGTTTGTTCAAAATATATTCATTGAGTGAATGATGAGAAATTATATACTGTGTAACTGGAAAAGTACACTTAGAGAGTATTAATAATTGACTTATGTATTAGTGTGAAGCATGTATCATTATTACTATGTATTATTTGTATTATTGAATAGGAAACACAATAGAAGAAATGATTCTATCCCCAATGGCAGTAACAGCATACAACACCAAAGACTAGATCTGACAAGAAGTCTATAGAACCTGACTAAAAAACTATAACATTTCACTAAGAATGTAAAATAAGATAAAAATGGGAATAAATGTGCCTTATTCTCACATAGGGAAGCTCAGTATTTGAAAAATGTAATTCTTTTTCCTAAATTCATGCCTAAATTAAATACAACCCCACTCAAAATCCCTATAGGATCTTAAAAACACGGAACATGACAAAATCATTCTAAAGTTCATTGGAGTAAAAAATACGCAAGAAAAATGATAAAGCATGCCCCCCCCCGAAAAAAAAACAGAAATGAGTAAAGTTGGGTCACTGGCCCTACTAGATAAAATTAGATGAAAAAAATATAATAAAAAGCTACTGGCCATGGTGAAAGAAGAGTATTTAGATTACTAAATAGTATTTAGTTACATACTAAGAGTATTTAGTTACAATTATATATTAAATTGTAACATACATGCATAGATGTTACAATTTAATATATATGCATGTATGTTACAATTTAATATATAATTAATTCTCATGTAGTCAGTAAATTATATTACAGAAACTTGATAAACATTTATCATTTTAAAGCATGTTTCCCTCTCTAGTCCTCGTACCAAGGCATTTCCCAAATGGACTGAATATTTCCATTTGAAAAGAAAAACCTCTAAATGTATTAGTATAAAATACTTTGAGCAGTTTAATAATCTTGGAATGAGAATGAAACAAATATATAAATAATAAATTAAAATGTTGGAAGATCAGATTCTAAAATGAATTTCAAATCTCGATTATAAAACTCTTACAAGCATGTTCAAACTGGGAAAATTTTTGTATTTAATATGACAGAAAATGTTTAATAGATTTACTTGCAAAAATTCCTTAGGAATCAGGAAGGAAAAAAATTAAAATATGAAAATCCTACATAGAGAATTCACAGAAGCCATAGTATAAAGGCCAATAAACATGTAGAAGATATTTAATATCATTAGAAAAAAATGCAACCAAAACAATAAGAAATTAAACTCTATCAGAATTTGACAGATTTTAAAATGTCTGATTGTATTGGGTATAAAAGAAGATGCAAGGAAACATATACTTTTTGCCTGTTTTTTTTTTTTTTCACTGCATGTGGAAGGTATAGTTAAAGTCATTTTCTCAAATTGGTTTATTCAGATTCCTATTAGTATGAGGAGGGGCTGTGACCAGATGTGAGCTGTGGGAAAGAGAAAGAGCAGGATACAATGGGGTATATTCCAGGACCATTAATTTTACAGGATGACAAGTAACTGAAAATATCATTTGTAAAAATTACAAGAACTGATATTAAACAGAGTGGAACTTAAAAACACATGACAAAACCGATTTCACAATGGTGGCAGATTGATTTAGACTATAGCCTAGGAATCAGGTGTGGGTGCTTGATTTGCATGTGTATTTCATGTAAGAATATTGGCATTTTTTATTTGGAATGTAAAATGATTATCCAATCAATGCTACAGGAAGCCACTCTTGTATATTTACCATTTAGTGGGTAAAACAGAACAACACACCAACTGAATTGAATAAATATGTGATGATAACTGATTTTAACGAAGTATTCACAGTGGAACCACAGGACTGAGCCATCTAAACTAGACTGGGATTTGGAAAGGAGGGGAAGCAAAGAAGAATACCTGAGGCTTGAACGATGAAAATAGTGTCTTGAGCAAGGGACCAGACATAAAGAATGATGTAGATCAAGGCATGGAGCTCTTAAAAGATGTGATTTGTTTGGGGAACCCCAAGTGAGAAGGCAGGGCACTAGGACTAAATGCAGGGCATTACAGGGAAGTAAATAAAAGAAGCAGAAAGAGGCGTCAGGAAGGGATTTAGTTGTTAAAAGTAACCACAAACTTTGGAAAGAGAACTGAAAGCCACCTCTGATGCTGTCCTGCATTCTTGTTCTCATCTTTACACTTTCATGACTAAAATCAAGGAGACAAATAGAAAAAAAACATGAAGATGAAAATTCTGGTTGAAAAATCAATCTAGGCAAAGACACCAGTGAGATTATTATAATAAGAAGCCCTAAAAGGGTGCCTGAGTGGCTCAGTCAGTTAAGCATTGGACTCTTGATTTGGCTCAGGTCCTGATCTCAGGGTTGTAAGATCAAACCCCACACTGGGCTCCTCGCTCAGCAGAGTCTGCTTATCCCTCTCCCTCTGCTCCTCTCTCTCTCTCTCAAATAAATAAATAAATAAATAAATAAATAAATAAATAAAATCTTTTTAAAAAAGAAGCCCTAAAGATGAAATTGCACTAATTCAGCATAATTCTATATAATTTATGCTTATAATTCTCTGCTGGATTTTATTTTGCTGCCATCAAGAAACATCTCAAATGATACGCAATGCACATTAAAGCCTTACCATGTGACTATCTTACAAGTTAAAAAACCCAAAAACCCGAATTGCATTTATTTTTATCAAAGAATATGATTTACCGCAATTTAGGGAGTGCATACCAAAAGCCTATGCACATAAGCAAGGATGGTTAAATGCCCTCAGTATTATAAGACATTGGTCTGTACGTATGTGAAGTAAATCAGGCGGCTTCGATGGTAATCAACAGAGGAAGGTAGAACTGTAATGTCAGTGTGAACAGTTTTCCCAGCAGTTGAAACGGTAATAAGCTCTACAATGAAAGGCAGCCGGAGATACAGAATGATCACAATTATTAGCCACTTTAATGAGAACAACATAACAGGAAAGGAACACATCTGTAGTCAAAACGCAAGCCCTAAAGATTCAGATAAGGAAGAGGCACTGCAGTCCCTGCTCACCCCCACCCCCCGGGACGTCCGACGTGTTTCCCCGCGGGATGCTGTGCTCTCTGCTCTGTGGGTTCTCCCAGGCAGGGAATGCCTGCATCCCTTCAAATCTGTGCTCTTGCCGCCTCCACAGAGAACAGTCTCCAGGTGGTTTAAATTCAAGACAAAATTTGAAAATCAGGCCCGAATCATTTTTGTCAAGAGCATTAATGATACCTTCCTTCTGTTCAGTTTCCTCTCTGTGCTCATAGCCCTTAACTTCATCACAATCCAGCCCTCAAAATTAAACCCTCCTTTCTTCAGCCATTAAAAGCTACAGGATGCCAAATGAGACTCTTGCCGTTGCTCCCTCCACAGCCTCCCTCCCACCACACAAACACCACGCTGGCCTTTTCCCTCTTTCCTTTGGAAGTTTTGCTCCCTCATGATTTCATCTGGAGCCAGATGATTTCATCCACCATCTGTAGAAGGGTAATTTCCAAATCTGCTTAGCCGCCCCTGACCTCGTATTCTGCAATCAGTCACACATTTTATCATGTTCAACCGCTCTTCCAAGTGAATCACTGTTGTGTTGAACCGCCACGTAGAAAGCTGTAAGACTGGAGTTGTGTAACTTTCCACTTAGTCCTCCTTTTTTAAACAGAAACAGCTCCTGCGTGACTCTTGATGTCCTCCTTTTGCTGACCCCATTTTCCCCTCTTAACCTAATTTTCCCAGCAAGGACGTCTACACTCTGTGACTCCTTAGTCTAGTCTTTGGGGGAAAAAAAGTGCCCTGATTTTTTTGTCAAGTTTTTTTCGTCTTATCCACTTCCTCCCTAAAATGGTGATTCATTCTTCCTTCTTCACAATAGATATGTCTTCACTGCCTGTTAATCTGATCTTGTCTCCCCACACTTTCCTCGACCTTGGACTCTCCTCAAGCAAGAATCTTCCAATAATTAAAACCTTTAAATGGCTCTACATTAAGAATCAGATCAAAAACAAAAACAAAAACAAAAACAAAAACCCTGTCACCTTACTATTGTAAGCTCTTTGGGCCAGACTATACTTCTAGCCTTATCTTATTACACCACCGGTGAAACCTATGCTCCATCTGAAACTGGGCTAATTTAAACACCAGATATACTTCATAACTCTGCACCTCTTTCTTTACAGTATTTTCTGTGAACCTCCTTTCTCTTTCTCCTTGAAAATGTTGTTACTTAAAGTCTGCCTCAAAGGCCACTCTCTGCATATAGCCTTTTAAGTGGACATGATTGTTCCTTCCTTGTGTCTTTCTAGTACCTCATATCTCTCTAATACAAGTTATCATGTTGAGTCCCATGACATGTTATTTTCTAAATTGCATGGTATCTCATTCTCCTTGAATCTTCTTGAGCACTTGGTTCTGGGCCTTGCATTTAATAATTGCTCAATAATGTCGCTGAATTGAAATGAATGCATTTAGGTAGCCTGGATTCTTCACTATTCCACGAGCATAGAATAATCATTCCTGCTTCTATTTCTTTTCTTTTGTTTCTTAGTCTGAAATGGCTTTCCTTTTCTCCACCATTTGCCCAAATCATACTCCTTTATTCCACAGCTCAAGTTTTATCTTCTTAAAGACTGTCCTGACAATATAATCATCATTGGCCATTTCTTTTTTTCTGATGTAGTATCTATATCTCCTTGGTTGGTCCAGCACCATTTGGCACTTAATTGCTAACCATCTTGAATGCTTTTGTACCATTTCATATGGGTTCAACTTACCAATTCTTGATAGACAACACATTTCTAAGGAGGAGCAATTATATATTATATCCCCCTATAGTGTTTAGTAGAGCGCTGAGCAGAGAGTAGGGGTTATAGTAGATAGTATGTTGTTCCACTCAGATTTTCTCTTCAAAGCCAAAGCATTGACAGCCCCTCAGAATGCCTGTTATTGAAGATTCACCGCCATTCCCCTCATTGAGAATTGCTTTTAGTCACCAAGACTGCCTTATTAAACATACTTCCCACCCCTTGCACGTTCTGGTCTAGTCAATGACTGTCTTGAGTCAAGGATGCACAGACCCATCCCCCTTACTGTGAATTATAACAACTCAGAAAGGTCACCTCAGTTCCAGAACTTGTTATAGGATTGTATGAGACCTCGGTGTCAATTGCATGTGGGTCATCTTCTCCTTCAGGCCAAACCTGCCTTTCTGTATTTTCCGAAATGACTCCTTAATGAATCTTCTGCTCACAAGTTGCTACCTTGCAGTCTGTTTCCAGAGGACCCAATCTAAGACAGAGCTTAAATCCTTTTTTTTTTCTCCCACCTATTTAATTATGAAACGTCTCATTTTCAACATTGCAATGAGCATATCCTTGTTTTCACATCATCATTAAACTGTGTGAAATATAGTAATTCCCATTTATAAATTTTATGGACCACAAAGGGTAGCCTGATTTCTGTTAATAAGAATCATATCAGATATGATTGAAAAATACCAAGTAATTCTGTGCATCTTAGTAAAACATGAAGGAGTTTTAAAAGGAAAAATGTCTTTGGTCAATGTTTAAAGAGATGAGAAGAAAAAGAGGAGAAAAATTATCATCAGAGAAGAATTTGTTTAAAAAATATTGGCCACGGATGATATCATTTTTTTTCTTTGTGGCATGAACTCAGCAAGTGATTCTTTTATAAGATCTGTGAAAACTATAATGTGGCAGATTGGGGAACACAAAGATTTGGTGAGAGCTTTCATCTGTGCACTGTCATATAGAATGTTTCACTAATATTCTATCAAGCTCACTTAGTGAGTTATGACTCAATGGAGAATTATGTCTGAAAGGAAAATATTTTTCACAGTTTATGACTCACTTTTAAAAATAAGCACATTTCTCTAAGATAGAACTCAGACAAGTAAAATTTTAATATAAACTAGACAAAAGAAAGGATATTTTAGTGTGATTTCTAACTTCATAGCCATTACTTTTAAAAAATAGCTTCTTCTGTGTTTTTCCCAATTATTACCAAAATTAAAAAAAATTTTAAATAAAGCGGTATCCCATTAAATGAAATAAGTGGCATACAAAATTGCATATGTAGTATTGTCCCAATTATGTTAGAATATACATAGAATAAGGAAGTGTCCACTGATATGGGACAAGGTTAATCAATTTTCCTTCTTACTTGTCTGCATTTTCCAAATATGTTATAATGTCTGTATAAATTTCATCCTCAAGACTTATAAAATAAATTTTATTTAAAACAAGGAAGTGTGGGCACCTGGGTGGCTCAGTCGTTAAGCGTCTGCCTTCAGCTCAGGTCATGATCCCAGGGTCCTGGGATCGAGCCCCACATCGGGCTCCCTGCTCAGCGGGAAGCCTGCTTCTTCGTCTCCCACTCCCCCTGCTTGTGTTCCCTCTCTTGCTGTGTCTCTCTCTGTCAAATAAATGAATAAAGTCTTAAAAAAAAATAAATAAATAATAAAAAAATAAAACAAGGAAGTGAAATAATTGTTGTCAAATGCCAGATTGAAGGTAAAGAGAGTTGTATTCAATCTTTTAACAAGTAAGAGATAATTAAGTGATAATATGGCTTTAAAGTGGTAATATAAGTTGGGGGATTGCATCACATCACTGTCTGTAGTTTATAGGACATTGGAAAACTGATATAACCTCACCTGATCTCACTTTTTAAAATCTGTGATTAGCGGCCTTGGAATACATCAACTCTAAGCTTACCTATCCTTGTAATATGCTATGAATTTAACATTGAGACAACAAACTTTTTTCCTACTTGCTGTGCGGGTCATTGTACTTTTCTGGTTTCCTTTCATTACATCTCCATCTTCTTTGCTGTTTCCTCTTCATTTCTCCAACTTATAAATATTGGACTACCCCAGAGTTCAGTCCTTCTTCCCTTTCTCCTTTCTTTCTACACTCACTTACTTGATGATTGCATCTGCTTCCATGGATGTAGAAGCCATGCCTATGCAGAAACTCATAAGTGTGTTTCTCTAGCCTGGATCTCTCCTCTGACCTCTAGATTTGTCTAACCACCACCTCAGCAAGTCTACTTAGGTGATTGTGAGGCATCCCCAATGTAACCTTCCCAGCCTGAAATCTTGAACCCCTCAAAATCTTTAACCTTGACAGTCTCCTCCATCTCAGATATTGCCAACTCTTTTCTTCCAGTTACTCAGGCCGAAAGCTTTGGATTCATGCTTGACATCTCCCTTTCTCTTAGACCACACATCCACATTATTAGCAATTCCTGTTGCCTCTATATTCAACATCTATCTAGAACCCAACTACTTTTCATCACTTCCACTATTACCATCCTGGTGGAAGCTACACTATTATCTCAAAAGAGCAACCACAGCAACACTCTAAAACTCTAAGCCAGATCATGCTGTCCATTTGCTCAATGACTTCTCATCTCACTGAGAGCAAAGGCCAAGACCTTCACAGTGACCAAATAAAAGTCGGGTGGCCATTTAATATCATAAAATCAGAATATTTAGAGAGTTCTAAAATGCTGAATGTCATGAGACATCAAGAAAGTACCCATAAATAGTGCTCTCCCAGGCAAAGCTAGACCAAAGATCACCCTTCCTCTAAGACTCCATACAATCTACCCCCCTGTCTCTTTCTGTGGTCTTTTCTTGTACTACTCTCCCACATGCTAACTGCTCCAATCAGTCTCCCTTTGTTCTTCCTTGAACACACCAAGAACACCCCTCTCTCAGTACCTCTGCAATTGCTCTTCCCTCTGTCTGGTATGATCTTCTTCAAGATCTCCATATTGCTTGCTTCATGAAAGACATTTAGAAACTTTAGTGGGGGTCTCAGTTAGGCCATTGAAAACATGGTTCATTTGTTCTACAAAATACAGATGTAAATTTGTGAGTTATCCTCAGTGAAAGTGCTGACTGAAGTTTTGGATATAGCTGAGATTGTCCAGGGGAGATATTAGGGAGACTAATGACACTAATGACTGGCAAGAGGATGTATCCTTAACATGGTAACTTTTAGACTGTTTGCTGTCATGGCTTAGAGTATCAGCTCTAAATTCAGATTGTTTGGGTTAAAATCTTAACCCCAAATTTTAACCTCTTACTAGCTAGGTGACCTTTGGCAATTTACCTAGTCTTTCATAATTTGTTTGTTTGTTTGTTTGGTGAAATGAAGATAATAGTACCTCATAGGATTGAAGTGAATTGTACATTAATAAGTTTAAGGTGACTAGAACAATGCTTGGTCATATTAATAATGCTTGGCTCATCAGTTATGTTGTTACTGTAGGAGACTTCCTCCGAAGCTCTGAACTTCATTCAGGGTGCTGGATCTATGAACTGTCTCATAGTCTGGAAACTGGGGGGAAAGTCATATCCTGTATGATTGTTCAACCAAGCTCTCTTTCTACCAGCACTAGAATTGTTTGTCATTATTGTTTATAAAAAACTAAGTACAACTGTCACAGTCAGCCCATCTAGCAGGACCCAAACAGTAGACCCTTTCTTAATTAGCCACCACCAAAGATATGATATTTCTGAGTTAGGCCTTTTTTTTTTTTTTAAAACCATTCTAGCCCTGTTGTCTCTTATAGTTATTCTCACTTTGTTTCTGGTGATCTAGAGATGCTTTTTGGCTTCTGCCCACTCCTGTCATCTCCAATGAAACCAAGAAGTTTATTTCAGCTGGTTTTTTTCTAGTTCCATCTCTAGACTAAAGACACACTTCCAAGGAAGTTTTCAAAGGTCTGGCAACATCTCACTATGTATTTCTTAAGACCTTGGTGTTCCATCCTAAGAATATAGTTAGAAGGTAAGTTATGTCTCACATAGGATAAGCCATTCCAACATTTCTATCTTAATTCTTCTTTAATTCTCCATCTGGCAGGATGTTTGCAATGTCTCAAATCATTTGTTCATTTAATTTGTGCTGCCTCTGAGGCCTGGTTCAGTCAACCAATCATGTTAATAATATAGCCTTTCTAGAATTTTCTATTAACATTCACATATTGGTGAATTTTGTCTAACCCGAATTGCACAATTCTTCCACACATATTGCCCAGATTTTAGAAAATACTATTTAATGAAATTTTTTCAATCTTTTTATGTGTAAGCCTCCTCCTGAGATTGACTTCTTAATCGTTACACAATGCATTCTGGGATCTGACTCTAGTTATAAATCTGGAGACAATAAGCAGTGGTGGGAGTGAAGTATGAGGAGAATTAGTCTTTTCTTGCAGGCATCTTGCATTTCAAGAAAGGCAGAAATATTAGCAGGCAGGAAATAAAGGGTCCTATTTTAAATGGCTAGAGTAATTTAATGTGAAAGAGGAATATTTGAAGAGAATTCTTTCAAAAACCCCATGCAAATTTCTGGGGTCCTATTATTTCCTAGTTATGTACCAATCAAACAAAGAATTCGAAAACCCATTTAGGTTTATGTTGAAGTTTGCTGATCTGCAATAAATTAAGATTTATATTTGCTCTTTGGTTATCTCAAACCTTTGCAAAGAGATGAGTTCTAAAATATGTTTTTTCATGTTAATATATTTATTTTAGCACAGTCAGGGAAAGGCCATAGCTTTCCTTCGGCATGTCGAGCCAAGAAGATACGGATCTGAACTTGTCATTCTCTTCCTGTGGATCAGCAATAAAGCAAACACACCTACATGCTGTCCTGCAATTTCTCATGAAATTTAAATATCCTGTTGTGTAGCAGAGGTCACTCACCCTCTTCAGCCTTAGCTTCACATTGCAAATCATTCCAGGCAACCACAGATGTGAGCCCTATCTCCACAGACTGAAAAGTTCTCATCTCTGAATGCAAATTGGATTTTCCTATGTTTACCCCTAACCAGTACAATATTTGATCCCAGAGTTTTTCCATTTTCCTGAATTTCTGCTCACTGCCATTACTGCTATTATCAGTTGCTGGCCTAGTCAGGGTTCTTTGTTACAAACCACCTAAATGAACATTGGCTGTTTTAAGTAGAAATGTAATTTATAGATTTTGTCTAAATTTCAGGGAAATTCAGAGAAAGCTATAGAACCCAGGCTCATAAAATAAACATATATGAAGAGAAGGCTCACTTTCAGAGCCATATTCAAAATCATACCCCAAAAGCAGCCTGGTGAAATCATCATAACACGGGACACTAGATGCTATTTTGGGTATAAGGTTGCAGACAGAATTAAGGTTGGTCATCAAATGACCTTGAGATGAGGAGATTATCCTAAATTGTCCGTTGCACCCAATGTAATTATAAAGGTCCTTATAAATGAAAGAGGGAGACAAGAGAGCCACTGTCAGTGTGACGCAATGTGAGGAAGACTTGGCCAAATATTTCTGGCTTTGAAGATGCCTAAATTTAAAACTCCAAGTAATTTAATTTTAAGGCATAATGCAAATTGGCTTGCTTTCTTTCTGTCTATCTCTGTCTCTCCATATCTCTGTATGTGTGTATGTGTATATATAATATTTCTGGAAAGATGCACAAGAAGCTGTTAACACTGGTTTCCTCTAACATGGAGGGTAAGTGGATGTCTTGATGTGACATTTGGCTGGTAGAATTTTTATTTTGGAAAGTAGTATTATTGTTATAAACCATATAGAGTAAGCAAACTTCAAACTATAAAGTCAGATGTGCAAGACCATACTTACAGTAACTAAAAGAAGAAGAATTTGAAGGTGGAAAAGGGCCAAGAGGGCAATGAGACAGTGTGTAGCAGCAGTAGAAAAGCCTCAACTTGAATTATTCTTAATTGTTTTGCCAGACCCTCCTTACTTCTAATAAATTACTGGCATCTTCCTCCCTGATTCCTTCCCTTTTGGGGACAACTGAATTTACTATGTTATTATTTCCAGGGATTGACTCAAAGAGCATGCCCTCAGTTTTCACTGAATATGATCTAAAAATCCTCAAGATTCCCCATTGAGCATTCTCTCTCTTCTGAACATAGCTTATTATCTCATATTCTTGAGGTCATTGCATTATTAAGCTAGAGAGTTAGAATTCAGTATGTTTTTTTCAAGAAGATCACCAGAGTTCTAGAGTGTACACATGCATTTCTTGTATCTATTAAAAGTGACAAAAACCAGGAATGTTTTATGATGATATTTTATTATGGGTGTCTGTAGGAAAAAAAAAAAAGATCAACAACCACATACAAGCTCACAAAGTTAAATTTCAACACATTCTCTGTGTTACTGTGACAAAAGAAGCCCCATTATTTGTTTTTTGTTGTTGTTGACTTTTACAGGATCAAGGGAGAGAGTCCCGAAGTGACACACCAATAAATTTTTTTGACAGGAGACATGTACACATGCTGTGCATTTATGTTCTGAATGTAAGGCAACAATTCTGACCTAGAGTTTTTAAAGTGAAAATACATTAGCACCATAACATGTGTCTTTAAAGCCTTCCCAAATATCGGTAATCTTGATAATTTCAGCAATGACAAGAAAAGAGAAAAGCACCTTTAAAAGCAGTTGATATCCAAGATTAAAATAATTGTAGATTTTAAAATTTTCTTCAAATTCTTGTACTATACTTTTTGCCAGTATTTTAGGAAATTATTGTTCAATTATATAAATTTTTTCATCTTCCGGGACTTCTAGAATTCATCTGTATTTCTGACCAGGTTGAGGTAGTTGAAACAGGGAGGTCTTTTCTAATTTCATGTTGACTATTTCAGAAAGAAAGATTATCTTTTAATGGTAAGCCTAGTCATTGCTCTGCAAATGGGATAGGATTCAAAGAATATAACACAGTGTTATTGTAAGAGTGTTGAAGTTTATTTATTATAGCACCATTGAGACATTTTGAAATTGGAATTGGTAAAAAAATAGAACAAAAAGCATTTGAACTGTATTTGGTGTAACAGCAAAAAAAAAAAAAAATCCTTTTTTTGCCAAATTATACTTTTTCCAAAACTTTTGGAAATAAATAACTGGACTTGAGTTGGTCACTTGTACTGGTTGACAAGGTTAGAATGAGAGGAACACATATGGAGTGTGAAATTTTTTGCTGGGGTTTCAGATAGAGTTTGATTTATAAAAAGCAAACAGGGCCAATGTCCACACCAAATTCTTGATCAGGACCACCAATATCATAGGGTGCAATATCTACAATAGGTAGTCTCACGGCCTTGCGTGTTCGATATTCGAAGACTGTTTTGCCCCATTCCCCAGTGTGTTTCTGTAAAAAAGAGGAAAAAAATGTGAGCTATCATGACATTACAATTACTTAGACACTTCCTCTGACTGACCAAGTTTAAAAACATAGTGTGCCCTAAGGGTGTTGCCAACCTGCCATGCTATCTTCCATGCATATGAGACCTCTTCCATTTTAAAGTTATAATCATCCCAGATAATAAACCATATTGGGCTTTTTTAGAGATTGAGAGAGAAAGCATGTACACATGAGGGGGCAGGGGTCGTGGGAGAGGGAGAGAGAATCTCAAGCAGGCTCTACCCCAGTGCGGAGCCCCACATGGGGCTTGATCTCACAACCCTGCGATCATGACCTAAGCAGAAATCAAAAGTTGGATGCTTAACCGATTGAGCCACCCAGGCACCCTAATAAACCATATTGTTAACCAAAAGCATTATGGAGCTTTAAGGTACATTCAGTAGAGATTGCCAATAGCCAGCCCATGTTCAGGAGGCCTGGCTCTGTCTGGTCACTGCTACCAGGTATATGGTTGGTTTACTAAAAAGTGAGTAAGTCTCTCATGATGGAATTTGCTAGTATTAGAAGTGAATTCTCCCTTTGCTTATAAATGATAATAACAAAGAAAAGATTTAAAGCTAACCTTTAAAATTAAAGAGAAAGCAGAGATTTTAGATTGAGTCCATATGATAGCTATTATGGAGAATGTATGGTAACCACCCAGATTATCTAATAAAGTTTATATGATGAATTTAAATTTCTACTGATTTCATTTCAACTCGTTTCACCTGGAGGTTGAGAAGATATATATTTTTGTGTGTGGTATTTAATATTCCCTGCAATGAACCAGTAGATCCTACATAACTCACACCAAATGTTATCTTTTGTTCACCCTCATTATTTTTTTCTTCTTTTCAAAATAGCATGATTAAACTAGAAATGCTAAGATCATTATGGTCCATGCCTTTAAAAATGCTATTACTTACAGTGCAACCATCCTCCAGGACTGTGTATGTGAATTTGCTATTTCCTTCAGCCTTGAATTCACCTTCATTTGAGCCCATCAGCCTCAAGGCTTTCTTTACATTCCCACTGGCATGATCCATGTATGCAATGCTATTCTTGCAGTGATACGTGATGTTCTGGGAGGCCCGGCTGGAGAGAAGTCGGAGGAAGGCCAGCTGGACATCGAGGACATCTTCAGGAAGTTCAGGATTGCCATAGCTAAACTGTGATGGGGAAAAACACAGCTGATCAAACATCTTCGTTGCAACCATATGTCCTAAGGATTCATGTAGTATAGTATGGTCATTATAACGCAGGTTATCCATATATTTTATGTATGAATATTTTATATGTGGATATGTTCTTATTGTGTGTGTAACATATAATGCTAGAGTAAAAAAGGTGTTAAGAATTGAAAGAAAGGTGGCTGCATACAACAAATAATTCAATCTAACTTAGCTTTGGGAGAGGAGGTATAAAAGTTATAAAGATAGTCACCTGAATATATAAAGCCATTTGGGTTCTCCTATTTATTAACTAATTCAGCATTGTGATGAAAAACTGGGAGGAATCAAAAAAGTTAGGTAAGTAGGAATGACTTAGTTAAAAAACGGTATATCCATTATTACCTGAAAACCACCATCCATGGATTCTCCAAACCAAACATGTTTCTTCTCAGCACCAGAATCTGTCCACCAGTTCTTACGTGGAACAGTCCAAGGACTGGCATTTATGCACGTTTCCCCAGTTTCCATATTGCAGAATACTTTAATAGCGTCCAACTTGCAACCTTGGTTAGGATCAACCCAATATTCTCCTGAATAGTCACAAAAGAGAATAATGGGAATTGGTTACAAAATCCAGTAGTGAAGTTGTGGCCAGAATGATTTTGTTTGTTTACCTGGTAAAGCATTCATAATATTGTTTGTTAATTTATTTGTATTTTATAGTACAATATAATACAGAAACTTTTTATTGAAATTGTGTAGATTAAAAAGCGTTAGGTATAATAATTAGAAAGCACTGAAGTAAAATATAGCTCCTTGATATGGAACAATGATGATATACTTAGCCAAGACATTCTGATTGGTGTATTGTATTTATTGAAATCTCCCCCTCTTTTTAAGACGATTATCTGTTTAATGTGGTTTTGCTAAATAATGTAAGCTTTCCATCTAATCTAGATTTATGCCAGTAAGTTTAACCCAAAGTCCCTGTGACTGATGTTGTTTTCTTTCTTAAGTAATTTTCAGAAATGACTCCTAACAAAGGCAATGTTCCATGTCAAGGTATCTGAAAGGCTGAAATAATTTTTGCCTTTCAGAAAGAATTAACCCGATATATGTAAAGTCTTACCATATTACGGTATTTGATTTAATTTTATATAAGTCTGGGATGTTTCATTTAACTGTTTCTTAATATGAAAAAGCTAATAATTAGATTTGTCGCAAAAATTAATCTCATTAAATAAAGATTGCAAAAGTTAAGTTGCAAATTATGTCTGTATCAGGTTATATAAATTTTGGCCTGAAAACACCGTGATCTATGTTGCTTTATCACTCAAACAACTTTAGAATGATATGCAGAAACATCCCAAACTATGACTTACATTAAAATTTCTACAAGACTATCTTGAAATTTTCCTACATTTGGAATATTTGGGCTATTTATGTTCCATCTTAAGGATACCTGCAGTGTATACTTTCTGAAAGTATCAAGCAGTTTCAATTCAACCAACATTCTTTAAGTACTATTTCTGCTATAAAATATTTTCTCTTCACAGTGAAACTTTTCTCTTCCCCCAATTCTCATCCAAGCAGCTTTCTCTGTAATCTTGTTGCCGTGAGCCTGAAAGACTCCCCACATACCGCTCTTGAGTTCAGGATGGCAAAACTTCAGGTCTCGGCAGTTCCGAGCAGGGTGTTTACGGGACCCATCAGGACTAATGAGGCTTTCTAGTTGTCCGTTGACCGATTTGAGTGAAGTCATAATCTCCTCGGTGTTGATTTTGAAATCCATCGGTTCATCTCCATAATATGGGGCAAAACCACCAGCTTTTTCAGCCCCTCCGATAGAACCCATGGCAGCAGCCCCACCACCACAGCACGGACCAGGAGCACCAGGAGGTCCAGGCGGGCCCGGTTGTCCTGGGTGGCCTGGGGAGCCCTAGGATGGGTAAGAACAGGCATCATGGAGGTGTACTTGCTCTTTGCTGAAAGAATATGTTGCTGGGTCAATACAATGCATTAGAAACAACCAATATGTCAACATAATTATTTTAAGAAAGGTTTACTTGAGTTGTTTTGTGATCAAATGATAACCAATGATAATAAATTTGTTGCCATGAAATTTATTGCGTTCCCCTGGGTACAAATCAGTGGAGTGAGAGCACAAATTTTACTCTATCATGTTTCCGTCTGAATAAATGATGTAAACACTTCTAACTCTGACATGCCAGAGGGAATCTGATCAGGGAACGTAGATTCTCATCTCAGATTTGTCATTAACTTTGTGTCTTTGGGCTGATTACTATTTGTGTTCAATTACCAAATTTGTAACTCATGGGGATAATGGTTTTTATTCCGTTTATACCAAAGATGTGGGATAGGAAGGTACTGGGAATGATGGTATTGGTAGCAAAACAGGAATCATGGAAGCTGTTTGAGAAGATGTGCCACGTGCTTGCCATTCATTACGATGGTCATAATTGTGCGATCTCCAGCGTGAGATCAATGCCTGCAGAGTTCATTTGGTTAATTGGGCTTTTGTCTTTATTCTGATAATGACTGCTCTCTGATCAAACGGTAAAAAAGGTTTGTTTTTTTTTTTCTCTCTTGTTATAGTGTGATGGCGAAAGGGTAGAGAATCTCTAAAAGTCATTTTGATTTTCTAAGTTAAGTTGGGTGCTTCTATTGTACTGAACTCACTATCTAGCTTCCAAATCTTACAAAGCATTTCTGAAACCTGAAGACTGTAGCAAATTAAACCCGGATATTTGTGAGTGCAGTCTTACCTCAGACCCTCTTTCACCTCTGTTCCCTCGAGGCCCTGGCGGTCCAATGGGACCCGGATGTCCGCTCGTGCCATCTTTGCCTGGGGGCCCACTGGGTCCAACAGGTCCCTAAAAAATGATCATGATATCACAATGCTAGGATATCTTCCTGCTAGAATATCTGAAAAATATGGATCTTCCAGTATCTTTCTATGCCACTTACTCGCGGGCCTGCCGGTCCTGGGCTACCAACGGCACCTTGGTGACCAGCGGGACCCTGAGAGGAAAAGAAGGGTAAATATGAAGGAAGACTTCTCAAAGATTTAGGAAACTGTACATTCAAGATCAAATCAAGAAACATGGGGGTCATGATGGAATATGATTGCCTTTTTTTTTAATCTCCCCATTGCCTCATGCCAACTACTATTTCAACCAAGCCCTCGAATCCATGTCTCATCTCTTTTAACATAAACTTTTAAAGATGAGCACTTTTCTACTTCTGGTCTCCCAGAGTTGCCTAGCTCATCACTTAACACGCACCGAAGGGGATTTTCTAACAAAGCGGATGCACTTACTGGAGAACCTGGGGCACCTGGATTACCAGGGAATCCTCGATGTCCTTTGATGCCACTAGAACCACGTTCACCTGTTTCACCTTTGTCACCACGTGGACCTTGGGGACCCTTTACAGACACATTTCAAATTAAGGTCATAAACACACATACATATTGGTAAAACAAAATAAAATTGATAGCAATTAAATCCAGTCCATGACATTCTGTTAACTAGAAATCCCACGGACACTGCATACATGCAACACTGAAGACTGTTCTTGTAGTTTTGATTTTGGACTGATAATTGCATGAAACCCCAGTAGTTGCTACAAAGGTCCTTGGCCCCAAGGAATTTTAGATCCTGAATTGCCTTCTGTATCATCAAAAGAAAGTTAGAATTCTGTTCCATAGTTGTGTATGTTGTCATCCCCTTTTCCTGAACATGCCAGAAAGTAGAACATTTCTTAGACTCTAGAATGAGTTAAAAAACAACTCACAGGAGGACCTCGGGAACCAGCAGGACCCGGAGCACCAGAAGGGCCAGCGGGGCCCTGAAATAAAAACAAGACACACAGGGAATTGTTTATTTATTGATAAAGCTTTGTTTTATTTAGAAGTTAACTTCACTGTGATGGACTAATAGTATGCACATGATTATTGAAAGTTAGTGCCATTTTCTCCTTCAAAGTGCTTTCTCTGTTTATATCTTTACCAAGGGGTCTAAACAGGAAAGCTGAGAGAGTCTTGCTAATTCCGCCTCGCATTTACCCAGTGAATATACACTTAGACTGATTAATGCTGCTTTGAATTTAGTAACGAATTCTTCATTGACTACTGCCAGAAACTTAGCAGATACCTTTTTTACCCCAGTTGCCTAAGGAAAGAGTAGCATAAAAACAAAAAGAAATGATAGTAGATCATTTGGTTCTCAGATCTGACATCGTACCTTCCACCTACTAATCCCTTTACTGAGGAAAATAGGTAAGCAAAGAAAAACTCACAGTTTCTCCTCTGTCACCACTCTTTCCAGCTGGACCAATGGGACCAGGGGGGCCTGGATGACCAGGAGCACCGGGGGCACCAGGGGAACCATTTTCTCCACGATCACCCTGAGGACAAATTCACAGATCCAACATAAATGTGATCAGCAGTTATCACTTTAAGTACACAAACCCACTGTATCTATGTTCATTATACCTACCTTGCCACCAGGAGCTCCATCTCGGCCTGGAAGACCATCCGATCCTGGGTTTCCCTGATTAAAAAAACAAGGAGAAAAGAAATCAAACTCTTTCGAACCATTCAAATACAAGCTAAGCCATGTATTCTCAATGGTAGCAACAGCATCCTAAAGAGGATAAAAATTGGTTCTTAGGACTAAAAAAATCTTAGATATTACAAAAGCTGTGGCCCTTCAAAGGGTCATACCTAAACAGATAAGCAGTATACCTATGGCACTAAAATTTCACAGGTGAGAGAGGGAGAAGTGATTAGGAAAGAAAAATGTCTAAAAAAAATCCTTTGGAAAGAGATAACAAATAAAAGCTTAAGAAACAGTAATTTAAGCTGATAATAGAAATCTACAATTTAAGAAAAGACTTAATCACAAATAACATGCAGCACATTTTCATGCAGGAGGAATGCTATAAATTGGGGCATTCCCCATCCCCAACTTGTGTCTTTATTTAGCTAGCATCCATATTCTTCTCCATTAATGATCATTCACTGGGTAAATATTAATGAACATGAACATTTAAGATTATTCTAAATTGTAATAGAAGGGATATCTTATTAAAAAAAGAAGGAGAACTTTGGCATGTGACAATATTTACACTCTTAGACATTAAGGCACAATTTGACCCTTGCTTAAATACATTACCAAACACTACCAGGACAATTGGATATTTCCTAAGAACTAGTACTTACGTCTCTTCCAGGTTCACCAGCTGTACCAGCCAGACCAGGAAGACCCTGGGGTCCAGGAGGACCGCGTTCTCCATTGTGACCAGCAGCTCCTGGTTTCCCACTTTCACCCTGTGCATAAAGAAATAAAAGACATTTTATTTTAACTTATTTTACCTTTTTTTAACTTTAAAAATTTTTTAAACTTTTTTTTTAACTTATTTTATCTTAGCAATCAATATGTTATGAGATGTTCTTATTTTTCAAGGAAAAACTTTGTTTTATTAAAAATTCTATTGAATTTGTTCCTAAAACTATCCCTATCATTGAGGAAGAGCAAGTTTCTTGTATTTTCCAACTTTCCCAGTGACTCTGGATACCAAAAAGCTAAGTAATGACAATGATTATATTATTTAGAATACATTCTAATATGAGATATATAAATAAGACATGGCCATTGTGAGAAAAAAATAATGATTAACCATCGTGAAATTATAGGTTTATGGTGACCATCAGAATTAGTTTATATTGGACATCTGGCTCTATCTAAAAAATATACATTTACCAGATATGTTCATATAAATTGAATATGCTTAAATGTTATATCTTCATTTCATTACAATATTATATGACACTTTGTTTAAAGAGGTGCTCAAAGTGTCAAAATGTGAGCCCTAATAATACAGAATTTTATTACCCCTTTTGGTAAATGGATATTTAAGACAAATAAGTATAAGATGCTAGGATGTTACAGTAATATTAGGGAAAGAAAATTAGAAGTGTGAAACAAATTGAGTTGATGGAAAACTGGTATTAATTAAAGGCTTTCACAGGTCTATAAACTGACTATTTCCCTCTTCAAAACTGACAGTCAACAAAGTAAAGAATGCTCACACATCTCCTAACGGAGGTACTTAGGGTGGCAAGATATTTTCTGTGTTATCAATTTCTTAGTGTTTATGTTCAAGGCTGCCCTATGATGTGCATTGTTTTTGTGTTCGGCAGCCTTTTGATAATATGCATGCTTCCTGAAAATCTGAACATATCAAGAATTTGCATCTTTTACAGGAAAATTTGTTCATGACACGCTTGCTATGGTTAAGTGATCTCCGAAGGCTATCAAAGGAAACCAGAGTCCAGGGCAAGATGGCCACACTCACCTTGACACCCTGTGGGCCTGGGCTTCCCCTAGGACCCGGGATGCCCGGTGGTCCCACGAGACCCCTGGCTCCGGTAATCCCGGCACTTCCCAGTGGGCCTGGAAGTCCCTGTTGAACAAATAAGAAAGCCTTAGTTCTTCTCTCTGTGATTAGGTTTTCCTCTGTGGAATTCATAATTCAAAATAAAAGAGTATTGTCAATCCATAGGGCACCACAGCCACTCACCGGGGGGCCCTGGGAGCCGGGGGATCCCTTCTCGCCGGGTTGGCCAGCATCACCTTTAGGTCCAGACACTCCAGGGCTGCCGGGAGCACCATTGTTACCAGGTGGACCGGGGGCCCCGTCCTTGCCTGGAGCACCGCTGGGGCCCGGGGGGCCTGGGTTACCCTACAAAGACATTTTTTGAAATTGGAGTGTTTTATAATGAAAAGTGAATATTTCCTCCCTCTTTTACCTGCATTTTAGATGGGATTTAATCACAGAGAAAAGTAGCAATGGGTAAGTTTCTCCTCCTATGCATATATGAATGTTCTTTATGGAATAAAGAAAAAATATTTTTAGAAAAAATACTTACATTATTACCAGGAGGACCAGGAAGACCACGACCACCAGGGAAGCCAGCAGAACCCTGGGAAATGATAATATATTTTTGAATTTCAAAAGTGAAGCAGAAGGAATAATAAACTACTAAAAACAAATATAAAGGATAAGAAATGTGATCTGCATTCTACCCTGGGATCATTTATGGTTTGTTTTTTTTTCCTTTTAGAATTTACATATAACATACAATTAAGGGATTATAGTTTTTATACTCTCTTTCAGGATCTAGTGATTTCAAGGCAGTTTTTATGCAGATTGGTATTAATTACTGCTTTTGAATCACAGTTTAGAGAATACTAGTTAAGAGAGTGAATACTTACAGGACCACCAGGACTGCCGCGTTCACCTTTGACGCCCTGGGGACCAGGGGGACCCTATATGGAATGGAGGTAGAAATGGTTCATCAGAATTCCACCACACTCAAAATTTGAAAGAAGCATTCAGCCTTTGAAAAACAGGAATTCTACTTATTGTGATAATCATTTTGCAACGTATACATATATCGAATCGTTATGTCGTACACCTTAAACTTGTACAACGTTATATGTCAATTGTATCTTAATAAAACTGGGGGAGAAAAACTACAACAGACCTACAAATGAACAAACAAACAAAAATCAACAAAACAGTAACTCTGGGTAGGAAGTGGTTAGAACAACTTGATTGGGGTCCTATCTAGACTATTAGAGCCAAGCTTCAAAGTCAGAACTGTACTCCTAGGAAGATGATACTCTTGTCACCTTGACAGGCTCTCTCAGTATGAAGTCTTGGACTATGGATACACCAAAGTGCTTTCCATTTGAAAACTGAATGAAAGAGAATACTCACAGCAGGCCCAGCACCCCCAGGGGGTCCTGCGATGCCAGGGGGCCCTCCTTCACCTTTCTCACCAGGAGCACCTCTTTCTCCTTTAGCACCAGGCTCACCATTCTGTCCCTACATTCAGAAATGACAACGACCTGTGAGCTGACGTCCTTCCCAATACACTTGGCCTATCAGACTCTTTCTTCAGAAAATAGAATTCTTCAAGTGGCAAGATGTTGAAATAAAATTGGAAAAGGAGGTTCTCTGAAGACAGGCCAAACCAAAGTGAATCAAAATGCTTTCGTGATAAAAGAAAACTATCAAGAAAATGTTAAAATGGATGTTATTTGTCCTAAGGGAGAAAGCCTCTCCAAGGATTGTGCTTTGAAAATGAGCACCAGTAAATTCACTGGAGAAAGATAAGGCCTAGAGCAACTTTTAATTAGTATCATCTTACAATGGAATAACTTTTTAAATTTTCAGAGTGTTTTAAAATCTAGGGTATCATGTGAGTCTCATTAATGAAGCATAAAGGCAAGTCAAGTGTTTTTATCTCCATCTTTTAAAGAGTAAGAGTGAAGTAAAAAACAAAACACAAAACACAACAAAACAAAAAAACAGAAAAAAAAGGGAGGGGTGGGTAAAGTCACCCTATAGGGAATGAGCAGCTGAGGCTTGACTAGAATCCGGATTCAAACGTCTGTTTTTCAGCAAGAGAGTGCTTCTGGGCTGTGTATTCATACTTACAGGAGCACCAGGGAAGCCAGCAGGTCCTGGAGGCCCGTGTTCGCCTCTCTCACCCTGAAGTGAAAAGCATTCTCATTGGTCACGGTTGGTCACGGTGAAGACACCTTCCCACAGGGACAATGATATATCATCCTCTACATCATCTTATCTTGCCTTTGGCAGGAAGTATGCAAAGCTAACCAACACGGTGAAACTTGTGAAGACTTTTCCACTTCTCAACAAAATCAGGAGTGGACAACACCAGAACCTTTGGTTCTTTCTGCCTCTGATGGTGATATTATTTACAAGAAAAATAATCTGAGAATTTTGAAGTGTTTAACACATGCAATCATATGACTTCTAAAAAATGTCAGCATTTAAAAATATACTAAAAGGGTTAATTGAGAAATCAATCAATTAAGTAAGTAGGACCATTTATTATGTATCTGTCCTGAGTTGCAAACCCTGAAGGTAGAAAATTTTAGATCTGGAAGGTGCCTCAGGCAAAGATCCTGCAGGTTTAAGAAATATTATTTATAAATGTATATTATTTGTGCCTTTTAAAAATTTTTTCCAGAATTATTTAGGGGAGAAGGCGTGATTTAAAAGGGTCTTTTGTGAATTTTAGATTTAAGAACTTTGACCTTCCTTTGCATGTCATAGGATTCCTGAAAACGGCATCCTGCCATTGAGACTTGGGGCCTGGGGGGCAGAATTGCTAAACCAGGAAGCAGGGATGGCCGCTGCCCAGGTGGGGTTAAAAAGCACACTGAAGGTGACTTTGACACTTACAGGGCCACCACGAGGACCAGCTATACCCGGAAGTCCAGGGGCACCACCTTCACCCTGAAAAAAGAGAAAAAAAATATTGCCCTGCATCCAAAACACTAGGGATATTTTCTTGTTGTTTCTAAGTAGTAGTAAGTGTTACCTTATCTCCAGGCTGACCAGCTGGGCCAGGGGGACCAATGGGACCAGTAGGACCCTAAAGAAAATAGAAATGCATTTTTAATTTTAGAGATTAAAAAGCATCCTCTTTCCTATTAATCAAACAGAGTATATAAACATAGCATTGATTATCTTGGATTTCAGTGACTCATTATGACTTCAGTTTGTAACCTTTATCATACTTTTGAGGGTTTTTTCTATGCTCACATCACTGTTGAACCATCAGGTAACCATAGATACAAAGCAGGAATTTTAACAAGTCATTTGGGTCTTCTTAACGGTCAGAAAATGGCAAAACATGGTCTAAGTAATCATGATGAGTTTTTAGAACAATAGAAGTTGAGATGAGGAACTCTTCCACCTCACAGAGAGGTAAGTCCTGCTTTTCCCCAGGGGGAGTACTCACCCGCGGCCCGTCTTTCCCTGGAGCACCATCCGCCCCTGCGCTGCCTGGTTCGCCCTGTCAAACAAAAGCCAGAGTCATCAGATTAGAAGCATCCTCAGTGAGACTGCCAAGAAGAAGAGCGACCCTCAAGATGTGCTGTGATGGGTAGGTAGTAGGTGTTCTCATTAATAGTTCCTCTAGCAATACATCTCAAATTTCACTTCCTGTAAAATGGTAACATTAAGCAGCGCGTTTTTTTGTTTTTTGTTTATTTGACAGAGAGAGACACAGCGAGAGAGGGAACACAAGCAGGGGGAGTGGGAGAGGGAGAAGCAGGCTTCCCGTGGAGGGGGAGCTCCATGCAGGGCTCGATCCCAGGACCCTGAGACCATGACCTGAGCCGAAGGCAGACGCTTAGCCACTGAGCCACCCAGAGGCCCCTGCATCAGCGCTTCTTGCCTTTAACCTAGGAAGTTGGGTTTTATGCTAGAATGAACAGCACGGCAGTTGGTACCTTGTCACCCTTTGGCCCGAGGCCTCCAGGACCTCCTCTTTCCCCAGGCATCCCTTGCAGACCAGGAGTCCCAGCAGACCCAGGTGGTCCAGGGGGTCCAGCAGCGCCCTGAAGTTAAAGGACAAATAGTAAACCTCCAGAAGGAAATGGAGTGCATTTTGTAAAATCTAGGTGAACTGAATCGTGCGGAGTTACCTTTCCTCCTTCGGGACCAGGGGGGCCGGCTCCACCTCTCGGTCCCGCGGGCCCCACGGCTCCGGGAGGTCCTCGTTCGCCCGGGGCTCCCGAATCACCCTGGGGGTAGGAATATGGAATAGCCCTGTTAGCCAACCCAAGGCTAAAAACAAAACAAAACCACGCTAAATTGTATTCATTTTGATGCAGGTCAATGGGGGAACTTGTATTTTTGAACAATTTGGAAATGGTAGTTATAAAAGACATTTGATCAACGGAGTGAGATGGAAACTGAAAAAGAGTCAGTGTAAAGGAGGAAACTCTGATACCTGGTCTGATGAGCTGCCTCTGACACTGTTGTTATTATTTTATTCACGAGGGCATTTTTTTTTTTTTAGTTTTTCTACCAACACAGTTTTCCTATGCAGAATCAATGCCCTGGAAAGATTTGTCTTTTGCAATCTCAGGCCCATAGTTGTTTCTGTAGTATTGTTGCATGTCAGAAGATGTGATCTTCCAGATGAAGCACATCTTATCTACTAAAATGTCTTGGGTTACCTTAAGTGTATTCACCAAATAGTTGCAATGTTGTGCTTCTAAAGAAAGACAATTTTGGTTTGATATACTAAAACTGAATCACTAGTCAATTGCTCTATAAGATGTTGAAATTAGAAAATAAACGGAAATATTTACCTTGCCTCCTGGAGTTCCAGGTGAACCAGATTCACCCTTTGGACCCTAGAAGATTGGCATTATATGATTAGGCCTCTATCAGAATGCATGTTATAGGAATATAAGCAAAATAACACATTTGACTTCTTTGCATTTTGTACAATTTGTTCAATCTCGAGCTATGTACTCTTTATTTTATGGTAAAATTGAAACTTTCTATGTAATACCTATGATTGAATAATTTTTCTCTGTTTTGTTATTGAATATTTAAAAACTAAACGCTAAAACTCAGAAACCATGCATGAGAAAATGCAAAAGTTAATAACCGATAAATGATTACGATTTATTCTTTTGGTTTCTGAGTTTTTTTTAAAAAAGGGCATGCAACTTACTGGTTCACCAGGTTTTCCATTTTCTCCTGGAGGTCCACTGGTTCCAGGCAAACCCTACAAAAAATCATATTTGTATTGTGTAATCACTTCAAACACTGCTTACAGAAAAGCTTCTCACATGTATGTTTCTGCAAGGTATTCAAACTGGTCCTAGCAGTCTTTTTAAGGCTAGAAAATTTGTGGCTCTCAAAATCCAGTGACAGAGATGTGACAATCATATCTTCCAAACTTAATGTTTTTCTTCCTCTAGTTTTTCTGTTGCTGTATATAAAAATAAATCGATGAATATGGTAAAATGGACTTAGCTATGTGGATTTATATTATAATAAAAATACATATAAGCATAAAAAATTTTGCATGCTTAATTACAAAAATGACTAATGCACTCATTCTGGAATAGAAATGTCTATTGGCATTGCCTGTCATTTTATTTCAAGGTGGAAGACAGACCCACAAATTCTAAGCTTAAGATTAATTATAATTTAGTAGTGTCACAAAAAAATTGAACTCAATTAGCTCAACAAATACAACTCTCAAGGGTAAGACTGAATTGTCTAGTAGAAGCAGAAACCCAGTGATATTTAAATAAGAAGTTCTTACTTGCAATCCTTGTGGACCAGGGGGTCCTGGATCTCCTTTGTCACCACCGGGCCCCTAATGTAGAAAAATATAATGAGATGTTCTGTTATAAAATATCCTTTCATATTTAGTGCACACAGTTTTCATTTCAACAGGCTCATTGCTTAGTTGAAAACTTAATGGTGTGAAGGAGGGCAGAGCTTGGCCTACAGAACTGTTGCAATGGAGACATGGACAATATAATCTTTACTTCTAGCTAGTCAGCACTTAGCTAGCTAAGTAACCAAGCTTCAAAACCGCTTTGGTGAACTATGATGACATAACTATGATCCCCAAAGTCTTTCCTCTGCCCCACTCCCACTGACTTCCATCTCCAAATTATGTGAGCAAACTTACAGTAGGTCCTGGGGGACCCTGAGGTCCAGTTTCACCATTCTTTCCAGCAGGACCCTAAAAAAAAACAAAAGCAGTTAGGGAAACAGAGATAACGGAGATAATAGAAGCCATAGGCCGGAAATGAATGCATCTATAGAAAGCTGGAAATAAGTTAATGAAAACTGTGTACCTGAGGGCCAGGACCTCCAGGGCCACCTCGTTCTCCATTCTTGCCAGGTGCACCCTAAAGAAGTAGCCAGTATTTACTAATTCTCAAAAGGAAATCATTCAGTGTCTTATTCCCTGATAGTTTTGATCTGCCTCTTCCACACACACATACATGCATCCACAACCCAAAACTACTTTCTAGAACTAGTTTTTCATAAAGTTTGCCACTCTTTCCCCAGAACTCCCCCCCCCAAAAAAAACAAAAACCCAAAAAACCCAAACAACAACAACAACAAAAACTCCCTGTCTCACATGGTATTTTGATTTTCATATATTCTACTGTGCTTTGAAATAGAGATCAAATTTTGGCCGTCTCTGAACTCCCATATGGAAAAGAAAAGCCTTCTGTCAAATATTTATTGAAGAAATAAAGGAAGGAACTCACATCATTTCCTTTAGGACCAGGGAAACCCATGACACCAGGCTGACCTCGGGGACCAGATGGGCCTGGAGGACCTGGTCGACCACTTTCTCCTTGACTTCCCTGAGAAAAAAAATTACATTAACAAGGGTTTGATAAAGATCTCATCAAAATATGCAATATATATGTATATATACACATATATGTATATATGTGTGTGTGAGTGTGTGTGTGTGTGTGTGTGTATATATATATATATATATATATATATATCAAGGCTCTATAATATGCATCAATGTTAGGCCAAACTATGCATTCCATTATTCACTGGGCTATAAAATGAGATGTTAAAAATGTACATACGGGAGGCCCTGGTTTTCCATCGCTGCCTGGTCCTCCTGGGCTTCCGGGCATACCCTAAATTGAAAAGGTCAGTCAGTCAGGTGATTTAAAATGATAATTAAATATATATATGTATCTGTAAAATTTTGAGATTTCATAGGTAGCCTTTTATTTGCACACATTTTCCTGTCTATGTCTCAGTCAAGTATTCTGTTTTTCTTCAATCAATTCTAATCTTAAGTTATCTTAAGAGCATTTTGTTTTGTTTTGAGGCTGTAAAATTATAGTCTGCTTTGAGTTGTCTTTGATCCTCTTTTATTTGCCCTTCTTCTTACTAAATGGCAGTGTCAAGCAAGCGTTTCTTGGTACCCTCATTCCTGGACCTCCAGGGACACCATCTCGGCCAGGTTCTCCAGGAGCTCCTCTGGGCCCTGCGGGGCCGGGACCACCACGTTCCCCAGAGGGACCCTACAAGGTGAAATAAATCAACAAATATGTAGAAGAACCTTCATTGACCTAGACATTGACCACCTTTAGGTTACAATTAGAAAACTTTCTTTTGTCTCTTTTTTTTTTTTTTTTTTTTTTAAGATTTTATTTATTTATTTGAGAGAGAGAGAATGAGAGAGAGAGCACATGAGAGGGGGGAGGGTCAGAGGGAGGAGCAGACTCCCTGCAGAGCAGGGAGCCCGATGCGGGACTCGATCCTGGGACTCCAGGATCATGACCTGAGCCGAAGGCAGTCGCTTAACCAACTGAGCCACCCAGGCGCCCCTTCTTTTGTCTCTTAAAGAGAGTTGGTATGCTGCTGACATGCCATAAAATCACTGTTATCTAATAGCTCGGATTATCATATTGGGAGTAGTTTGAGGCAACTTTGATGAACATCACATGTCAGCAATATTCAGTGGGTATCACGATATACTTCGGTGCATATAAAGTCAAATATCTTTGAAGATATAAAATCATATTTGGATAGTATTTTAGAGTTTTCAAAGAACTTTCAGGCACTTTAATTGACTTTATTCTTGCAATGATGCTGAAATAAATAATTCTCTATTGACACATAAGTTAATGAATTCTCATAGAAGTTAAGTGACTTGCTTTAGTTACAAAGCTAGAAGGACTGAGCAGGGGCTAGAATCATTGTTGTGTACTGGGAATTATAATTATTTTTAAACTCCAATATATTTCCTTCAGATATTTAGGTTTTAGTTAATGGGAAACTGTGTGGAAGAACATAACTATTTGTAGTACCAGCATTTATAAAAATAGAAATTAAAGTTATTTACCTTTTCTCCTGGAAGGCCGTTGGCTCCAGCAGGCCCTCGGAATCCAGGCACACCCTGGAAAGAGTGAAAGGCAAATGTTTCAGCCCAAAGCATGAAAACTTTTTCATAATTTCTGAGTAACAATAGAGATGTTCTCATGTTATACAATGCCCCCAAAACACATTTGGGATTGAGTACTCAGCTTAAGAAAAAGCATGGTTTCCTCACCCTGAAGGTCAAGTTCTATGTGGATGAAAGTGATAACTCTTCTCCTTGGAGATGCCTATGGGAAACGTACCCTTTCTCCTGCAGCTCCTGGAAGTCCATTTGCACCAGGTTCTCCAGGTGAACCATCTTTGCCATCTTCACCTTTAGGTCCTGGAATACCTGGAGAACCAGCTTCCCCCTAAAAAGGATGCCAATAAAGGGATACATTTGGTTGCAAAATTTTAGCGGAAATAAAGAATAACCCATTCTGTTGGGGTAACACTTACACGTTCACCACGTGGCCCTGGCTCTCCTTTGGCACCATTTTTACCAGGTTCACCCTAAATGAAACAAAATCTTGGTTTAAAAACAGGGAGTACAGACTAAGAAAATCAGCAGTGGCAGCTGCTGATCCAATGATAAAACCAGAGGGAGACCAACATAAAATCAAATAAACAAGTGCAAAAAGTCTGCTGTTTATATTTCTGTTGTGGGAATTGAGCCACACCTTTCAGGCAACTAGGGAAAAAATATGCAACTTACTGCACCACCTCGCTGTCCAGGAGCACCATTGGTACCAGGTGGTCCAGGAGGACCCCGGGCTCCTATCAGTCCAGGAGCTCCAGGAATGCCAGCAGGACCCTAAAAATAGCCCAAGAACACTAACATTAGTTAAACTTGAACTCTCTTTTCTGAAGAGCTAACTTAGACATCACAAATGGATTGTCATGCAAAATGCAAAGGAATCCAATAATGGGTGTGGATGAAATGAGGGTGGGGGGTGAGGGCAACTTACCATTTCACCTTTCCCACCAGGACTACCATTGCTCCCAGGAGGGCCCTAGAAGGGGAAAAGAGCCTAGTAAAAATAATGTAACTAGTGAATATACATTTGCAAAGTAAATTTATTGATGGGTGTTGGGCTTTATAGAGATTCGGTGATTCCTCCAACTACAGCATAACACATAAAATGTAGGCAAAAGAATTATCATTATCTGAATAAATTAAAGATAGTATGCACTTGGTCTAAATTATTAAGGAATAAATAGAAAAGGTGTTTAATCCTGTTTCTTCTCTGAATTTTTGTGATCAGTGATCAGTTGGAACACATTCTTTGAAGTATCAGGTAACTATCCATCCTCTACTTCACTTTGTCAAATAAACATAAAATTCATGAATTTTGAAGAGGGTAAACCTCAAGACCCACGAATTTTAGTACTAACCAAATCAGCATTTATTACAGTAGAGTCATTTCAGAGCATCAAGCAACAATTTTTTTTTCAAAAAATATTTCAGTTGATAGCAACATTAAAACATATGCTTTCATGAAAGAAGTGTAGCAACACTCCTCAATGGCCATATTTGTTACTTACAGGAGGACCTGGAGCACCAGCATGGCCCTGAGGTCCAGGTTCTCCTCTTTGTCCGGGGGAGCCGCTTGAACCAGGAGATCCAGCAGGTCCAACTTCACCCTAAGGTAGAAAACCCTAAGTAGTCAGTGTCTCTCGCCATTTCTAATCACTAAGCCAGTTTAAACCCATCTCCCAAATGCTGGAATAGTATGATGATATGCTCTATCATAAGCAAAGAATCATGAATCACGTAGGCACAGAAAAATGCTAACTATGTGTGTGATTATGTGATCTGATTTTCAGAAAGAGACTAGGAAAAGACAAAGAGATATCAGAATAGTTGAATGCCAGGGAATTAAAAATAGGGCTTTAAAGATCTGAATAGGTAAAAAGATATCTACTTGATGGGTAAAATATATATATTATTTTGAAGAAACAATCCAAAGATTTTCTGTTGTTCCAAGATCTATTTTATATTCTTCTATAAAAATGCATGTTTACCTTAGCACCAGGAGAACCAGGGAATCCTGCAGTTCCAGGGGGACCAGGAGGACCCTGAAAAAAAAGACAATTTCAAGAGCTCTTAATCAAGTAAACAGAAGCTAACGTAACACTAACTAGTAAATAATAAGATAGCACATATACAATACAGAAAACAATTATGCAGATAAAATAGTATTTATCATCCAAGGGTGAATATTATGTAGAGAAACAATGTGGCAAAATACAAGAAAGTAAAATCTAAAGTTAGAAAAGTAGGATCCCCCTGCCTTCCACCACAAATTCTGTGATTTGTGCAATTTACTTAGCCCGAACTCTTGTACTCTTGTTTATAAAATGGAGGTAATATTATTATCTATTTTGCAGAGCGCTTTTAATTGCCAAGTCCAGTAGTGGTTATTAACTGACACAGTGACCACTATACACTATACAGATGTTAGTAACTGGCCAAGCATAATGAGGAGTATCAGAATTTCACTTACGGGTTTAGTGTTTCTAGATTGTGTCTAGATTTAGTTTATGGACCTGGTGTCAGTTTGAATGAAATGTTTATGGACAATGTTGAGTTTTAGGCCTATAATCCATATTATTCCAACATTCCATACCACATAATCTCTCATTACCCTGAAGCAACTCAGGGTTAGATAAAAAGTTACTTACTGGTTGTCCATCACTTCCGCGAGCACCGTCATTACCTCGAGCCCCCTAAAAAAAGAAGTTTGTCTCAAATATCTTCTTAATTCTGAAAAGCCAGTCACGAGTAATGACTAAAATTCTTTTTTTTTTTTTAAAGATTTTATTTATTTATTTGAGAGCAAGAGAGAGAAAGAGAGCGACTCAATCCCAGGACTCCGGGATCATGACCTGAGCCAAAGGCAGAAGCTTAACCTGCTGCGCCACCCAGGCGCCCCCTGACTAAAATTCTGACTCCATTGAGTTGACTTTTCCTCCAGTGCATTAAAATCTGCTAAATATATATTTTTAGAGTCAAATTGTTAAAATTCTGATGTATACAGCAATGATCTGATGTAGAAGAACTGGGTTCTGTGTTTAACAGAACTAAATGTGAATTAATCGTTCTAATCACATAGGCAAAGTTAACACTTAAAAAATTTTTCAAAGGAGATAATAACTATAAAACCCTTATTTGTTTCCCTACAGTTACAGCTACAGTTTTATGGAGGCATCGTTAAATGCTATTTCATGGGAAAGGTTTTCCTGGCGATTGCCACAGCCTGCACGCCTGGATGAGACCCTTATCTGGGATTCTGGCTGGGACTGTGCGGTGTTGGTAGCAAGACTCACCGCAGCGCCTGGCAGTCCTGGCCGTCCTCTCTCACCAGGAGATCCTCTGGGACCCTACAGAACACAGTTGAAAGAATGGTCTTACTTTAACCTTGCCATGTGTAAGAACAGTTGGGGAAGGAGCAAGGCAAGTTTTGGGTTAGATGGAGGTTAATAAACTAAAACTGAAAATTACATAAGAAATATAATTACCATGGGTCCAGGGGCTCCATTTTCACCTGGGAGGCCATTTTCACCCTAGAAACATGTAAAATATGTTACCATTTTGTAGAACAGAGAGAGGAATGTAAAGTTTTTTAAATGCAGCACATTATGAAGAATATTATAGAACCTAAGAAAAAGATATGTTTTAGCAGTATCAAATTTTTGGTAGCATTTTATTTACCATAATTCTCAATATTTGCATTTTAAAAACTTGAGGATGAAACAGAAGTAATCAGTGAGTTACTCAGAGATGCACAATCATTTCTAATCTAGACAGTTCAAGCTATTAGCTTTCATGGAAGCCCCAATAGAACATCTGAATTAGTCACTGTTATTTAGCTCCTGGAATGCAAAATTCAGGTAAATTTCAGAAAAGGTTAAACCCCAAAGTATAAATCTTAAATATAGCTATAACATTTAAAGGACTTTACTTACAAAAATATGATTTTTGTTTTGATTTACCTTTAATCCAGGAGCACCTGTATCACCCTTTTCTCCATTTCGTCCATCAAAGCCCTAGGAAACGTATAAAAGTAGTAAAAATATTAAAGATCTGTTAACAATCTAGAATGGTTGAAAACTTTACATTGTATTTTTCATAACTAGTTTTTACCACATTCATTGATGTGAATAATTTAAAACTCTTTTAAGTGGATTGAAGATATTTGACATTGATTTTATAGTAAAAAATCTGAATTAACAAGTACAATCTAGTTCAATTAGGAAGTTGCCTTAGCGATAGCAAATATCAGCTTCACAGATTTTATTTCTATTAAATTGATAGATTTGGGGGTCAGTTGGTGGAATCTACCTAATGATTTGCATAGACTAATTTGCTTGATTCAATTGCAAATCACATTGACTAAGCCAATGAATAACACATGGCTCTCAATAATACATTTTCATTTTTTTCTGGCAATGATGATAAGAAAATTAAATAATTTTTTCCCAAGCCTTTTCACATATTTAAAATCAGTCTAATTACTACCTGTAAAATTACTAGTTGGTTTGGTCAACAAAGTCGACTGACTGTTAAAAAATCAAATCAACCATTTTTGGCACATACTCAAATTGCCCAATAAAATTGGTTAGGCAAATAAACATGGTTAAATGAAATAGCTTTTTGTTAATCTAGAAACTCTACTTACTCTATGTCCTTTCATACCAGGGAATCCAGGCATACCAGCTGGACCTTTTATACCCTAAAAATAAGGAATAGAACAGATATTAATGAATTTTCAAATAGAATCACAGTCCAGTTGTAAAATGCCTTCCATTTTTAAGTTTAATTCAATTTAATTATAGAATAATTTCCAAGCTAAGATCATCATGACTACTCCATGTAATTAACTGGATGCCAAAGACTTACTGGAGGTCCAGGCAACCCTCGCTCTCCAGGTCGTCCGGGTCTTCCTGATTCTCCCTAGGTGGAGAAATAAAAAATACGTAGGTGATTGTGGAAGAGAAAGCACATTGTGCCTAGTTAGCAAACCAATGACTTTGCATTTTTCTCATCAAGGACTCATGAAAATGGTTAGGCTAAACATTTAGTTGTTAGAACAGCTTTCCTAGTAGAAGGAATGGAGAGGACTTCTCCCATCTCGATATGAACTTATGAACATCACACGCATCACTCTTCACTGAAATATTATGATGCTCTCTCAATCCACTGAGAAGAATTTGCCATTGGAAATCAAATGGGAAAGGAAGAAGGACACAATATTAAAGGTGTTTTTAAGTTTTCAAGTTCATAAAGTATTGATATCAATTTCTTCATTACAAGAGGAAGAAAGAAGCTACTTGTTTCTCCTCCAGTTAAATGATCTATTCAGTGGGTGTACCTTCTTGACGGTGAAGAAGCACATTTAGGGGTTCTGTTAGTTTGGAATTCAAATTATGGCATTTACAGTTGTACAAACACTATACATTCAAAAATTAATATGAGCTAAAATGTCATTAGGATAGCAATGATTTTTTTGGTAAGGTTTTCCCGTGAGCCTAGCATACAGTATATTCCAACTTGGATTTTGCCATATCTCCATTCAATCTTTAAAGACTTACATCTTTTCCAGCAGGACCAGATGGACCTATAGCACCAGGGGGTCCTGGAGGGCCCTGACAATAAGAAAATAAAAAACAAATGTATCTATAGGTTTTTCTCTTACAACAACTTATTGTTACATAGTATGTGTTTTCCTGAAAGGAACCTCCTTTTAGAAAATACTCTCAATATTTTTCATGATGAAAATGACATATGGAGTTAATATTATGCCTGTATTATATCCAGTTTTCACTGTTTAATGAACTTATTTTTAATAGGAATTAAAAATATCATGTATCTATATTTTATATCATATGCATTTATAAACCCATAGGCACTTTTACATTTTGTGAGATATTGAATTTTTTAATATACAGGTATTTCCAAATAGTTTGAAATATTAAATTGAACTAACTTCACCTCACTTGCTTGTTTATACAGCATGGTTTTTTTTTGGAGGACTCTGTTAGATTATACTTATTTCTACTAAATTAAGTTTTAAAAATTGTATGTCAGAAAAGCAGATATGCAGGTGAACTGAGTGATTACAGGAAAATTAAATCTATATTTAAGAGAAAGAAGATTTGTATCCACACTAGGAGGTGAACTATGATGGTGGCTAATTAGGCCGGGAATTCCTAGATTCAATAGCAAGTGTCTCTAGGAAGTCTAAACCACTAAAGAGTCCAAAAGATCTTTGAAACCAGTTCAACTATCATAAGAAATATTATCTATTATTTTAAATTTTGAGCATAAACAATCTATACATTATAGGACCTATGATGATATTTTAGAAAATGAAAGTGATTTCTACATAGAATTGTCAATTTATTAAATACAGATATAATTGTTACTTACTGATGGACCAGCTTGCCCAGGTTCACCGGGGGGACCTTGGTATCCTGGAGAACCCTAGTGAGTAGAATAATGTGCAAATATTTTAAAAGTAATGTAATATTCACATTAGGCATTTACCTCTTGAAGACAGTATGAAATCAGGATTTGTGAATGCAATCAGTAAATCTTATTCCAATTTATAAACACGGAAGCCAAAATTTTTCAGATCAGAAGAAAGCAAATTTATTCCATTATATCCACGTTATTCCATTGAAAATGAATTGTTTTGAACTTGAAGCCGTATCACATGCAAATTAAGCCTATGATTTAATTTTACCAAGGTTTTCATTATGAATAGTTGTTTGTGGAAAGGAATTAGGTGTGAAATTCCATCTTTGAAGGAATGATAGTTTCTTGGGTGTGATTTCTCTCCTTGAGTGGGATTATGCATGTTGGAATGGCTAAATTACAGCAAGATCTATGTAAACTCGATTTATATAAAATTCATGAAAAAGAAAGCACCACTAATGGCTACACTTACCGGGGAGCCAGGATGACCAGATGTACCAGGGGGACCAGGAGGGCCAGGGGGACCCTGGAATGTAATTGTAAAGGATAAATACAAAATAGATGTATCTGAAATACACTTTTTTTTAGGCATCAAAGAGATGCCTCTGTTCAGAAATGATACTGACATTAAAAAAAAAAATGAGAACAGCATGCCTCGTTATGTAGTAACTATTCACGGATATGATTAATTTTATTAGATATACAATAAAGATCTCACTACAAAAACATCACTCTAAATGGAATTCCCACAGAATCAATACAAATTATTAGTAAATGCAATAAAATGTTAGCCTGAACCCTCCATAAAAAGGGGTTTAAAATCTGGAAAAATCCATGCAAAATGCTGTGAAAGTCCCTGCAATTAGAATGATACTTGTCCTGGTGAAGAAGCATTTTTTTGCCTGCCAGCCAAACTCCTGTGGAAAAATATCTACATACTGTTAATCCCAGTTTCTAAAAACAATGATGTAAATCAACCCAAAAATTCTTAATTATGTCACTGAGTTATGTTAACATGAAGATTTAGATGTGCTTATGAAAATCAGCATACATGGGACGATGATAAATTACAATTAGAACCAACTGATTTATCATTGCTCAGAAATACAGCTTACTCTAGAAAATCTTCCATTTTATAGCATGCTGTTTCTAAATACTGATAACAAATTTATAAAACCACAGTTTGTAATTAAATGTTCTCTCGTAACCTCTTTTCTGGAATATTAAGTAGTGGGTTTTTTGTTTTGTTTTGTTTTTTTAGTTTTTGGTTTTTTTAGTAAAAACTGTATATAGGATTGAAAAATAAGATTCATAATTTGAATCTAGTTGCATAAGACCAGATATTTACATTGTTAATATAATTTTCCTTCTGGCTTTAAAAGAAAAAAAAATCACATCCCCCAAAACTTTAGAGATTTGTAAAATTCTCTTTTTACAATTTACATCAATTTTAAGGGTCTATCTTTAACTGGTCATTTGGATCTACCAGCTAAATTTTGTCCTCTCTAGTTTTGGAAGTCACAAATATGGTGTCTAATGATCTGGTTGGAAACCTTCCATAATCCCTGAGAATCCAGCATCATGTTTCCTTTACACTTATGTACCTGTTACTGGCAGTGAAGCAATGATCTTTCCCACATTGCTTCTCCCGAGAGCCTGGTCTACAATTAGGGTCATTTACGTGGGACACCATGCGTTATGCCCAGGTGCCCAGGTTTCAGTGATTTTTTTTTTCTATTTTCTTCTATCAAAACTCTAGGTCATTTACATTAAGGGAAACCTTTTGGGTACAATGTGAATAGCTATCATTTGTAATAGGAAAACTTAAAGACTCAATAAATTCTGGAAATATTTGTATTTGATTTCAGGGTTTGAGGTGGGGCAGCTTGTAATATTGGACATTCATCACTCGGATTGTCATCTAGCAAGTAGCACTTAATTGATGAAAGCACATAAAAAAAAGATTCTGAACAACTTAGAACGAGGAAAAATGGAAGTGAAAAATAGCAAATTTTGGTTAAAATTAGGGAATATATAGGTGTGAGACCTAAGCACTAAGGCAGGTGGGCTCCTGGGATGCGTGGTTGTATAAAGAAGGAAGGCGAGGCAGAACAGGCGTGAGATGAGAGACAGTGAGGAAAAAATGAGTTAGGATAAGAAAGATCATGATAATCCTACCATCTGCTTTCCCAGCCTTAATGGAGAATAAGCTATTTTGTACGCGTATGTAATAATACCATATTACTAGGAAAACAATCATTCAAGAATTAACAAATTGGAAACTACATCATGCTCTAGAATGCTGAGAAACTCTTGTACATACAGCTGGCCCAGGATAGCCTGCGATTCCTCCTCCTGCTACTCCAGACTTGACGTCATATGACTCAAACTGGGGAGAATAGTTCTGTAGCAAAGAGACCAAGTAGATACGATCATTTTGATATATATGTCATAGTTCTTTCCAAAAGCATTTAGAAGAGGTGCATGCAATATCTACCATTCACTGACAGAGAGTTTTCATGCCAGAAGATGTGGTATGTATTATTTCATCATCTTGCTTATCCTGTCTCTCTGTTGCTTCAGGTAGTAGATACTCTACAGAAATACTTGTTTATGTAGTACACACACCCTTCAACTAACTCTGTGCAATGTTATTCCCAAATAATTATCTCCTATATGATCTTACTCAAAATACCATTTTTACGTGATACCCACAGCTTTAGAAACATAGGATCATGGACTGTTTGAAGCTGAAAGAGCCTTGAAATCATATAATCTGATCGTCTCATTCTGAGCAGAAAAAAGATGGAAAAGTCAATTACTTTACCAACATTTAATGATGAAAGTGAAATTTGTATCCCCTGGCTTCTGGTTAATATGCCTAACGAATTTACCCTCCAAATAAGCATCCCCATAGAAAATAGGCACAGGAATAATAGAAAAGCTCATGTGCTTATTGGATTTCTTTGGAGATTATTTTGTTTTGAATCCCAGTCCTACAAGTGGGTTATGTTTGGTACCAGGATAAGAATAAATAGACGGTATGCTTTGCTTTCTGTTGAATTGATTTTTGAATAGCATTTTTTAAAACTCAGAGTGATCTGTAGATATGTGGCTTCTAATTTCTCCTAACCGCATGCAACAGAAATTACATCTCATTTATTTGTTTGGTTGGTTGTTTTACATGCAGGGTTATTTGGCTGCCATGCTTTTTAGGAGAAGCAGGATGTGCTCTGAAGGCTTGGCAAGAGTATTTGCCTAGGCTTGAATAATCCTGTTGACTTAAAGTCAATAAGGAGTATTCACAGCTCTTCAACTGCTTTTTGTCCAAACTTTCAGAGGCTCTACCATTGGGATTATAAGTAAAATAAGGCACAGTTACAGCAGTTCCTAGATACTCCAGGTTAATTCATTTGGGAGTTGATGGCTCATTTCTCAAACATAGTGATAGATTCTATGTCTGCTGAGAAGTTGGGAAATGTTGCAAAGATATAATAACAATAGCATTGGCATTATGAGGAAAAGTAAAATTTATAAATCACTTAAAATAGTGTCCAGCACTTACAAGCACTAAATAAGGATTTGTTAAATACATACAATCAGAGAATAGATATAAGGAATCCACAAAAGTGAAATGTTTTATAGGCTAAAGAAAAGAAAATGAAGTAGGTAGTTTTAAAGGGAGGGGATCTTTTCGTCCTGGAATTTATTACCTGAGGACCAGTAGGGCATGATTCACAGATTCCAGGGGGGCCAGGAGACCCAGGGGAACCTGGTTGTCCTGGAATACCAGGATCACCATTTCTCCCAGGAATACCAGGTGGGCCCTAAAAGAATCAAAGACAAAAACTCATAAGACAGTGAAAAGGCCTCGTGATTCAGAATTATCATCAAATTGTAGCTTCTCTGCTTTATAATATGAGGAACCGATATAAGTGATAAATTTTCTTGAGAATACATATATTTTTTATCTAAATCATGTGAATAATTTCAGCGTGATTTATTTCTTTGTAGATTGACCTATATTTTATTTTTCAAATTGATAATGGGGATGAAGACATTATATAATGTTGGGGAAATTTAAGTATTCACATGTACAATTATGGATTCTCAGTTTGAGTTCTCTTGTGTCATTAAATAATGTAGTAGTCAAGGAAATGTCTGAATGATGAAGGCTCAAATATGAAAAGGCTATTAGAAGAAGCAAAAAAAAAAAAAAAAAGCAGACTACTTAAATAACTCATTTCATTCTACTGAAGAATGTTTACTTACTGGATCTCCCTTAGGGCCTTGAGGTCCATGACCATTAGGAGGGCGAGGAGGCTAATAAATGGAGAAGATACAGATTAAATAAGACATAAGAGCAACTTTCCCATGAAGTGTGTCCCAATTTGCATATTTATTTCTTATCCCCAATTACATCCAATCCTTAGTTTTAAACCAGAATATTCATCTTTTCCTTGTAATTCCAACATAGTTGGTAGACATTACTTTTTTCTCCTTTCAAGCTCCTATGGTATAGGAACGATTCATGTGTTAAAATATAAATCTTGAAGATGTACAGATTTTCTTTAAACTCACAGCTGTTGGAGGCTGGGGGCACACTGCACAACATTCTCCAAATGGGATTTCTGGGTTGGGACAGTCCAATTCTTGTTCGTCACATATTATGTCATCACAGAGAACAGATCCTGAGTCACAGACACATATTTGGCAAGGTTCTGGCTTCCAGACATCTCTATCCGCATAGGACTGACCAAGATGGGAGCATCCTCCGTCAACAGCTGGAAAGTAAGTTAGATGGTGTGATGTTGTCTTAGGTTTTGCTGAAATATGATTTTTGTTATGCTGTCATGACTTCCCAATAACCAAAGTGGAGGTAGTTTGAAACCAATAAGTTCTTCCTTTTATTAAACTAATTTGTATGTTCTTAGAAGCATGCTTATGCAAAAAAAAAAAAAAAATCCACAAATTAAATTACCAAGAATATCATATTCTCTATACATAATTTGCTAACTGGTAAAAGATTGCTTAAAATACCAAATCTTGTTTATTAGCTTCAAAATGGCACACCATAGTAAATTTTCCTTAAGGCCAATAAGGATTTTAATTTCAATTATAGTAAGAATTTAGCACCAATGGAAACCACACAACACTTAAACATTTATTTATTAATTGTGTAATTGAAAACAAGCCTTTCTAGCAATCATTATCCTCTGCTTTAATAGTAGACAGGAGCATTAAACTATAATGACGATTCTGTCACTAACTCTGAAGACTTTCTGGATTTTATTAAGCTAATTGGGAAATTCAGGGGAAAACAGCTGTTCTTGGCAGCATAA
Source organism: Phoca vitulina (assembly GCF_004348235.1). Classification (NCBI taxonomy): domain Eukaryota; kingdom Metazoa; phylum Chordata; class Mammalia; order Carnivora; family Phocidae; genus Phoca; species Phoca vitulina. The sequence goes on from NW_022589704.1 coordinate 44,944,651, forward strand.
AACCCTTCCAGATTCCTGGGAAAGGTTTAGCAAAGCTTGCTTTATGTATTGAATATCACTGTCAGCTCCACTGGGCATTAGTAGGTCAACATGATATGCCATAATATATTGTATAGCCCATATGGATATAAAGAGAGTTCCAAATCACTAAAAATAAATAGTGTTTTTCAAAAATAAATACGGGCAGGGAATAAGTAAAAATAATAGGGAAAAATATGAATCATGGCCATGTGTATTTGTGGCTTAACATGGTCAAAAATTTGCTTCAACCAAAATTTTAAACTTGTTTCCTAATTATATGTAAGGTACTCAAATTTCAGCAGATATTAACAATGAATCAGCTTAGGGGTTGCCAAAACAAAACCTGGTCTCAATTCTTAAAGCATTAGCTGTGGATTGTGGTTAAATACAACTTTAGTTCCTAAGGATTATTATGATAGTTTGCCAGTAATTGAGTAAATAAATAAGATGTTTCTAAACATCTGCAAAAATTTTTGCAAACAACAAATGATATACTGTTCAGTATTTATATTTTTGTGAAACAGTGAAACTTTATTTCCTCAGAGCCAACATCTTTAAAATGTCTGCTGAAAGAGGCCTGCTTGGGAGGAAGCAAGTAGTTTAATAACCATACTTTTTGCTGCCTTGTGGTCAAGAGGCCTTTGAGTGGGTCCTAAAATCTTTCCATCGGAGGTTGCATATGACCATGAAGATCACGTTTATAAGTTCCCAGTTCTATATCCTCTCATATCTGAAGTAATAATGATTTAGGTTCATGCTATATACTTTGGGTTTAGACGTTTAGCCGGTTTAGCAAAAGTTCACAAAAGAGGGGTAATTGCAGAACCTGCAGACTGACATGGCCTCCATTCGTCTTTTCCATTATTGTGCACAGATACGACTTTAACGATCTTGCACTATTATAATACCCTCCATCAATTCAGGAAGTTTCAAAGTCTGTTCTTACTGTGTGGGACCATTACCCAAAGTGGTCTACAGCTAATAAAAGAAAGCTTGTTTGTTTTATTGCAATTTTAAGAAGGCAAGAATCTGTTTATTTTAAAAGTTATTCTCATTCTTCCTCCATGTTTGAAACAGACATATGAGAACATTGGAAAGAAATACTGTCTAAGCTTTCGGAGGAGAATTCCTTTCTACTTAGTGAGCATAAAAACTGAATGCCAGAATGCTTACCTAATGCAAATGAAGTAGGTCTACTTAAACAGTATTATGAAAGATATGCTTAAGAGAAGCCCAATCTTTTTCACATTGTTATGAACAATAATAATATGAGAGGGGAGAGGCATCAAACTCATTTTTCTCTAAGCAGAGCTGACATTTTATATTTGGGACCTAAGTTCACTGTTCTTCAGAAGAGGTCTGAATGTTTTAATTAGATGGAAGGTAGTTTAATAAATTGCATGAAATACATTCTGCAGTTTTTGGATTCGCTTCTGATTCTTAAAATGAAACATTTTAAAGCTTTCTCTAAATTAACGTTATGGGAAATGTTCCAACAGATTATTTTTAGCTCAAGATTTCCCCATTAATAATGTGGACTTCAGGCTCCCCAGCCTTCCTGAAAATACCACTAGTGTACAGAGTGTTGGTTACAAGTAATAATAATGTATCGTATACTAGAGATTTGTTAAGAAAGTAGATTTTAAGTGTTTGCACCCCCCCGCACACACACAAAAATGTGACTGTGGGGTGACTATTAGTTAACTCGATTGCGGTAATCATTTCACAATGTGTATGTATATCAAATCATCATGTTGTACACCTTAAATATACACACTTTTATTTGCCAATAATAGTTCAGTAAAGCTGTGGGGGGGAAGAAAATATAGCACTAATTTATACTAACGATTCCTTCAGCTCTTTGTCTCTGGATTGGGAATATCTTTCTACATTTAACACAGGACCTATGTTACAAAGCTTAGCTATTGGATATTGATAATTTACTAAAGACAAATGATTAAAACAGTTAAAGGGAGAGTCAAGTATTTCATATTTTAAATATCTTTTCTTTGTTCTTAATCTGCCCTAAAATTAACATTTTTTTCCCTCATATATTCATCCTCCCTGTTTATGTCTCATCGAAAGTATCACCACATCACTAGAAATACAGTGTTTTCCATTTGCTCTGCAAACTATTAAGTGAGCACAATATTTACTTTTTTTAAAATTGTAAATGAATTCATTAGAGTTGGGTTAAAACCAATGTTGCATAAATGAAAATTGTTACTTAGCTTCTTGTGTCCAAATTTTATTAGAAACCATATGTATTATGCCTCTTAAACCACAGAGGTCTCAATATAGAGGTTGAGTCACTTTATTGTACATCTCTTTTTTTTTTAAGTGATGTTGTTCTAAGGAAAAGAAGAAAGTTGGAATGCTTGAAAAATAAGAATTAATGCAGGTTGTTTATTGCCATACTTATTTCACATCCATTTAAAAGAAGTTTGGCTCTCCTGAAAACTCAGTTTCTGTAGAAACTTGTGGTTGAGAGTCAGTTACTCTATCTCAGTCACCTTTGTTGAAAGGCAGTTTCCTCTAATTTCTTGTTCTGTGCGTGACAAGATATGGTTGGCAATATGTTCTCCTGGAAGCTAAACCTCTTACACAGATGTCTCATGGCCCTCAGTTTTAGTACCATAGTCTAATGATCTGTGGGAAAATCATGGGAAAGTCAAGAAAAAGAATGTTTTGTTCTCAAAAGGAATAACATTCTAGTTTGCCACTTGCAGCGTTTAGAAATGGTTTTAAAAATGGGATTCAGAAATTCAAAAATGTTAAATAAAAGGCAAATAATCTCATTTTTACTACTGGACAAGAAATAGATTTTTCCAATTACTTCCTTTATTGTTATTGCTAAAATGAAGTCTCCCTGTTCCAATAAGTAATTAATTTTAAACCCCACCTCTCATGTCACTTGGTGTTTCTGTTCCTTATTACAAAGTACAGTCCTGAAATAAATTTATTTGTGGCCACAGAAGCAATGCATTAGACTAAATCATCTCCTTACTGGGATCTAAATTATAAAACAAAATGAAGCTAGCCTATGACATAATCCACTCTGAGCTTTTCTTTCTTAGCTCTCTGTTTTGAAACCTCAGAGAAAAATAAAACCAAGTAACATAATCTAATATTTTTAGATATGCTTAACACTTTCCTTTTTATTGTTTTTGTTTCCATTCTTTAAATATTAATTTATGCTGATTTGATAGAATTTTATTGTTGTGACTAACAAATAGTATAAATTATGTTTGTCTTAATCCATTTTTGGAGTAAAAATAATATGCCCCAAAGCATCCAATCAAATTGTTAATTTGGCCTGAGTGATAGATTTAATTTTTTTTTCTTCTCTTCTTACTGAATCCTTTTCAGGGAAAAGGTGTTCTTTAATCTGAAAATTAAAAATAACAGATGTGAAATGCAAATTATCATAATATTATTTTCCTGTTTCTTTAGGAAGTTGAATATTTTGTAAGTGTGAGTATATAGAATGTATATAGCCTACAACTGAAGTATGTTTTGCTTTTAAATGACACTGTTTGGAAAACATACATTTTGGTTAAATACGTTTCTGCTGCTTACATTTATCAGAATATTTTAAAATACATTAGATGAGTTGACTAAAAGAACTTCAAGGAAATATCTGTAGACCTCTATAGGTGGATAACTTCAATTTCAAAATGTTGTTTTACATGGACAAGGTGGATTCTGATTATTCTTGTCCCCACCAGAAAAACCAAAAACCAAAAAAACTTTATGAATCATGTCTAGATGTTTCCTTGCTTTATTCTTTATAGATCTATGATTTTATGCCTCCAATTAGAAATTTCCTTTAAGGTGATTAACATTTTGTCCTTCGAAAAATAAAAATAATTAGAGAATTAGAATTAAAATTATCATATATCTAACAATCAGCAATTGCATTATAACATAAACTGATTAGTGACAAATTGTAGCAATACTGAAGAAAATATATTCTACCTGCTTTGTGGCAGTTGGTAAACATCTCATTTTTTTCCATTGTCATTTTGATCTAATTTGTCTGATCACCATCAGACATCTTACTTTCCTTATCGCTAGGTCACTAAGTACTTTCATTCCCTACAGCAATTTTATTTTGCACTGGCAGTAAAAGTAATACTAGGCAGAACTGGTAGAGTGTCTCCTATGTTGTAGGCACTCTTCTGAAGGCTCCGTACACCTATTTTACTTAATCTTCCTTATGGGTGAGTGCTGTCATCATCTTCATTTTATAGATGAGGAATCTGAGATACAGAGGTGTTGAAAAATTTTCCCAAGATTACGTGGTAGGAGTAAAGCTACGATTAGAACCTGAGAAAGCTAACTCTAAATTTGACACTTTACTGCCTTGTATTCCTTTCTGCAGTTTCAAGGTCAAGGTAGGGTTAAAAAAGCCAACTTCAAAGCTCTACCCCATTAGGGTTTCTAAGCCCTGCAAGCTCAGAATCAGAGTCTAAAAAGACAGTGGGGTTTTTTTGGTTGTTATTGTCTTAAGGGATAACAGTCGCCTACAGAATATTTTTTCTATCTGGTCTCAAAACAAGAAGATAGCATCTGGAGTTAAGTTCTGTTGTTTATTTTCTCCTGACCTTATGAAAAAGAGACGTATCTCCAAGGCCACCCTAATGACATCCAGACCACCGACAGAATTAGTGTGTGTTTGGGAAACTCAGCATACATTTTACTATATCCAGAGAAGCCTGATTCTCATAGCAACTCTGGTGCAGCAGCAACAAACAGATAAGGCTTAGGTATCGAACACACAAAAAAGCATATTTAGGGTGTCTCACTAAGACACCGGTTTTCAACTATCATAGCTATATAGTGTAGTAATGACTAAGTAGTTCTAGTTACTAAATGACTCATGTTAATGATCTTCTAACTTCATTAGAAGCTTCCCTTCTAACTTTGAACATTATGGACATACTTGCAGTTCCAAAGAGTGTTTCTCTGATTTTAATTAACTTGAGAAACACAGTCCCTGTTTGCCTTCTTCCACACCAAATACTATAGAAAGCACAGTTTCAGAAAAGTAAATGACATTTCATTGAACCAGGAATTTCTCAATGCAAGTTTTCAAAACAAATTTAATTTTTAATAGGTTCTGGATCCTTTGTCTTTGATTTTTTTAGATCTTTTGGGCATTCTAAGTTTTGCTTTCTTCTTTGAACTTTTCGTTTTGTTCATTAATTGTACATTTTAAATGGCAGTTCTTGACCTCAGTCATGGAAAATACAAGGGTTTTATTAGTTAATCTGAAAGGAATCCACTTCTGCTGTGTTTTCATTAGGCACAGACAGACATTCTAGTGGTTAATGTAACTCCCCAAACTGCAGTTAACAAATGATTTGTGGAAGAGTAGCTATCTCATTTTTTTCCGTTGTCATTTTGATACAAAACAGGCAAAGCTTCCCCCTTTGAAAACTCTAGATTTTTTTACACCACACCTCCCTCCTCCCCTTCTTCTTCTTCTCCTTTTTTTTGAATCTGGAAAACAATGGGACTGAGCTTTTTTCCAGGGAAAACCGTTTTACAAGAAACAGTCCACTGAGACATTTCCAAAAAGTTATTGCAGACCTGGAAATTTTACAAATGTTCTTCATGTCCAGCAAAGGCAATCAAATCTTTCATCTTTAAACCTTTAACTCTTAAGCAATCCTCTTTAATGACTTCAAGGCGGTGCTATCATTTGATGTTACAAAAGAAAAGACTGGGCTACAAAATCTTTGGAACTTTGCACCAAAGAGTCATCCACAATGAAAACCATGAGGTTTCAGTAGATGGCACCCTTCTCTGAGTGACCCCTCAAGGTCTGGCAAGTGACTGTAGGTGTGAAATAGGGACTTTTCTTTTAGTTTGTCTCAACTACTCTTGGAAAACTCATAGCCAAAGGTCCTTGATTTTTTAAAATAAACCTGTAGATCAGACATCAACCCAGGAATCTGAATTAGTTAAAAGGCACATGACCACAGTCTTTCCTTCTTTCCCAGAATTGTTCCAGTGGCTTTGTCTTTCCGCTTATGATAGTAGGATGTTTAATTCCAGAATTTAATGAGAATAACTATTTACCTATAGGTCTTTAGATCATATGATGTTGAATACTCTGTGGGTGGTAAAAAATGCAAGGTATCATGAATGAAAAACACAAAATTTTGTATCAATACTTTATTTACTTAAAGTTTATATTTTTACAGAACTGAAGATAATTTCTGGTTAAATCATAACTGAACATTTTGTTTCTCTTGTTTAAAGAATAGATTTACCAATTCAAAATTGAGTGTTAAACAGAGAGAAAATCTACCTTTTCTCACCTTGAGAAACGCATTCATGGATATATTTTCTAGGACAATAGAAAATTTTTTAGTATTGCCTTTCAGTGAGAAACAATTACAAAAATAAGAAAAGTCAGGTACTCTAGATTTAGTGTATGTTTCGTGTTCTCTAATTACTTAGGATTTAACCGAATTTCGGTCCTAGTCTTAACGCTGTCACTTCTGGGTTGTATAATCTCAACTAAAGCCCTGAATCCATGTGGGATGCTGACACTGAAATACATGAGCAATTATAAATTCTCTCCTCTTGAAGGGACAATTGTTTCCAGTGATTTTATGCTATATTTTCTTCATTCAGTATGTTTAATTCTGGGGGCAACACAAACCAGAAAACTTGATTGCTACTTGATGGATTTCAAATTGTCTCCTTAAGCATAATGGAAAATAGACTCTCATGACCTGTAATAGGGAATGGATTCTCTTAAGTCCATTTATTTTGTAATTCTAAAACAATTAAAGTCTCGCAGTTCATTGTCATGGTGGAATTATCAGGGTAGCAAAATATAAGCAAAAACATTACAATACATTTAATTAAAATAAAGTTTATGTCCTTGCCCTTAATGAAGCAATATCACTAATAATATTGATCTATTTATTTATCCACCTATCTAATAGGCAGTGGCTAGAATACTTATGTCAAATAAGGACTACATAAAAATACTTGACAAATATTAAACAAATAGTTACATGTTATATGTGGAATAGTCACCTGTGGAATTTTGAAAATGGCCATAACATTCAAGCTCATTTCCAAAGTTTCTGAATATTGTTACCACGTGTTTGTGTGTATGTATGTTTGTTGGGCAGTATTTTATCACTAATATACTTATTTCCTTAGGAAAGTAGTGTTTAATATTTAAAATTCACACATGTAATATTTTTAAATCTCATTCTAAAATATGGAATCCAGCTGTGTAACATTTATGTTGGCACTGGTCGTGTAAATGGTAACCCTGTCAGCCACTAGGTGGCTAGTCTTTGTGCTTAAGATTTGGCATGTTTATAAACTACAGGAAATATAAAACAGACCACATCTCTCCATTGGTGGAATAAAATATGTGAATTAAATAGAACTTTCAGAAATCTGTAGAAGGACCAAATACTTTGTGAGGACATCTTTTAAGCTCCAGAAAACTTGTGTGAGTAGACTAGAAGTGAGTATTCCTGAGGCCTGTGCTATTTCTCTCTGGGATTCTCAAGAAATATGTAAGAAACCCATACCCCAGAACTCTATTGAACTGTTCTTAGTGTGCTATGTATTCAGCCACCGTCTGTGACCTCTCCAAAGCGAATCCACCTACAGAATTTCCTTATAAAATTTATAGGGAACACAAGAAGTCCTATCTTAAAATACTTAACCTTTTTTCATGACAAATGAAAATAGTAAGCTGAACAAAATCCCTCTCAGCTTCTTTTGAGCTTAAAAGCACACAAATGTATCAGCAAAATTTCATAACTATTATTTTCTATAGCTAAAGACAAAGAAAAATAAAAAGAACTTCTGTGATGTACAAATAATGAAGGTATTAAACACTTTTTTCCCCTCTAAAGTTGGATCAAAAAGAAAAATAGCCATAATGCGTATAAAAGATTGTAACCACCAGGCAACTAGAAATATTTTGTCAATCTTTTGAACTAAACACCAAAGTTTTGTAGTCTTTCCAATAAATGGCAACTCTGTCCCTACCACCCCCCCCCCCGCACCGCCCCAAAAGCAGGAGAACTTAAGAACTATAAAAATGGTAAATGTCTTTATTGAGGTACGGGTGTGGTGGAGGCATTTGGTACTCTAGCCAAGGACTGGGAGTTGTAGCATGTTCTGGGAGGGACAGAAAGGGAAGGGAAAGGGAAGAGTTCTAGGGAAAGAGAGTGGGAGGAGGCAAGAAGAAAGAAAAGAGATGCAGGTACAGGGAGGACACTTGGGGATGAGGGAGGGAGTGATAGAGGAAGAAGAGGAAGAGAGATGAGGAAACAGGGGCTTGCCTGGGAAAGGGGGTTGATGAGGGAAGGAATGAAAAGGGAGAGGAGGTTCAAAAGAGCCAACAGGGGTGAACAGATGGGAAGGAGGGGACAGGAAGGGAAAAGAGGAATAAGTGGGAAAGGATATATGGGGAACAAGCAATATGGGTGTTCCTTTTCTTTCGTGGCCATGGGCCGATTGTAACTGAAGCAATGTCATTGGGTGTCCCCCCTGCCTCCCCACTTATATATGACCTTAAAGGACATCAAAGATTTTATATGAATAAACAAAAACTATTTTCAGACACATGTTGCAAAAACTGAATTTAAATGTAAACATTTTGATTCTGTGCAAATAGAAACTGATGTGTAATGATTTCTTCTAACATCTTTAAATTTAACATTTAAATATTTATTTCTATGAAAGTTTGTACTCCAATGTGTCTGGCATTTTCATGACTATGAGAAACATATGAGTTAAAAGAAATGTTTTCACATAACCAGATAATGAAACAAGCGTGGTTTGGGGGAAATTAGAACATGAAAACCATTGTTTACAGTTATTTGAAAACACAACAAATCAACCTTCTAAAGTCAAACAGTACCAGCATCTTTTTTACCTTGTTTGCAGAAAAGCCAAACATTCCTGTTGGAAACACTTTTTAAATATTCTCTTCATTAATGCAAATGTAGCTAAAATGTAGAACATGTGAAAAACACTAGACCCTTAACAATAAACTATTAGAAATATGTATTAGTCAACCATGGAAGTGTTTGAAACAGAATAAACATAGGGACGATGAAACATTCTTAGCAGTTTGTATCCATTTGAATTACACAGACGGTATCCGCTTGTTGCCATTCTATAGAAATATATTCCATAATTCTAATAATGTGTATTTCCCTTAATTCATGTTGTTTTTAAAATGCATTACCTTATTGAGAAAAGAATGCTCAATAGTCTATCCTTACAAAGAATCCAGCATACAAAAGAGAGTATAAAATTGTTACAAAAGACCAAAAACTTCCAGACTGCCTAGGAAAGCATTCCAAGATGTTAACAGTCCAGGAGGGGAACTTTTTAAAAGCCATTTAAAAAGTTTCCAGTGCCGCTAACATGAAAACAAGTTAGTACAAGAACATCTTTATCTTAAACAACCAGAAAACTTTCAAATACAAAAATGACAATATTCTTTCTATGCAAATGTGAAAAAACAAAAAAAAACAAAAAAACACCATCACGCTCAGTTCTACGTTCCCCAGTTGGGAGCTTACAGAGGAAATTAACTTTGCGGAGGCTAATTTCCCCTTTATCCCTGTTTGTAAGGAGAAGGAAAGACAAAAACCCCAGAAAGTTTCTTGAAAGCAAGACCTACTCACCTTGCTGTTGTGCCAAAATAACAGTGGGATGAAGCAGAGCAAGAAGTAACCAGGTCCCCTTTTGCACAAAGCTCATCATGTCTAAATATCAGACATGAGACTCTTTGTGCAAAAAGGAGAAAAGAAAAGCAGTTCAAAGTAGCACCATCAGATGTCCCCTGCCCTTCAGCACCGGGCCCGTCATAAAACTCAGCCACTGAGATTCCTTTGCTTTGGCCTTAAATAGGAAAAAGTTTGGCTTCCCTCACTTTCCAGCCCCTTTCTGAAATATGAGAGCAGCACCCATCCCCTCAGCAGTAAAAGAAATGATTAATATGTCTTTTTCCCTTATAGAAGACACAACCCACAAAGTAAGAAAAAACACATCTGGAGTTTGTGTGCATCTGTTTGTATCTAAGTTTGTAACATATTTTCCTTACATACATGTTTGCATAACTTAAGAATATATGTCAAAATGCTCTGCCTTGCATTTTAATAGAAGAATTAAATGTATATATTTTTCAATTCCTCTGACAACATTAACAACTGCTTGATTTTGAGAAATTGCTTGATGCCCTTTTCTTGGGCATGGCTAATTTGCAAATCTTATCTTCCTAGAAGTTCTTTATATTGGGATTTTGCCAGAATCCACCCTAACTCAATTTAAATAAGGAACTGTAAGAGATTAACTGAAAGAAAAGCCTCTGTTTGTTCCTTCTCATCCACCCACTCTGGGTCCTAGAAGTTCAATTTCAGGCAAATGTCAAAAGACTAAGTATCTAAGCTATGTTTGAATGGCATCTTAAAAGTTAGATACTCATCAATAGCTATTCCTATTTCTCAACAAATTTCTTTAGCCAGCCAAAGCGTGGTTTCTTGTGAGATTTCAAATTTGTATGCTGCTTGCGAAAGCCAGGACAGAGTTTTCTAGAGAAGAAATTAGCTTTTTCATGTTTTGGCTTTGTAAGAAACAGGAAGGGAAAGGGTTTATTACATGGCATATCAAATGAGTCCCAGAAGAAGCTCTCATGTTATCTGGATTGGTATAAAGATTAGTATAAATATTTATAAATTTAGATGTTCATATGTATATTTTCCAGGCCACATTAACATAGCTTTTCAATGTAGTTCTGGATCTAAGGAGTGATTTCTGGGTCATATTTGAAAGAGGGACAAATACCATCTGTAAGTCTTTGATAAATCTTGGCCAGAGAAACATGCTTGTCCACAGATCAAGATATTTCTAGTAAGCACAGTATTTCTTTACACCTTAATCATCAATCCACACTTTCCTCAATCATCCGTGTATTCTACCTGGGCTCTTCAATTCTAGTCAAGTCTAGTCAGTGTCACTTGCATTTATTTCATTTTTTCCACATTAACTCAACTGTGCCCATTTCCACGTGTGCATGTACGCAGAAAATTCTCTCTGCCTCACACCAATTCATGGAAGTCACATCTCTAAGACCCAGTTCAAAACTGTCCTTCTTTAAACTTGCTTTCCTCTCTCTCTTTCTCTCAATTCATGTTACTCAATTTTTACTTAATTCACATGTTATGCATATATTCCCAGGTATATGTATCTATTCTGTAGGGATGGATAGTGGTTAGCTTGCTTCCCGGGGCCCAGTTACAAAAAGCACAAAGATGTCCCAATGTAGATGACATCATCTGATGACAGGAAAAGAGAATCAGTTGGACCAATCTCTTGTGAGTCTTCTGATTTTAGATTGGAGAGTCACCACTTGATGAAAAAAAAAAAGTAACTATTGAACAGTCATGAAATTAAGCTGTTTTACTGGATCATAGTGGAGATGTTGGGGAAAAAGACTGTTACATACATCTTTCTGTCTTCCAATTATCTTCATCCTATACTTAAAAATCAAAAACAAAAACAAAACAAAACAAAAAACCTTGCTTTCAAACTAGTCCAGAAATATGATTCATTTTTCTTCCGGTGTCTTTGACACTTGCATAAAAAATTCAGATATCTCTATTATCTTATTGTCTTAGATGGTCGATAAAAGTTGAAGTTTGTTGAATTTCTTCATTAAAATCATTTTGCAGTGTGAAAAGTTGATAGATTATTTTTTTAAATAATGCTTTTTATGCTTTATTTCAGGCATTGCACATACCATTTCTGTTGTGTTTTGTTATTCTTTTCTATACATCCCTGGCTGCCCTGACGTTAACCAGCTCACACCGACATGTCATTTTGCTCTCTGGATTGCATTTGGAGTTTTAACACAAATCTAAACACCTGCACCAGCAAAAGCACTGATTAATCTGGCTCTCCTTTCACAAAGAGAGTGACTGGAAGGATGAGGCAAAACGAGGGTGTGGCAAATTATCAACCAACAATTGCAATCTTTTCCAGTTCAGTGGAAAGCGCAGCTTGGGAGAGATGCATAAGCACAGCTGTGATGGACTCAGTAGGCCAGTGAATGTCAGCAATGCTCTCTACAACAGCAATAAGAAAATCAATTATCTCCATCATGAGAAACACATGGAAGGAGAACTCTTGCTCTCCTTTCTACTGCTTCATGTATGATTCTCTTTTTTAAGCCAAGGGCATGCAGTATTTTTTATGGACATTTTCTATATGCTTTCAAATCACTGTAAGCGCCTTTAAAATGTATCTGTGATAAGATTCCCTTAAAAATATACTGAATCCATAGCAGAATTGCAGCCTAAAATAGGGTAATTTACAACTGTAAAACACAAGGCAGATTTTCTTTGCTAGTCATAGAGGAATGGGTGAGTTCACTTAGTTTACGTGTGTGAAAGCACACTTGAAGAGTTGTGTTCCCTTTAAAAGAATTTGGACAAATACCACTATGTGTGTAGTTGAGCTAGAAATATGGTTAAAAATATGTTGTAGTTAAAGAACTTGGGCATATCTAACCATAGACAGATCCAAGATTGAGGCAATGACATTGGTAGTGGCCATGATAGGCAAATATTTGAGTGATTTACTATGACCAATTCTTCAAAACCCCTTTCTTTAATTTCCTCTTAGTCCGCAAGGTAGAATTGATTGTCTTCTTATTTTTGTTTCCATAGAACTATATTGCTAACCACTTCTCTCTAGCCTAGAAATTTTACTTTCGGACAAGATTCACATTTCCTTGACATTTAGTAAAATGAAGTGTGCTACAGTGTACTCATTTTGGAGATACTAAATATCCTTATTCCCATCTATTCTTTTTTTATCATGTGCTGGTACTACTGAGGTTCTGCATTTCTATCCTTGTATTTTTCAGCTGAAAATTACCCCAAGTTCAAAGAGGTTACATGACTCTCCAAATTACTCATTGGGATTGGAATTAAATAGCACACTTTCCAATTTTTTTTTCAGCTGTTTTCCACTTGGATTAGTCACTGATTGTGGTAAAGATATTTTTATGCAATTTAAGAATTGGGTGAATGCAAATTTGGCACTTAATTTTGTATGTCTTTTAATGGGGAGATTGTGAAATGGTGGAGACAAGAGAAAGAACAAAGTTTTAGAGTTAATGGTCAATTAAAAAAAATACAATTCTTCTGATTTTTGACTTACCATTAATCTTTACATAATTTCCAGTATTGCTGTAATTTAAATTTTTTTTTTTTTTTAGTAAATACTCATTAATTTATACTGAATGATGGAGTCCAAACTCAGGACATGTAGGAGAATTCACGTACGTGTTTGAGTGTGTTTATATGTGTGTTTGTGTGTATGTTTATATACATACATATGTGTATATATGTATATATACACTTTTAAATATTTGTATGCTTTTAAATATATATATATATATATATATATACACACACACATACACCTTTAAAGATTGACAAAAATTTGAGCAAGGACAATTTCCTGCAAACTGCCTTAATGTACACGTTTGAACTATAGAAGTTTCTGAAGTAGTCTCAGTATGTCCTTTTGAATGACATCTTTATATACTTATGTTTCAGTGATGATTCATTTGCCATCATAATTATTATTGTAATTAGATTTGAAAATTCATAGAAAACTGAAATTCATCTCATTACCTAACACATTGACTCATCCCAGCACAGTGCGATTACTTTATAAATTTTGCCACAAAGGTGACACAGAGGCTTGGATGCAACATCTTGTAGGAGTTTAGGAGTTCCCTGTTGGGTCTTCAGTTAACTTAATCATTCTTAGGATTGAAGCTCTTCTCTGCAAATCCCACTAGACTCTATATCAAATATAATTTGTCATCTGAGTCATACTTAGGAATTTTCAGCAATATCCAACACAGCTGCAATAGCTTTTCAAACGTGGCCAATTCTGTCCGCAGATAAAAAGAAGGCCCCAGTCACCATCTACAGATAGAACAGTACATAGGCCAAAGCCAAACTCATTGGATTTGCATGTTTCAAATGGAGATTGACTTTAATTCCTATCAATATTTTTATATTCAGATATTCAGTGCGGGGGGGGGGCATCCAGATTTAGGGTCTTTTAATCCAAATAATTCTTTAGGACACCAAAATTTAGAGCCATCTGACTCCCTCTCCCAAAATAAATGAAAATGCGGCCTTTCCACATTTAACTTATTGTGACTATTATTTTATACAACTAACCCGTCTCAAGTTAGTATTATTGTTCATGAAAAAATATTCTGTCTTAATTGCTTGAAGACTTTATTTTTGTCTGTACATTAAATCAAGTTTTAAAAAGCTCTGCATTTAGGTATTTATTGATCTATGAAACAATACCAACATTGAATTCTTGGTGGGAGCACCTGGGTTAAGCGGCTGACTTCAGCTCAGGTCATGATCTTGGGGTCCTGGAAAGAGCCCCGCATCTGAGCTCCTCAGGCTCTGCACTCAGTGGGGAGTCTGTTTCTCCCTCTCCCTCTGCCTCTGCCCCTCCCCCCCCCCCCCCACTCATGTGCATGCACTCTCTCTCTCTTTCAGATAAATAAATAAAATCTTTAAAAAAAATTCTTGGTGGAAGGGGGCTATGGCAAATGGGCTCCTTTTGTTTCCAAGGACCCACGTGTCACCCTCTGGCATCTTAGCTTTCATGTGGCAATGTCCATTTTAATAGCTTTGCTTTCTATTTATATTTATTTACGTATTTATTTTATTTCTGCTCATAGGTCATTCTTATTTTTTACCTCACCCTCTTTTTAATATCATGCTCAACAGCAAGCACAGTCCCTCGAATACAATAGGTATTGGTAAATGTGAAAAAAAAAATTACAGGATTAGAATGGAATATTTAAAATATTAGGCATTCTCTTTCTTGCCAACTTGAGGCCGATGGAGGCCTGCTGGGAATGGGGTTTCTAAAATGCAGGTATGTCTGGAAGAGTGTGGTCCAATTTTACTGGCTTCAGTGGGGTCTCCATAACCAGTGGGAACACACAGCTCCTCTTAAAATTCAAGGTGCTTATGCACCTGAATTCTGTTTGGGCAAGAATTGTTCTTAGGCATACAAAGGACACACAGTGACTCCTGGTGGCCAACCAAACAAAACCAAAGTGATCTGGAGAGAGGTGCCAGTGGGAACAGGGGCATGGTTCATGCCAAATTCTGAAGCAATCTTCCTGCTAAGGCCATTGGACACAGAATCTGTATGATGGTGCATCCCTTAAGGATTTAAACTTACTGAAAAGTAAATAAATAAGTGTAGAAAAAATACTAGGCACTTAATAATATAGATATTTCTTCAAATTTACAGGACCCACACCAAGAATTCACTTCTATCCTTCACCATTTTACAGATGTTAGATACATTTAATGTGGTGATTAAGTCCAAACATCTGACTAATGAAAATAACCACTCCAAGTAGAAAGTTTCCACATAAAAATTATGCCATCTTGATTATGCAAAGTACTAATCTCTGGATGATGATACTGAATAGACTAATCTTACTTTACTCTTATTCTT
Organism: Phoca vitulina; assembly: GCF_004348235.1. Lineage (NCBI taxonomy): Eukaryota > Metazoa > Chordata > Mammalia > Carnivora > Phocidae > Phoca > Phoca vitulina. Next base: position 44,960,254 of record NW_022589704.1, read on the forward strand.
TCATGTCCATCCACCCTTTCCATTTTCCATCCCCTCCCCGATAAGAGGCTAAATGTTCTTAGATAATTTCTGATATGCAATTCATCCTGATTTAGGCACTACCTTCTTAAATCGAATAGCTCCCTTTTTCTAATATCTAACCTATATTTATTTGTTTCCATGCCTTTCCTTGTGTTGCCTTTCTGTCGGAAATGATCTTTCCTCTACCTAAATATGCATCTCTATGTAATTTTTCTCTATTGCATTTTTAAGACTCAACCCACAGATCACCTAATGTAGGAAATCCCTCTGATATTCCCTGTCAAAATAGTTTCCTCCTCCTCTAACTTTCCTTACCTTTCCCATGGCTCTTGGTTTCTTTTGATTTATAGCTTTTTATATCCTGTACTAAACAGAAAGCTACTGTAGGGTAAGATTCAGGTTTATTCATCTTTTTATACCCCATAGTAGTTGTTATAGGGCCTTGCATATAGTAGGTGATTAATAAATATCAAATGGCATGTGATTTAAAATATACAAAATACATATGAAGTAATCTAATTCCTTTGTATTCTTTAGAATCCATGTAATTTTCAATAAGTTAATAACTCCCAGTGTTTCTATCACTCTGAAAGAAGAAAGGTCACTCTTTCCAGCAAAGGAAGTCTTTGGATTTATAATGGATTTTTAAAACTTCCAGATGTTATGAATTTATTTCTAGAATAAGAAAAAATAAACAATAGAAGTGGTTAGCAAACAAATTAAAAGCAGCAAAACTCTGTGTTTATCACAAGTATCACAAGTAAGAGACAGAGAACTAAAAAAAAAAAAAAAAAGTAACTTGCACAATGGAAAGAAAGAGGTAATTTACCAAGGATTGTAAGAGAGAATGACAGAAAAGCCAAAAGTTCATTTCACAATGAATTTAAATAATTGAAATAGAAATGCATCACAATTTTAATGTGTTTTATTGGGGGGGTGTTAAAAACAAACCAAAAAAATGGCATATAAATGAGTATCATGAGAACAAACTACTTGAAAAAAGAGTTCTCACACTTTTTTTGTTTGAACTCTTTTCCTTCCCTTGACTCAGTTTCCTTGCAATTGCAATTTTAAAAAGGAAAAAAAGTGTAAAATATCAAATCAAAATACTGAAATTTCCCTTCCCTTCACAAACACAAACACTCCACACATAATGTAAGACAACTGTTTAGTGCTTTGCTTTATATTGTTTGCTCTATTGATTTAAATGCCATGGAGCAGTGTGGAAACCAGTCTGGTTAGTTGAGCATGCTGAAGAATATATAGAAGTCAGATAATGGTATTCTCAAGAGGTCCTTTGTGTGTTGAAATTGGAATCCAGTTTTTGGTTGTGAGGGGCAAGTTTAGCTCCAAAGTGGGCGGCGGCTTTGACCTAGATTCAGCATCAGGGTTGTATCGCTTTTGATTGGTGTGAGCTCAAGCAGTCCTAAAACTTCAATTAGGGTGTGACGGGCAATGGGAAGCCAACAGCTAAAGGTTAGGAGCTGGAGGCAGTATGTGATCAAACTGGGTAGGATTGTGTGAAAATTGCGTGATTTTCCCCATCTCCCAAGTTGAAGTGGTGTAAGCAACATACTTTTATGCCGGGGAAAGGAAGAAAAAAGAAAGAAATATGTTTGCTAGTTATGATGACTAGCTAATTAAAAAGAAATCCATAGCTAAAATAAGACTCTTGGATTATTTTTAAATACCAAAGAGTTATTATTTCCTATTCAAAATATAATCAAGAACGGATGGACTCTTTGAAATCATGTAGATTCAGGAGGGGAAAATGGGAGAGGATGCATCTTGGGAGATTTCGCTGAAATTAACACCATGTTGAAAAATGGTAATTTTGTATCTGTTCTTTTTGCTATAGCAAACAACAGAGCAAAATATGGCCAGACAGTCAATTGGGACAGCATGACACACCACTGGAAAAAATGATGTCGAGTGCAAAATTACAAGAAGTAAAATCATTGTTGAAGCCACGTTAGCATACCCTGCTCAAAATTATATCTGATTCTCTAGACACTTCTTTTGGAAGATTCCCCAAAACAAAAGCAGAGAAATTACATAAATGGTTTTCCAGGCCAACCTTTCTGATTTAGTGTGCTGTAAGATGCTTGCAGTGTTTCTCCAAGTAGGGGATCCAGGAAAATTTCTAGGGGCTGTGGATTTTGGAACTTCACCAAATTGTTAATGATGCAGTCAATACTAGTTAGCAAAATCCTTCCTGGCTGTTCACAAGAAGAAAGGGTGACAAGTGAACGGGAAGAAACAACAGCAGTCGTGACAGCTACCTTGCGCACCTCTGTGTACCCATCATGGTGTTAGCTTTCCTGCTTGTTGTTCCTAGCACTACACTGGTGCCCATTAAATTTTCTTCTCCTTGGCTAAAAAAGGATAAAGGCAACACTTCGCATTTTCTCTCTTCAACAGCTGAGAACTGGGGGGAAATGGGCATCAAAAGTTTGGGGTAAAAAGTCATAAGACACAGGGTTTTAAGGTGTTGAGAAAGAATGCCCAAGTATGGGCCATCTTGAATGGACACATTCCCAAACTGCTTAATTTCTTGTCTGGTATTTATTTATTTAGGTAATTTACTTGATCACTCATAGTTATCATTTTAATTTCCTGTAAGGCTAAGCTCCACACAGAAAAGGTTGTGCCTATTCTGATGGTCACCTTTTCTCTACCACCTAGCACCTGACCTCAGAGAGCAGGCTCTCACTAAAGACCTGCCAGCTGATGAGATGCTGAGAATCTAGTCCAATACCAAGGATTCTAAGCTTTTTGGTGATTTCATTGTTTTCCAGTCCAATTTACATAATTTAAATTTAAATTGAAGACCTCCCAATTCTCAATCTTGAAAAGTGGGTTTTATAAGAAAATCATCACTTTAAAATAAAAGTATCCATCTGGTGACATTTTTCTTCATTTCTTTTTTTTTAATCCCAAGTAAAATCCCTGCCAAATGAAAGAAATGCAAGGAAACTCAAATAATTTGCCTGAGGCAAGTTTATTAACATTTTCCCAAAGCCTATCTTATTTGAACTGTTTATTTTGGATCACTATCCAACAGATAATTTTTTTAAAAGTCTTACAAGAAAAAGGTTGGCCTGTAAATGCTAATTTGCATAGATAAAGGCAAGGAATGGGGTTGAGTGAAGAAGAGGAAGAGAGTCTCCCTCAATTAAAATATTCTCAGAAGTTGTTGTTGACTGTGCATTTAAGCACTCAGCCCTAAAAAGTGTTAGGCAGAGAGCTTCAATCATCTCATAATAAAATCTGAAAAATATTAAATACCTAATACCTGATGCCGCTCCTGGCAAGTAAGGTGCTTAGTAAATATCTGTTTAATGAATGAATTATGAAGTGGGTTTACAGGTTTTGATTTAAGGGTATTGTCACAGAAAAACAATTGTGGGTGGGTGATTGTCCACAATTAAAACAATAAACAAAGCCTTTCTTAATAACAGCAACAACAGTAATAATAATAGCAATTCTTATATATGTATTTAATATAATATACTTAAAATTTAATATATAGGGGTGCCTGGGTGGCTCAGTCGTTAAGCATCTGCCTTCGGCTCAGGTCATGATCCCAGGGTCTTGGGATTGAGCCCCACATCCTGCTCCCTGCTCAATGGAGTCTGTTCTCCCTCTTCCTCTGTCCCTCCCCCCTACTTGTTCTCTCATATAAATAAATAATATCTTTAAAAATACATAATATATAAAAAATTATAGATACATTTCACTTAATCCTCACCACCACCCTATGTGCATATACTTTTATACCTGTTTTGCAGATGAGTACAACGACCTGCCACAGATCTCATGGTTAGTAAATCGCAGAGCCAAGATTCAAACCTGGGAAGTTTGGTTCTAGAAGGCATTCTTTTAATGTCCATATATTATGTTGAGTTTCATAGCATTAAATTCTTTTAAACAGATCAGAAACTTTATATTCAAATGAGCATTTTCATCTTCCATAAAATATTTTGTATATCTATGTTTAGTTCAGTTTTTTTTTCTGAACTGCATACTTGTTTGAAATATATTGAATGTTTCCATTGGCGGAGCCATTAAGGGTATGCTTAGATTTTTTAGACTACCGAAAACAATTTGCTGCAATTTCTGATGAATAAATAAGAGCAAACAAGTTGAGTGACATTGCATCAAAAAACAAAATGTGAATATAAGGTTTTCTTATATTCTTGTATGTCTCGCAAAATGATTCCAAAGGTAATTCCATAGAAGAGATCCAAAAGTGTTTTTCTTTTTTAATAATGTGAGGGTAGAGTCAAAGATGTATCCTTTCTGTTGTGTTAGTAAAAAAGAAGAGAATAAAAAGGATGAAGAAAAATCTCAGTACTCTGTGGAATTTAAAAGCCAATTTAAGAGTCCTTTAAATCTAGTGCCTTGAATTGAGATGGTGTGAATATACTTTGGAATGCAGAGGTCTGTACGATGAGTAGTCTGTGAGTAGAACCTGTCCTCTACTAAATTATATATTTTTAATCCTATTTTTGTTTTTCTCAGAATCTGTTAGGACAGTCCACGTTTTATTGTAGTCAATAGTAAGCTAGGATTAGTCAAGCAAAACCAGAAAGTGAAAAATCAGGCTTTCCCTCCCCTCAGGCCCTGTCCACGTTGTAAACTGTACAAGATGATCCCTTCCTGACAGCGCAAAAATGAACACAGTTTCCAACAAAACTTACATATGTGGCGCGAGCTGTCCCGAAATGACAGCCTGAGACAAATATTTCCAAAGGATCATAGGTTTTTCTTTAGAACAGTATTCGCTAGACTTTTCCAACATTTCTCAACTTGACCTTCTCTTTATCACTTTCTCTCTTTATCATTTTTTCAAAACAGAGTTTGGTTAATTTTCAGTTTCTTCAAAGAAAATTTTTCCTTCAGATAAATTCTTATTTTGATGTACTTTTTTTTTTTTTTTAGTGACAAGAAACAACTGAAGAACACGTAAGACAGTTAAACTGGGAGACAACTGTGGTTTGACAGTTAAATGAATTAAAGCAGCTAACCAAATTCCAATTTTTATTTTATTTCATTTTTTAATTTTATTTCATTTTTGTAATGAAATGTGTCATTTCCTCTCAGTCTATAGATTTGGATTTTCAAGGACATTATTCACTTTCTACATTTTTACCTCCAAATTACTTTCCAGCAACTCATGTAGGTGCCTCTAGGTGGATAGTGGCATCTAATTGGTGGTTCCAGCAGTTTCCATTTGCTTAATTAATCACGCTACTTAAATACCTATTGTGTGCAAGGCACTGCACTGTTTATTAGGGTAAAAACAGAAAAGTGATGTACAACCCTTAGCCTTAAAGAGATTATAATTTAATATTGAACAAATCATTCAGCCACTCAGCATAAATTCATTTATGAAATGATAAGGTTAAACATAATTTGACTGAAGTTTAAACCATAAGGTTTAAACATTCAACAGTTCCCTTAAAAAAGTCATATGGTATGCTTTTTTTTCCCCCAATTTAAAAGAAATTTCAATTATTTATTCAAATGTGCTCCTTTCTCTTGTAATATATTTTATATTTATAGACAAGTTTCTGTTTTCCAAATAGCTCCCACAGAAACAGATCTGTTCTCTGGATTTAACAGAACATTATCCTTTTTCCTATACCACATTATTGTAAAATACAGGTAAATAGAACAAAACAGGTTTTGGGGCACCTGGCTGGCTCAGTTGGAAGAGCTGTGACTCTTGATCTTGGGGTTGTGAGTTCAAGCTCCACACTGGGTGTAGAGATTACTATAAAAAACAATTAACTTAAAAAAGAGAGAGAGAGAGAGAGAGAGAACCAACGTGTGTGTGTGTGTGTGTGTGTGTGTGTGTGTGTTTTAAACAGCACATGAAGTATTTTCTCAGCTGTTAAGCTATTTAAACCCTCTCTGGGGTTGATATGTGGATGTTTTTCACTTAAAGGTAATGCTAGAAATTTTTGTACTTTAATATAGAGAATTATACATAACTCTAGAATAATCCATACTGTTATTATTTATATTTTTATTCTTGAGTTCACTTTTGTTTTGAGTAGCCTGATTAACTGATGTTTTAATTTCGAATGGGATGTTTAAAAATGAGGCAATAAGGCTTAGACTCTCCCACTAATGGTAGATGACATCTACTTTTTTCCGTTGTGTACAGTTCAGTGAAATAAGCCTAGAAAAGAGAAGAAAGAAGCTTACTTTTTCATTCCACCCATAATGCCTTCTATACCAAGAGCTCGAAGAAATTCACGTCAAAAGATGTAGGGTTTGTAAAAATAGTATCAACTACTTCATAAATATTGGGACTGCTATTATGCATGATTCAGAGGTGGGGTGGTTAGTCTATTCGTGACTACTTTGCTGAGCTATGGCAGGGATAGCCTTCATCTGGCTGTCACACTGATTTATTTTTCAATACTAGCAACTGAATCTGATTCATATTGTCTTATAGAAGGCTCAAGGTTTTGCATGCATGCATTCTTCAAGCATTTCTAATCAAATGCTTCACTCTGGCTGAAAGTGCTGACAGTGATGTAACCCTTATTTGTGTAGAGAAGAGTGAAAATGCTTAAAAATGACAGGACATAAATCTCTTAATGCCTTGGGATTAAACAATTCTACCTGTTTGGGGCTAATTTAGAGATGCTGGTTCTCTTTCTGACACTACAGAGTTCATGTCGGTGCATTTTGGCAAAGTCTCTCATACTGTACTTTGTCAGGGAAGTGAAGACATCTTCGTGGGATGATATTGAAATGGGAGGTATGAACGAAGTTTAATTAATATGCCTATAAAATAATGACTAATAGTCATAGCAGAAATTCTTATCAAATTTGTAGGTGATACAAAGCTCCGTGTTGCACGATAGCATTAAGATTAAAATAAAAACCTCAAAGTATAGTGATGGTGGGCTGAAATCAACATAATAAAGTTGTGTAAGAGAGTAATATAAAGGCAATCATCAAAAACTGATTGCACAAAAATATAGTGAAGAGAAATATGGCTGTAGAGTAGTAGTTGATGTGGAAAAAGAAAAAGTTTGTAGGTTTTAGTTGATCCTACCACAGAGATATGGCTGTTGAACTGGTCCATGCCCTCATTCGTGAATTAAACATGTATTTATTGAGTGCCTATTATGTGCTGAGCATTATGCTATGTACAGGGCTTGGTGATAAAACAGACCTGATCCATGTCTTTAGGAAGTCTACAATCTGGTCTGGAGGGCTGACAAGAAGCAATTTCAACTCAGAGTGATAAATTCTACGATAAAGGTGGTACCAAAACATTTGAAGGGCACATGATTCCTTCTCTAGGTCTCAAGATGGGTTTTCTAGAGGAAGTGAGGTAGCAAATGCACCTCATATTTTCCACCAATCTCACACAAAGGGATTCATCCAGTTACATGTAGATCCCAACCTCAGCCTGTTTTATAATGATCTTGCTACCCTTCTCCCCCCCTTGCACTATCTGGAAAAGATTGAACATAGTACCATTTCTAACTTCTTCAACCAACCAGAATAGTCTTATAAACATGAAATCAGAAACATTGATAGATTCCGAGAATCAAAAAGCTTACATAATACTTCTTCCCTCTCATTGATATTAAACAGAGTTGCATTCAGATTTTATACCCCAATAGCCTGCTTATGAGATACAGTAGAAAAGAGGATAGATGGTAGAAATCTAAAAGGCAGATCCGTTTTTCTTTCTTATTTTCTAGATCGTAATCCCAATATCATCAAAGCATTCAGAGTTGGAGCAAACAAATCTCTATGAAGCCTTTAACCCCTGAGCAAGTGCTATTCCATAGTACTGTTCATAATGTTTACCAGTACGAGAAAGATGGTATACATTATATTCTATTAAAGGAGTTAGGTAATTTTGTAATGCATTTGAGAAATGAGTTCTACCTGAAGAGTTCTGTCTCAATGTCTGTTTTTTAGAGTAACCTAGATATCCTTTATCCTGAGATACCCATTTTTCTCCTCTTCCTTCTTCTTGTGTATCCTATGGCTTTAACCTCCAACATATACTGATGTACCCAGAGCATACTCGTGTCTTAAGGCTTTTGCATTTGCTGGTCCCTCCAACTGGATCACTCCTTCCCAGCATCTGCTGCATGGTTTGCTCCCTCCTCTTCTACAGACCTTTGCTCCAATTTCACCCCAGTGAGTACTTCTTTGCCGATCTCATTTAAAATCTCACAACTTACCAGCCCTCTGCCTTCTTTTTCCTTTATTATTTTTTTCTCACCCCTTATGATCCTCTGATCAAGTGGTGAAAAAATATATCCTCTGATATATATTTTATTTATTTTTCTGTTATTGTCCTTACAGCTAGATTCTAAGTTCTGTGAAGACAAGGACTTCTGTTTGTTTTGTTGTTTCTTGCAGTACCAACACGTAATACTCAAGTGCCAAGTCCTGGACATGGTAGATCCTCAATAAATATTTGTAAAATTAGTGAATGAATAAATAAACCCTACCCATTTACTTCACCTCTGACATCTTTTCTGAGGGCCATACATCTCTGCCCTAGAGAGAGTACTGCAGTCCACCCTTTGCCTGGATTTAAGTAACACCCTCCTAGTTTCCAGTCCTGTTTCCCATCTTTCTTCTTTTTACATTTATTCTCTATCCCATCTCTTGATAAATTATTCTAAAATCCAAGTTGAACCTCGCCATTCCCTGATGTATAATTTGCCAATTGCATTTCACCACTCTTAGAAGAAAAACCTTCCTTTTCAGGAGAATCACCTTAGCTTTCCTTGTCTCACTTCACTTTGTCTTAGCACTCCACACTCTGGTCTTCACTGACCATCTGAAACTAAGTTCCTCACACTCACCTTCTCTTTTACCTCAGACCTTCACAGCATACATTCTGCTTCACACACTCATCTCACAATGCACATGATCAGATTAACTCCTAACCCATGTGATCAGACTAATTCCTATCCATTCTTCCTTGTCAGATAGTCCTGCCCTGGGGAGATTTCCCTGAGACACAGAAAGGCCAGTTTTTCCTGATAATACCTACTTAGCACCTGCACTTTCTCAATGCAGCCTTCACACACTCTTTAAGTTGATGATTCTTCTGTGTCCTCTACCAGGGTCTGAGTGCCATGAAGGTAGTCCTCTTGTTTGTTGTGCTCACACCCATGTCCCTGGAGCTTAGCATAATGCCTGGCTTATAGTAGGCATCTGATATTTGTTGAAAATAAAAGAGTTGAAGAAAGAGTAAGATTGAATGAATGGGTGAGGTGGAGGGGCAATCAGACTTTATTCTGTATTTAAAAGAAGACAAGCTTAGATTACCCATGGTGATACATTTTCTTATCTTAAAGGTTTTTTAATTGGATAATGAAAACACATCTAAAATCCAGTGAAAAACATTTCAATAATTATCTTTAAACTACTCTATTGTTTTAATAACCCAATAGGCTCCCTAGGTCATAGCAGATACCAAATTAATATCTGGTAAATAACTCACAAGATTGTTCTCCTTTACAGCCAGATAAGAGGTAATCTTTGTGAATATACACAGATTGTTTGTTCAATAAACTTACTGTACTTTAGAGAGGGCATTCAAGATGCTCTCCAGGCCAGGACACGGTTCACCCAGCCTAGTGTTCACTATGAGACTCCTTGGATAGAAATGAATGGGAGTTAGACACTGGGGAGGGTATGTACTAGGGTGAGCAATGTGAACTGTGTAAGACTGATGAATCACAGACCTGTACCCCTGAAACAAATAATACATTATATGCTAATAAAAAAATTTTAATAAAAAAAGTAAAAAAAAGGAAATGAATGGGAGAGCCTCAGAGATCATCTTGATATGATGGGTTTTTAATAAAGTAATTCTAAACTAGCTGTATTTATTATTTATATTTTCTTCAAAATTGCTATTAAAATAGCTACATCTTCAGGAAGCATCAACCCTTGGACAATCAAGTTCCACAGATTATTAGTCATTGTGTTAAATACATGTTCTCAATTGTTGTAAAACTACCTATCCAAAGCTTTCTGGGATCCACAATACTTCTAGTATTTCCAGATTTCCTAAACAACCACAAACCACCAAATGATCAACTTCCCTCTTATTTCCCCCAACTTTGATCAAACTTTTTATCTGCTTGCCCTTAGAGGCTTTTTGTTTGTTCCTCCTCTCAGATCCGCAACAATAACCATTCTGAAACAAAGTTGGAAATGTAGGTGAAGAAAAAGGGTGGAACCAGTCTGAGCTTGGGACTGCTGTCAAGACCATGTGTATTGATTTTTCCTTGCCAAAATATTATTGCCATTTTTCAGAACTCTGCTAAGGATTTGGAATCCATCTCTTTGCTGAGTCTGCCACATGTTACAATTCTCCTCAGACCATGAGCTAATGTTGCAGAAGAGTAGAGCATCTGGTATCATTAGAGAACTAAACTCAATCTTTATGCTTCAGACAAGTATGCTGATGAGGAACTTCCATATATTATAAAATAGAACTGTTGCTTTCACACCAAAGTGGCAAAATTATATTCACACTAACAAAATAAAACAAAACCACAATAACTACAAAATGTAAAAGAATTTACATAGGAATATCTTATTACTTATTTTTTTTATTGTGTCTTGAATTTTTTTGTTGTAGTCAAAATATTCCCAACTCACATTTTAGTGTAATGCTTTTTTTTTAAGTGCTGCTTACATAAGGTATCTATGACTATAGCAATCATTTCCTATCTGAATAAAAGAGTAAGATGTGGGAGACAGGACTTAAATTATGAAATATTAATGTAAGAAAATAAAACTTTATCAAATTTTATTATTTAAAGCCAAATATCTAATATTATATTGTTGCTGTTAGACTGTAATCCTGTAAGTGTTTTGCTGTCATTTTTGCAATTATTAAGATGATCTGATAATATGTTGGCTATTAATTCACCACAAAATAAATAATTTACTGCAATGCCATTTCTAGATTTATGTAATCAATAAGTCTTGATATGTTAAAGTGAAATCTGAGAAGTGAGAGGAAAGAATGTGAAATTAATGTATGACTTAACTTGGAAAAGGAACTGATTAGAGTGAGATTTCGAGATGGAAAAAGCATTTGAGCAAATCTGTGAAGTAGGAACCAGAGTGCTCGCTGGCTTAGGCGTGGAATTGAAGACAGGAGGAAGAGATGTAAGAAAACAGGTAGTTGGATAAATTCAATTTTAATTTACACCTGTAATTTGATTATGATCATTGAATCTCTATTTATTCTTTAGTTAATAAATAATTCTGTATAATGAGTACACTTCCCACCAAAACTCAAATGAAGAATGTGAAAAAAACAAAGTTGTCAGTTAAGTTCATGTTTTTCCTTATATTTAGTCAGAGTCATACCATTAGGAAGAACATGGACACATTGCATTTAATATAATGTATATATTTACTTATTTTTTCAAAATAAAACTTATGTGCCTCATATGCTACTGCAGGGCAAAAAAAATAATGGCTTATGCATAAACTTATTAAAGACGGCATCCTTTTCTTTTCTTTTCTTTTTTTCTGAATTACGGTAAGATTCCTGAGAAAGAGAATTGGAAAAGAACACATCCTGCTTGTACTTGGAATAGATGAATTTTCAGAGGTCAATGCATTCCCTATGAGATTTTATATTATTGTGTTCTCATTTTGATGAGAAGCACACACCCTTATGCACACATATGTATACTCTGGATAATAAGAATGACAATTTTATAATCAAGAGGTGCCAAACAGTAGTGCCTGCATTTATGTTTGTATTTACAGCTTTTTGTTGTCAAATGAAACTACTGTAATTGAGTTGAGAACAGTGGAAAAGGCAGAAGTCAAATAATTAATTAATATATAAATGTTGAACTTTCTCCAAGTTCAAATGCTGTCATGGCTTGATTTGTAAATCACAGTTTCATAGTAGTTTGAAAAGACAAACACGGTAGGAAAACTTGAGGTGAGAATGAAACAGAAGGCATAAGGAGGAGAGAGTAGCACTTTCTTAAGTATGCCGTCTTATGTAATTTTGACATTTGAAAGCACGTAACATTCTACCTATTTTTAGATATAAATTAAGATAAATGGTAACTCAAAAACTGAAAGAACACTGAAACAAATGTCCTAATTGTAATTCCGTTGACTACCATAAACATGCTATAGGGAAAGTAAGTGAAATAACAAACTAATCAAAGTAATTTATGAACACAGTATTTATATACCCTTAGTCTTGAGCAAAGTAGCGTGTGAAGACTCACAGACAAATCCTGAAGTATTTTTAATAGGTTTGTTGATTGTACTAGTGTAGACAAAACATTCTGAAACTATTTTAGATGCATTAACTAGTTGAACAAATGGGTAAACGTTTTGATGTTGGGAACCAGAGGTTTCACTATGGAAAAACAATTGAATGGGGGAAAGGCAAATATAAGCCCAATAGGACTAGATTGGAATTGGATGTACTACTGTGAACTTATGTTTTCTTAAATACTTTATTAGTGTGCATGTGTGTGACTGTTTATGTATACATGTACATATGTATGTGGGTATCTATAGTTTAGATAAGTATATGTATATGCATGTATATATATGCATATTTTTCTTAGCTCTGTCCAAGGAAAGATAAGGAAGAAATGACACCCCAGTGGCAATGAACCCACCTAGTGCCCCTAACTTCTTCTCGTTACCACTCTTCCTTAAAATGAACAAAGGCACCTTGAAAAATCTGATACCAGGGCTGGGCACAGTAAGTACAAGATGGTTCTGGTGCTTCTTGTTATGCCAGAAAATAAGGAAGTACTAAAAAAAAAAAAAGTGACAGGAACTTGTCATAAGGATACAACTGCCAGTTTGAAGGTGCACTTATTGATCAAATCTGGGACAATTTTAGCACCAGTGAATTATTTATTAGCATTAATGAATTATAATCCACTGAATGAATGGGAATTCATGAGTCCATATTGACAATAAGTAGAGAAATGAATAATTAAAGAAAGGAGATCTCTTCCTTACAGTAAATACAGTAAATACACATAACTGATCATTGTGGAGGGAATGTTAAAGTTGGGAAATAATCATTTGATAAACAGTATGTTCTACATAGAATTAGGCAAAATAATGAATGTACGACAAACTTAAAAAGAATTTTTTATTAGGAGTAGGATATTTGCATTGTCTTACAGTGTCTCCCCATAGACTAACTATTAATTTCAAGGGAGAAAAACTCATAATTATACAGTGGGGATTTCGGCACTCTTTTAATGAGGTGATCAAAACTGACATCACCAATAAAGGATAGATGGATATGATATATCTCCAGATGTGATAACCTAGAAAGATACAGCACAGCTATACAGTATTCTAGCTGAGAATACAGTAACAACCACCTACTCATGAAGAAACATCAGATAAACGTAAGAGAAGAACATGTGACTTAAAAAAGGGGTCTTTACTCTTCAAAACATCAACGTTATAAAAGATAAACACTGTTGGAGATGTTCAAGATCAAAGGAAACTAAAGAGAGATGGCAGATGGCACAATATCTGGCCTTAGACTGCATACTCTAATAGAGAGGCGAAATGGTGTAAAAGACATTATTAGAACAACTGACAAAATTGGAGTATTGATGCAAAATATAAGAATTATATCAATGTAAATTAACAAAACTGATCATTGTACTGTGATTACATAATAGAACTTTATTTTTCATATCCAGGGGCAAAGGGCCATGTAATTTATTCTTACATGGTTATGTGTATATATAACTTTCTCCCTAAGACCTGTAAGAAGGCAAGAATGTTCACTCTCACCACTTCTATTCATCATTGTATGAGAGATTCTACATAGGTAGTAAGGCAAGAAAAATAAATGAAAGCCATCCAGAATGGAAAATAAAAAAGTAGAACTACTAAGTGAGGTTAACACATTGCAGAATAACAGATAAACATGCTAAAATTAATTTTATCGTATATACTAGCAACATAAAATTGGAAATTTAAATTTAAAGAGATACCATTTACAATAGCATTAAAAGATAAAATACTTAACAAATCTGAAAAATATGTAGAAGGCCTATACACTGAATATTTTAAAACTCTGATGAAAGATTTCAAAGGAAATTTAAATAAATGGAGAGATATACCTCATTTATGAAATGGAACACAAAATAATGTTAAGATGTCAAATTGGACTATAAATTTTATGCAGTCTCAGTCAAAATCCTAGCAGGATTTTTTTTTTTTTTTTGGTAGAAATTGTCAAGCTCATTCTAAGGTTCATATAGAAATACAAATCACCCAGGCGGCAGTTGGTTAAGCGATGGACTTTCGATTTCCACTCAGGTCACAATATCAGGGTCATGATGTCAGAGCTGTGAGATTGAGCCCCAGGTCAAGCTGCGTGCCCAGCGTGGAGTCTGCTTGAGATCCTCTTTCTTCCTCTGCTCCTCCTCCCACTTGTACATGCATGCGCGCTCTCTTTCTCTCTAAAATAAATAAATCTTAAAAAAAAAAATGCAAATCACCCAGAATAAAGAAAAACAACTTGAAAAAGAAGAATAAAGTTGGATGATTAGGACTATCTGACTTTAGGACTTATTATAAATTACAGTAGTCAATATAGTGTGATCATAGTGTAAGGATAAACAAATAGACTGACAGAACATAATAGAAATTACAGAAGTAGACATATACATATATGGTCAATTGATATCCAAAAAAGATACAAAGTCAATTCCATGGAGAAAAAAATAGAATTCTTACATTGTGCTGGAATAATTGAGTATCCATTTATTTAAAAAAACATCTTGATCCATACTTTTCTCTATGTACAAAAATAAAGTCAAGGTAGTTCATAGACGTAAAGGAAGCACCAAAAACCATAAAACCACTAGAAGAAAATGTGAGAGAAAATCTTTTTGATTTTGGGTAAAGTTTTCTTAGATATAACACCAAAATCACAATATATAATATATCAAAGAAATAGCTGATATATGGAACATCATCAAAATTAAGCACTTTGTCTCTTTGAACAAAATCGTTAGAAAAGAGAAACCAAACATGGGGAGAAAACATTTGCAAACCACACATCTAATAGAGAACTTGTATTCAGAATACATAGAGAACTCTCAAAACTGAATAATGAAACAACAAACAACCCAATTAAAAAAAAAAAGAGTGTTTGCTTTGGCGGGGCATATACTAAAATTGGAACAATACAGAGTAGATTAGCATGGTTTCTGCAGAAGGATGACAAATTTGTGAAGTGTTCCATATTAAAAAAAAATTGAACAAAAGATTTCAATAGACTATCAAAAAATATATGTGTGTGTGTATATGTGTGTATGGTAAGAAGTACATGAAAAAATGGTAACATCATTAGTCACTGGAGAAATATAAATTAGAACAATTAGGTAACACTGCACACCCTTTAGTAAGTCTAAAATTAGAATGCTGATGAGGCTATATAAGAACTGAAACCCTTCTGCAGGGCTAGCACAAATGCAAAACGATACAACTGCTTTGAAAAACAGTTTTCAGTTCCTTAGGAAGTTAAATACACTTCTACCATGTGACCCAGTCATTTCATTTCTAGCTATTCACTCAATACAAAGGAAAGCATATATCCATACTTGCTCACGAATATTATTTGCAATAACTCTAAACTGGAAACAATCCCTATCTCTAACAACAGGTCAATGGATAACAAATTGTAGAATCTGGTATACAATGGAATACTACTCAGTTATAAAAAGCAATGAAGTTGCTTATAAGGAGTCAGTCACCAGTCTTGATACATATGAAAATAATTATGCTCATTGCAAGAAACCAAACTTAAAGTATGTAATATATGACTCTACTTTTATGAAACTTTATAAATGCAAATTCACCTATAATGACAGAAAACAAATAAATGATTTTCTGGGATGGAGGGTAGGTAAAGTATGTACAACACCTTTAGAGATATAAAATAATAAACACACAATTGTTTATATGTTAAATTCGCTATTTCCTATATTAAAAAAAAACAAGGTTGCATACAATTAACCAAGTAAAGTAGCCTCTTAATGCATAAAAGAAAATACTCCAATAAGACAAATTTTTAAAGAACTGTTGATTTGAAGGATTCTTTACAAATCAGTCATTATTAAAGAATTACTCCCTTGAAACTATTGCTGAGACACACACCATTTTTAAAATATGGAAATTTCATAACTTTTTCTACAAAGTTTTTAATTTGTATGCCTGAGTATATTCCTAGCAAGTAACTCATTTAAGGAAAATAAATTTTTTTGAAATATTTTTTTCTCCAAAGAAAGAAAATGCTCTATATAACAAGAATATGGCCTTAGGAAAAGAGGCAGATGGTTTTAATTGCTGGGAAAGTTCATGGAAATATATTAGTAACCACATGTTTCATATAGAAAATCACCTCCTTAAGATGCTCAATTTCACAAATGCATAAAGAATAGCCAGGTAGCAAAACGACCCACCAAAGATGTGATAGTCTAATTCCAAGAACCTGTGAATAAGTTAAATTCCAATGCAAAAGAAATTAAAGAAGCAGATGGAATTCAGGTGGCTAATCAGGGGGCTTTAAAGTAGTATGATTATCCCAGATGATCTGCCTGGGCTCAAGGTAATCACAAGGTTTCTTAACTGTGGAATAGCAAGGCAGAAGCGTTAGAGTAATATGATGTGAAAAAGATTCAACCAGCCATCGCTGACTTTGAAAATGGAAGGAAGCCACAAATCAAGTAATGTGGCGGCCTCTAGAAGCTGGAGAGGGCAAAGAAACACTCTCCTCTAGAGCCTCCGGAAAAGAATACAGCCCTGCCAACTCCTTGATTTTAGCTTATGAGACTCATTTTGGACTCCTGATCTCCAGAATTGTAAGATAACAAATGTGTGTTGTTTTAAGCCCCTAGGTGTGTAGCATTTCGTTACAACAGCAATAGACAACTAATACAATCTTTACTATTTTGAATTGGGATAAAAGACTATGGCTCTGCCTTCCAGGAAATTACCATCCTGGGATTTCTGTTACACAAATGAATGTATAGAACGACAGTTTTCCTCAAGTTGCATCATGAGCTAAATATTCTCTGTGTAGTATCTGTTGAGATTAAACTAGTTATCTCAAATTAAAATTCATGAGCTAAGAAAAAGGGGATAAAAGTGACAATATTACTTCAAAAATCCTTTAATTTGTTAAACAGGAGATTTATAACTTGTGCTCTTCCTTAAAGTTTTGATGGATTTTGTCAACAGATGCTCTAGAGAAGGTGGAAAGAAGTCTTGGATTTTAATGAAAATATATCTTGCTGTCACCTCCCAAATGGACAGAGATCTGCTACTGTGGCAAGTGCAATTTGTTTATTTTTTTTTATTTTTATTTATTTATTTATTTATTTTTTATTTTTTTAAGTGCAATTTGTTTAGAACTTCCATACATGCTTCCCTTGCCAAATATAATATAATATAATATAATATAATATAATATAATATAATATTATTATTATTACCACAACTATTACCACTAATATTTTAATGCCTCAGTTACCTATAGAAAGCTATAACTTTTTTTTTCCTTTGCAGATTTTGTATATCAAAATAGAAAAAAAAACAAAATAGAGAGCACCATTCAAATTTATAAAATTTTCCAATAATTTTATTAAAAACTATGTGGTTTATTTTGGCACAGTGTATATATTTTTGAAACATTCTTAAAAAACACAGCAAGAGAAAGAAAACTATACAAGGCCCTCCCCACCCACTCATCATCACCACCAAAGACTGAGTTTTTAACTGACACTATGAATGGAAATATATTAACTTCTCATTCTTTTATCCAGAAGTCATGTCTAACACTGCCAATGTGTAATACGTGTTCTGACCACCCTATTCTTGACCTCAGATGGCACCTGTCCTCAAATGAAATGGGAGCATTTATACGGGAACTAGAAATGGTGTGTGTCATTAGGATATGACAGCCAAAGAGGATTTTTTTGAAAAATATTGTTTATTCCAAAAAAGCATGCCCTTCACTATTGTAGAATTGTCTCTTGACTTTTTCCACTAAAAAAATTTACCAAACACTAAAAAGAAAGGATAATTATATAATATGATAGAGGTGCTAAATATTGCTACAATGGCAATCGTATTATGGCAGTGCTATGTAAATGTATCAAATTAACATGTTGTACACCTTAAATTTACACAATGTTATATATAAATATACATACTCAATAATTCTTTTATGTGAAAGATAGGACATGTTTATATTGTCTTGTACTCATTGGATATTTTATATATGGATCACTGTTTACATACACATCCAAAGAAACCAACAGTGTACTGATTCCTCATGAGATTTGAGCCTCAAATACTTTCCTAATGAAATATAGCTTAAAAATTTGGAATTTACTTTGTATAGAAAACCAGTTGGTCTAGGCAAACTAGACCTAGTGATTGATTTTTATTACACTTTTTCTTTTTTGTTTTTTAAATATTTTATTTATTTGTCAGAGAGAGCAAACAATCAGGGGAAGCAGCACGCAGAGGGAGAAACAGACTCCCCACTGAGCACGGAGCCCGATGCGGGGCTCGATCCCAGGACCCTTGGGATCATGACCTGAGTTGAAGGCAGACGCTTAGCTGACTGGGCCACCCAGGCATCTCTAATTTTTATTACACTTTTTCAAGGAGGATGAGAATTCAAGAACATTTATGTGTTTTCTCTTGATTTGATAATTATATCTAGTGTTTGAAGCCTCTCATTACCATTCTCTTATCCTTTATTATCATATTTACTTGGTAGAAATATCAGTGTAACAGGATTTTAATGAGTTTGCTTAAACTTTCTCATTCTATTCTGACCAACATAGCCATATTGAATTATATATATATATAAAGTCACATTTAGTACCTTCTACATGTTGTAGCTTCTATAAGCTATAATGAAGAATTCTAAGATAAAATTAGATTGGAGAAAAGCAGACTCTGTGTAGCTATACTAATGAATATGAAAATAAATTAAATGCAATTATCCAAAAAGTTAAAAAAAAAAAGGTATGGTATCAGAGGTTGAGGTCTATGTTGAAAAGAAATAATAGATAATATCAAATATTGACCACTTTCCCTACATCAATCAGTTTCTTCCCCGTGTCAATAAAATATATTCAATTTTTTTCTTTTCTAGCTCGAATTTCATTTTAGTGCTAGCTAGCCTCATATCTTTAAGTTTTCCATAAGTAAAGGGAAAGACTAAAAGAACGAGTTAACTTTAATTGGGGGATATTTCTGAAAGATTTTCAACCAATGAAAGATAATTCAGTTCAAAGTTAGAAAGAAAAATATAATAATCAAGTAACTGGCAGTTGTCCACAGGAAAAGATTGTTCATGAGGCGGCAGGACTGGAACACTTAAGAGAGATGGAAGCTGTGGGTGGAAAGTCACTGCCTACATTAAATAAAGTGGGTTTTGGCACTGCTTTCGACTTGATGTCGAATGAATTCTCTGTCTGAACACTTTTGTCTTCCCAGACAGTCAGTCTCACTGAGGGCAGCAGAGGGAAGGTGGGGGCAGGGAAACCAGTTGCAGCAATGTCCTTTGGACTTGCCAGCTCCCCGGAGGGGATTGTTAGAGGCCCAGCTGAGTCTCATCACAGTCATGGAAAAAAGCCCTCAGTCAATGGTCTGATCCTGGGAACATATTCCTGAGAGAATCAAAATGGCTTCTGCACTCACAGACTTGCTTTGTCATGTGTATTTTGTGTTAGGGCACTTTACAGCTCTAAAAATTCGTACTTTTTTGGCATATTTTATCAAAATCTATATGCACTCCATTTAAAGTTGAAATAATATTGAAAAAATACTGTTAACAAATAGGTATTTGTTGATTTCTTGTCACTGGAAATTAATGTATTAAACACTGAATTTCTTAAACCCAAAGGACATTGGAAACTTTAGGCCTTATCTAGGTGTTAAACAACTCCTAAGATAATGGTTTACTGGATAATAAATAGTCTCTTGGGAAATAGGAGAACTAGGACATACTTCATAAAAATATGCCTTTATTTTAGAATAAAATGCTATTTCCTTTAACATTTAGTGAAAATTGTAAGTATAATGAGTACCACATCTGCTGCTTATAATATTTGAGATCCTCCATTATTACCATTTAGTTATATTTGTTTTCACCAACTAGAGCACCTGAATTTCCCTATTATCATGAATCTTCAGACCAATGAACTTCTCTGAATTTTAATTTTCAAGTTCTAAAATGGAATTTATTGTGATTCTTGTATAAGTAAATAAGACATCTTAAAACATGGATTTTAAAAGAACCTTAAATGAATGCATCATCACATATGTCTTCCTGATATCACATCTAATTGTTGCATTTTATCTTAAAATTACCTTTTTAAAGGCATAATAAGAAGAGAAAATAAAAGATGAATAGAAAAAAGAGACAAGGGGAAGAGAGAAAGCATGATTGAATACTGCTTCTAGTGTAGACATGTATAAACCTGTTCATTATTTTTCACATCCCATATCATTTTCTTCGAGCTTTCCAAACCAAATAATGGAGATAATTTGCACTAACTCCAAATGGCACCACTTTTACATATTCTCCAAAACTATCATGCTCCGAGTTGTGTACAATTATGTATTTAGAGGTTGAGGTTGGTGAGTGGAGATTAAGGCTCTCTGGAGACTGAATAGCCACAGAAAAAGGAAGTAGAAAGGTTCAAAAAACAAACTTCACAAGGTTGCCTTTATCTAGATTTGTATATCTTATTCTTTTCATATGCTTATTATGACTACTGCATTTTAGAAGGGTATAGAAACTTGACTAAAATCAAGCATCTTTTTCCTAAGAATTTCATGCACAATTTGAACATTTTTATTTATCTACAAAGTTGTTGAGTTTTAATCCATTCAAGTGTCAAGTGCTGTTATGTAATTTCTCTTGTGCAATCATCAGAATAGATTACCTTATGCTGCAAAACAAAGAATCCCCACATCTTAGTGGCTTAAAATAACAGAGATCTATTTCTTCTTCATGCTAAGTGTGTAATCCAGGCTGGCAAAGGGCAACCTGCTCATTGGAGTTGCTCAGGAGACCACCTTGACTGAAGCTCTGTTGCTATCTAAACATGAGGCTTCAAGTTTATGTTTGGTAGGATCAAAGAAGATGGAGAATTGAATTTCTTAAGTGCTTCTGCTCAGGTGTGACACTTCACTATCATTCACACTTCATTGGCCAAAACAAATCCTATGGCTATGTATAACTTAGAGAATGAATGTTCCTGGAAGGCGAGGAGAATCAGAAATCTCTGGGAACAATATTAATACCTATCACAGTTTGCTTTTCTGATTATCAAATATTCTGTTCACTCTCCTTCCCACACATAGAACACACCCATCACCACCTAAAAGAGATAACACAAAAGTCCATTCCAGTCATGGTATGGAATTTAGAATCCAGGATCTCTGAGTAATATGCATTGGTTTATTCTCAGGTCTTAATGTGGCTTCCCTTGATCTGAAGAATAGGGAGCTAAAATCAGTGAAAATGTGCTACCTTCCCAACAAGATAGACACACAATATGCAATGGTGGGAAAAGAAAACAATAAATACTCCCATTCAGAAAGAGGAAGAATGGGGAACTTTCTATAAACTCTGGTTCATAGCAATTCTAAAATTCCAATGGGAAGATATTATGAGGTTCCCTACCCTGGGGGTATGGAATGTTCCTTGGTTGTGCCCTGATTGTATTCACTGGGAGGAACTCCTTTGTTCATTGGCTTTTCAAGTCACTAGCTACACCCTCTGGAGAGTATTCCTTTTCCAATGTATTTCTTGGCCACATCTTAAGTGGTCACTGGGGAATATGTACTTGCTTTCTTAACTCATTTTCTGCCTATATAAGGTGGGGAGCCCAAAGATCATTTAAAGTCTAGAAGAGGAGAGGAACAGACTCAGTAAGATTCTGATCTATGTGCTTTTTAGTCAGCTCCTTGGGCTAGTAACCAGATCAACCCTATTTTTTGAGATATAGTTCCCAGAACTGCTACATTTCTATTTTCTCTTCCACATTTTCTCTCTCTCTCTCTCTTTTTCTCTCTCTCTCTCCTCAGTGTCAGGTACTTTACACCCTAGGATCTAATAATAATGAATTCTTTTTCTAGTTGAAAGGACTTAAGAGTTCCACGCCCCCCCCCCATTTGCTCCTTGCCCAAATGTAATTTAATCAATTGAAAGGTTTTTAGTGGATTTTAGTTCCACAAAGTATTTCTCAATGAAAGATAAGACTTTCATTGTTTGGGATGAAAAAGTAATGTCTGGACTCATTCTATTTCCTTTCCCCTCTGCTTTGGAAACTGGCTAGTTCTTTCCTGAGTTCATTTGTTTCTTGCCAAACTATCCAGTGGTTACCAAAACACATAACCAACATTTTGCTTTCCAACATATTCCTTTAGAGCTACAAGTGCACTGGGAACATGATCTGCCTTTCATGTTATTATAGGCCTTAGCAAATGTTTCACCATGCTGTAAAGCACAAATCTCTATCTTTTCAGTTTCCAGTATGATGCCCTACCACCAGCTATTAGATCCCAATGATAGTAACACATGTTTTAGGTTTTATTAGGGAATCAACATGCTTTAGGTACAATATTCATATTTATCAAGACAGTCGATTGGTAACAAATAACCCCCAAACTTAAAGTGTTTAAAGTAAGAAAGGTACAAGGCAACTGCTTTCCTATTTACCAGCAACTAACAATTAGAATGTGAAATTAAAAAAAAAAAAAGATAGCATTTACAATAGCACCAAAAAGAAAGATGAAGTAATTAGTTTTAAATCTACAAAATATGTACTGCATCTGTATGTGGAATATTGTAAATTATTGATGAAAGAAATAAAATAATATCCAAACAAATAGGAAACGTATTTTCATGGATTGGAAAATGGAATATCGGTAAGATGTCAGTTCTTCCTAGCTCAATCTATATATTAAACATAATCCCAATCAAAATCCCCACAAGCATTTTTGGAGTTAGCTCCTTGGGCTGACTATGAAAAAATTATTCTAAAATTTATATGGAAAGATAAAGGGCCTAGAATAGCCAACACAATTCTGAAAAACACAAATAAAGTCAGAGTACTCTCAATATTACATTTCAAGATTTATTATAAAGCTACTGGAATCAGAACAGTCTGGTACTGAGAAAAAATGGAACCCCGATTAATGGTACAGAATAGAGAGCCAAAAAGTAGACCCACAGAGATACTGTTAATTGATTTTTGACAAAAATGCAAAGGTAATTCCATGAAGATAAAATAGTCTTTTCAACAAATGGTGTTGAAATAATTAGATATCCTTATGCAAACACATGAACTCACACACAGATTTCACATCTTACGCAAAATCAATTCAAAATGAACCAAAGATAAATGTAAATTGCAAAGCTATAAAACTTCTAGGAGAAAATTAAGACGAAATCTGTCTGAATGACCTTGTGTTTGGTTATGACTTTTCAGATACAACACCAAAAGTACCGTCCATGGAAGGAAAACAAAGGTACTTCATTAAAGCTAAGAATATTTGCTCTGTGAGAGATACTAAGAGAATGAACAAACAAGCCACAGACTGGAGAAAATATTTGCAATTCACATATTTGATAAAAAGACTTGTATACAGAATATACAAAACCACACAGGTTTATTTTGTGCTGATGGTGCATGTGGTTGCAGATCAGTATGGGTTTTGCTCATCATGGTCACTCAGGGAATCCAACTGATAGAAGCTCTGCTGTCACATTAACAGGAGGCTTTAGGGTTACCTTTGTCAGCTGAAGAGATTATGGAGAATTGGACAACTATTACCTGTTCTCATAAGTAATTGGCATGCTACCTCTGATCACCTTTCATGGGCTAAACAAAATAATAAGACCTAAGGTATGTTCTCAGAAGAAAATTTCTGGTATAAAAAACTGGAAATTTTATTGAGCACTGGTAAGTATTCCATATCAGGTTACTCACATATGCCTAGACAGATAAGAGACCATTTAGATGGTATTTATTAAATATGGCATATTTAGATCAAACTTCCCACACTCACAAAAATGGCCACGTTGCAATAAAAATTGTGGCATATTAAAAAAAAATAACATTGCATATATAAAATTAGAGATTTCATGGTATGTGAACCTAGTTACTTCCCATTCTTGCAGGAGATTGAAAGTCTAAAGCATTAAAATATTCAGCTTTTACTTTAGATATTGGATTGTAATTTGATCATTAGGTATCCATCTTAGAAAATTGTGAGATCTTTGAGAAGACAAAGAAAAAAGAAAATAAATATGCCTTTTGGAAGTGACTGTACACATCCAAGATCGTTAGAAACAAAATAACTTTAGAGGAATGTTTAATAGATCCATGTAAACTCTGGTGGTTTCTTCTAAAGTTGCTGAATTCTTTTGTTCAATTAGATCTCTAAAGGAAACTTAAAAACAATGTAAACATGAGAAGGCCACATGAGGGGTTCCTGAGTCAAAGGAAAACCATCACATTCAACTGAGTTGTAGAAGTTTTTATGTTGAAAGAACATCCATTTGAGAAATGTAAATGAATTATTCAACTTTTACTCACTTCCATAGATATTTTAACATGAAAAAAATAACTTACTATCACAACCCACTATCATTTAAATAGGTCAGACCTCTTAAGTTTTTATGCAAGCTTTAGTGGTCTTACTTCTTTGGGATTTTTCCACCCTTCAGTTAAATTCAGCATAGAAGTTTAATTAATTAATTAAAACGTTTTCTTTCAGCAAAAGTGTAAACCTATCATTGGAATAAGAAACACAAAAATGGAGTGATCAGGAAGTATGCTTCCCTAGCTCTATGAACTTGACCGATGAAAGAAGTACAAGTTTGGGGTGCCTGGGTGGCTCAGAAGGTTAAGCATGTGACCTTTGTTTTCAGCTCAGGTCTTGATCTCAGGGTTGTGAGTTCAAGCCCCATGTTGGGCTGAGCTCGACAATGAGTGTGGAGCCTACTTAAAAGAAAAAAAAAGAAAGAAAAAAGAAAGAAAGAAAGAAAGAAAGAAAGAAAGAAAGAAAGAAAGAAAAGAAAGAAGGAAAGAAAGAAAGAAAGAAGTCCAAGTTCAATGATTAGTATCTAAGCGTAAATTCAGGGGGAAAAAGTCACTAATTGCTAATCAATTTGATGTTTCTTTTTCCACTTCAATACAATCAAGAATCATAGGCAAACACCACATAAAGTGCTGTTTTGGTTTTGTTGTTGTTGTTTTTTACAATAATCAGCTTTAAAATTTTGTTTTCATGGTTAGTACTATCACAAATTGTTGGCCTGAAAAGGACAAACTGACAAGAAGTTTCTACAGATCTCAGTTTTAAAAAAATAGATGAAAGTAACCCCAGCCAAATTCTGAAAAGAGTATTCAAGTTTGTGGTCTCAGTGATAAATTGTGGGAAGTAGGGATAAATGAAAGCTCAGAGTTATAAACTATATGCTCTTTGAAATAAATGGCATATTGAATGTTGCCTTAAACATTTCAGGGTTTAAAAAGGCTCACAAGCAAATTTACCCACAAAGAAATTGTTATTAGTCTTTCAAATGAATTTTCAAAAAAAATGAATATTCTTTTTAGTTCACCAAGTTTGAGTTTGGCCCAATTCATATTTAATTGTTGCCATTTCCTTTCCCATTAACTAAAAGTAATAACACAAAATGACCTCATCCACATCTCACAAATACATATGCATATGTTTCTCTCTATACTTTAGCCAATTTTCTTGACACTCAAAAGAAAAGAAAGCACAGGCTAGAAAAAGTAGGTAGAGTGATAAAAAATAGATACTAGCATTTTTGTTTTCAAATTCTTCTTTTAGCTGCATGACCTTGGGCAAGTCATTTAACTAGTTTTGCCTTAGATCCTTTATCTCTAAAATGGAAAAAAACAATAGAATCTACCTCAAAGGGTTTTTGTGAGAATTACATGAGTTAATATATATAAAGAACAAATCCTGGCACATAAGTGAAGTTGGATAAGTGTTAGTTCTTTCTATCCAGATTTCCTTCATATTGACCACTTAACCTGGTACAAGTCAACTTTAAAACACTTTATAAAAGCTTTTCTCCAGGTCTTGATATTATCTTAGCTGGTATTATTCATTTTCATCATTGTCATCCTTTTACTCAAACTATTATCCTCATCAGCAGTGCATTTCTCAACTCCTCTGCATGTATCCAAGAATTACTTGTCATTCAAAGGCAAGATCAATTTTACAGGTTGTTGTCAGCTATTTTAGAAAGAGATGATATCCCCCTTTTGAGTTTTTGTGATATTTAATATATTCTTAAAATTTAGAACTGTCTAAAGCATCTGTTGGCTACTTAGCACCAGAATGGCCATCTTAATATAAGCTATGTCAAGATCAAAATTCATGTCTGTTGACAGATATTTTTTGAAGGATTGAGGGATACAATTTAATAACTTTATTCTCCACTCAATTGTAATTATCTGATGGTTTCAAGTTAACTTTGCCTTTGTTTTTCTCGTTTACTTCTATAGATGTTTGGTTATAGTATAGCTATAGTAATGTTCAAGAACATTTTTTTTTTTTTGAGTAAAATATTCTATGGGAAGACCAGTTGCAATGTTATTTCTCAATTGCAGAGATTGTTCTTTTGTACTTAGGCCTCCTGCCAATTAAGTAGGTTTCCTTTTGTCTCGATAGGAAAAGGTAAGGCAAATTTTTACCTTTTTAGTTTGTGAGTCAGAAAGAGAGAGAAAGAAGGTTATGAGGTTTCTACTAGAGCTGATGATAATTGGGGAAAGTCTGTTCTGGGGTTGCTGCTTCTCCTGCCTGTGTGGGCAGCCATGTTATAGAGTTTGTGACTTTATCCCTCTCTTGCTTCACGAATCCAGTGGCTGCATCCTTAGGCTGGCTTCTGGCCTTAAACATGGAATGGTAGGATAAAGTGAGCTAATCCAATCAGATTCCCCCTTGTAAAATCTGAATCAAATGCATGAAAATGATTTACCAATTAAGAAAAAGGGCAGAACTTGAAAAATTACAATACATAGTGAATATAGCAAATATATAACATTTGTATACATCAAACTAAAATTATGAGAAATCAAAGGAAATTTCTTGTGAGAAATATATTAAGAGAAAAGCCCTGTGGCCCATGAGAAAAAAAGATGAATGCTAAGATTTCCTGAGTATGTACCACCATTCTGGTTCTCATTGCAGTCCTTCCCCGTCACCTCTAACAACTTCAAGAAGTTTGTTTCTGTATTTTTATTTTTTTAACAACAGCATATATGAATTTTTATATAAGGACCAATATCCCTAGGTAGGAGCAGTAGATAGTATGCATGACGTATGCTAATTTTCATTATCTGGAGGAAATGAGGACTAAGAACAAATTTCCTAATGATGAATTATTTAGCACTGGAATGCATTGGAAAAGGGCTTTTTGGAATGGCTTAGAAATGGAATAGTTTATCATTTGGTGGAATAAGTTAGATTTATGTTTGCTGGAACAAAGTCTGAATAAATGCTATACCAAAGCCCTCCCATGAAAAATATATCTGACTTATTTTTGAATGATCGTTTTCTGTGTAGTCTGCATCTATAACTATTAACTTTACATAAAGAAAATTGAGGCCAAGGTGGTATGTATTTGTTTTCTATTTCTTTTTTTTTTAAGATTCTATTTATTTATTCATGAGAGACAGAGTGAGAGAGAGGCAGAGGCAGAGGGAAAAGCAGGCTCCCCTCAGAGCAGGGAGCCTGATGCGGGACTCGAACCCAGGACCCTGGGATCATGACCTGAGCCGAAGGCAGACGCTTAACGAATGAGCCACCCAGGCGTCCTAGTTTTCAACTTCCGTGTAACAATGACACAAATGTAATGACTTAGAACAGTGTCCATTTATTGGTTCAGTTTTACTGGAGGCACAGAAGTCTGGTATCGTGTACCTGTATTCTCTGGTCAGGGTATCGCAAGGCTGAAATCAAGACATTACCTGGTTGAGTTCTCCTCTGCAAGCTCAGAGGAGATACTACTTCCAAGTTCATTCTTCTTGTTCCTTGAAGTTGCAGGGCTGAGGTCTTCATTCCTTGCTAGCTATCAGCAGACAGCTGGTCCCAGCTCCTAGCGATCACCTGTACATTCTGTGCCGAGTGGCCTCTTCTGTCTTCAAGCCGGCAATGGTGTGTGAGGTCTTTCTTGTGTTTTGAATTTCTGACTTCCTCTTCTGTAACAAGACCCAGAAAACTCTTGGCTTTTAAAGGATTCTAGTGATTAGAATAGTCACTGAATAATCTTTTTTAGAATTAATCGGGCCATATAACATAATGTAATCATGGGAGTAATATCTATTTTATTCACAGTTCCAAAGATTAGGACAGGATATTTTGGGAGCCATCTTAGAATTCTGTCTACCACAGTTTTTTTTTTTTTTTTTTAACAGATCTTTAGGTACAGATAGACTTGTTAACACCTATATAATTAGAATATTAGGATGATTTCTACCATTTTTTTAAGTTCAATGTTTAATATTATTAGATCAAGGGAAATGAAATATAATTTAGCCAATATATTATATGTAAAGAAATGAAATACAAATGTAGAGAAATCAAATACATGGTAGTCATTTCTAGCAATTTAATCAAGACCACAGAAAAAAGATTTCAGTTGCTTACTAATGATTTTGAAAAGCACAATAAGACATGTAATTATTTCACTCAACATTTACTCAAGGAAAAATTCGTGACCTATACAATATTCACTAGAGACAAAGAATATTAACTGAAATTTGTACTAAATAGAAAGAAAAAAATTAAAAATGACAACCTGGTCCATTTGAATATCATCTAGTGTATGGCACTAAGATAATTACATTGAGATTGAAGAAGAAAGTACAAGGAATTCTCAATCTGCATCCCCTTACTGCTGAGGAGACTGTGATTCGGAGAGATCGTGCCTTGTCCAAGAACATATGGTCAGCTGATGGCAGAACTGAGACGAGAGTCTTTGATCCCAGAACTTTGTTTCTTCTGCTATAACTTGACATCACTGACATTTATCAGTCTGTTATGACAATGTCTCAAGTGGTTTCCAAGCATGAGTGTGTAAATCTGTTCAGTCCCTTCCTCTGCCCTGAAAAGAACTGAAGAAGTAGTCACTGTAAACCAAATGAAAAACTAAGAGTCCGTTTTTAAAAAGTAAATAAAAAGAACAACCTGATTAATGACGTGCCTGGTTATGACAGCAAGCCATAGCAAAAACACCCTGGACTTGGAGTTAAGAATACAGGATACAAGCCTTGGCTCTGTCACTGACTGGCTCTAGACAAGTTACTGAATTTCTTATAACCTCAGTTTCCTCACTTTAAAAAGTTAAAATGATGTTCTTTGACTCACAGAATTGTTTTGAGATATATGTGAAGGTACTGAGAAACAAAGTAGAATATTGGATTGGTATTATCATTGATGCTAAGCAACTAACTCTATGAACAATGATGAAAGTATGAAGGAAAAATGGAAGACTGAACATAATGTTAAAGTTCATGGTGAAATTCTCAACGAGAGACTTAACTGCTTATTGTGTTAATGCTTAACCATAAAATATTCCATATCATATAATTTCTCTACAGATTTGTGGCAGCTAGAATTAATTCTTGCAGTTCTCTTTAGTTGGCAAAGCCCTTTCTTGGTCAAAATCAACCTTATTCCATGAACTCTGATTTACAGAATGTAATAGCCAACACTGCTGGAATCATTCATGTGGATGGTGGGCAGGGATTTTGGTATCTGGACTCAGCCTTAAAGAATTTGAGCCAAGAAAAGCCTTTCATCAAGATATAAGGATTCTAGACTTATTTTTCCTGAATAACAGAGCTCTTAAATATAAAACAAAAAGTTCTGATGGCCATCAAAGGACTGTTTCATCACAATTGTCAAGGATATGCCCTCAAATGAAAAGTACATTTTAGAAACTGATCAAAATAATTATTCAGAATGCTCTTCAAACCAGCTATAGAATTGTGGGGCTGGAGAGAATCAGAGATGATCCAGCCCAACCTGGTCTCTTGACAGGTGCGAAAACTAAGATGCACAGTTTAATTTATGAATGAAGGTCTCTAAAACCCAGGAAGCTTCTTCAGGTTCAATGTATTTTGTATCACATTGTGCAACTTTTCAGGCAAGTATATTTTTATCTTTTCATCCAAAAATATTCTCCAACTGATCAAGATTGAGGAAATGAAATATTAGTTACTCTTCTCTAACAAATTCTATTTAAATTAGTTATCTTCATTATTATCAGTTTTTGAAATAAGCTTAGCTTTTTCTTTTAAAGATATATCAGTGAAATGACTGCATTCTTCAGATTCCTCTACAAAAGTGTTTTCCAAACTTAATTGCATAATGAAACCAACTCGGGAGCTTTAAGAAATACAGATGCTTGCATCTCACTTCCTGAGATTTTGGTTTGTTTAATCTGAGATGTGATCTGGGTGGGATCTTCTAAAAAGAAAATCCCTGGATGATTCCATTGTGCAGCCAGAGTTGAGAACCACTGCGAGATCCACAAATTAAGCAGGGTTGGCAGCAAGAATCTAAGCTGTGGATGATACAATCCCGGCATCTTCTGTACCTTGTGAGTTCTTGTATTAATTGATCAGAACATTAAATGGAGAATTGGTACATTTTGTTCCTACTGTTACACACATTTTTAAAGTGCCTCTTGAAGTCCAAATATTTCCTAAACACTGGTAATATAAATGCAAGTAACACATATTCCCTGTCCTTAAGGAAATTCCTGTGATGGTAGGGTCAGATTAAGAAGCACTCGTGTCATTGACAAGTATAAAACATGAGAGGAGTGTTAAGATGAGGCATGCATAGCTCATTTTGCCCACTGATATCATTCATCAATAAAAATAGTTGTGCATGGAACATTTCTATCTACATCCAGGTATAGTTCTCTGAATGCAAGATATTTTGTGATGGAGAGATAAAGGAAGCAGTTCTTGGAAGAGAACAGCTGGTTTTCCAAATTGACTCAAATAACATGGATCAAGAATAGACATCCTAATTCCTTGTGCTGGGAAGTGTGCATGGTTTTGCATGAGTCAATCGGAATTAAAGAACAGTCAATACAGCTCAGGAAAAATACTTCTGCAGATCCCTGAACACACCCTGTTCATTCATGCTCCTCTTCAGCAGCATGAATAGTTCTCTCCAACAACATAACGGGGCAGAGTCCTGCCAACCTGCGGGCTGGGATCTAGAAGGTATATAAATAGTTATGAGGAACAGATGACGTTTGCTTTTCTAAATGACTTAGAGTAATTTAAAATTGGAAGTCTCTACTACTGAAAGGAATTGAAAAACCAATTGCTCTCCTAAGCACAATATCTATTTTATGTTTTATTTTGGGTACACACGAAATAAATTTTTAAAAATACTTGAAAAACAATGACAAAGCAACTATCAATAAATCAAATATTTATTTTGTCTATTTGGTGTATATACTATGAAATAACTAACGTGAACCTCAAATATTATTTGGGTATAATGATAATCATAATACAAGCTCAATGACTGAAGGTAAAAAATACATCCCTGTATGACTGGATTTACCAAAATTGAGATTAATCTTAGAGAGAGGACTAGATTAAGCTCTCTGAGGTTAGATTTTTTTTCACTCTTAGAAACTTCTTTTTTTACAAGTGTTGTTTTTTCTTTTAATTGAGATATAATTGGATGACATATAACATTATCTAACCTTCAGGGGTACAACGTCTTGCTTTGATACATTTATATTGCAGTATGACTGCCACTGTAGCATCAGCTAACACCTCTCTGGTGCCCCATAATTATTATTTCTTTTTTTAAAATAATATTACTTATTTGTTTATTTTAGAGAGACAGAGCAGGAACAGGGGAAGGGGCAGAGGGAGAAGGAGAGAAACTCAAGCAGATTCAAGCCTGACTCAGGGATCGATCTCACAATCCTGAGATCATGACCTTAGCTGAAATCAAGAGTCGGATGCTTAACTGACTGAGCCAGCTAGATACCCCACTTATTATTTCTCCTAGTGGTGGGAACAATTAAGATCTGGTCTCTTAGAAAGTTTAATATGCAGCATTATTCACAAAAGCCAAGATATGGAAACAACCTAGTGTCCATCAATGGATGAATGTATAAAGATGTGGTGTGTATACATACATGGAATATACATTAATATACATACAATGGAATACTGCTCAGCCATGAGAAAAAAGGGAAATCTTACCATTTGCAACAGCATGGTTGGACCTTGAGAACATTATGCTAAGTGAGATAAGTCAGACAGAGAAAGACAAATACTATATGCTATCTCTTATATGTGGAATCTAAAAAGAAATGAACTCCAAAAAACAGTGAGTGGAATGGTGGTTACCAGGAGCTGAGATGTGGGGGAGTAGGAGAGATGTTGTTTAAGATACATACTTGGAACTAGTAGATAGATAAGTCCTGGAGATCTAATTCACAGGAACTATCTTAGCTACCAGGGCATTACCTGGCAGATTTATTTGTTGAATGAATGAAGAGAGGTCTTTAGTTTGTAAGGTAAATGTGCATTTGCTATTTTCTCATTTGAAAGTATTCAGAGTCTGGTCTTAGTGTTCCTTCTCATGTAATTGTTTTTATAGCTTTTTAAAAAATAGTGTCTTATACACATTTTGATTTGATGATACTAGCAGTAAAGTGACACATAATAATTTCTTTATTACATTATAGGACACATTCAGCTGAGAATTTTATGACTAATAAACAATCTTAGAGTCAACGAACACTGAACATTTTAAAATAAAAATATAAAATTAATTTGGTATTTTGTGTGATAATTAAAAATCACATTTATACCTTAATAGATATTACATGTGCATTGAATTTATACATTGATTTCCAAAGAGTTGACTATGGTAGTATACTGAATACATAGCCTTGAAGATATAGATTCTTTATCAGTGACGTGTAATTTTTTTCAGGGCTTCCAAATAGCTGAAAGATGGCAGTAACTACCATAAATTATATAAATCACTTAAAATGATGTGTGTCCTTTTTTTTGCATGTGTCTCCAACATGGTGGCTGGTAAATCACCAACAGTGTTCAAGTTTTACCAACTGAAATTAAAATCAGATACTTTCTCAAAGACACAGCCAAGCATTGCCCAGAAAAATCCCCATTCCTCATCTCTAGTCACATTTAAGTCAAGTATAAAGTACTACTATTTTTGAGCTTAGTGGTGTTAAGTTGTCAAAACTACCTCTTCCTAAATTTAAAAAAGACCACTCTCCTTTAGGATTTTGATGGACTCCTGTCTCACATTTAGGTCTTTCAACCATTTTGAGTCTATTTCTGTGTGTGGTGTAAGGAAATGGTCCGGTTTCATTCTTCTGCATGTGGCTGTCCAATTTTCCCAACACCATTTGTTGAAGAGACTGTCTTTTTTCCACTGGACATTCTTTCCTGCTTTGTCAAAGATTAGTTGACCATAGAGTTGAGGGTCCATTTCTGGTTCTCTATTCTGTTCCATTGATCTATGTGTCTGTTTTTGTGCCAGTACCATACTGTCTTGATGATGACAGCTTTGTAATGGAGCTTAAAGTCCGGAATTGTGATGCCGCCAGCTTTTCTTTTCTTTTTCAACATTCTTCTGGCTATTCAGGGTCTTTTCTGGTTCCATACAAATTTTAGGATTTTTTGTTCCGTTTCTTTGAAAAAAGTTGATGGTATTTTGATAGGGATTGCATTGAACGTGTAGATTGCTCTAGGTAGCATGGACATCTTCAAAATATTTGTTCTTCCAATCCATGAGCATGGAACATTTTTCCATTTCTTTGTGTCTTCCTCAATCTCTTTCATGAGTATTTTATAGTTTTCTGAGTACAGATTCTTTGCCTGTTTGGTTAGATTTATTCCTAGGTATCTTATGGTTTTGGGTGCAATTGTAAATGGGATCGATTCTTTAATTTCTCTTCTGTCTTGTTGTTGGTGTATAGGAATGCCACTGATTTCTGTGCATTGATTTTCTATCCTGCCACTTTACTGAATTCCTGTATGAGTTCTAGCAGTTTTGGAGTGGAGTCTTTTGGATTTTCCACATAGTATCATATCATCTGCAAAGAGTGAGAGTTTGACTTCTTCTTTGCTGATTAGGATGACTCATTTCTTTTTGTTGTCTGATTGCTGTGGCTAGGACTTCTAATACTACCCCGATGTTTATAGCAGCAATGTCCACAATAGCCAAACTATTGAAAGAGCCAAGATGTCCATCGACAGATGAATGGATAAAGAAGATGTGGTATATATATATGTATACACACACACACACACACACACACACACACACACACACACAGGAATATTACGCAGCCATCAAAAGGAATGAAATCTTGCCATTTGCAACGACGTGGATGGAACTGGAGGGTATTATGCTGAGCCAAATAAGTCAATCAGAGAAAGACATGTATCATATGATCTCACTGATATGAGGAATTCTTAATCTCAGGAAACAAACTGAGGGTTGCTGGAGTGGTGGGGGGTGGAAGGGATGGGGTGGCTGGGTGATAGACATTGGGGAGGGTATATGCTATGGTGAGAGCTGTGAATTGTGTAAGACTGCTGAATCACAGACCTATACCTCTGAAACAAATAATACATTATATGTTAAAACATATAATTAATGTTAAATTTAACATTAAATGTTAAAATGTAAAATTAAAAAAAATGTTAAAAAACATTTGTTTAACATTAACTCTTTTTGAAAGAGTTGACTATGGTAGTATATTGACTACATAGCCTTGAAGATATAGATTCTTTATCAGTGACCTGTAATTTTTTTCAGGGCTTGCAAATAGCTGAAATATGGCAGTCCATCAAAATCCTAAAGGAGAACACAGGCAGCAACCTCTTCGACCTCAGCCGCAGCAACTTCTTCCTAGGAACATTGCCAAAGGCAAGGGAAGCAAGGGCAAAAATGAACTATCAGGACTTCATCAAGATAAAAAGCTTTTGCACAGCAAAAGAAAGTCAACAAAACCAAAAGACAACCGACAGAATGGGAGGAGATATTTGCAAATGACATATCAGATAAAGGGCTAGTATCCAAAATCTATAAAGAACTTATCAAACCCAACACCCAAAGAACAAATGATCCAATCAAGAAATGGGCAGAAGACATGAACAGACATTTTTTCCAAAGAAAACATCCAAATGGCCAACAGACACATGAAAAAGTGCTCAACATCACTCAGCATCAGGGAAATCCAAATCAAAATCTCAATGAGATACCACCTCACGCCAGTCAGAATGGCTAAAATTAGCAAGTCAGGAAATGACAGATGTTGGCAGGGATGCGGAGAAAGGGGAACCCTCCTACACTGTTGGTGGGAATGCAAACTGGTGCAGCCACTCTGGAAAACAGTATGGAGGTTCCTCAAAAAGTTGAAAATAGAGCTACCATACGACCCAGCAATTGCACTCCTGGGTATTTACCCCAAAGATACAAATGTAGGGATCTGAAGGGGTATGTGCACCCCGATGTTTATAGCAGCAATGTCCACAATAGCCAAACTATGGAAAGGGCCAAGATGTCCATCGACAGATGAATGGGTAAAGAAGATGGGGTATATATATATATATACAATGGAATATTATGCAGCCATCAAAAGGAATGAGATCTTGCCATTTGCAACGATGTGGATAGAACTGGAGGATATTATGCTGAGCGAAATAAGTCAATCAGAGAAAGACATGTATCATATGACCTCACTGATATGAGGAATTCTTAATCTCAGGAAACAAACTGAGAGTTGCTGGAGTGGTGGGGAGTGGGAAGGATGGGGTGGCTGGGTGATAGACATTGGGGAGGGTATGTGCTATGGTGAGGGCTGTGAATTGTGTAAGACTGCTGAATCACAGACTGCCAATCACAGTTGACTAGATTGATAATTGAAGCTGTTGAGTTAAATGAGTAGAATGAGACGGAGGCTTAGAGTGTAGCCTTGAAGAACTGCAACAGTTGTGTTGAGGGGGCTGGGAGATGATCAGTTAGGAATATAGCCAAGAGGTCGTTATGCAGTGAAAGAAAAGGGAATGTTTGAAGAAGGAAGAGCCAACTGAACTGTTGAAAACAGCTGAGCAATTCAATTGGCAATGAATTTTTTATTGAAGTTTATTCTTATACAAAATCAGGTCAATAACTAATAAGTTTGAGGGGGAAAAAAGTCTGACTGGTGAATTTGACAATGCAGCTGTCACTGGTGGTGAGATTTTTTTGTTTTTATTTTTGTTTTTTTGTTGATGTTACTTTGGGATTTTAAAATTTTGATTTGAGGGATCCATGTGAGAGGGGAGTGTGCTGAGTATATTGGAATATTCATGTGGTTACACTGGAATATTCATACGTATTTTGTGTTCACTGTACTTTTCCATCTCCCTTTCTAAGGGGAGAGTTGGGTCTTGGCAGTCCCTTGCTTCAGGAGGTTTATTCGGCCTTCCAGAATCTTGTTTTTCCTGTAGTCCATGCTCCTTGAGAAGATTATAAGGGTAGGAGGTGATAGGAGGGGCTCTACCTACTATACTCAAAGCAGGAGGAGCATGGGAAGCTGATACATGTTGCTTTTAGGGATCTTATCAAGATCTCCTCATGCAGTTATAGTGGGATTTGTGTGGATAAAAGCTGATGGATCTTCAGGGTCGTATGACTTTTGTCAGAAAATTATAGGAACAAGGCAGCAAAAGAGTCTGATAATTACTGCCAGGGATGAGCCTACTACATGCTAACTGGTTTGCTTTATCTCACCAGAAATGAAAGTTACCCATGTTCAGCTTGTAGATTCAGACTGGTCTAAAAGTATTCTTTTTTTAATTATCTATCTAAAGCCTTCACTTTAATCTTCTGTGAAATTCATCTGTAATTTTTCTTTACCTTTTTTTCTACACTGAATCATAGTATATTTTGTTGTTTTGATTATATTTCAATTTTTGGAGGATATTCTGCTTTCTCTTTTGTGTTATTTTGCCTAGTCAGGATTAGGACTTTATGAATTTAAAGATTAAGCTATCTGTTTTCAAGTAGTATTATTATTTTTTGCTGCTATGTTGCAGGAAAGAGATATTTATCTCATAAAATAGACCAGCCATTCTCCAAACTGAATCTCAATGTTATCCTCCAATAGTGCATATGATCCCTTGATGTTGTAGTTGATGAATTTATAATAAGCTTATTTAGCACTGGACCTTGAACTACAATTTAGATCAATCCAACATTCAGAATCTGATCATGATATATATATTTGATTGTTGTCCTTGAACATTAACAGTACAAATGTAGATTAATCTTATAGATAATACATGAAATTTTTGTTTCTATTCCCTATTATATACTTGTGTAACTGGACTTATTCATGACTGGCAGTAATTTTGGAACTGTGTTTAATATTTATTTCCTCAGCAGTCTGCAATCTCGCTATGGGCCAACATGTCACAGTGAGCACAATATTCACAGTGACTTGCACAGTGTCTGGAAAATAACAAACCTCAATCAATATTTATTGAATGAATGAGTGGATGGATGGATGAGTTGTATTTTCTATTTAAAGCACTTTTCCCAATTCTCTAAAGTGTTAAGATAGTTTCCAAATAAATAACTTTTGTTTTTTAATTGAATTCTTATTCTTTCATTTATTCATTCATTTATTTAGTGTTTATTTAAAACCTGGTTTGTGCCAGGCATAGTGCTGGTAGCCCCTTTCACAATTCACAATGTAATATGCACTCTCATCATACTTAGAAACCAACTACAGTGACTGCCAAAGGAAATTTCTGGACACGGAGGATGTTTGGCTATGCAAACAGTGGCTTTCCTCCTTTCCATGTGTCCTAGAAAGAAATTCAGAGAAAGAAATGGCATAACGATTCAATTGCGAATATGTTTTAGAGATTATATGTAAGGGAACTACACTGGCCATGGTGTAGTTATAAATGAGTCCTGGGAAAGGTTTGACAAGAACACTTGTTTGGATCAAACAGTCCTGTTATGCAAAAGACAGATTGCTGGAAAGGAACCCCAGCCAGGAGGTTCACTTACTAGTGACCGCTCTTATTAAAGTAGGAATAGTCAAAAAATATTTTATTTAGTGTGATATTTATATCACCCTTGCTATTATGGACACACAGCTGGACTCTTCCAATTTAACTCAGGAGAAAGGCCACCCGGATCCACTTGAAAGCATGTGTACGTGTTATGCTGCTCTTCTTAGTTGTTAGCTCACAGAACAGGTAAATCAACATTTACTGAGAGTAGAGGCCCTTGCTAGGGTTTTATATATCTTCTCACATTTTATCCTTTAAAAATTGCTATGCAGCAACTTGTAATAGTTCTGCATAAAGATGAGAAAATTGAAACCCAGCGATTCTAATTTGCATCGGTCACACAGCTGCTAAATCAGGAGAATTTTATTCCAGGTCACTGGTAGTCAAAATTTCACGTTTGTCCTATTATGCACATTGGTCAGATAGGCACATACCTGTTCTAATCCTTAAAGAAAACTAGTGTATAACAAAGTGAATGTATCGATGTCTAATATCCATTGCCTAAACAGACCTCCTTCCGGAATGAAAGCTGGTTCAATATTAGGAAATATGCATACATTCATTCATTCACAAAGGGATGTGTATGCCTCTATGTCACCCCTCGTTCATTGATGAGAACATTAAAGCCTAGAAAGAAATTTAGACTTTGCTTCTTATTTTGAGGTTAACAAACTAGAACAGAAAGAAAAAAGACCTGAGGGGTTGATACATGGGACAGATATATTTCAGATAAACTTCTCTAAGACACATGAAGAAAGTGGGGAATAACCTGAGGGAAACGGAGCAGCAGGGATCAGCCATGGTCATTTAGCAGTAGCAAGAATACTAATAACAGTGATTATAATCTTGTTGTAGTAGTTGCCAGTTTCTATTGGGTGCTAGGTCGGGCAGTTTTGAGGTGATGTCAGTAATTCTCATGTTGAACTTATGAGGTAGTTCTTAGTCATATTAGTTTTCAGATGTGAAACTGTGTCTAGGAAATTTTCAGAGTTAAGGGATGTGCCCACAGTTCAGTGACGTGCTCCTAAGTGTTTAACCATCGGCTCTGTTGAAAAATAAATGTTCGCATATATATTCACACATATATAATTATATTTATAGATAAATTCACATATCTACATAACGTCATTATAATTTTTACTTATGTAAAAGATGTGTGGCACACAATTTACAAATAACAATAAACTCTAAAATATTGTCAATTCCACATGGCCAATTAAGTCTCACAGATTACTCCCTTGGATTTTTGTTGAAC
Source organism: Phoca vitulina (assembly GCF_004348235.1). NCBI lineage: Eukaryota > Metazoa > Chordata > Mammalia > Carnivora > Phocidae > Phoca > Phoca vitulina. The sequence continues at coordinate 44,999,752 of NW_022589704.1, forward strand.
TCTGTATCCATAGCCAATCTATCATTGGAAATGATGGATAAACATGATTCTGACACCAATGCTGTTTTACATTTTCATTTATATTAATGAGTAAGACCAAGTGAGATAATAAAGACACATATCAGAAATTCATTCATTGGTCAATGCCTCCAGCAACTCTTTTTTGCTGAATCTCATACTAGCTTTTGAATACTGGAAGAGTATTTCTTTAATTGTTTTTGTGCTATTCAAAATATTAAAAAGCTACATAACTGACTTAGTTTTAAGTTTAATCTGTATTATTAACATTTCTTCGATCATTTTCTTAAGTCTAGCCAATCAACAAAACAATAAATCAAACCCCAATTTATGGATGGCATTTGTTGATTTCCATAGTCTAAATACTCCCACCAGCAGCCAGTGGAACCCGATGTGAGCCAGCTTCAGCAAAATTTAGAAAGGGAGAAAAGTTCATCTTAGCCTATTCAGATATTATGCTGATTTCAAATAATATGTAGGGATTTTTTTTTAATTTTAAAATTTTTGATATGCTCTCGAATTTGCAAGAATAGTATGAAGAGCTCCTACATACCCCTCAGCAATTGTTTTATGTTTCTGCCTAATTTGCTTTATTATTTCTGCCTGAATCTGTCTCCTTTCTTCCTTTCTCTGTCTCTCTCTCTCTCCTTGGTCAATCTTGGAATTACTTATCACTTTCATTAATCTTTTCAAAGAACCAAACTTTGACTTTGTTAATTTTGTCTTTTTTCTCACACTATATTACTGATGTTTGCCATTATTTTCTTTATTCTATTTAATTTGCATTTCCTTTCCAGCCTCTTAAGGGAAAAAGTTGAGAATAGATTTTAGACTATTCTTCTTTAATATAAACATCTAAAGCTACAAATTTCCCCTAAACACAACTTTAAATTTATGCAGCAATTTTTTGTGGTGTATTTTCATTATCATTCTCTTTGAAATATTTTCTAATTTTCTTGCAATTTGTTTTTGAGCTGTGAGTTACCTAGTAGTGTGTCAAATTTCAAAATAATTGGGGAGTTCCTAGAGATCTCATGGATACTGATTTCTAATTCAGTCCTCTATTACTTTTTCAGCTATAACTATTTACATTATTTTTAGTGGTTGTCCTAAGGATTGCAATATGCATTCTTTATTTTAGAATTAACATTGTACTTTAATAAAAGGTAATAACTTTGTAATAGCAAAGTTCCTTTTATCTGGTCACTGATATTGTCATATATATTCCAGCTTCTTGCTTATAGTACAAATCTTACAACAGTGCTGTTATTTTCATTCAGTTATATGCCTTTCAAGGAAGTTATGATAAAATAGCCTTTTGTATTCTCTTATATTTACCATTTCTAGTTTTCTATATTCTTTCCTGTAGAACAAAGTATTTATCTGGTTTCTATTCCCCTTAGCCAGAAGAATTCTTTTAGCTTTTCTCTTATTACAGAACTACTAGAAATACATTTTGTCCATTTTAATCTGAAAACTTCTTTATTTTTCCTTTCGTATCTAAAGGATATTTTTACTGGATATGGTGTTGGTGGTCATCGATATTTTTGTTATTATTGTTGTTTGTTTCAGAATTTAAGGATACAATTCCATGGTGATAAAACTTAAGTTTTATTTTGTTTGTTAAAAGGAAGCCAACTTTTATTCATTGATTTTTCCCTGAATATAATGTGTAATTTTTTTCTATCTACTTTAAAATTTTTATTTTCATTTTTGCTTTACCATCAGTTTGGTTATGATGGATCTGGGTGTAGTTTCCTTTGTATTTATATGGTATGTAGTTCCTAGAGTTTCTTGGATTTGTGCATTTGTGGGTGTTTGTGTTTTACCATATTTGGTAATGTTTGGCCATATTTCTTCAATGTCCATATTTATATCATCTATATCTATATGCTATAGTAGAGGAGTAAGCCATATTGATATTTTGAGATAAAGCATTCCAGACAGAAGGGAGAGTCCATGCAAAAGGCCCTACAATAAAAGCATGCCTGGCATGTTTGTGGAACATGGAGGAAGCATGGACAATGAGCTATGAGTAAAGCGGGAATACAGTAAAAGTTAAAGAACCCACATCATATAGGATTTTTCAGTCTTTTTAACAGAACTTTGGCTCATAAAGTTTAGGAGGAGAACCACTAAGAGGGTTTGAATAGAGGAGTAATACTGCTTTCATAAAGGTATTACTCTGGCTTCTATATTGAGAATGTATTACAGTTGTGGGGGAGAGAGGAAATGATAAAGAGAAGTTACTTCAGTAACTCAGGCAAGATATATAATAGAATGTAGTGTTGAAGCTGATGAGAAGCAGTAAGATTCTAAATATATTCTAAGGATAGACCCAACTGGGTTTCTTGACAGTTTGAATCTAGATAGTAAGGAAAAGAAAGAAATCATAAGTGATTTTAAAGTTTTTGTTCTGAAAACAAAAAGGATAGCTTTGTCTTCAATTTAGAAAGGGTAGACTTCAGATGGATCAGTTTTGGGTGGGAGGAGGTCAAGAGTAGATTTTAGACTTAAATTTGAGATATCTGTTAGATTGCTAAGACAATGTATCAAGTAGATAGTTGCATATACCATATAAGTGTTTCAGATTCAAGAGAGAGATCTGGGTTGGAAACATAAACTTGAAAGACCTCAGTATATCAATTTATAACCATGATTGGATAAAAATCACCAAAGTAGTAAGTATAAGCAGAGTAAAAGAATAGAACCAAGAACTGAGAACAGGGCTCAGAATTGAAGTAAATGAGAACCCAGTAAAATAACCTGAGATTGGCAGTGAGATAGGAAGTCAAGTGAAGAAAATATATTAAGGAGGTGAGGGTGATCGGCTTTATTTGAGGCTCCTGATCAGTGATTTAAAATGAGGGCTGTGAATTAGCAATTGGATATAGCAATGTAAACGTCATTACTGATAAAGGCAGCTCTGGTGGAGTAATAGGAGTGAAAGTTTGATTGTGTGACATTCAGAGAGTATACTGGGGGGAAAGTTGAGTAACTTTTTTGAGAGGTTGCTGTAAAGGAAAGTAGATGAATGGATCTGTTGCTGGCAGGGAAAGTGAGGTCATAAAAAGGTTATTTTTAAAATTTAAAGTTTTTTTTTTTTACATTTTTTTATTACGTTATGTTAATCACCATACATTATATCATTAGTTTTTGATGTAGTGTTCCATGATTCATTGTTTGCGTATAACACCCAGTGCTCCATTCAGTACGTGCCCTCTTTAATACCCATCACTGGGCTAACCCATCCTCCTACCCCCCTCCCCTCTAGAACCCTCAGTTTGTTTCTCAGAGTCCATAGTCTCTCATGGTTTGTCTTCCCCTTCGATTTCCCCCCCTTCATTTTTCCCTTCCTGCTATCTTCTTCTTTTTTTTTTTTTTTTTAACATAATAATGTATTATTTGTTTCAGAGGTACAGGTCTGTGTGATTCAACAGTCTTACACAATTCACAGCCCTCACCATAGCACATACCCTCCCCAATGTCTATCACCCAGCCACCCCAACCCTCCCACCCCCCACTACCAGCAACCCTCAGTTTGTTTCCTGAGATTAAGAATTCCTCGTATCAGTGAGATCATATGATACATGTCTTTCTCTGATTGACTTATTTCGCTTAGCATAATACCCTCTAGTTCTATCCACGTCACTGCAAATGGCAAAAATTCATTTTTTGATGGCTGCATAATATTCCATTGTATATATATACCACATCTTCTTTATCCATTCATCTGTTGATGGACATTTTGGCTCTTTCCATAGAAACATAGAAATGTTAACTCTTCTTGATATGCTGTAACTTAAATACTATGAGTAAAATTAACAACACTTAAATAGTATGATATAAAATCAATATACCTTGTGTTAACACAATAGGGTAATAAGAGAGGGATGAAAACATATGCATGCACATACACAAATGTGTTCATAGCAAAATAAGAAGAAAATACTCATGACAATTAGTATCCTCATTTCTGTAACTGGTCACATGATCATAGCTGTTATTTAGAGCCAATTCATTCCATTACCCATTCTGTATTCCCTTTGCTTTCAGCAAGCACCAAGGCTGGTCATGGTTCTTTACCTGGTTGGGTGACCTAAACCTTCATTCCTAAGGGATCTGGGTTATTAATATTTCTCCCTAGATTGGGTTGATGTAGTTTTCTATTGACTTTAGTTGCAGGACATGTTAATAATAGGCAATATTGTTACTCCTTCCTTTGCCTATTGATTCAGAGGAGCCCAGAATGTCTGAGTATCGGTCTTAACTTCCAGTTCAATGGATCATTGTTGTGTTCCCTGGTGGAAGCATCCCTCTCTCCAAAACTAACACCATTAAGCAGCAGGGCATAAAGTCATGAAAACAGGAAACAAACTTTTGCTAATGGGTCACTAAAGGTAACAGTGAAGGATGCCACTCTCATTCCCACCCCTTGATTCTTGGACCCATGAATCCTGGTATTGGAGAAACAGCACCACATATTGGACACTGATTCAGAGCATGTACAGCCTTCTGAAGAACCTTTCACCAGCTCTGCAAGGTATTTCCATTCAACTGGTACTGTGACCAAGTCTTCAAAAATCCATTCTACAATTCTGCCAAGCCAGCTGCTTCAGGATGATTAAAAACATGGTAAAACCACTGAATTCCATGAGCATGGGCCCATTGCAATACTTCTTTTGCTGTGAAGTGACTTCCTGATTAGAAGCAATGCTGTGTGGAATACCATGATGGAAGATAAGGCATTCTATAAATCCATGGATGGCAGTTTTGGCAGAAGCATTGAATACAGGGAAGACAAATATGTGTAACCATATCCTTTAAAGCTAGGATTTCAGAACTGTGGCATACTGGTGAGAAGACAGCGCAGAGCAGATGGACTCTGTGCATGTTTGTATTCACATGTGCACTTCTCAAGTCAATCCAGGCATCAAGAGACTCTGGTTTTAGTCACTTTGCCATTAACCAGCTGATGAGTGAACCAGCAAGTCTGTGAACCATTCTTGGCCCATTTACCTCTATTGTAAATGAGAGGATTAGACTAGAAAGTTTCTAATGGCTCTGCTTTAACATTCTCACAGCCTGTGGACAAACCACTTACCTGCTTGTATGTTGCTGAAGGCTTCTGAAAAAAGATTACTCCAAAGTTTTTAAATCCTAAAGAATTAAATTCAACTTAATTCAAAGAAGGCACTTGAATATTTTATGCCTCTTATAGGGCTACCAATAAAAGTTCATCCAATTCAACAAACATTTATTGTGCAAAGGATACTTGGTATAATAGGCACTAGGAAAATCATCATTATGTGACATATACAGACATAGCTTCAATTCTAATCATGTTGCATTTTGTACACTTATCTGTCATTTCACAGTAGCTCTGGGGGAGTATGTAAATATATCATATGCATAGCATAATTTTACTATAGAAATGCTTTGGGTTGTTTTTCTTCTTCATTTTAACCTGTTTTGATAAGATTATCCAGCTCAAAACTACACTATTATTAAAATGTTCAGTGTCATCATTGGTGCTCTATAATTTTGTTTTCCATTAAATATTTTTTCAAGGACAATTAGCACTATTCTATTATATCTTGAGGCATTAAAGCATTTTGATTAAGAACATGAGTTTAGGTTATAGGTCTGAGTCCTGACTTTGCCACTTGGTAGCAACAATCTTGGGTGGGATATATAAAATTTCTGTATCTCATTTCCTTATGCACACAATCTGGATAGAAATACACCCACTCCTTGGGGATATTGTGAGGATTCAACGGATTATTCTATTTGGAGTATTGAGGACAATGGTAAGAGCTCAAGGAACATTAACTATTATTATTTCCATCTTTTCCTGCTCTTATTTTATAATGAAAGTCAGTGGGGAGATAGAATTCATAAACCCACTTGACTCTAAAGTAATTTTGTTGGATACACTAATTTTATTTAGAAATTTTTATAACATATATATAGTATATATCAGATATGGATTAATGTTATAACATACATCAAAGATGGATTATACTGGGCTTGATAAATAATTTTGCTCAATGATGGATCATTGTATGCTGATGTGAGCTCCTGTTTTCCTACCAAGGCCAAAACTTTTAATCGTCTTATTTGTGTAAAAACTTGGCTCTTTGAAAACAGAAAGGAATTTTCCAGAGACACAGTGATTTACTTCACATCAGAGCAGGAAGGAGAACATATAAACTATGATTTAATGATGCTCTTTGCAGCTGGGCAGCCTGACTTGGAGGGGAAATGAGGGATTAGTTGATGAGCTAGAAAGAGCAAGCAGGTGTGTGTACTTAAGTATGGTGTGGAGTAGGGAAAGAAAGGGGGAGCAGGTGTGAAAAGGTGGGATTGGAGCATCCTGGGAAGACCACAGCCAGAAGTGTGTTTTGAGGTGAGTTATATTGAGATAAAGCTTAGTGAGCAGTTATTTCCAAATTCACACTCGTAGTTGAGACATGGCAGTACCAGAAAATGCTGATGTGTGCATTTGGGAAAATTGTTTGGAAATGATTCATTTTTGTTTAGACCGAGACACAGGATCAGAGCTGGAAGGGACCTAAAAATTCTGTCTCCAAAATCATCCAAAACAGATGATGATTGTCTATGTTAATTATAAAGCCTCCAAGGGAGACTTTCCACCATCTAATGAAACTTCAAATTATAAGCAACAGCCATCATCAACATATGTACATTTCAGTAGTTATTAAGGCAAATATGAAAACAATGGTATTTAAATTAACATTTGCATCACACTAGACAATCCTATCATATCCTACTTTCTCCTGCTGTAATTTATTTCAGTCATCAATTTGAAATGAAAAGGATTTTCATTGCTTTGTTTCAAATTAGAGAATGTAGGAGGTTTGTGCCTGCCTCATTTGTCCTGCTGGCTTTGATGTCTTGACTTTTGTTCTCAAAAGCTCAATTTTAGTATTAGGCTCCTGGGCCAATTGCATCTGTCATTCTCTAGTCATGATAATTGTTAAGGGATGGAAAACCATAACGAAGTTAAGATGTTGCCTTGTCTATCATCTTGAATTATTGTCTTAAAAGACTTTGCAGAGGAGGTAGAGATGAAAGAGTAAATAACAAAGCAAAGGGCCAAATCAAAAAAAAAAAAAAAAATCAACAAAGACAGAAGAGTCAGAATAAGGATATTTTAAAATATGTTTGAGGGAAGTTTTGTCCATGGAAATTTAGAGACTGTTTCTATAAAATTATTGTCACATTCAAATAATTTGTTTGGAACCCGAGCCATTCTTTTCTTTGGTGAAACTTATTACTACCTTTGCCATGAGACTTAAAACCAGAGCCTGGACTTCTGGCTGATTTCTGCATTTACTTTTCCTGAAATCCCTATGCATAGACTATAAAGATAGGTGTTGGCTCCAGTGGGCCATTACATTATAGTCATGAGAAACCTTGAGAAGCAAGGAAAGCTAAGTCATAAGGATATAAAAACACAGTGAAGTTCCTTTTCCTAGTGGTTAAAAAATGAGTAATAGGCATGGTGGTTTCTCTTAGGAAAACCACTAGTTTGCATTCCTACTCCTATTATTCTACTTTCTTCATCTGAAATATGTTTCTTGCCACTGTACAGTTAACTCTTCACCCTATTTTTCAGTCTATAGTGGCAAACTGGGCACATACTTGCTTCTCTCCTCCATCCATAGATCCTGTTGAATGGCACTAAAGATATAAAACATAATGAGTCCCTGGGACCACTGTAAACAAGAGAGGATTCCTCTAGCAAACTAGAGATTTTACAAACTTTTGGAACTCTGAAAGTGGAAGGGGTTATACTAATAGATAAATCAGATGGGTGAAAAAAGTCACGGCTTGGAACAGATGCAGGAGTAAGATGCTGCAGATGAGGGAAAAGCTCTTCCTAGCTGAGCTCCAGAGAAATTCCAAGTTTGGAGCTGGCAGACAACAAATGGCAGAAATCCATATGATCTCAGTTGGCTCCTTAACTTCTGGGGCCGTTTTGGAGCAGCATTCTAGAACATTTGTTCACAGATGGAAATGCAAGATTTACCTTCTAGACAGAATGAGTAATAGATTTGGGGAGGGATCAGTCATAGTCTGTGTAGTAAGGTGAAGGAAGTAAAGAAGAACCTGAAAGGACACCATGTTACCACAATACTATAGGAAGAGACAGTGCCTGTAAGAAGTATATTGTGGAAAAGTCTACTTCCAAAACAACATATACTTTACTTTGGCATTTGTGGAGTTCTTGAGCTAGCCTTTCTACTCCCAGGTATGTACCACAAAGAAAAGCCTGATTTTCAATAGGATCCATTAACTTACATGAAGATTACAGCCATTCCTGTTTAGGTTGACAGACATACACTACTGAAAAGGAAAAGCCTGATAGCAATTTATGCTGAGTCAGATCAAATTCTGTTTATGAATATGAATCATTAACCAAGGACTCTTAGACCTCTGCGGAATACTTAACAGCCTGGAAAAGAAAGACCAAGATGGGCAATCAAAACAACAGATCCCAGATATGGAAATAATGCAAGAAATAGTAGAGAATTAAAAAATTTGAGTATGTATCCTTAGAAATATTTGAGGGACTATATCATTCATAAAGCACAAACAAGATACTAGGGAATAGGAGTAATCACAGACCAAGAAAAACTCTTAAAAAATTTAAAAATATGCAGAAAAAATTAAAATAGTATCGATCTAATTTTAAAAAAAGAATTAGGAAATTGGAAACAAAGTGGAGCAAAATGATCAGACCTCAACAGAAAAAGAAAAAAAGATGAAAAAGAGTTTATAGATATGGAAGATGCAGAGAACCCATATTCTAGCACATACTACAGACGGCACAGATAGAGAAAATGGGATGAGGATAAGGATAATCAAATAAACAACTGATCAGAAGCCACAGGGAGAAGGGATATTTGAGCAAGAAGATGAAAGGATCTTGCAGATAACTGTGGGATAAGCATTCCAGGCAGAGAGGGCTATCTCTGAGAAGACCCAAAGGTAAGAAAATGCCTGGCTTATTTGAAAACAGCAAGGAAGTTATTGCAACTAGAGCTAAGTAACCAACAGTGAGGGTAATTGGACATGAGGTAAAAGAAGTAACTGGGGCCAGAGTTTCTTGGTCTCTTTTACTCTTGCCAACTCACCCTAAGGTGAATAGGGAGCAATTGGATGGTTTTGAACAAAATAATGACATAATCTGACCTACTTTTTAGAAGGATGACATTGGCTGCTATTCTTGATTAAAGTACATTTTGAATAACTTTTTTTTTTCCACGAGGACTACGTGGGTTACACTCTGAGTCCTTGAGGATTTGAAACTATCTTTCTATTGCTTGTATTGTATGAGTAATAATGTCTTGGGTCCTAAACTTTTCATTTGAAAACTCAATAGATATGCTAGTGTCTTCCAGCTTTTAATGTGGTAGAGGAGAAAAATGAGATGATTCTCATTGTGTGTGTGTGTGTGTGTGGAGATAACATTTTTTCTTATCTTTTATTTTTTCTATCTTTTTATAGAAACCTCTGTTACTACTTACCTTTGAACCTCAAATATTTCACCAGTGATATCTAAGCAGTCACCATTTACCTTTAACTTCATATGTAAATCCACATCTCTTATAGTAGTACTACTACATTGATGTGGCTCTTTTTTTTTTTAAAGATTTTATTTATTTGAGAGAGCAAGAGAGGGAGCATGAGCAGGGGGAGGAGCAGAGGGACAAGCAGACTCCCCACTGAGCAGGAAGCCAGACAGGACACTGCGCTCCATCCCAGGACCCTGAGATCATGACCTGAGCCAAAGTCAGACACTTAACCAACTGAGCCATCCACCCAGGCGCCCCTTGATTTGGCTCTTACCATGTGTAATTATCTTATTTAATCCTCACAACAACCCAGTGAAGCAGCTGCAATTATTATCTCCATTTTACAGGTGAGGTAAGTGAAGCATAGAGTGATCCATGTCTCCTTATAGCTCTCGACACAATGCATTGTGTAATTGACACCTTCCCTTGCTGGTTGAGTCTCCCTGGGGCTCTGAATGGGTTGAATCTTGCTCATGTGTGAAACTTGTTACATGGAAAAGATGGGGGGGGGGGGCGGTTCCCAACGGAGGGAAGCCAGCCTGACTGTGGGGAAAGCAGGATCACTGTGGGGAAAGGAACGTTAAGAATGTCAGGGGCTTTCTCAGCATCAGCCCAGCCCCCCAGAGAAACAGTAGCTGTCTGCTCAGGTGAAACATTGATGTGGGGCCAAAGACAGAGTGAGCCCTTTTGAGCTCTACATTCCAGCCTTTCTTTAGCTCACAACAGTTTTGTTTCTTATAAATACCTGCATACTTTTACATAAGACTATCTGATGTTATTTCCTGAAGCATATCTTATCCAAGACATGTTTGGTTGTGAATGGTACTGGTTTAAGTACATAATGGATCAGAGGAGATGGCTATTGTGGTAGACAGTTTTGGCTGCCTACTCAGCCACTCCCAAACCTTACTTTTCTGCTAACTGAAATCAAGTCTGTTTAAGTGGTGGACTGAGAGGTCTTGATCTCCAGGAAATAAGGCAATCTGCCAAAACTAGGAAATGAATTGTGATTAGTTTACACCAGTCGTGTAACTTTATTCTCACTTGATAGAAACTCATTTTTCTAAACTTCTTGCAGATGGGAGTGATCAAGTGATTAGAGAGAAATTCTCCTGAAGGAGGTTACTCGAGAAAAAAAAAAATTTTTCCAATAAAAGAGACAAATATGAGACTAGTGTTACATGAACCTCCTCTTTCCTTTTCTTCCTACTTTGAAGATGAACATTATAATGTCTTGAGCTATGGTAAGAATCTATTAATCAAAAGACAAATAGGAAATATAAAAATATGGTGGAGAAGAAAGTGAGAAAGAGCCTGGATCCTTGATGACATCCTTGAGCTGCTGGACCAATATTGAGAGAATTTTTGTTAAGTAAATAATAAACATTTTTATGGTTAAACAGTCAGGTGTTCTGTTATCTATAGTCAAAGATTTCCTAACCAACATAACCATTTAGAGAATAGTATTTGATGAGAATATTGGCAGAGAATATTAGATATTTTAAACAAAAAAATCAATTTCCTTATTAATGGATATATTTTAGGCACCCTGTTTTTAGCTATTCGGCACACAGACTATATAAAACAATAAACATGGAAATCTATCTATTTATTATGTTTTGGACTACTATGCTTTTGAATTTGTCATTAATGACAAAAGTCAACTTTGGACACCAACCTTGAAGTGTTGGTTCTGGTTGCCTGTGTTTGTTATAGATAACTACATAGCAGAGCCCATTGGAAAATCTAATTCCAGTTTGATTGGGAGCAATAGTTACAGGGTAATTCATCCTTGCATATTTGATTCTGGAATATGCTTTTTCTATTGAAATTTTTTTTCTTCTATCTATTTAACCATTTAAGTGAATTTAGATGCTTTTAGAATCTTTGTCATGGGTGGTGGCAATATTTTAACACTCCTCATATATAAACAGGCACATAGACAAGAGATTGGTTATCAGTCAAAATCAAACGTAAATATTTAGCTTCTTGATTGGAGCTGGGGCCGAATGTTGCACACATGGAGAGGAAAATATATACCACCAGCACATTCACAGAACGTTGCTAGAAGTGGGTGAAATAACAAACTCAGTTTGTTATTTGATGTGTCAGCTATGTAAGGTAATGTGCAAATGTGCTAAAGTAAGGTAATGTGCAAAAACTTTAAGAACCATAAAGAAATTCTTTAAACGTATGTTCTTCAGGGTTGGCTAAGTTCTTTGAGGACTACTCTTCCTGCTTCTAATTCTACAACTTAAGAGGGGGAAAAATGAAAAAAAATTCAGGGGTTATCCACATGATTATTGATGAACTGGAAATAAAAGTGATGAGTAAAGTCTAAGGGATCTTTATTGTTTAGTCTTGATTGAACACTGAGAGATGAGCCTGATCTCTAAGTCTATAAAAGATGAATATACAAAGGAGAGGAGCCAACTGTTCTCCTTCACTGGTGACTGAAAAGGCAAAAACGGGCTTCCTTTGTGATTGTCTTGTGGACCTAGGCCTGGGCAAAATATAACGTTTGCATAACTTGGGGATAATGTGCCACTCTTTTTTTCAAAAGGATATTCTAGGATGTTTTGACCTTTGAAGAGAGCTTTCAACTCTATTTCATGGTTCTAAAAGAGAACGAAGTTATGTTTAAATAAGATAAAAGAATAAGTATGAGGGGGGAAAAAGCTATCAGAATGTCAATAATAAAACACAGCCTCAGACTAGTCATTACTGCTTGTTCCTCTTTGAAAAATTTTATAAATCTAAAAGTAAAAAATAATGTCAGGTGGGAAGAGATCAGTTTGAAGGTTAATAAAGTTTACAGGTACTTATAAATTATAAAATTATGCCATCTCAAATATCCTATTACTAATACATGAGCTTAATATGCTACGATTAAATTGGAGATTTAACTATTGGCATACCTTCCTCTTACCACTGAATGTGGATGATGGGCTATCACTAACATATCTCAAAAACCTCTGCTAGGGAATTCTGTCTGGCGTGGTATTAGTCACAGTCTAGGTGAGAAGCTACTCTCAGGTCACCGCACCCGGATGGCACAAAATATCCACTGACACACGTTTTGACAATTCATTTCTTTCACTTACCAAATGTTTCTGGCTGTTGGCAACGCCAGCCCTCCCAAAAGCTCCACCCTCACAATTTGGGTTAGACATTTCTATCATTCTCAAAAAAGTTTCATGGTCTAGCTATCGTTGAGATTAAGGGCTGGGTCTAACATAATTTGATTTGTCAAACAGTCAGATCTTGACAGAAAAAAAAAAAAAAAGGCATGCTCATGGGAAAGCTGGCAGATTTACTTCCAGTTCCAGCCAAAAAACAGTCTTTCTCACATAATGTCAGTGTGTCCAGTTCAACCCAGGTCAGAAACCAGAAATGCAAAACATTCACCAATGTTTCTGGACTTCCAGAAATCAGCCAATGCTTGGGTGGCTGAGAATGTATTTATTTAAGCATGATCCTACTCTAAAACCATCTACCCTGCCTGATTGTTCGAGGCTATGGAAAGTAGAGTGTCCGCAGAGAATGACTCTGTAATGCAGTAATAGAAGTTCTTTTGTTTTCTATATATTTCCATGTCTTGTTTTATTATCTGGAGAATTCCATGATATCATTAGACTTGAACATTTACATCTTACCAATTTTTATTAGTCAAAACAAAATTTAATATTTAATTTCTTGATTCAATAAGCATATTGGTGAGAAAAGAGTATACATACGCTTTGAACAACCATGAAGAACTTTTTTTGGTAGTGCTATATGTTTGACTCTCAAAAATAATGAACACACAGTAAAAGATGTTGCAAATGTGCTTTTAATTGCTAACTAGTACTTAACTTGTCTTACAAGATTTGGGCAATATTTATGTAGACTAAACATACAAAAATTCTTACATAAAAATATAGTGGTTTTTTTTCCTCTCTCCACCAATGTATGCAATAAATGACGGTTAGCTTTGTTCTAAATACATAGCCAAACCCAGATTATAATATGAAGCCCAGAAAATGTGAAGATCTCTATGTCAAAGTTTCTGAGAGTCTCTCCTGTTTCAGAGACATATTTTCCAGTTTCCTTCATGTTTGTGTAAATTCCTTCTTTCAAATCAAGAAAAGTAGTTTTTAGGAATTATGTACTGTATGTAGGTTAGTGTATTCACATGCACACAAGCTACTTGCTACAATTTTCTTCAAAATTTATTGGAATTTTTGGAAATGTACTTAGACATTTTATAGAAGCTGAGCAAAAGTTGTATTGAAAATGTATTGAGGTATTTTATGGAATTTGAGCAAAAGTGGAATAACCAGGAAGAAAGCTGTCAGTATGGTGACATGAGTAGCATGTCTTGATACAAGCAATGGAGCATGAGGGGTCGAGGGACATGAGCAGTAGCGATGTCAGCAAGGGGACATGAACAGTGGTATTTGAATGACATTCCTTCTAATGTTCCACCATCAAGGTGACTCAGAGACTGTTTTCTTTGACTCTTAGTTCAAAATCTTGAACAAAAGTATCTGATTAATCACTGGCTCAACAAAGATAGAAGGAATATGGACTTGGTACTCACTCTATAATTTACTACATGTATGAACTTTACTATTGAGTCATGAAATAGACGCTCAATATCGGAGAAAGGAACAAGAACATATCAAGATATGATATCAGCAAGAGTGGCAATGTTCAGTAGAGACCCACATACTAAGAATTACAAAAAGTTTATTATTTGAATTAATATCTCATTAATTTTGATTCTGCACCCATGAGAAGGAAAATAAATCACTTTATGGGGTCCCTTATTGTTAGTTGGGAGATTGCAAGTAGTAATGAGAGGTGAGAATTATTTAGTTAATTCATAGTTCTATAACACTGTGAAATCACTGGACTAAGAAAACTACTTTCATTTTCTATTAAATTTCTGTATCATGTATGTAGTTTTTAGAGATAACATTATTTAAAGGTGGAAACACATTGAGTAGGTAGTGAAAGATAACATCTCTGTTGAAAAATAACAAGGATTTGAAATTCCTTTTTTTCTTCCTTCTCTGCCTCTTCCTATTTTCCTCTTTTAAAAGTAACTCCTTTTAATTTATAAAAGAAGTAAAAACATTTTTAGCTAGGCTTTTTTAGTTAAAGGAAACTCAAACCATTATATATAATACGCTATATACAACAATCATTTAGTAAATATCCATTCATTCTCAAACATTTTCTTGTAGCAACAAACTCTATAGTCCATGTATTATTTGGTAGAGAAACTATGGATGAGATCTACTAGTACAGCAGGGCCTTTTTTGTTGTTGATATTGTTTACTTGTTTTGGTTTTTTTTACTAGCTAAAATGACTTGTTGCTTTGTAAAAAACTCATATTTTCTTTTTCTTAATATGCAAACATTAAAAATAATTGTCTTCTTACTTAAAAGTTATTTGTCAATTTCATGCGTGGATGAATTAAAGAATTGTTTTAAGTCTGTTTTAAGTGTTAGTATCGCTAGTCTTCTCTTTTACAAACACATGAGGTTTTTGCTTTATTGGACAACTTAATTCTGAAAGAAACCAAAGTAGAAGAAAATCAGGCATATCTGCATTAGTTTACACATATAAAAACTAATTTCATGGATTCTCAAGTATCTCAGAAATTTTATTTTGTGCCACATTTTCTTTTAAATAGTAATGTTAATGACTACAATTAATTGAGAATGTTTTGTTATAATAATGGCTAACAAAATGATATATATTAGCAAAGGAGTCTGATTAAATTTAGTACTTCGACTTTACAATGTTGCAAAGCAATTATATTGTTGATACTTCACATCATAAAACTCTACTTATTTCTTTAGGTAAAGGAAAGGAGGAAAAATGTATTTATATGTATTTCTAATTTCTTAGTCAATTTGCCATACTTGTACAGTACAATAAAGAGTTGTTTTTCAACTCTAGAACATTACTTTTCCTTAGAGGAGTTGGGGGGAAGGAAAGGCAGTGGGCAAGTTTACTGGCAATACTATCTGATTTCATCGTGGTTCTAATTTAATTCACATATGTCTGAATTCAAAAGGCAGCTGTTTTAAGTAAGACTAAAGGACTTTTTGTTGGTAATCCCTGAGGATTTAAGTAATTCCAGTTGAATCATCTGAGACTTTATTTCCTTTCCCTTCTCTGTTCCCCACACCCTCACCCCCCTTTCTTTGCTCAGGTCTTATATTGTGCCAAATGCATGGGCTTTAAAACTTCCTCAGGTCATCTCTAAAAAACATAATTGATTTTGAACATGATCATTAAGCTTCATTAACAACTGACAGTATGATAATGGATCTAGTTGACAGCAATAGTCAATATTGACCACTAAGGCTTTTCATGTAACAGAGCAACCATGACTTTTGACTGTTTTCAAGTTATCTAAAAATCATAATCATTCTTAATAATGATGGCAACTTGTTCCTAAAATTTACTTGTTAAATTTAAATATCTCTGTATTGTATTTATTTTGTAGTGGTGGTACTTATTTGCCCACATAAACGGCTTTTTAAAAACATTTTTTATTTTTTATTTTTTAAAGATTTATTTATTTGAGAGAAAGAGAGGGAAAGCATGCAAGTGGGGGAGGAGCAGAGGGAGAGGAAGAGAATCCCCAGCAGATTCCCTGCTGAGTACAGAGCCCCATGTGGGGGCCCATCTCAGGACCCTGAGATCAAGACCTGAGCCATACCAAGAGTCGGCTGCTTAACAGACTGAGCCACGCAGGCGCCCCCATAAATGGCTTTTTGAAAAACAGGTCATTGGGGCGCCTGGGTGGCTCAGTCGTTAAGCGTCTGCCTTCGGCTCAGGTCATGATCCCAGGGTCCTGGGATCGAGCCCCGCATCGGGCTCCCTGCTCAGCGGGAAGCCTGCTTCTCCCTCTTCCACTCCCCCTGCTTGTGTTCCCTCTCTCGCTGTGTCTCTCTCTGTCAAATAAATAAATAAAATCTTAAAAAAAAAAAAAAAAAACAGGTCATGTTCATCAATGTGCTAGCAAGTTTTGACTGATATTGGCTCTCAGTTTTTATATTACTTCATTTATAGCAATATTAAATCAATTCTTATTTTGGAAGCTAAGAAAATGTTTTATACTGCAATATGGTTGCCTCCCTAGACTTCATTAGCTCATTTTTCCTTCAATTAACTCTGTGTTCTCTGTGCCCCTCTGCTAACATTCCTGACTCTGAAGTTTTACTGTGCACGCAGGCAGAACACCCAGGTTGGTCTAGAACTGTCAAGAAAATATAAACTGCAAATGACCTTACACAGTATCTACCCTAGACTGCTGCTTGTCTATCAGTGTTGTCTCTGGAAGATGACGAACTACCTGAGGCAAGGTCATGTCATGTAAGGCTGCAGTGCAATATATACTTGTTAATTAACTCTGGGAAATACTTGGATTTAGGGATAAATTTGGACTGCCCTTTCAATGACCTATTAATTGTGCTATTATATTTTTAGTGTTTTCAAAGAACTTTAACAAAGGTAAATAAATAGCCAAGTTATATATTCATATATGTTCATTTATTAGCACAAATTTGGGTTCAAGAATGAGAGCAAATGAATACTTCTTAGACTTACTGAACTGAACTTTTTATTCCACTTAAAACCCACCAATTTGTTGCTGGTGGTTTAATTTGGGTAGATTTAATTTAGATCGAGTGTTTAAAAATTGAGTAAAAAGTACACACAGCCTAGTATTTTAAACTTCATTCTTCCTGAAAGGTCAACATTTAGTATTAACTGTCTGGTGAAACTGATCAAATGGAAAGCTTATCTAAATGAAAAACCCATATTTTCAATAGAGAAATTTTTAAATATTATCTGATTAATGAATTAAGAGTTAGAAAATATAGCCTCAACTAATGCATTTTGCCTAGGGCAACACAACGATCATATTACTTGCTTATGCTTGTGGAAGCAATGCCTAGTGAACTCAATTTTAGGCCTATTATCTCTTTTAGATAATATTGTGTTGAGCAACAAGAATGCTTTCACTGCCTTTTTCCCCGAAACCTTATCTCATTGAATTTAAGACCAGAGGTTTCTTTTAGTGTTTTAAAGGTTCATAACTTTATTTTCTGAAACAAGGAATAACAGATGAGGATTACTTGTAATCAGAGATTCTTCAGGATACTACTGACATGGTTACAAAAGTTGCTTTTGCTTTTCTAGCTAAATTAGCAATTGCTCGCATTCCCGTGTTTCTCTATCTAGAAGGGAGGCTGCATATGCTAGGCTGTCAGCTTTTCCAGCAGCACTCACAAATATTTTCCTTTGCTGCAAACTAAACCCTTGACTCAGTGTCTCACCCAGTAGACATTATTCATTTTGAAACAACACAGCTGTAATTCAGATTTTTGTGTCTGATACCTTTCTCCATGAGTTAGATTGTAAAAGTAAGCAAAAAATATTGGGAGAACTACACATGATAAATTTCACTGAGAAAGAATCTGTCAATGCAATTAACTTTCAAAGACTGAGGCAGGGGTGTTTCTGTTGTTAGTAGGAATTTTTATTTTTAAAGATACTGGTAATTCAATTGGTTTATTCATCCTTAAATACCACATTTTGGACAAAATGTATAAACAAATAATTAAATCAATGGATTAATTTTTCATCTATTTTCTTCACTACTCAAAAGCAAATGGTGAAGGGCCATGTCTGGAGATACGGAAGTTTATGAAATAGTTCATGAAGCTGATAGCGTCATCAAAGAGGGGTCAACATGCAGAATGACATTTCGTCCGTAAGAGGGGTGCAATGTGTGGGTATACCATGTATCTGGTTACAGGAGATGAGGTAAAGTGAGTCAAGGGGAAGAATTTGGCATCCAGAGAGTAGGTTGAAACCGTCAGTACCGAAGAGGTTCAGAAAATGGCATTGAGTTTTCCACAAAGCCGATAAAACACTGCAACAAGGATTTGTGTAGAAAATAACATGTAGAGATCAAGGTCTGCATCATCATGGTCTTTCCTAAACAAACATGACATTAGCCACAAAGTTTGAAGGGTAGAGACAGGATTTTAGCCACAAAACAGATTTGGAAAAGTAAGGCATTGATACTATGCTGGAAAAATTTCCAGACTTTCTAGACATGATTTCTTACACAGAAAAGGAAAAAAAATGACTCTACCAAATTGGGGCCCAAGCTGAGGGTTTGTTCCCAACTCCATAAAGTCAAAAGATCAGAGTCAGACTAACAGCAATGCTGACTTTATGCTATTCTAGGTTTTGCAAATGTACTTTAATTTGGGATAGGATTGATTCCAGCACTGACATGTAAGATAGTGGAAAGAACAGATGGAAGAAAAGGAAATTAAACAGAAAAACACAGTAGTATAATGAAAAGGCCTGGAAAAACTGTGAGACACTTCCTGTTTCTGATAACAGTGGAATAGTTTGTTCAGATCACTCATCCTGTTGAAAGCAATTTAAAACTTAGATAGAAGATTTAAAAAAATAAAATCTCCTTAAAACATTAAGAAAATGACGAGATTGTCAACAATTACCAATGGCAAAATAAAAGGAATGTTAGAAATCAAGTCCACAAGCAAACACAGATAGTACTTTAGGCATTTGTTGACCTAGAAAATTAAAAGCTTCCTATGATGAAGAGGACTGAATTTGAAGCTGAAGGTGTACATAAGAGCCTAACAGGAGACCCTCAAGTTATCTTGGACTCTGGATGAACGTAAACAAGAAGAGAACTAGATCTTGGCATGGAACTACAATCCAGGTGTCTACCCCTTCAGTGCTCCAAGGAATTTGAAGCTGGCATGGTTGAAGGTGGACATGGACAGGTGGAATCCACAGTTATCTGTCAGAAAAGAACATAAATCTTGCCACAAAAGGAGAAACTTTTCATAAATTTGAAATTCTAATAATATACTAGTCATGAAAGAGACTTGGTCACAAAGGAAATGACTGTAAACCAGAAGAAACAAGAGAAAAAGAAATACCTTAGATGATGAAATTATTAGATGCAGACCAAGAAGTCATTATCCTATTAAGAAAAAAATAATAAAATACAAGATTAAAGATATCTACAGAAAATAGGAATCTGTTAGAGTGGCATACCATGCTTGAAAAAAATCACATAGAAATTATAGGAAAAAACCTCCATAGGTATTTTAAAAGCAAGTTAAACAGTTATAGAGGGAGCTTATGATCTGTAATATAGGTTAGAAAAGTTATCTGAACAGCATGGAATGATCAAAATATGGAAATTTTTGTATGTGACTAAAAGAGAGTAAGCTGCAAAAGGGTTTAGCATATGTATAATTGGAAGATAGAAAGAGAGAGAGATAAAACTTAGGATTTTTCAAGACCTGATGAAAGATATTGCATTACTCAGAAACCTGCATCAATAATAGTGTAACAAGTGATCTCCACATATCAGTGGTCTATAGTAAAACAAATTTACTTTTGTTGTGCACAGTTCCTTGAATTGGTTGAGGATCAAGTTTAATATTGGTCTATATGACTCTCATTTGGGGACTAGCAGCTAATTTGAACATGCTTTTCTCATGGAGGTTGGCAATAGAATAAGAAGGACAAATAGAAACACTAGGTATTGGTAGAGCTTTGGCTGGATACTGACACACCCTCACTCCCTCATACATTTTTTGATCAAAGCACTTTATATGGACATGCTCATTATCAATGAGACATGGACATATACTCTGCCCATTGTAAACCAAAGTATATTCAAGCAGGGAAGAAAGAATTGTGAGAATAAAATAAAATACGTCACAGACACACATCTACTATTTCAGGATGTTTAATTAACCTCAGAAAAATGAATGAATGAATGGATAAACAAAGATCAAAGACAAAGAGAAAATTTAAGTGTAACGAGAGAAGACATATTCTCTCCAAAGTAGTGACAATGAGACAGTTGTCTTTTCAACACTTTTAGCATCAGCAACAATAATAATTATTTTTTAATAGAGGTGGACTAAAAGTGTTCAAGTTAAAAGACAAAGATTGTCAGACTAGATGAAAAACAACCTAATTATAAATTTAAGAGATACATCTATAGCAAAGCATACAGAAAAATTAAAATTTGGGAGATAAAAAAGTATATTATAAAAGCACTAGGTAAAAGAAATCTGTGTAACTTGACAACTCTCTTCTCAAGATAGCTTGTCATAAATTGTGATGAGCACATTAACCAGCCATGTGAAAATATCTCCCATATACTACCTTCTTTCTTCATTCTGTGTCCTCTCCTTCCTTGGAGCAAATCCTCCATGTGTTTAGGAATTATCTGTGATTTTCAAAAAATGCACTTACCATTCAATGCTCATTTCATGGCTATAAAAATCTTCTTTTCCTTGAACTGTGAAGGCAAAAATATCTCGTTTTATAATTGGAAAAGTGTATCATCGTCATTCTCAAGAATCTCTACTGTATAATAGCTGTTACTACTAGAATATGACAATGTATCGTGTATCTTTACAGATTCAAATACACTTGAGTGCTTCTCAAGACCCATAATCAATTGATATACTTTATTGTATTTCATTTGTCTTTCTGATTGTGACAAGTCTAGAATACAAGAAACTCTCATATGCCATATCATCTTTTCCCCTACATAGACAACAAACAAATCATTTTTACTAAAAGCATTTCAGAGACACTAATCCTCGATTTTAGGTACATGTTAGCAAGTCTAAATATTAATGAAAAACAGAGATGAAGAGGTTAGATTGGATTGTACGAGCTAAAATGTTTACACTCTTAGAAGGTGGAGGGACATTGGTTTTTTTTAGATTTTATTAATACTTGTTCTTGATTGTTTAAAAACAGAGTTGGACATATAAAAAATTACGAAGTTTGAAAAGTTGCTGCTGTGATTGTAATCAGAAGAGAAATGGACATGGAAGCAAGAGACATGATTTCTAGCCCTGGTTCTGCCGCTTATTGTAATGTGACCTTGGATAACTCACTTTACTACTTGGAATCTTGGGCTTTTCACTGACCAAAAAAAAAAAAAAAAAAGACATCCTGAGGTTGGTGTGAGGGGCCAGTGGAATATTAGATGTGATTAAAACATTTGTATATTTTAAGTAAAAATAAATGTTAATGGTATTACCCTTCAGTTCCCCTTGCCTATTTATTTATTTATTTATTTATTTATTTGAAGATTTTATTTTTAAGTAATGTCTACACCCAACATGGGGCTCAAACTCACAACCCTGAGATCAAGAGTCACATGCTCTCCTGACTAGGCCAGTCAGAGCCCCTCCCCCTCCCCCTGCCCTTAATTTAAGTATCTTCTCCTATGCTTTGAATCTTCTTCCCATCTGAATAGCCTAATGCTATATCCTATGCTTCAACTGTATGCTCTTAGTTCAATGCTCCATCTATATTCACTTTTCCTAGAATACCCATACATCAGACCTCCTTCCTCTTTTTTTACATACTATGTTTTCCAAGTTTATCTAGCACTAATTACCACATACCTAATAATCATTATATACTAAATTACCAATAGCTACCAACTTCAGCTCTCTTGTTAAGAGTCTTTTGACAAAAGGCACCAATCATTAATCAACGATTTTTAGATGCATAGTAATCCAAAAGTACGTGTGTGATTGAGGACAGAAAGTTCTGGGATAATGAAGAGATTTGAGCCCATTGTTTCACCCAACTTGCCTCTTTTCAATTTTGGAAAAAAAAATCTGTTGAGGGATGAGAAACAAAAACAAATGGTGCATAATTATTTGGTTGACAAATTACTCACTTTATGCTACTTGTGCAGAAAAAAATATACAATTTCCTTTTATTCTAAAACTGATTTTATCTCCTCTATCACCTCATCCCACTAAGTATTTGCAAGGTGGGGGGTAGAGGAAATTAAATAGTTGCAAGGTGGGGGGTAGAGGAAATTAAATAGTTGCAAGGTGGGGGGTAGAGGAAATTAAATACAGAAAATTTAGTTAAAAATTTAGAATACATGGTTATTTGAAGAGTCTCTTTAGATTTAATTCAATTGTTTGACATAATAACTCAGAACTTTTAGATTCCTCCCCGGCGATGTGCAGGAGAGGCATCTGTGACCTTCTGGGGACAGGAGAAAAAGAACCCTCTGGCTTGTATGCAAGTGATTGGGTACATGCTGGGGCTCTTCCTTGAAATATGAATGACCTGACTTGTCCAAGGTCATGCTGTTGGTGATTGTTCATTAGGTTATAGCATATTCATTCTTGGTTTGCGCAGACCTGGGGTTTCCTTCTTTCCTGGCTTGCCTTCTCTTGGACTCTTATTAGTGTTGTCCATTTTCTGAGTCTTTGCCTCATCCTCCAGTGTTCTCTGGCTTTCTAAATCTATCACTTTGCCACAGCATGCCAGACCTTATGACAGATATGCTGGCTCTAAATTTGGCATCCTTAATCTTTATAAAGTGAGGACTAGATTCTTTCCCTGATTGACTACACCATGCATCCCTCATAGATATACTGGCAAGGACTCTTTGTTGGCGTGAAATCACCTTGTAGATCAGTTGCTTCTCCAAAAACCTAATTTCTTTGTCATATTCCTCAATTTACCTAACACATTCATCCAATTCCAGGCTAATTTCAGAGAGGGGAGGGTTGGATCCATATATCTCACTCACCAGCTATCCCTCTACTCTCATTTGTTTCGCCACAATTCCTCGATGGGAAGTGTTTGGCAAATCTCCATGGTTTTCTCTGATTCCTGAGTTGACATCTTCTCTACCTACTTCCCTGAAACTGAAATATCAGTTGAGGTAGGGGAGAGAAAAACTCACTTTTAATAAAGTAATCTAAGTTTGGGATTATTTTAAAAATACTATTCTTGTTACACAAAGAAAAAATATAAAAGACATCTTGGTGAAATCTAGCCAATATCCTTCTAGACCGTCTTTTCTGACATCACTTTTTCCTATTCTCCTATGGCCACTCTTCAAACTTTTGGGGGGTAAACTTCTAGTCCCTTAATGTTGGTGTTACTTGCTTTTTGTCATTAGCCGCCTTTATATTTTCAGTCTTTAATCTTTCCCTAGATGATCTCAGCCACTTCCATGGCTTCAAATAGCACATGTTGACTCATGGTTCCCCGAGAAGAAAGATATCTTTTAATTTCCTATCCCTATTTTCTTAATATAGTTACTAGCTATTGATGGGCTGTCAGTAAATAATTGTAATTGAAATAAGTGCATGTTTCACCATAGCTAAGGAATCCTTGAATGGAAATTAAATGCAAACAAAATGAAACCTACACATATATTCAGTGGTTATAGAGAACATTTTTTGACAACATAGAGAATTTCCATATGATAACAGGAGTTTTAGATGAAAAGTTAAACTTCTCTTTATAGAATTTTGAACTTGACTCATTGTCCTTCAATTTGTAAAACTGTGTGACCCGTAGTCACACAAAGATTGACCACACATTGTCCCGAGTCATACAGGAAAAATGAATCTATTCCTTCCACATTTTATCATCTTACTGAAGGAGAAAGAATAGCAAGCAACCAAATGCTAAAAGTTCTTATTTTTTTCATTTTCAGAGCATCTTAAAGCTCAGAACTATTTAGATATTCAATTTAAAAGAGCAAAATAAAATAGAACAACCATGCCCAGCACTGATATAACACTAAAAATAAGCAAATTATAGAAGATATTTTCCAAGTAATTGTTAACTGGGTGTCAGAAACTCTTTTACATGAAGTGGGTATGTTGGGAATCTACTTCTTAGATACTACTTCATGTGCTTTGATAAGGGAATGAATTGATTAGCTAATGACTTAAAAAACCTAAAGTTAAAATATCTTAATTTCAAAGAAATGTCTTTGAAATCAGGTAGAAATCATGTTCTCTTTTTGCTTGGTAACTAAATAGGACATTATTAACCAATTAGCTAAAAGATTGGAAGTTGATGGAATATTACCCTTATTCATAAATATTCATGTTTTTAAATAACTCAGGTTGTTCATTTTCTCAACCTTAAAATCAAAATTAAAAATTTTCAATTGCATTTTCTCAGCACAGAAAAAAGCTACCTATGGGCTAATAGTTGTGATTTGAATATTGGTATATTAGTTCCTGCTTTAGCTTTAGCCTTCATCAATGCAGAATATGATTATGGTTATACTATGTATATACAAGAGCAAATAGCCAAGAAAAATGATTCAAATAAAATGCTTAACACACTTGTGTATCTTCCTCTTTCATGATCTCAACATCTGTTTTTTTTTTCTTCAGAGACAGTATCTGATAATGAAAGAAGGTGTTTATTAAAGATATAGAAACTCTCCTTATGATAAAAGAGATACTTGCAACACTTTCAAGTGTGGGATTTGATGCATGATCCCAAATTGCACTGATGATTTACATTCAAAAGTTCCTTGAAATAATTTCAAAAATTATAAATGGAGAATTACCACATATCCAACTATGAGAAAAACACAGATCATGGAAAGGAGGCCATTTTCTTAGAGATTTACTTTTTTACTGATTGATTTTTCTTTGTCAGCAAAACAGCATTAAATTAGTATTCATATTCAGAGACTCAATAAACAAATTTTATACAATTTTAAATGGCATCTATGTGGATCTCAATTCTTATCTGAATCTTTTGTTGGTGTATAGTAAATATCCTATAATAATTGATTCAATGCATCAGAATGTTTAGCTGATAGGAAAACTTCCACAATATGTTTCCAAATTTTTGATTACATTTTCTTCAGACAAAATTCAACTCCATAATGCTGTGACTCCTTTTGAAGAAAGTATATAGGTTCTATATGAGACTCTACTAGTTTCTATTATATACTGCCATATTAAGACTCCATATATTTTACATTTTTATTATAAAATTGGAACAAAGAAAACTTGTAAAATTGAATTTTGGTTTACATGAAGTTAACTTGCAGATTACTAATGTTGCAAAGATACTTTTAAGAAGAGTACTTTGTGTGTTGGTGTTTGTGTGGAAGTGGAAGAGAATAATAAAATGATTAAAGATTGACATCTTTAGTTTTCTCCATTTTAGGAAAAAGTATAGTCTATGTGTTTTTAGCTGCATATAACAAAAAGTTTCCTTTTTTCACTTGATTTGAGCATTTGTTTGTTTATCTTTTCTCAAGCGGCTTCTACAAACACAGAACTGCAGTGACCTAACATATTACAGAACCAGCCTTTGTTTATTTTTCCCCTATTTGGCCACCCACAAGTTGAGTCAGAGATATACTTTACATTTGCCTATAACCAAAACCACATGGAGGAAATACACTTCCATGGGCCTCTTTAAAATCATGAAATTAAGCCCTACTTGGATTCAATCTCCAGCAAACAGCAGATGATCTTCTGCTTGTGAATACATCTAAGTTATTAAGTACAATCCATGGAATATTGTAGCTGACCTAGAAAATGGCAGCCCCCAAAGAGAGTCACAGATCTTAGAACTGAAGATAGTCACAGATCTTAGAACTGAAGATAGTCACAGAGATCAATTAAAATCAAGCACTACTTGCTGGTGAGGAACTGAGGCTCAGAGAGGTTGAGCATTTGCCCATGGTTAAATAAGAACGGAAATGAGACTTGGTGACTTGGTTTTTCAGCTACAGTTCATTCCAATAAACCACCACATTCCTACTGAACATATCACCAAATATTTAACCCAGCAAGGGATCCATTTGCTGAATTGTACAATTATACTTCTTTCCACTCCATGTCCTCAGTTGAATGTGTCAAGTAATGTTATATAATGACCCTTTTTGTCTCTGGTTACTATTTTTCGTGTAAAGTCTATTCTGTGTGGGGGCACCTGGGTGGCTCCGTCGTTGAGCGTCTGCCTTCGGCTCAGGTCATGATCCCAGGGTCCTGGGATCGAGGCCCGCATCTGGCTCCCTGCTCAGTGGGAAGCCTGCTTCTCCCTCTCCCACTCCCCCTGCTTGTGTTCCCTCTTTTGCTGTATCTCTCTCTGTCAAATAAATAAAATCTTTAAAAAAAAAAGTCTATTCTGTTTGATACATGTACAGCTACCCCCTGCTCTTTTGATTTGTATTTGCACAGAATATCTTTGTTAATCCCTTCACATTGAGCTTATGTGTGTCCTTTGAGTCTTTCAGAGGCAGCATATATTCGATTTTTTTTTTTTTTATTCATTGGACCACTCTATCTTTTGATATGTCTTTTGAGGATTTAATCCATTTACATTTAGAGTAGTTACTGATAAGTAAGGACTTATTCTTTGTTTTTTGGCTGTTTTGTTCCTTTCTTCCTCTCTTGCTTCCTTTCTTTGATCATTTTCTGTACTGGCATTTTTTATGGGTACCTTTTAAGAGTATTCTACCCTTTCACTCCTCTCCTTTTATGTTTTTGATGTCACAATTTACACCTCTTGATGTTGTATATTCATTAACAAGTTATCATAACTATGGCTATTTTAAATAGTCATAGTTTTCTTTTAACCTTTATACTAGAGTTAAGTGGCTAACATCATCATAGTACGGTGTTATTCTGACTATATACTTACTTTTAGCAGTGTGTTGTAGATTTTCATATGTTTCATGTTACTAGTTAAGATACTTTCATTTTAGCTTGAAGAACTCCTTTCAGCATTTCTTGTAAGGTAGATCTACTGGTAATGATATTCCTCAGCTTTTGTTTGTTAGGAAAAGTCTTTATCTTGCCTTCATTTCTGAAGGAAAACTTTCTTGGGTAAAGTATTCTTGGTTGGCAGCATCTTTCTTTCAGCACTTTGACTATATAATCCCATTCTTTTCCAGCCTTCAGGGTCTCAGCTGAGAAATTTACTAATAGCCATAGAGGGTCCCCTTGTATAAGAGATTTTTTTAAAAAAATTCTCTTTGTCTTTGATTTTAGACAGTTTTATTATGTGTCTCAGAGAAGATTGTTTTAGATTGAAATTTTGGAATGACCTATTAGCTTCATGAATTTGAATGTCCAAATCTCTCCCCAGATTTGGGAAGTTATCAGCCATTATTCAAAAAAACAATTTCTCTACCCTCTTCTCCCTCTTTTCCTTTAGGGGTTCCAATAATGCATGCCTATGTCTTTTTATGGTGTCTGTAAGTCCTGTAAGATTTTTTTCATGCCTTTTTGTTATTTTTCTTTTTTTTTTCTCTCCTCTGGTTGGGTGATTTCAGTTGATCTATTTTTGAGCTCATTGAGTCTTTCTTCTGCTTGACCAAGTCTCTCATTGAAGTTTTCTACTGAATTCTTTAGTTCAATCATTGTATTCTTCAGCTCCAAAACTTGTTTGGTTCTTTTCTATTTGTTAAACTCCAATTTTTTTCTGGTATTGCTTCGTGGTACTGTTAAACTGTTTATCTGTATTCTCTCACAGGTATGTGAGCATCTATAAAGCAATGATTTTCAATTCTTTGCTGGGCAATTCCTGGATTTCCATTTCTTTGAAACCAGTTATTAGAGGTTTACTATGTTCTTTTGGTAGAATCATGTTTCTCTGATTCTTTGTGATCCCTGTAGCCTTGTGTAGGTGTCTGCATATTTGAAGAAGTAGTCACTTCTAGACTTCATGGACTGATTTTAGTAAGGGAAGACTTTCAGTGGGTGGTGGAATGCTGAAGTGTGCTGTGACCCTGGGTCTAGTGATGCAGGGCACCAAGAGCAGAAAGGTGTGGTGGCGCTAGGTCCAAGGGAGTGTGATGGCTCTTTAGCTCAGGCCACTGTGGTCCTTGTGAGTGCTATGGGGAGTCTGCAGTGTCCATACAGGCTATTGGTGCTTCACTGGCACCTCCAGATCCAGTGGCTAGGGACCAGGGCAGGCAGTGATGGTGGCTGTAGCCACTGGATGCTATAGTTGGCTGCAGAGGCCAGCTGCAGATGCCTGTGGAGTAGGAGGAGCCAGGTGTAGACACGTGTAATGGTGGGGCCAGGGTAGGCAGCAAGGGCTGGGGCCAACTAAAGGCTTACTGGAAGCTAGAGGGGGTCCTGGCTGCTGGTGTACACAACTTTGTTGGGTTTCTTCACAGCTGAGGGCATGCGGGGACACAGCTGAAGGTGTTAACCCCAGCACGCACATGGTGTTGTGGGTCAGTTGTGGGAGTCTAAGCTGGCAGCTTGCACTCACACAGCCATAGAGGCTTGCTGGGGCAGTTCCAAGGCTCCAGTGGGGGTGGGCAGAGGGAAGGAGCAGGGTGGGACCAGGCAGCTGTCATCAGTGAATGCAAGCATCTATGGAGCAAAAACTGGTAAAATCTGCAGAAGGTCTGTGGCAGCTGTTCTGACAATTCCTTTCTTTAGTGGCAAAAGCTGCTGGGGTTGTTGCAAAGCAGGTTTCTGGGAACTGTGATCACAACTGCTGCGTGGCTGCTATTGGTAGCCCCTGTTTTCCTTCCTCATTCCTAGCTGTCTCTATATGTCTCAGCTTGGCTGGTCTGGGCAGGGTGAAACCAAGCAGGATCTTTGTGCAGTGCCCTCAAAGGCTGAGGAAGCTGGTTGCTCACCCCACTCTTTTTTCCTGGTAAAGGGAACTCTTTCTAGCTGGGGAGTTCCCTCGCGGCACTGAGCAATGCTGGCTAGTCAGATGGGATGGTGCAGGCAAAATGAATCTGCCTTTCTTCTCTTTTGGTGTGGTTATTCTCAGGTTTTTTGTTTCAATGTGTTGCTTCTTAAATGGACTCCAGAGCTCTCCCAGAGCTGCTTTTGTTGCTGGGCACTGGTCTAATTGTTGATCTTTGTGAGGAGGCAGAGGCTGGGGTCTTTTATGCCACCATTTTGGTGACATCACCTCACACCAGTAGTGTTTGGATAACATTAAATCCTATTTTAACTGATACAAAGTAAGTTTAAATCAGAGCCAAAAGACATTTATCTTGACAAGCAAGATGTTCCCTTGTTGTTATTACCTGTGGCTCTTGCAAAAGAGACCTTTCTACTTTCTCCAAATCCATCATCTATCTCATTCCTTTATGCCTCTCTTTATCCAGCCTGATGTCCATGAAACACAGTTTTCTGCTGATAAACTGGAACTCCTTGCCCTATTGTCTTTTTGTCATACCAGTCTGTTGGACAAAGCCAGTGTGGTTGTATTCAAATATTTATTTTCTCTGCTGCTGTCCCCAAATAGCTAAAAACTGCCTAAAAGTTCACATAACAGAGCAGCTTGAATCTATGACAAATTCACAATCCCAACCTTATAGGGCTGTCGACATTGCCAGACAATCCAACTACATCTCCTACTTCCCCACTCTCAGCAGTGCCTATCTCCACCCCTTTCTACTGTCCCCAAAACTCCCACCCTCTCCTTCCATCCTTACCCTCAGTAGATTGGCTTAGTTCCAGTTTAGAGAGATAATAGTAGTGATAAATGCTTGCCTAATGCTTATTATATGCCAGGAACTAGTCTTTAAAACTTTACATATATTGACTAATTTAATAATTATAACAACCTTAGGAAACAGATATTATTTTCATGACCATTTTATAGATGAGAAAACTGAAATAAAGGAAGTTTAAGTCATTTGCCCATAGTCACGCAACTAGCAAATGACAGAGTCGGGTTCTCATTCAGATGATCAGCATTCCGATTTGAGCCTATGTCTCTGACCACTATACATATGGCCTCCTCCTCATACCAAACCTACAAACCACCTACATCTCATAGTGAAGAAGCTACCCCTCTTACTGTCTGGGGCTAATCCTTCCTATCATATATGCTTTGGGTCTTATGCTCTTCTTCCTTGCTACCTCATCTGATTTGTTAACCTTTGTGTGTGTGTATAGATTGACCCTCTTCCTCCCTTGGCTCCTTCTTTTTATCTGCCCATCCATACATACCTTTCTTGGAAGAGGTGACTGTTCTTATCTTTATTTCCTCACCTCTTACTTTCACCTCTTCAGTATTGACCCTCCACCCAGCCAGCTTTCACCAAGTTTACAAATGACCACGATGGCACTAAATCTGACACACATCTGTCATTTTATTTGAGCTTTCACCAGCATTCCACTCTGTTGACCACTTCTTCCTCTTTGAAACACTCCTCCCTTGGCTTATGTGAAACATGTTTTTTTTTCCCTACTCTCCTCCTCTTCCCCTATCTCCTGCATAAGTTCATTCCCCTGTACCTAGCCTTCATTGTTGGAGTGCATCAAGATTTATTTCTCGGCTTGGGTTTTGTTGTGGTTGTTTACTTTCCACTCTCCACCTATGCATCTCATGCTCACCTATGGCTTTAATTATTACCTTAATCAGATGATTCATAAATGTTTGTTTCTATCTCAGATGTCTTGAATTGCAGACCCACACATTACATGGAACATAAGCTCAGTGAAAGCAGTGACTCTTGCTTTATCTCTGCTCTATTCTGGAGGCATAGAATAGTACCCAGCACATATTAGTTAAATAAATATTTGTTTCACAAAAAAACAAAAAGCTGTATAAATTTGGTCCTCTTTTAGGATTTCCTATTGGTGTGAAGCACCACCATTCCTACAGTTAAATAGCTTAGCAAAAATTGTTGACATTTCCATTTCCCTCATCTTCCAGAGTTGACAATTGTATTAGTTTGCTAAGGCTGCCATAACAAAATTCAGACTAGGTGTCTTAAGCAACATATTTTCTCACAGTTCTGGAGGCTAGAAGTCCAAGATTAAGATCAAGATGTCTGTAGGTCTGCTTTCTCCTGAGACAACACTTCTTGGCTTGCAGATGGCCACCAAGTCACTATAGCCTCACATGGCCATTCCTCTGTGTGTGTGTATTCCTGGTGTCTGTGTGTCCAAATTTCCTCTTCTTATAAGGATACCAGAGAGTACACTAGGGCCCACCATAATAGCTTCATTTTAACTTAATCACCCCCTTTAAAGGCCCTATCTCTGAATATAATCACATCTGAGCTGCTAGGGGGTAAGGGCTCCAACATATGAATTTTGGTAAGGTCACAGTTCAGCCCATAAATCTATCACCAGATTCATTTGATTTTTTTTCTTTAAATAAATACCTCTTGAATACACACACTTATCTCCATCCCTTCATAATCCAAGCTACCACTTTCTCTTACTCAATGTGTTAGGCAACATCTGAGATGGCTCCCAAGGATTTCTGCCTCCAGGTATTTATGTGCTTATATATTCTCCTACCCTTGAATTGGGCTGAATCTATTGACTAATGAATAGAATATGGCAAAAGTGGGATGGAATATCTCTTCTGAGAGTAAGTTACAAAATTACTTGGGTTTCCATCTTGTTCCTATTCTCTGACTCTCTCACTTGTTTGTGCTGATGAAAGCCAGATTCTATATTGTGAGTTGGCCTACAGTGGCAAGGAGCTGAGGAAGATGGCTGGTCAAGGGCCAGCTGAGACCCTCATCCAACAGCCTATGAGGAACTGAATTCTGCCATCAACTACATGAGTGGGCTTGGAAGTGGATCATCCTTCAGCGGAGCCTTGAGATGACTGCAGCTCTGGACACCTTGTTTGCCACATATAAAAGAGCTAAAGGCACAGAACCTGACTAAGCTTACCCCCATTTCTGATCCATGGAATCTGTGAGATAATAGGTGTTTGGTGTTTTAAGTCACGTTTGAGCAACATTTGGTACACAGCCATAAATAACTAATATAGTCAGTAACCATAGTAGTCTGCTAGCTTGTCTACCTACATCTGGTGTAGCTTCCTTCAAATCACTTCTTCATGTGATAGAGTGATCTTTTCATAACATAAATCAATTAGTTTATACTCTTCAATAGCTTCCCATTTATGTGAGCTAACTCATTAACATGGTAAACAAAGCATTGCATAGTCTGGCTCCTCTCCAGATCCCCATCCTCATTTCACACTCAGCTCTGCTCTCTGCCCAGCAATAAAGAAATTCTTTCAGTTTCTTTATATTCACTATGCTGTATCCCACTACAGGCCATTTATATATGCAATTTCCTCTGCCTAACAACATGTTTATCCATCTTTTGCTCACATAGTTAACTCCTACTTGTCCTTCATATTTCAGTGCAAAACGTCATTTCCTCATGGAGGCTACCTCTCTCCAGATCAAAGTTCCTTTTAAGTAGCATTTTCCAGAAAACATTTTTACATGTAATTCCATGATTAGTGCTTTTTCCTTCCACTAGAGTGCAAGCTGCATGAGAACGAGGGCCATGTCTATTTTTTTTAACATGGTATCTATCATGCCTGGGCCAGTGTCTAGGACATAGTAGGTACACAGTAAAACTTGTGAACAAACAGACAAATAAATAAAATATCAAATACCATTTGTTATCCCTTTTGCTTTTGTGTGAGTTCTCCAGCCAATAGTTTTGCTTCTTGGAACTCTGCAAGTTCAAAGTTATATGGCGCTACTACCTCCTACAACTAGACTATCCTGCCAAGTATTTATGAGACTAAGTTATCTTTTTATAAGGCCTATTAAGGGAAAGACTACGTAAAACATATCTTAATTTATGATGCCATGTAACCCTCTGGATTCATGGCAAAATCATAATGGATTGAGAGGATATGGTTTGGCATCTGATACAGAATTTGTCTGGCTCAAAACATTTATCTAAAAAATTAATGTTGTTAAGACTTCTTTATTTGAAAATAGCATCTCTTATTTTTAGCAAATCTGGATTACACAGCTGGGTGACAGATGTATATGTGTCATAGCCTTATAGGGAAAGAAGAGCATGTTGGCTGTGTGACCACATTATTTTGAGTGGAAAGATTTTCATATGTTAGCATCATGTGTTCCATCTGGATATTATGGCAAACTAACACTGCCTCTGTGTCACATTTTTTATGTGTGCAAATCATGCAATGTCTTAATTAGACTGGGCATTATTCTGGTAATCTAATGACATATTATTTAATATTTTCATACGACAATAGACAATCACACACATTGATAGGGTGGTAATAGTGTATGGTGGAGACTGGGGCAAACTGGATAGTATATGACTACTTTAAAGGGAGGCAGAAACTATTTTTAGTTTGCTAATTGTGGGGTGAATGTTGCTAGTGGGGTGAATGTTCTCTTAGAGAAATCAGAAAATCTAGATCTTATGTGAAATATCCCAATTTTAAAACAATCTTTTTAAAACTTTACAAAATGGTTCAAATAAATGTGGGTTTTATATGAGATAATGTCCCCTTTGAACTTTTTGGTATAGTGACAATATTGTGTATTGGAAAATGCATGGATTTTTAAGAGAAACAGACCCAAATTTGAATTCTGGTGCAGATAGTTCCTTTTTTTGGTTGGACAGTTCTTTTAGCCCTTTTGAAATTCCATGTCCTAATTTTTTAGATGTCTTTTTTAATGTGTGCAATATAAATACATACTCAATAAATAGCAGTTTTCATTATCACAACTCACTGTAACTAGACTAAACTTTCTTCCCATTTCCAGTCTCCAATCTTTAATTATTTGCATGCAAGCTTCCTCCAATAACCCTAAAACAAAGTGACTACATAACCATAATTATTCATTTTGTCCTATGCATCTAGCCAAACATATTTCACATTTTGATAATGACAAAATAAGTTTTAAGTTGAAAACTAAAACAGATTCTCTACACAATGCATCTAGAAGATGATATCTTGGAGGAGAACATCTGCAAGTACTTCAGTTATTTTTATAGGGGGGATGGTGAGCAAATGTGCTTTATCCTCATTAAGGAATGATCAAGAGGAATGGACAAGTTGTGGCTCTCAGGAATAAGATGTATGAGGAAGAACATCTTATGAATCATTACATTATTGGTGTAATTATTGGTAGTATTGGAATTCATTATTCCAAGCAATTCAAAATCAAAATCAAAACTTCTGTAGGAAACCAGGTTGGTCATTTCATCCTCAAGTTCAAAGAAGATATTCATAGGATCACTTAGTAAAATAAATCTTTCTGTAACCTAGGTTCACCAAGCTTCTGGTATTTTATTCAAATGTCAACCAGCTCTTTAGAAGTTCTAAAATAGTTGAAGTTCAAACATAGATATTAGACAGAACAACTTGATTCACATATAGAAACGTTAATTGGGAACTAGATACAAACAATCAGTTCAGCTAATATATTGATTGACCAGGCTTATGCCATGATACTTAAAGTGTCAGGTCACATCAGTCCAAAATGCTGTTCTCCCAGATGTTTGGTGTCATGAAGACAAAACATCTGACTGGCTAAGTATTTTTATTAAATTGATTTAAAGTTTGACATTGTTATAGGCACATCTTAAAGGAATCATGTTGTATGTAAAATGTAAATAGCAAACTCAACAAGCCCAGTGAACAATCCTTGAACTAGAGTAAATTTTAGGACTTTTCTAGTTTAATCCCTTTATTTTACAGGTGAGGAAATTGAGACCTAGAAAAATTAATGACTTGCCCAACATCAAGTGACTTAAAATCTCTACCTCTTATTTTAATATTCTTTCTGCCATGGTTGTGATGATCATATTGATAAACGAGGACAGAGGATTAATGAAGAAAAATTGTTCTCTCCGAAAGGAACTGACTAAAGAATATTGAGTGGAAAGGATGAGGTAAACATGAGGAAAATAGAGAAGAGCAAAATGAATGAGTTGAAGGACGGAGGAAAAGGAGGAGGAAAATGCAGAAGCAATTATACAGAGTAAGAGGAATAATAAAGAGAAGGGGTTCCCTGAAGTTACTCGTTATGGTAGAGAGTCTCCAGCTCATGACTTGAATGCATCTTCTTTGTCAAAACATGGAACCATAAACAGGCCAATAGAGGCACTGAAATCCCAAGAGAGTATTTTTTAACTCATAGTTTAAGCAAGTACAATATTTCTTTAAGGTCATTAGAAACAACCAAACTGTATTTGCCATGTTAAAATGTAGACATTTCAAATCAGTAAAAAATTCTTTTATTCATCCAGACATTTTTCCTACTTGGTGCCAAGCAACCTGTTTGACAAAGTTTCAGATCAAAGTGAATGAAAGTGTAATGAAATCAGAGTCTCATTGTCAGTGATTTAAAAAAGAAGATTTGTAGTCAGAATGCCTTAGTTGGAATCTTGGCTCGACACCTTTGGCAAATGATTTAGACATTCTCTGTTTTTTGCTTTTTTTTTAATTCTGAAAAAAATGGGAATAATAAGAGTACCCTCATCAGATTGTTGTGAAGAATAAACGAGATAGCTCATGTAAATTATTTGGTACCATACCTAGCATCAAATAATGTTAGCTATTTGCTGTTGTTATTATTACCGATTTTTTAAGATCTTATTTATTTACTTATTTGAGAGAGAGAGAGTGAGTGAGTGGGGGGGGAGCTGTAGAGGGAGAGGGACAAACAGACTCCAAGCTGAGCACAGACCCTGAACTGGGGCTCGATCTCATGACCCTCACTCAGATCATGCATGGCCTGAGCCAAAATCAAGAGTCAACCACTTAACCCACTGAGCCACCCAGGCAAACTTATGTGCTGTTATTGTTATTATAAATTTTATGTAAGGACAAAGAACTAACAAATATAATATAACATTAGACCAAAATTTAAAGATGTATAATTCATATTCCCAAATTAATATACTGAGAATATAATTAACACACAATAATATTCAAACAAACAAAAAAGGTTTTAGTATCTTTATTTGGCCTATAATAGATACGGTCTTCCTCATGTGTCTACACATTTGTTGGTAGACAAGAGGCAAATAAAAAAAACTGACTTTCTAATTTTTAGTCCCATTGGCAAACTCAGTCCCTTTAGTTATTTTAAATAGTTTCCTTCATACTTCTATCCCCAACATAGCTCTTCTTTAAGATAGAATTTTGTCATGGGAGCAAGAGACTTATGGAATGATGAGGCAGGGTCCTCAGATCTGCAGTGTCCTCTGGATCTTCTGGTTTCTGAATGGCGCTGGTCTGCGTGACATTTACCTGACCAAGGCAGTATCTGGAGTAAATTATGTTTTGGTCTCTCTTGTCTTAGCCTGAGACACAAAGACCTTCCTGACTCAGCTCTACTGCAGAATTTGTTAAGCCCGTCTATGATATTCATTTGACTTTGTTCAGGTGATACCCTTCATGGCCTCTGTCCCCCTCCTTGCTGGAGGCTTCCTCTGGCAATCTGCCCTTCCAGGGAGTCAGCTGCCCCTTGCTCCCATCCACTCCATTCAGGAAGACTAAACATCATGGAGTTTCCTGTCCAACCACATACACCTCACCATCATGTTCATTTTGACCTGGCGTCCAGTTGCACAGGAAGCAATTTTACTCCAGAGTCCTTTGCATGGAACACAGCAAAAGCATTCTTCCCTCAGTTTCCTCTAATTTATCTTGGTATTTCTGAACACCCACCAATTCTGGGGTCAGCTTGAGAAAGGGAGAGATAAAATGTGACCTTTGTCTCTGCTTTCTTTTTTCCTGTCCCCATTCTTACCCCACAATTCCTTAGAGCGAGAATTTCTTTTCCTGCATGAACCTTCCTTATGCACAGATCTGATTTCGTCAACCGAATTTTACTCTTGAGATTCCAGAGTGAGGTGTACGGGAGAGGGAGCATAGATGGAGAAGGAATTTAGAAAATCCTTTCTCTGTCAACAATGTTTTGCTGCAAAATTGCGACTTTGAATATAAGAACATAGTAACACTATCTGTATATTCTTGCTCTAAAAATCTTAAACATTTCAAAGGATAAGATCAGGTACACAAAAGTGAGAAGAGAAAGAAATATTAATGTTTTTAAATATATCATCCCTTGCGTTGAAAGGCTTACAAGTAGAAGTATGTCCATTTACCGATGCTCAAATGCCATACAGCAGCTCAGTCATTTCTAAGAACATAGAATTCTGGAAAACAGCTGCCTGCATTTAGGGGCAGTTCCTTTTCCAAGATGAATTCTCGTCTTTGTACCTGTGAAAAGTAAATGTCCGTATGTAGTGATACTCATCTTGAGGCCAGATGCACTGAGAGTGTAATTCTTTAAATGCCAGGAAAAAAAAAAAAACTAATATGAATTATATATAATTATTTATTGTATGGTTTTAAATGGCATGAAAAACAAATGAGGAAAGTAAGTCTCATTTAATTAAGAGTCAGTGAAAAAACTGGCTTGCAGAGTACTCCCCATGTAGTTATGCTTCATGAATTTATGATAGTTGAATGGATGGTTAGGCCACTGACTTTCCACTATATGAGTGTTTCTTTACATAATAGAATGCTTCATGAGAGATTTGCCAAGTTTATGATCGGATATACTTTAAGTAAAATGATTTATTGTGAACTCAATTTTTAAATGAAAAAAAATGAAAACCATATTTTAGATTATGAGTTTATTTAGCATGAATACATACCAATATGAGTCACCCATCAGCACTCCACTTTTATGGAGGGACTGAGGAGTACAAACTAATCCGTGGAGAGATCGAATGGAGGCTGGCTGGGAGAATTTCTATGCCACTTCAATGTAATATGAAAAAAAGTAAAACTGAGATGAGTTGACCAAAAAAAAAAAGGGGGCGGGGGTGGCAGCAAAATATAGGAGGAGAAGGGAGTTGGTAAGAAAGTACCTAAGTTTGAGTGATTTTGATATGATACATAAGTTACTGTGTATTAACTTTCTTAAAATGTTCTGGTAACCAGGTGTAAAATTGATTAGAAAAGGGAGGATGGAGTTAGAGACTTAGAAACCACAATATAGTAGTCATCTAAAGATGATAAAGGATTCTCAGTTGTTAGTTAAGTAACTTTGTTTTACTATTAGGGTACCTCAAATATAAATTAGTTCTCATTTTCCCCTCTACTCTAATTGCTGGTTAAATATCTTTTTTTTTTTTGAAGATTTTTTTTTTATTTATTTATTTGAGAGAGAGAACGAGAGACAGAGAGCATGAGAGGGAGGAGGGTCAGAGGGAGAAGCAGACTCCCCGCCGAGCAGGGAGCCTGATGTGGGACTCGATCCCGGGACTCCAGGACCATGACCTGAGCCGAAGGCAGTCGCTTAACGAACTGAGCCACCCAGGCGCCCTTGCTGGTTAAATATCTTAATGTCAATTGAAAATTATTTTAAACTCTAGAATATAAAAATACATTTACATATATAATTATTTTAGAAATCTTTATTACTCTGATTTATATAATGAATATATATAAGAAATATGGATTTAAAATATCATGCTACTTTCAGAGTTGGATTTTATAAAACCATATAGAAATATAAGACAGTAGTAGAAATTTTGGAGAAATGAACCTCCTACAATTTCTTAGACTAATGCCTTATATCCAGTCGTACCAGTAGTTCATTGTGTCATATCATTGTGTGAATATGTTGCTAAATATTTTTGAGAAAGATGCACTTCACTGTTGAAAGGGAGGTGTGTTTTGTTGTTGTTGTTTGTGTTCGTGTTTTTAGTTTCTGTTAGTGATTATATGTTTGACCCAGTATTTGCCTTAGAATAAATTTGCTTTGCAGCATGGAATCAAATTTGTTTTCCAAATAGGTTTGATTGATAGTAAAGAAATTGGCAAACACTCTGTATTAAGAGGAATGTACATGTCCAGACACTGAAATTATCAGTCAGAGACTTTAAGATAACAATGAATTTACAAGCAAAGATTAGGGAGACAAAATTTAAAGACTGAAAGAGAGATTTTGTGGTATACTAAGAGCCAGAATATGATTCACAATGAATGTTAATAAAACTTTATTGTTTTTATTCTTTGGAAAGTAACTTTATTTTTTTTCTAAGCACAATGGTTTGTGCAAAGCTTATATTAGTCTGATATTATTTAAGTGAAATTTTAGATTCCTAAAACTTCCTTACATTATCTAATTCCTGCTAAAATGTGTTTTATTTTTGTCAGAATGAGTTGATAAACTTTAAGCACAGATATAGTTCAATTCCGAGTACGAGGCTCTGAAGCATCCTTGGAGGCTAAATGGAACCCAGAGGCAATTTAATCAATACCAGACCTCTCATTATATTATGTTGCCCTGCCCCATACATAGCCCAGTACCAATCCCTCTTGTTAATGTAATTGATTTAAGGTAGAAAGCTTTTAATAGGTGTATAGAGGAACTCCACTGAACACATAGTTAGGAAGGATTAGCTGAACCAGGTAACTTTATTCTTACATGCTAAGTCCCACTGTAAGTCACATAGTTAGTGGCCAATAATTTTTATCTTAGATCTCTGGTGCAAGCCTATGCTGCTTAGTACAGTTGGGAGAACGTATTAGGAGCAAATAAATCAATCATTGTGAGATTAAGACAGAACAGGTGAGACAAAAACCCTTAAGGCTGGGAGGTGGGCTATATAATAGGAACAAAGAACAGGTGTAGGACAGAATGCTATCCCAGGGAAGGAAAGCGGGGAAACAAAAATGATGTGGGCAATCAAGAGTCCAGATACTAGACCAACAAATCTGGACTCAGAATCAGAATCCAGGAAGGGTTTTTTTTTTCCATAGAAAAATAGCAAAAGTAGCACAAGGGAAGCTGTTTCGGACCCAGCACTGAAAGTGTACGTCTCTGTATTCTCTCTGCCGGGGTCAGGGTGACAGCTGAGTATGGGTGACCTTGGACCCAACAGTGAGGACAGTAATGGCTAGACACAATCACTCACTACTGGTGGATGAAGGGACTATAGCAGGAGACAGTGCCATTTGTTTTCCACGTCATTTGGAGGCTCTGACGTCTGACAAAGTCTCTTCAGTGGTCATCTCTCTCTAGTCCATTTTGGGAACAAGGCTAGCGTAATATTCGCTCTAACTCATTTCTATGCTACCCTTTCTGATCTTTGTCTGTGCCCCACCTCAAGTCTCTTCTTTCTTTGCTGATACCACCGGGATGTCCCCTAAACCATCAACTCAAAGGTGTTTGCAGAACCTGGCAGTTTGGAGGTAAATGAAAGGACAATGCTGCAAAATAACATAGGAGCTCCCCGAAACCTAAATGGCTCTGAGTCGTCGGACAAAGCAGGTTACTTCCTGTGACCTCAGTGACTTCCTTGTGAAAGGAGAGTAGATTCAGTGGCGCCCAAGTTTTTTCTATCACTGACATTCCATCTGAATACATGCCACACATTCACTTCTGTTTAGCAAGTGCACAAAAGGAGATCACAATAGAAACTCCTAAGATGTCCCCAGACTTGAGAGAGCCAACTTTAAAAAGAATTATGCCTGCGAAAGCAAGGTTTTCAAAAAATGCTAGCCTTATACTGATGTGTATGAACTAGATTTGAGCGATCAAGGAATTGACAGGTTTAAAGAAAAAATTGCAAACAACTAGGCTCTGTATTAAATGTTTCTCTGTCATCAAAAATCACAGTCCATAATTCAGACTTCTCTGACTGTGAGAAAAATAATGGCACCTTAAAAATGCCAGAAATATTTCACTTAGAAGTACAGCAAAAATTTAGAATGGCAAAAATGGACAGGGAAAGAAACAACAAATGTTGGAGAGGTTGTGGAGAAAGGGGAACCCTCTTACACTGTTGGTGGGAATGCAAGTTGGTACAGCCACTTTGGAAAACAGTGTGGAGCTTCCTCAAAAATTTAAAAATAGAGCTACCCTATGACCCAGCAATTGCACTACTGGGTATTTACCCCAAAGACACAGATGTAGTGAAAAGAAGGGCCATATGCACCCCAATGTTCATAGCAGCAATGTCCGCAATAGCCAAACTGTGGAAAGAGCCGAGATGCCCTTCAACAGCTGAATGGATAAAGACGATGTGGTCCATATACACAATGGAATATTACTCAGCCATCAGAAAAGATGAATACCCAACTTTTACATCAACATGGATGGGACTGGAGGAGATTATGCTAAGTGAAATAAGTCAAGCACAGAAAGTCAATTATCATATGGTTTCACTTATTTGTGGAACTAAGGAATAACATGGAGGACATTAGGAGAAGGAAGGGAAAAATGGGCGGGGGGAATTGGAGGGAGAGATGAACCATGAGAGATGATGGACCTGAGAAACAAACAGAGCTTTAGAGGGGAGAGGGGAGGGGGGATTGGTTAGCCGGTGATGGGTATTAAGGAGGGCACGTACTGCATGGAGCACTGGGTGTTATACGAAAACAATGGATCGTGGATCACTACATCAAAAACTAATGATGTATTGTATGGTGACTAACATAACATAATAAAATTAAAAACTACAAAAAAAAAAAAGAAGTACAGCAAAAAGCAATGCTGAAAATTATGAAATATTTAGTGACTGACTGAAAGACATATAATTGTTTTTTTTCTGGTACATCTTTGTATGGTCCATTGACCTAAGGAGAGAATTATGCCTTCACTTAAAAAAAAAAAAAAAATTAAAAAGCAGAACAGAATTTCTTTTCAATGCAAGGTCTACTAGTCCTTTCTCTTTCCAGAAAGAGTCTTTTTCACTACTTCCAGATATGTAATTTTCCATTTTCTATCCTGAGGTTTACACACTCAAATGCCCAAAGTGGTCAGAGAAGCAACCAGAGGAGGTCAGCAGGCTGGGTGCAGACTGTGTTGAAAAAGTGGATACAGGCCCTTGATAAAGGGAATGGAGACTACTTACTTCCAACCAGTTGTCACGTAGTAGAATTGTTCACAAGCCACTTTCTTTTCCTTCTGAGCACAGAGCTAAAATATATTTTCCAGGCTTTATTGCCATTAGGGGAGACATATGAGTGCCTTCTGGCTCATGAAACATGAATAAGACTGACAAACACCATACCTAGATATGGACCATGAAACCCATCCATGCATAATTCTCTATTCTCTTTCTTCTTCCTCTGCTGAACAGAGAGAACTCCAAAAATCTAGAGGAGGGTGCAATCATAAAATAAAATGAGTTTGCGCCTTTGATATATCACGTGGTAGAGAGCCATCCAGAAAAAGCACCAGATCAGAAACACCTTTGTTGAGTCATTGCTTTGGGAATAAATAAATATTTATCGTGCTAAGCTACTGAACATTTGCAGTTGTTTATTGCAAATTCAGCCTAGCCTGATTAATTCATTCTGCCATGCTGAAAAGCAAGCTCAGAGTTTCCATCTCAGTGTTTCCAGATAAAACAGGAACTTGAAGTGTAATGTGAAATCTCCCAATTATTAAATATTGACAAATAATTCAAACATTTTAAAAACACTACTCTGCGTAAGCAAGCATGTTATAAACTAGATCTGATCTTCAAGCTGTATGTTGAAGCCTGCTTTAGTTATACAGGATCACTCACGATTTCCTGAACATTCTAACACTTTCCTGACTCACACATATATTCACATTGTTCCTTCAGCCTGCAGTGTCCTTGCTTATCTCTTTCTTCAGGGAAGACATGCTTGATCCTTCAGTTAATTTGAGTAGTTAAGGCTCTATTTGGTATGGTGAATTTATTTGTTATAATATTAAATTTACTTGATATATAAACTAAAGAGTCATATACATAGGAAGCATGACACAACAGAGGAGCAAATCCTCAGCAAGAAAAGATATTTACACTTTGCGGGGGGCGGCTATGAACAGTAGAAAGGGACACAGAGGGAGGTTGATAAAGGAAGTTAGGATTGAGAGTAACATATTAACTCTCTTCCCAGGCAAAATTGCTCAAAATTTAGTCCTTACTGCACCAAACATATCTGCTGTTTTTTAAGGACTTTTTTTTTTTTACAGTAGTTTTTAGGTTCATACTAAAATTGAGAGGAAGATACAGAGATTTCCTATATACTCCTTGTCTTACACATGTACAGTCCCCCCATTACTAACGTTCCCCACCAGAGTGGTACATTTGTCTTAACTGACACATCACAACCACCCACAGCCCAGAGTTTACCTTCGGGTTCACTCCTGGTCTTGTACATGCTATGGGTTTGGGCAAATGTATAATGGTTCCATCATTACAACATAGAGAATATTTTCACCGCACTAAAAAATCTTGGTGCTCCACAGTCATATAACTTCTATGTATCACAATTCCTTAAGTATCAAACAAATGAAGCATTGAAACCAGGGATCTCTAGTATCTTCTGAGCTGAAAGTTTTGATTTCATGATTAGTGCTTAAAATAAATGCAGCGTTAACTAGATATTAGATTTATGCACTGTGGCAGTTGTTTTCATGGAATTATTATATATTTAGTTCAAGGGAAATTATTGCATCCTTAATTTGGTTAGCCTCAGGCTAAAAATGAATGGGGAAATTAGCAGGCACTTCCAGAGAGTGTATAGTTTTGGAAAAGACACTTTATACTTTAATAAAGGTATGAAAATCATATTTTACCTCATTTTAAAAAATACACAAAACTGTTAAAAGACTGTTTAATCATGATCTTTCTCACAACAGTAAAATTTATCTGTTCTACATGACAAAGATATCTCAGGCCTTAGAGAACTCAGTCTATTAGGAAATCCTCAACTGGCCATATGTGTGCTATTAAACATTTTCATTTGGCTCTTCTTTGCAATTAGCATTCCAAAGGTTATGCTGACTGGTTGTGGATACCATATGTTTGGCAATAATCCTTAAAGTTCTGCCACAGTTTCATTTTGACAGCACAAGCACTATGGTGAAGGGAAACAAAAGATTACCAAACATCTCAAATCAAGGTCCAAGCCTCGCATTTTTAAATCAAGTGAGCATAAAGACTATGATGATTACAATTATTTGCCTGTTCACATTTGTTGAATGTCCATATTGTACTCAAAGCAAACCTTCCAAAGCATACCCAGAGCAAATAACAATGACATTTGGAATAAGCAAACTGACCTTGTGTTTAATTTGTTTAGAAAAAATTAAGTCAAAGTTTTAATTTTACCTAGAATTAAAAGATGGCAAGATAATCCTTGGGGCCTTTAAGCCTCTTGTATCATCATGTCTTTATGGAAGCGGATGTGTAGGAATACATCTTTGTGGGTATATAGCAAGCAGTAGGTTCTTCATTGGAAAATCAAAAGAGAATTTGGTTTTAGTCTGTTTCCACTAAAGCAAAGGAATGTTGTCATCAAAATGGCTTAGTGTCTAATAAAATAACTCAAAGGAT
The DNA here is from genome assembly GCF_004348235.1 of Phoca vitulina. Lineage (NCBI taxonomy): Eukaryota > Metazoa > Chordata > Mammalia > Carnivora > Phocidae > Phoca > Phoca vitulina. The sequence continues at coordinate 45,044,355 of NW_022589704.1, forward strand.
TTGCTGTCTTTGCTGTCCTTGTCTTTGGCTTGCTTTTTTAAAATTTAATTTATGGTCATATCCTAATGTTGGGTGAGCAAGTAGACTCAACTCAACTGATGCCTGCCCCAGGATAAATGAGTAATCAGAAAGAATGACAAATTCTCTATATGCATAATGGGACTTAAAAGAAGCATGGTTGTTGGTAATCTCTGTAATTGAAATGGTCAAATACCGAGTTTTAAAAATGTTCCATCTTTTTTATTTTCAGCCACTTAATGACAGCTTCTAAGAGCGATAGGTAGGAGCAGTAGTTCTCTGCTTCTGCATCCCGTAGATAAGAAACAGTGAATCCGACTACATAGTGGTTGAACTGAATGAATGCTGTGAATATCGAATATCACCATATTTTAGGGCTAGATTTTAAAACTAATTGACTTAAAGTTGGCAGGTGGTCCACTGAGTGTCAAAAGTACAAAACACAGACTCTCTCTACACGGCCTCTGATTCTCTGCAATTACTTTGAAAAGACTGAGAGAATTAATACATCACGAAAACTTTGTGAACTGAAGCGAAACTCAGAGAGTGGACATTCCTGTCTCCTTTGTTTCTACACCTGGTCAACTAGTGAGCATAAATATTCCTGAACTTGTTCCAGGTTTCAGCAGGATTACATGCTTTAAGTTCACCAGGAATTAGGTGCCAGAGACATGTTGTTTTCTTCAATTCTTTACTCATATGAAAATATTTTTTAGCTACCGCTAAGTGCCAAGCACTATTAGACAAAGGAAATTCGGCAGCGTTCAAGATGAGCGTGAAACCTGCCTTCTTGGAGCTTAAAGTCCAGAAATAGAGTAAATGTAAACAGACAATTATATAAATTGGTATGTATTAGGAATAGTGTAATTTGACGTAAAATTATAGTACTGGAAGCTATATGTATTACTGGAGGACCTAAACTAGTCCTAGGATTTGTGGCAAGTCTCCCTAAAAAAAAGGACATTTATTTCACTTAAGGTCTGAAAGGTGAATAAAAATCAGTCAAACAAAGAAGGGGTCAGGGGGGGAAAGTGAAAGTGTTTGGCTCAAGCACTGACTCTGGAAGTAGGGGAAGTTACTACTTTCTCAGATTATTATATCTAAACAAAAAATTTTGGAGGCCAAACTACTATTTAGAAAAAAATGCATTTTGGAAATCCTTACCACTTGTAGTAGCATGGACATATACAAAGGAAAGATATTATAATCAGAAAATATTGAACTTGGAATAAATATATATATAATATTTTGAGGGATTATAAAATTAAAATATGAATCATATTATAAAACGTTCAGGAGCCAAATAAAACTACTAGTATGAGCAACCTGACAGATTTTTGTTTCCCTACCAGTAAATAGTGTAAACTAATGGAAATCGATGTTAATTTAGAAATGTTGCTGCTAAGACCCGTGTGGGGAATTGAGAGCATTTCTCAAAGATCCCTGGCTGCAGTACTATTAAACCGTTCCTCTACTGGCTGAGTAGATTATCACACCCTCTTGAGGAGGAGAAGGAAAATCATGCCCAACATGTTACTAGTGATGTTCTGGGCAATCTTCCGCACCCTTCCTTCCTCCTTATTGCCAATATTCCACATGCAATTTTCAGCACTATTTTCTGAAACACAGTTGGGAATCACCTGATAATAGCATTGAGAATATAATTTAGAAGAATATGAAATGTAGCATAATAATAAATTCATAATGTGTAAATAATTGAGAAAAGAGTACAGTGTGTTTTATTCCACGATATAAATCTTTTTGACTAATTTAGGAAATCCTTAAGCAGAGCGACTGGACCCAAGTACAGTCCTGCCCCACAAAGGCACATGTGGTTCAAGGTGCTTCTGCCATCATTCAGGCTATAGTCCTGACCTGAGTGGGGGCTGCACCAGTCTCCCGGAAACTATGGATTACTACTTCTCTGATAATGCAGCTGGCAACTGGTCAGAGAGATCTGAGGGTGCATCAGGAGAGTGCTGAGGACTCCAGAAGGTCAGTGTGACCTAGGGCACATGAGTCAGCCCACTTTAAAACTCCAGGAGCTTTCCCATCAGTTTTCTTTATTCTTGTGTCTCCAAGTCCAGTAAATGGAACAAATGGTTTGAGACACTCAAAAGCAGCCACTGGGGGAAGGATCAGGCTGTGTTTGCCTTTTGGAAACCTCAAAGCTTTGGCATTTAGAAGCCAGCAAAGAAGGGTGGGGAACACTGCTACAGTCTGGAAAAGGGAGAGCCTGAAGAGTGGTGCTGACTAGCAAGGGGAGCCAAAGTGTAAGGTCATGGGGAGAAGGAGCTGAAAGGTACATAGAAGTAACTGAACTAGAGCCAGTAGTTCTGGCAAATGGCCTCGGGTGCCCCTGGTAGCAGATTTGCAAGGGATAGCCCCTCTGATCCAGTCTAATACATTTAAATACACGGAGATTGCCAGTGATTCAGATGTCATAGGAGAAGCCTCCCCCTGCCTTTTTCTTTTCTTTTTTTTTTTTTCTGTTTAATTCTACAGGAGGTTGGGTAGCTTTCACAAACCACTTTCACCCAAATAGGGCAGATGCTTTCCTTAGTTTCTAAAGTTTTAAGTATTCTCTACAGATTAGAATATTGGATAGATTCTAGAAGTTTCCAGGTCCAACAAAAAGTAAATTCAATGTAAGTCAAGTGACTGAGTCCGGTACAGGGACATTACCTTAGAAATCCAGTCCCAATAAATCTGTAAAAACAGTGATAGTAATAATAACACCTTACATTTATGTAAGAGGTTTTCACAGAACTTTCACATTTACCTCAGTCATTCACAACCACCAGTGAGGTAAGTGGAACAAGAGTTATTACCCACATTTTACAAATGAGGAAACTGAGACTCACAAAGACTGATGTGCCCGAAGAAATGCTGAAGGGTAATGCCAGGATTGGAAGCCAAGCTTCCCAATTCCAAGTTTATTCACGTTTCCATTACTCAGTACTGCCTCTTTCTCCATCTTACCGGAGTCATCCAGGCTTATTTTTAATTTGAAAGGAAAAGGGGAAGACAAATATTTGAGAAATGGCTTTAACATCACAAGAAGAAAAAATAAAAGCGAAAGCTGGTGTGGACCATTATATAATGAAGTCGTGCTTGGCTCACCAATATGTAAATTATTTCATGCTTAGGGCTGATTGAATGGAAGAAACCCGGCACAGACTATACAATTAATACTTCAGTATACAGTGTGCAACCTGAAAGAACACGTCTTCTGCTAAAAATTGCCATTTCCATTCTGATGCCCCAAAACAATATTGTATGAGACATTTCTTATAGTCAGCCTTCCACATCCCTTAATCATAAAACACAGTTCCCTCTTCTCATTTTAGTTTCAAAATACAAGATAGAAGACTGATGTTTGGGGCGCCTGGGTGGCTCAGTCAGTTAAGCGTCTGCCTTCGGCTCAGGTCATGATCCCAGAGTCCTGGGATCGAGCCCCACGTCGGGCTCCTTCCACAGCGGGGAGCCTGCCTCTTCCTCTCCCTCTGCCTGCCACTCCCCCTGCTTGTGCTCTCCCTCTCTCTAGCTCTATCAAATAAATAAATAAAATCTTTAAAAAAAAAAAAAAAGACTGATGTTTCTCAGATTGTTTATTTTTTAGTAACTCTTTTTTTCCTAGAGGAATAAAATATCTTGATAAATCAATCCATTCAATGCATATAAATATTATTTCCTTTTAATATTTCAAAGAGGACTTTGCAGTTATTAGTTAACCGAAAATAAGACAAAATAATTTTAAAAAGCCTGGATTACTCTGTCCCCAAAATAACGAAAGATATTCTTGTTAAAATTCATAATTTGGGGGTGCCTGGGTGGCTCGGTTGGTTAAGCGGCAGACTCTTGATTTCCACTCAGGTCATGATCTCAGGGTCCTGGGACTGAGCCCCGCCTTGGGCTCTGTACTCAGCAGGGAGTCTGCTTCAGGATTCTCTCTTCCTCTGCCCCTCCCCTCTCGCTTCACTCTCTCTTTCTCTAAAATAAATAAATAAACCTTAAAAAAAAGAATTCACAATTTGAATTAGAACTCATGTGATTATATATTAATGCAAGAATGCAATTTTTTGTGACTACCTAAAAAAAAATCCTTTAATTATAAATTAGTACCCTCGCCTCTGCCATAGTTAACCCATCAAAGATCCGCTACATTTATTAAATTGTAATTTGACTTCTATACTTTCTTATTGCTTCATGGACAAAAAAGAATGTCATCTCAAGGAGGATAAAGAATAGTCAAGCTCTATTAGTGCATCAAGGTGAGTGAGGAACACCTGTAAGCAGAAACATTAGGGCAGTTAAGCTAGCAACTGTGAGGGCTTGGGCCCTGAGCTTACAATCAACCATGGAATCCACTGACAGGAATTCCAGCTTCCTCCCCTGACACTGAATGGAACATCAATAACCCTGAAAAGAAACTGAAAACCTAAAAAGAATTTTACAGAAGGATGTTTTTCTAATACTGTAGAGGACACAGAACGGTCATTTATTATTGAAATGGGAAACTCCTCTATCACACAGGAAATGACATCACTTCTTGGAATGTAAGTTGAACTTTCAAAATGAACAAGTTTATTTTTTCCTACTAAAAAGTAGGAGTCCGCTAAAACAGCTCTTTAAATATTTTAAGATCATATTAATGTCTTAGATGCACAGAATAAGAGTACTTGGGTGGTACGGAGCCCTAAGTGTTCGAACAATAAGGACCGTATTCTACACCATGAAATTTGGTATTTTATCTTCAAGTTTTTTAAATAAACGTTTTTATTGAAATGAAGTATGATATGGAAAACATTTATTTTTTTTAAGATTTTATTTATTTATTTGATGGAGAGAGACACAGCAAGAGAAGAAACACAAGCAGGGGGAGTGGGAGAGGGAGAAGCAGGCTCCCCGCGGAGCAGGGAGCTCGATCCCAGAACCCTGACACATGACCTGAACTGAAACCAAGAGTTGGTAGCTTAACCAACTGAGCCACCCAGGCACCCTGCTTTTTATTTCCTTATGAACATTCTTTAATTTCTCTTGAGACTCCTTTGACCCATGGGTTATTTAAAAGCATGTTGTTTAATTTCCAAATATTTAGGACTTTTTCAACTATTTTTTTTGTTATTAATTTCTAGTTTAATTCAATTGTGTTCAGACAACATAATTTGTATGATTTCTAGTCTTTTAAATGTGTTAAGGTGTGTTTTATATAAGTGAGTGTTCTATAGGAGCTTGAGAAGAATGTGTATTCTGCTATTGCTGGATGGAGTATTCTATAAATATGTTAGTCTATAAATGGTGAGGTGTGAGTGAATGGAATGTTCTATAATCTTCCAATTAAATAATTCTTTTTGTGTGTTTGTGTCTCAGGGCTGTGACTTTCACAAATTCTTTCTCCAGTGATATTTATTTTTCCCTTCTATTCCTTACTCCCTTCTCTGGCTGCAGGATTCTCAATCTATTTCCTAGAAGCCCTAATACCTGACTATGTTTTGTTGTCTCACCCCTGCTTGGAGAGGCAGAACTAGAGGGAGTCATGGACTCGGAGGAATTCCCTTCCCCCAGCTAGGATGAGGCTCAGAAAGGTACTTTTCCCTTTAGAATAGGCTTTTGTTGTAGAGAAGGCACTGAAAGTATTTCGTAATGATTACTTTTCCCCTCTTTCTTCCCAAACCAAGAGGGCATTTTTCTCAGATGTTCACAGTGGGAACCTGGTGGACTTTCTGGAGGTACCTCTACCAAAGGGTGGAGGCACACAGGGCTCTCTTGCTCTCATGCTAGTCACACTCAGCCTCCAGCAATTCACCAAATTTACCATTTAAGTGCTCTTTCTTTCTGGCTCTTGGGCTTCTACTTCAGGTAATCAAATCTTGACCTAGACTTTCTGGATTTACCTATCTCTCCAGATTGTGAAATGGTGGTTTTTCCTGAAACCTTGGTTGTCTGATGGATCAAAGAAAAGTTGTTGATTTGTCAGATTGTCCAGCTTTTTCTTTTAAGGATGAGTGATCATTTACAAGATCTTTACATGTCAGAGTTGACACTCAAACTCCAATGTGTGTCGGGGGATTCTTTATATATTTTAATATGTTTTCTTTGTTTATTTTGTACATTAAAATATTTTTTTTCACTGTGGCTATGCATTTGATTTTTTAAATAGTGTTCAGGATGAATAGAAGTTTCTGATTTAATGTCATACAATTAATCTTTGTTGGCAGTATTTTTGTGCCTTATCTAATACTGCTAAAAATTATGAAGATATTCTTGCATGATTTCATCTCTAAGTTATATTGTTTGACTTTCCATATATAGGTCTACAATGCCCCTGTGCATGAGATAAGGTCAAGTTTAAATTTCTTCCATAAGCTATAGAGTTGACTTGGCACCTTCATTGCAAACTATTGTGCTGTTCCAACTACTCTGATCTTAAATCATGTGCCCTTTTAATTGTGTATCTGTTTCCGAACTCTATTTTCTGTTATGTTGGTTTATTTGTCTGTGTCTATCACATAATGCTAAACTCCTCATGTTATAAGAGTAGTTAACTACTTAACTATTTCATAATGTCTTGATATTCAGTAGTATAAGTCCTCCAAATTTGTTCTTCTCCTTTAAGTTTGTCTAGACCAAGAGCTGGCCAAGTTTTTCTATAAAGGGACAGATAGTAAGTATTTCCCACTTTGTGGACCACATAGTATCTGTCATAACTATTCAACTCTGCTGTTACAACTCAAAAACAACCATAGACAGTATGTAAAAGGCTGGGTGCCACCGTATTCCAATAACAATTCATTTACAAAACATGTAAATTTGGCCACAGACTGGAGTCTGTAGAACCCTGGCCTAGATTCTTTTTAATCCTTTTGGAATTTTAAATGGGATTGAAATGAAGGCATAAGTAAAGTTAAGAAGACATCACATCTTTACATTTATTGGGTGTTCTAATCTCCACTTATTTTGGTCTTCTTTAATTTGTCTCAATAATATTTGTGGTTTTCTGTGTAAAAATTTAGCACATCTTTTTTTTTTTTTGGATTTTTGCTAGGTATTTGAATAGTTGTAAATGATTTTCTATAACCATAGATGATTATATGGTTTTTCCTTTAAATTGTTAAGTCATAGGGGTGCCTGGGTGGCTCAGTCGTTAAGTGTCTGCCTTTGGCTCATGTCATTCCCAGGGTCCTGGGATCAAGCCCCACATCGGGCTCCCTGCTCTGCAGGAAGCCTGCTTCTCCCTCTCCCACTCCCACTGCTTGTGTTCCCTCTCTTGCTGTGTCTCTCTCTGTCAAAGAAATAAATAAAATCTAAAAAAAAAAAAAGATCTTTGAGTTATAATGACAATTATCCAAAAATTAAATCAGTGTTTTATTTCTGTAATAAAACCCATCTAGCTATAAGGTGTTATCCTTCTAATATATCACTGTATTTTGATTGCTTTTATTTGGTTGGATTTTTCATGTTTGACCTTAATTTTCGCCTCTTGGAATGCCTCTGTAAATTTTGATATCAAGATTATGCTGGTGTTATAAAAAAGGCTGAGAAATATTTTTAATTACATACATTTTGGAAGAGTTTGTGTAAGAATAGTGCTATTTTTTTCTTCAGTTTTAAGGAAGAATTTACCAGTGGGGTTTAGAAATTTCTTTTGAGGAAGATTTTTTTAAAATTATGGATTCAATTTCTTTAATAATTATAAAGCTATACAAATTTTCTATTTCTTTTTATATCTGTTTTTTTTTCTTTCTAGAAATTTATACATTTCATCTAAACCTTCATAGTCCAATATAGGAGTAACTAGCTATTTAACTTTAAATTAATTAAATGAATATATTTTAAAAATTTTGCTTCTTTAGTTATGCTAGTCCCATTTCACGGACTCATTAGCCACAGGTAGCCAGTGACTACTATACTGAAGAGTGCAGATTATAAAAAACTTATTCGTTGCAGATATTTCTATTGGACAGCACTAATCTAAATGTTCAAATTCCAAAGCATACTTTTTTTTTTTTAGATTTATTTATTTATTTGAGAGAGAGAGAGCACGAGCAGGACAAGGGACAGAGAGAGAGTATCTCCTGAAATCCTGTATTTTGATATCACTTTAAGATTACATCTTAAGGGGCACGTGGGTGGCTCAGTCAGTTAAGTGTCTGACTTCAGCTCAGGATCCTGGGATTGAGCCCCTCTTGGGGTGCCTGGATCAGCAGGAGTCTGCTTGTCCTCTGCCCCTCCCCCTGCTTGTGTGTGCACACACATGCTCTCTCTCTCTCTCAAGTAAATAAATAAAATTTTTTTTTAAAAAAAGACTACATTTTAAATCAAAATGTAACCCTACTGATGGAGATTTCAGATATAATTTTGTTAGTAAAGAGGTGATTTTAGCGTAATAATAGCTAATAATTGTAGGAGGAGGAAATCTGATTATTTTTTATTGTTAAATACACTCCTCAGACCTATTCAGTGGTTGATATATTTGTTTACATATGCATTGTACAAACATACTTCAAGTAAGTGTTTGATAATAATGAAGTTTTGTAGTCTTTTTTTTTTAAGATTTATTTATTTATTTTAGAGTGAGGGAGAGAGACAGAGAGACAGTGAGAGCGAATCCCAAGCAGACTCCATGCTGAGTGTGGAGCCTGACTCAGGGCTCGATCCCCATGACCCTGAGATCATGACCTGAACAGAAACCAAGAGTCGGACACTTAACCAACTGGGCCACCCAGGCACCCCAAGTCTTGTTTGTATTCTTATTAAAACCAGACTGAATTTAATCAGATTTTATTACATCATAATTATTGATAATTCCAGGAATAAAGAAACACTAGATATTTCATTAAAAATACATGTTTTGTTTTGTTTTCTAAATTAGTTATAGAGTTTGGATTTGTATATTCTAGAGGAGAGTGTTTTTTCAATCCTAAGAGATTCTATAATCTGAGTTATCACAGATATTCCCATACTTGATCCCTGTCATCCCCAGACTTTTGAAATAATTTTCCAGATATTACCATTAAGCATTAGGGTTTTGCATAACTTTAGCTCTTCTAGATCTTCATTTGATGCCCCAAATACTTGTTACTTTATAATATTCAGAGATAAAATCAAGTCAATCTGTATAATTTTTAATGCTATTTTGAGACTTTCATTGAAAGATTTGTACAGATGGGATTTCCATCACTACCTGACTTTATTGATTTCTCTGGAAAACAAGCCTCGAGGCCGATATGGTCTACTAACACTAGACTTACTGAAAATATGTTCTATGGTATAAATTCAGAAGAAGTTGATTCCATGACCGCTCCATGGAGAAGGAAAATACACTTTGGCTTTCATACAAAGCACATAGTGAACACAGCCAATCTCTTTCTTGCCTCCAAATGGATCCTCTCTAGAGGTAGTGACTCAGCTTGGGCTGCTGGAGAAAGCTGGAATGCCTTAGGCATAAACATTTGCTGTCATTGTCTTGCTAATATAGATGCAAGGCCTAAAAGCATTTCATTCAAGCAGTCAGAAACTTGTCACATTCTTACTTCCTTTATAGCTTTAACCATAAAACTCATTCTGCCAATTGATCCTTAGAGATAAAATGCCAATTGCAACCAGTTTCATTCTTGTTATGATTTATACTGTGAAAATTCCCAAATGTTCTTAGAGAAGTGGAATATAAGATTTATACTCCAATTGAAAATTCATTACTGTAATAGTCATGCCATGTTCTGTGTACTTTCTCCAGTTGACCTGTGTCTATATGATATCAAATTATATACATGGGAAGAGAAAAATAAATTCAAGCATCCATATAACAGACCAAGATAAACTTATTTCGGTGGAGATTTATTATATAAACAAAGACTCAGTTTTGTCCATTCAATTTGGTCAATTTAATATACGGCCAGTAGTCTTAAATTCAGGGATGGGGAAAATGATATATGTCTACTTCTTTATTACAAACACTTCAATAAATTATTATATACAATACTTTTGGAAAGGGACGCTATATAGAAGAACGTCTTACAGAGAAATTTCACTGTATACTTTTGTACCAATTCTGTGTCTAGAACAATATTCCTCTACCTTTGTGCAAAAGCCTTTTTTTTTTTTTTTTTTTTAAGATTTTATGTATTTGAGAGAGAGAGAGAGAGAGCACATGAGGGGGGGAGGGTCAGAGGGAGAAGCAGACTCCCTGCTGAGCAGGGAGCCCGATGTGGGACTCGATCCCAGGACTCCAGGATCATGACCTGAACCGAAGGCAGTCGCTCAACCAACTGAGCCACCCAGGCGCCCAAGCCTTTTGTTTTTAAGACTCAGAAAATCTAGAAATACTACACCTTTCCTCGTGTGTGCATCTTATGACCACCTGGACACTCCTAACTTTCACTAACCATTTTGGCACTGAGCTTGCTTTTTTCCTTTTCAAGTTCCTCCAATGTCTTGGGTGACTTTGACATTCACACATCTAGTGTTTTAGCTCTGGAACATTTCTAACTCCAATACGCCTCCCCTTCAGCAACCTGTTCTCATAATAATGTGCTGGATTTTGTCATTCCTTAGAACCAGTTGACTCTGAAATAGTAAAATCAACTAAAATCTTATATATACAGGGACACCTGGGTGGCTCAGTCAGTTAAGCATCTGCCTTTGGCTCAGGTCATGATCCCAGGGTCCTGGGATGGAGTCCGCATCAAGCTCTTTGCTCAGCAGGGAGCCTGCTTCTCCCTCTGCCTGCCGTTCCCCCTGCTTGTGCTCTCATTCTCTCTCTCTCTCTCTCTGACAAGTAAATAAATAAAATCTTTTATGCCTGAATAGGATAGAACTATGGATAGCTATGAGATTAATATCATCAAATAATCATGGAATCAAAGTAGTGAGAATATGGGTATTCATTGTACAATTCTTGTAGCCTTTCTGAATATTTGAATATTTTTATTATAAAACTTTGAAAAAACAAAAGATACATTGCTAAATTGCTCATCACATTATCTTACTCTTGTCCAAGTTTATTCCTTTCCTTTTATGATCTGGATTAGACACCTCCCTTCATTTTGGGGGACCTTATACTAGCAATTACTCTTGATTCACCTATATCTTCAAACTGTCTTTTTTATTACTATTTTAACATGCTCAAGCTTCTCCAATTTTAAAGGCAATATTAAGAAGAAATTTCACAGAGTTTGACTACTGTACATACATCATTTTGTCACTACCAAACTTTTGGAAAGACCCACTGCCTCTATTTTATCCCCTTTCATAAATGATCTGCAATCTGGCCTCCATCTCTAGCACTCCACTGAAAGTAATCTTAAAGTAAAAAGAAATTCTATTGCTAAATCCAGGTGGCCATTCTCCTTCTTTAATTGACCCCTTGGCATCATTTGTCATGGTTAGTGCCAGTTTGTAAAATGTATCAGTATCTGAATAATAAAAAGTGCTCACTAGGACCTGAGTCAGTCACTCCGTTCAGATCACCCTCCTATCCTACTACTTATACAAACCTACCCATCTGTCAAGATCATTCTTAGGTTTTAACCCACTCACAGCATTCTCCTTGAATTTGCCAGGGGAATCATTATCTTCTAAATTCATTCAATAGTACTTTTAAAACAACATTTACCAAGCAGTTCTTGGCTCTGACCTATGTGCATGGAATAGATCAGTGCACAAAAAAGGTGAAGACCTTTATACTTAGAGCTTTCCAAACAGGAGAAGACAGAAAATATAGAACATTGTCTCTTCAACCATTTAAAAATTAGCCATACTACCTTTTGCTTGTCCTTGTTAAAAAAGGATTTTATTATAAGCTGCCTGCCTTATATATTCTTGTTAAGCATGAGTTTTAAAATATTGAATTTTAATTCTTTCATATAATTTTCTTTTACTATTTTAAACTCATTTCTTTTTATGATGAAATGCTTTGTATATCTTGTGTCTCTAGTAGATTTCATAATTATTTCATGAAAGAATCAAATATCGAAAGTCATATAAATTTTCATACATATAGTAAAGTACTATATAAATGACAGACACTCAAAACATAAATACAAATAATATTTAAGAGAATATATTTTGTATATTTAACTGTTTTGTTATATAACAGTTGGTGTGGGGCAGAACGGGAGGATCAAGGAATATCAAGTACTAAGTGCCCTCTATGTATACCACTCTACATTAATCTCATTTAATCCTTATAATTATCCAATTTGCCAAGGAGAATACTGAAGTTTAGTGGGATTAAGTTACCTGCCCAGGCTCATGCAAACAATAAGTATCAGAGTAAAGCTACAAAGACAACTTGTTTTCACTCTGTCACATTAACTTCCTTGATGGATTCATACATGATTATTATAAATAAATAGGTGGGGGATTCTCCCATTCTTTCTCTAAGCTCTTTTCCATCTTTCAGAAATAGGTATACATAGCTAGTAGGTATTTGTGATAATAATTTTGATAGCAATGACTTACTATAATGATCTTTAACAAATTATATAAAATATGCCAACATGCTATAAGAGAAAAACACTGACCTCAGAATAAGAAGTAAGAAACCTTGATATAGATATATTGGTTCTGGTTAATTAATAATTAATAACTAACTAGTGAGCATAGTACCTATACTTTCTTGAGTTTTATGTTTTGAAATTCATTTTCAAATTCATTTCAGTTTGACATGATATTAAATTGTTTTTTAATCAGTCCTATTTATCAAGGCTAAAGAACATCAAACACTTCATATATCTGTCTTCTCCATAATAGTAATGTAGAAAAACTTTTTGTTCATAAATAAGTTCTGAGCAAATATTTCTGTAATAGCCCAGCTAGCTAGCAATGTTGGAAATCCCTAAATGACTGCCAAGTTATTTTGCGGCAGATAAATGAAGCTTAAGTCAATATTAAATATTTTAGGCAATGTAAGAAAAAAAACTAAAATAAACTTCCAACATTTGTTTTTAGAGACATGAAATAAAAATTATTTGGGCTCTTGTTGAGTTAACATTGAACAGCTGTCAAATTATACATGTTTTAATTTTTCCATGTAACATAGTCTGAATGAATGTCAAGCCTTGGAGAAAGGGGCAGAGTTTATATCTTTCCTTATTTAGAAGGAAGTTAAGAATGTGGTTGCACCCATGCTAACACAATGCCATTCAGGTATTGGGAGCCGGGGGTGGCGTTTGTGGAGTTTCATAAGGGCGGAGCTGACTTAGTGATCCAGGATCCAATCCTTCCTTTTTTTCTTTTTTTATAATTTGAATCACCCCACATGTCCTCTGTAAGAATACCCACAGCTCATGCTCTCTACATTACTAGAAGACACTAAATTCCACATACCTCAAGTTACCTGGAAGAGTAACATTGTTATTTTACAGAGGAAAAGCGGTAGATAATGTGTAAAATCTAAAAATGTTCTTCCAGAGTAGAAAGATAAGAGATAAATAACAAAATTCCAAAAAACTCCCGCTGCCTACTGCGGCAAGCCTATGAATGCAAAACTAGGGGAAGAAACTTACCGAAACTTACCGAAAAAGAGCCAAAGGGTACAGAGGACTTAGGAGAAGGACATACAGACATTTTCCCAGAATAAAAAAGGTGCCAATGTACTGAGCACAGTTTGGGACTTGAAAGTTTGGGGTAAGGGGCTTAAAAAGGAGTGGGACCATGGCTTGCAGCTTTGGAGAAGTATTACTTCTGGAAGATTCATATATAAGGAGAAGTGGTGATATCCTTTGGCAATGTGGCTATATGGAGAAAGAAAGAGAAAAATTAGTTCTCTGGGAAAAAACAAATGAGAAACAAAACATGCAACCTCTCTGCCCCCAAAATTACATTTTACGGAAATTGTGTGAAAGAGGGAAGAACTGACACATGAAGCTCCTCTCAAGACAGGAAAATTCTCCTCCCCACAAAATAAACACGAAACAGAAGAAAACCATCCCACTACATTCCACTATATTTCACAGCACAAGGGAGGCTTTGGGGATTAGGAGAAAATACCTTGAATCAGAAATACCAGGTAGCATCATGTTTGAGCTGTGTGGGTTATTTTCCTTCCTTGATGATTATATGATTCCTTTTAGAGGGTACTTGGAGTAATACAAAATTAGGCCCACAAGTCTACTGCTTGTGTTTTGGTCTTTAAGTTTTATATATTATCTATTATCTTTCTACTCTGGAAGATAATTTTTAAGTTTTAGACATTAGTTACTGGGTTTTCTTCTGTAAGATGAAGCTATAACACTTTATTATAAAAGTTCATCCTTGGGAGATCCCTCAGGAAGGATGTATATGTACACCTGAATGCTCATGGTAGCTCAAACAAAACCTGAATTCTTTGCTCAAGTTTTTAACTTTTTTTGGAATGTTCTTTCTCCTCATCTTAACCTGATCAACCCCATTCATACTTTGAGATTTAGGCTTAATAACATTTTCTCCATAAAGATTTCCTGAATCCTCCCATAAGCTAGAATTAAAAGGTCTAATTGGCAATTTTTAGCACATTGTACATATATATGATATATATACAATTATGCATTATAATATATATTATATATAATTATGCAATATATGTATAATTATGCATTACTTAACATAATCTGTCTGTTGATTCCAAACCATCTAAGATTTAATTCAGGCATCACTTCTTCCTGGAGACTTTTTTCAGTATTCTTTCCCCTCTTCCTTCTACCCCAGCTTGAATATGTCAGATGGCCCTTCTTGTGCTCCCACATCTTGTGCTTACCCCATCATTTAATACATGGGATCATGTTTGGCTGCCTGGCTTTCACTCCCAGTAGATGACAAACTTACAGAATACAAGACCTATTGTTCTTAATATCTCTATCTCTGGTGCTTAGCCATGGTCTGAAATACAGCAAGGGCTTAATAAATCATTAATAAAAAGAATAGCTATTATTGTAGTACAGTCATAACTACTTTTCTTGATTCTGCAAGTAAATGGTACTTGTCTTCAAGTCTCTAATGAGTCTTCATTTATTTTAATCCCAGAACCAAAAAGAAAACCTATCACGTACCTGACGTTTGATAGCGATTTCTTTTTTTTTTAGGATTTTATTTATTTATTTATTTGTCAGAGAGGGAGAGAGCACACAAACAGGGGGAGAAGCAGAGAGGAGAAGCAGGCTCCCCGCTGAGCAGGGAGCCCAATGCAGGGCTCCATTGCAGGACCAGGGGATCACGACCTGAGCCAAAGGCAGACGCTTAACCAACTGAGCCACCCAGGCATCCCATTGATAGCGATTTCTTATATGAAATAATTTTATGATATCTATATCTTAAGTATTAATCCAACTCCACATAACATTGAATGCAGCAAAAAATAAAGTAAAACAAAAAATTAAGCTACTCTATCTGCACCGAATTGCCATCCATTTGTTGCACAAATTAAAACTTTGCTACTAAAATTGAAGTCACAACCCCTGTGTCCTGTAAGGACTAGAAAACAAGTGAGTATATATCACATTATTTTCCTGGTACAGTCTCAAGATTTCTGAAGTGAACTTCTCAGCACAATTTGACAATATCAAAGCCATTAAATGGTAACCCTCTAGAGTTTAGACTATGTTTTCCTTGCCCTGTGATCTAGAATTTACTAGAATTAAAAAGTGAAGAAGGTAGGCATTTTATGGCTACTGAAATCAGAGTCAACTAATACATCTACATCCAGAGGGATAAATTAGCTGGACAAATAGTTATACTTATGAAGTTGAAGAGATATTATGCGTGTCATAGGGTTTCAATATTAGCGTTTGGGGTAATTTTTCAGGACACAGTTCTTCAGGATGTAGTTCTTTGGAGTAATTGGTTGTCTGATTGCCTATTTTTGTGGCTACCCACAAAAATATGTCTTCTTTCTGTAATTTTATGAATAATCATCACATTTTTCAGTGAATAATCTCTGGGAAAATGGAAATTTCACAGTTGCAAGCAGTAGATTCTTAATACACTTTCTGAATATCAGAAAAAAGTATATATATAAAGTGCATATACATTTATGTATATATGTATATATATAATATATGTATATCCTAAAATAAGAAATAAAATCCAGCAATTAAAAACTAGAATTTATTTATACATGCAGAATTAAAATTTGTAAGCAATTTCTATAACTAACCATGTAAAACAAAATATTCTAAAATATTATTGAGAAGATATTTGTGATTATATTTTGGATGTACGGAAGACCACTAATAATTGATAATTTGGCCATAATTATAAGTTACTCTGTATAAAATATGAAAAGTAAGGGACAGTAGAGATTATTTGGTATCATGGTTATTACTCAAAATGTAAGAAGATGGAGATTTTTCAAAACCTGCTTGTCAAGACACTGTCTCCTCACTTCTGATTCACAAGGTTTGGGATAGAGTATATACATGAGTATTTCTGTTGTATGCTCCTGATTCACATCAACTGGCAAGTCAACTTCCTCCATTTATAGTGAGAGGAATTGAGAACAAAGGAGACTAAATTCCTGACAATCTTGGAGGTATTAACATAAAAAAGTTACAACATAGTGGAGTCATTGTATTAGAATGGTTTTTAATTACTTTATTGAGAATATGAAATATATGCTGGGAGCTTAAAGTCCCTAAATCCCACTGACAATAACTTTCTTGAAGATATAACTTCTGGAGATAAGAAAATTAGTATGCTCATAGGAACATGTATTAAACACTCTATAAATTTTCTAAATTTTATTATCATTTCTTCTTTTCTGTGAGTGACAGTGTTTCTTTTCATTTTGAATAGCCAATTTACTTTGCATCTTACTGATTAGAAGGGCTACTTTAAAAAAATGTAAACTCTGTTTTCACTGAAGTAAAATTCATATAATATAAAATTAACCATTTTAAAGTGAACAGTCCAGTGATATTTAGTCATTCACGATGTGTGCAATCACCACCTCTGTCCATTTCCAAAATATTTTAATCACCTCAAAAGGAAAGCCTGTACCTATGAAACAGTTGTTCCTATTTCCCCCACCCTCTACCTCTGGCAACTCCCAATCTGCATTGTGTCCCTATGGATTTACCTATTTTGGATATTTCATATAAATGAAATCATATAATGTTACCTTTGGCATCTGGTTTCTTTCACTCTGCATAATATTTTTGAGGTATATGTATGTTGGGGCATATACCAATACTTCATTCCTTTTTATGGATGAATAACATTCCATTGTATGTATATGCAACAATTTGTTTATCCATTTATCCCATGATGGACATAGGACTGTTTTCAGCTTCTGGCTATTGTGAATAGCGGTACTATAAACATGTGTGTCATGTATTTGTTTGAGTGCCAGTGTTCAATTTTGGGAGGTTTATATAGAAGGACTACTTTTATGGTAAATGACATAAGAATTCTTGAATGAGTTTTCACAGATCTAAAATGAAAAATGACATAGTAAAAGAAATATTAAAGCAAAGATTTATCATACCAGACAAGTGTAAGTGAATAAATACAATGACGTTTCTTGCTTCCTATCTCTGGGTTCCTTTAGCTATGCATGTTATCATTCCTTTCATCTCACCTCCCTCACCCTTCTACCCATCTCCATCACTATGTCACACCTTATCTCATCTAAGGAAATAAATGGGGGTAAAGTAGTAATGATTTATGTCATTTGTCATTGGGGTAAATTTCAAATTTCTTCTAGACATTCAAGACACAGCATCTGTGATTTTATGGGACATGGTCTTGCTTATTTTAGCTAGACTACTCACAAACCCCTAGTAGAGTAACTTGCTAAATAAATGGAAATGTGGACGAATGCTTTTTAAATGTATTAAGGTGTTTGTGTTTTATGGCCACTCTGTAATAAGACTAGCTAACTTTTATCTAAATGAGATACAAAGCCATGGATCTCTCTTCCTTTAATGGGCTTATATGATAGAAATAATTGGAATATGGCATGGTTGATTTTTTAAACTATATTTTGGACTTGACTACTGAATTTGCAGAGACAATTGAAAATACTGAATCAACTTTGTCAGATCTAATTATCATAATAATGATCTCTGTGAAACATTTTAAATGCTCATAGAAGTAATACTGCTTCATCGGTTTGGAAACCTGAACTTTGAAGGAAGCCTGACCTGGAATGTTATTTTTTTATAAACAAAGCTGTATGGAAAACAAAGCAAACACTTCAGGTTTGAATGCATTACCCCTTTATATAAGAAGAATTAGATGGTTACGCCTGTGATCTAAGTTTTCAATTCATTTCACTCTTCTGACTTTCACTTACAGACTCTCTTAACAGCTAAAGGATTTACTAATTATATAAAACTCATAACTTACTTCATACAAAGTCATGTTGTTTCAAGCTTTTTATCTCATTCACAAAACATATTTTTCCTGATAAGTACATGTTCATAAGTAAATTTTCCTACTTCATTACATCCTCAGTAAGTAATTCTCTTAGATTACAGAGACAACAAATCATCATGATTTACATTAGGTTTTCTTTGGGAGAAAGGTGTCTGGGATTTACCATCAAAGCACTTTTACTTTCACCTTTTATCAGTATCACTGCCTCTGTGTAACTTCTTTGATGTGGTCTCTGTTTCAACCTGCAACTCAGCAAAGTGGGTAGGGTTGACTATTTTAAAGATAGTATCCTTAATGGTAAATGGATTGTTAAAAATAAGTATTACTTAAAGCAAACTACATTTCTCTAAACTTAATATTTACTTACATTTTTCTTCAAATATATATGCTAAGTACTAACTTGCAATAAAGCATAATAATATGGCAATTATGTTGTTTATATATCTATTAATTATGTGCATGCTGTGTAGATGTATATATTTCCCTTATATATAATACATAATACATATGTACATAATTCAATTTAAAATAGCTCAGTTGAAATATTTTCAAGTCTGAAAGTGTACTAGTTAGTTTTTTTTTCTTTCAACATTTTCCCCTCACCATTTCAATTTTAGTCTGGATTTTATTATAGAAAAGTCTCTTTTCCTGACTTTTCTAGCCTGCCCCATGTGATTAATGGTGCTCCCTTTACTTATGATATCATTGCAGTCTCAAATTCAGAGACATGGCACACATTGTAGACTTCTGCTTTTCTAATTACCAAAAGCCAAAATACACTAGGTAGTATTTAAACACAACCAAGGGGAGAATTCCTATTAGGTCAGAGAGCAGGAAGAGAGAGGCTTAATGCTGAATTTACCAGTTGGAGCTATAAAGCCTCAAGTACGTTTGTGATTTCTGCACGTCTTAGGCCCAACTAGGTCTGACAGAGTGCCATCGGAGCACACATTTCCTGTCTTAAGTCAGCGTTGGATCTAGCCCCAGAAGCTCACAGTGTTGCACTGACTCTTTCCAGACTCTGGTCAGGACTAAGCCTCGTCTCACCGATGCATTCCTAGGCTGACTCCCTGACTTAGAAAAGCTGAAGGTGTCTGGTTTGTTCAATCCATCTGAAATTTACTACCAAGAGTGAGAACTAAGTTATCTGTCACCTCGGCCTGAATCACACATAGACATATGGTCTAAATGTTGGGAGCATTCAGTTTCAGGCAAACTTTGTTTTACGTAGTTCTTCAGAAACATTAGTTAAATATGAAATCTTCTCTGGGAAAAATGGTTTTTCAAAATCTTGCTATAAACATTCAAGCCAAATTGGAACTTAGTCATTGGGAACCAGGGAAGGCATTTCAACATTTAGGAAAATCCTCCACAGAAAATTACAACTCCCCACAGAGTTTTGGAAAAACACATGTTAGCGCCTTACTTGCCATGGTAAGAAGATCTCAAAGTTAATTTAATATCTTTAAAGAAACTAGTTAGAAAGTGAATAAGGAGATGCTTAGTCAAGACAACCACAGTTAGTCATCAAAATATTTTCCTGCCTATGACAGATCAATGTAGTTTAAAACTGTCCACTAACAGCTATACTTCTGTATCCATATGGTTTTCATGAAACCCGACATGAGAAGATTTTTATAACTTACTTCATTCCTAACGATATATAATCTAGTATTAGAGATAGCCAACATAGCACTAGTAAGAATTCAGTACACTCCTAGGAAGAATGCCTCAAAGAAAAAAAAAAAAAGATACACACCCACTCGTTTCTTTGTTAAACAGCAACTTAAAGGCTTATCAATATAGTTTTCTACTGCAGAGCAAAAAGAGATAAATAGTATTGTACTTCACCTCCATTTGCTCCCTGTGATCTCCTTCTGTGCTCAGTGAGGAGGAAAACGTTGGGATAATTGCATTTGATTTATGAGAAAGGAAACAGAGGCCCCCTTTTTCCATAGTCAAAGACCCTCAACAGGAAAGCTATCGGTCGCTAAATATCCTCTAATTCAGTAGGTCTTCACTGCAGCTTGTTAGGAAATGATGAAACTGAAAATTTCACCTTTATTTTGGGTTAGCACTGCTTTTCTCTTGTGGCAAATTCTCTACAAGCTCATGGTAAGGTCTGCAAAGGGATCCCTTAAGTATCCGTGGCAGAAACCATGCTCATGACAAAAGGACTCCATTACTACCCCATTTAGCATATGTGTATTTCAGTAATTTGGAATGCAAAGAATAAGGGTAACATTTCAATTAAAGTGGGTGGAGGCAAAGCTTTTCCTTACTTGTTTTTGCTTTGCTGTGTGTCATTTAATGAAATCACCAGGTTATAAAACACTAATAAATTTGAGCTGCTTTGCCCAGCTCAACAACACTCTGCTAACCTGCCAAAGTACAAGGCCACACAATGGTCTTGATGTGCTGCCCTTTGTCTGTGACCAGGTAAAGGTAAATAGGACAGGATATGGGTAGTTAGAAAGGTGGTCTTCAGTGTCAATACTCTGTCACTTGTCTTTTCTTATACTATTTTCATTCTCAGTAATAGTCTCTTTTTCCATCCAAGTGCTGGTTCTTTCTTAGATTGGGCTGCAACCTCAATCTAATACCAATGGATCTAAGACCAGTTATTTAGAATAATTACAAATTGGCTCATTGATTATGTTTCAATATGAATGGGAAAAATAGAAAGAAGAAAAAAGAAAAGGTGCATTATGTTTGATTAAAATCACATTAATCATTGGTTTAACTGGTATTTTGTTGTCTTTTAATATACCATAAATAAAATTTGCCTTTTGATATTCTAGAATTTATCTTTGTCTCTGCTATAGTTTTCTTCTTTTGGTAGCAAAATTTATAACTCTTCCATAAGTAGAACATACCTTTTTAAATTATTGAAGTTGAACTATAACAGATAGAAAGCTATCTGAACCAAACTTTAAATGTCTTTGAGAGTTTTAAATACCTGGGAAGAGATGGTGTAAATACATGAAAATTAAGATGGAGAAAATACATCTACCAGAATGTTTTGATAGCACTTTGCTTTCAATGTTAGATTCCCTTTTATAGATAATTGGGAACCCAGAATTTTTATCTGTGCTGGATTAATATATTTTGAGAACAGCTAAAGAAAAGGAACAAGAAAGACTCCCTCAGATGATGAAAAATGGAATTAAATGTGAGTCAAGGGCAAGACCAAGTCTAGACATTCCTTCCAACCAGATCACCAATCAGAAAAAGGCAGAACCAAAGAAATCAAGTATGAGGCAACAAGAGAAAATGAGAGAAACAGAACAGGATTTGAGTGGCCTAAAAATTAACCACAAGTATTATTATTAATACAGTATCAATATCTCAGTAGCACAAATGAGTTGTTAGGATCACAATCAGTCAGGACGTTGTGCAACACAATCATACATAAAAGTTCATTTAATTTGCACACAAACCCATTCTGAATATATTGGACTTTGGGTTCGACCATCAGACCCTCTACCATTGCTGATCAAAGGATTAAACCTTGCTGTTATCCATGGCCTCCTGGTGATATGTTCCAGTCTTTGCATCACTAGCTCTTAATTCAAACTCTGAGGTGAGCATATCTTATTAGCGGACCTAGGTCTTGTGTTTGCACCTTACCTCCAAGGGGACTTGTAAAGCAAGCAGCATTCTCAGGTTTTACAATAGAAGAACATTCTACTTGCCAACAAGACTTGTAAGATGGGGAATTCCCACATAACAGGGGGTTAGAATATTAAGAATTTTTTAAAAAGAAAAAGAAAAAAGAACGGCAAATGTCTAGTTAAGCTCATATAGTTAAAACAAACCATCCTTGCCACCATGAGCCCATGGGTCTAGGGCTGAAGTGAGGGGAAAAGTGTGGATTAACATCCACATAGCAGTTCTTCATTTCCATTTGGTTATTAAAAAGCTCATCCACAAATGAAATGTTTTCAAATTCTAAGCCTATTTTGAAAGATCCATACATTTTCATAAATTTCTTATTCATTCTTTAATTTTGTTCCTGACCATTCACAGGTATCATTAACAATTGTCAAGGAATTAATGCAAATCTTACCTTCAGCTCATCTCAGGCAAAATATAAAAGATATGACACTCAAAATTTTGCCAAAAGGCATGTTTTCTGATTCCATTATCCTTTATATCCTTTATATCCCACTTCTACCACAAAATTGCACTTCCAACTGCTAAACACTTACGGCATGGAACCCTAAAGTGGACTAAAGTATTTTTCTCTTTAGTCAGTTGGTTGTAAGAATTCTCTGGGAGGCCATTTGTGACATTGATTTAAATGGAGAGAGTGATGGAATCGAAATAAGAATAGGCCCACTAGGAATGTGAGTCACCAGCTCATGCAAATTATGTGTGCTTCCAGAACTCTCTTGGACTAAGTTCCATCTGTTAGCTTCCATTAATAGGCATACCAGACTTTCTGGGTAGATGAATCAGATAACACATACTTCATGAGCTCAAGGAGTTTGATCACCTAATAGTCTCATAGTAAGGCATTCAGTTTTTTTGTTTCTAACGTTTAGTTTTGGAAACTTAAATACACATAAAAGTAAAAGAATTGTATAACAAATCCCCAAATACCTCCCATCTCAAGCTATTCAATAATTATCAACATGCAGGCATTCTTGTTTATCTATGCCTACCATTTTCACCCCTGACTAGAATTCTTTTAAAAACAAATACCAGACATGTTATCATTTTAATCATAAATAATATCTCTAAGAGATAAGAACTACATTTAAAAAAATATAATGATGCCATTAGCACACCTAAAAATTACCATTAATTCTTTATATCATTTAATATTGTTTCAGATTTCTCCCTCTGCTATATACATGTATTTTAAAAGTTAGTTTGTTGAAATAGAATCCAAATCAATTGTACATATTGCAATAGGATATATTTTCTGCTTTTTTTTCTTCATCTGTAATAACCACTCCTTCTACTCTGTTGTCATTTATTTGTGGAAGAAACTGGATCTTTTGTCTTGTGGAATTTCTCATATTCTGAATTGCCCCCTGCAGTGTTTTAAAACATGTTTTTCCATCTCCTGTATTTCCCATGTAATGGAAGGTACCTGAGTTCAGAGATAGTCTACAAAAACAATATACATCTCAACTACGCTTTTCAAAAATGCTAATATCACAAAAGACTGAGGAACTGTTACAGGTTAAAGAATGCTAAAGAACATGAAAACCAGAAGCTATGCATACTGAGAGATTTTATTGTGCTGTAAATGACAATATTTGGGACAATTGACAAAATCTGATAAGGTCTATAAATAGGTCATATCATTATGTTATCATTATCTCCTGATTTTGATCATTATAAGTAAGAGAATGTCCTTGTTTTTAGAGAAAACTGAAGTGTTTAGGTGTAAAGTGTCACGTGTGTAACTTATTTCTCAAATTGTTCAGAAGAATACATATATGTGTGAATATATCTACATATATATTATACATATAATCACACATACAGAGAGAGAAACAAGGAAGAGGAGAAGGAGGAAAAGAAAGAGGAAGATGAAACAAATGTGGCAAAATGTTCATATTTGTGGAAACTGGATGAAAAGTTTATGGAAATTCTTTGTACTATTCTTGCAACTTTTCTGAAAGTCTTCTGCTATAAGAAAATAAAAGTGAAAAAACATGACAGATTTGGGACTTGATTAAATTCATGTTCAACAATTTGGTAAGAGCATCTCATAGGTAGTGCTTTGAGTTTCCTACTGCATCATGTCAGCAAGGACATTGTGTCTGGCTGTCTGTCTACTAAAGTGATGTTAGGACTGGTAAGTGGGTTTAGGTGATCAGCCTTATCCTGTTGTTTGAAAGATGCCATCAGCTTTTCACCTGTTTTTTTAGCAGCTGTTGATGATGATGGCCTAGATTCATTATTTCATTAAGGATTACAAAATATTTATATTCTAATTTCATCATTCCTTCGCATTACTAAGCTAGAATGCTCCTGCAAAGAGTTTTCACTTATCCACTATTTGGCTAGCTCACAATACATTTAGTAAAGAGAACATAAATGCTTTCTTTCTCTTTAATAGTTTTCAGGAAAATGAGATGTTTGTCACAATAACTTGCAAAGGCCAAGAAGGCCTTTTTAGTTATCATGTTAAACTCCTAGAATATAATATATTTAATGTATTATTTTAATTGCATTGCTACCATTATTTTTCTTTATATAAATTTTTTTCATATCTAGCCAGTGGGAGCTCCTTCAAATGTAGTCTTATGTACTTTATTATTATTATTATTATTATTATTATTATTATTATTATCTGTGTGGTTTTTTATAATGGAAGGCCCCTTACTGGTCCTACTACCATAAGTGGCCACGACCAGGGAAAAGGGGAGGGGAACCAGGTGATGCAAGGTGGGGTCATCTCTGCAACATTCTACTTATACACAGAACTAAACAGACAAGCACAGAGTCACTATTGTGATTAGAAGCTGGTAGCATGGGAAAAGTGAGGAACAGGTGGGGAATTGGAGAATTGAGGTAATTTGTTAGACAAATTACCTCAAACTAGTGACTTAAAACACACACACACATGCATACATATATATATATATATATACACCTCATATATATATTATATCTATATACAAGCTGTTTATATATACACAAATAATATATTAAAATATATAATATATCAATAAAATTATAAATTGTATTTTATTACATATATATTAAAATGCACATATACAAAATCCTATAGTAGGTCAGAAATTTGGGTATGACTTACTTGACTCTTCGGTTTGGGGTATCACAAGGATGAACTCAAGGACTTAGCAAAGCTGCATTCTTATCTGGAGGCTTAAGTAGGGAAGAATTTGCTTTCAAACTCATTTAGGTTGCTGGCAGAATTCATTTTCTCATGACTGTGTAACTAAGGGCCCAGCTTCTTATTCCAGTCCTAGATGCCACCTGCATTCCCTGACACATGGCCCTCTCCATAGGTAGTTCACATCAGAGCAGCTTGCTTCTTCAAGGTCACAGGAGAATCTCTATCACTAATGTCTTCAGACATGGAGTTTTATAAATGCAGGGTAATCCTGAGAGTGAGATCCCATCATCATTGTCTGTCCTGTTGGCTAGAAGCGAGTTACGGGTTCTGCATGCACTCAAGGTGAGGTTATACAAGGGCGTGATTCACTGAGGTTTCTTTTAGGATTTGTCCACAACCTGGGTATTTGTGGTATCACTGCTTCTGAGTTGGTCATTGTTTTAGGACTTTTTAGTGGACTGTGTTAGGAAATACATTTCTTTGAAAAGGAAAAATATATTTTATTAATGGTGGTCACTGTTTTAATCTGTTAGGAATGCTATAACAAAATGACAACAAAATGGGTGGCCTATAAACAACAGAAATTTATTTCTCACAGTTTTGGAAACTGGAAGTCCAAGAATCAGGGTGCCAGCATGGTTGGATTCTGGTGAAAATCCTCTTTTGTGTTACAAACTGCCAACTTCTCACAATGTCTTCATGTAGTAGAAGGGACAAAGGAACTCTCTCGAATCTCTTTAATAAGGATATTAACCCCCTCCTTTACTCACTCTGCCCTCATGACCTAATCACCTCCTAAATGCTTCACCTACTAATACCATCACATTGAGCATTAAGACTTCAACATATGAATTTGAGGGGGGGGGGGTGGGGAGGAAACATTCAGACTGTAATAGTACTTAATTATTTTGATTTTGTATTACCATCTCTTTATTCTTACTATGAAAATCTTTGTTCCTAAAGACTTTATCATAATCTACTTACTTGCTTTGTTATGAACATATATGTATGTATGTATATACATACCTACATATGTACATATGTAGTTTAAAATAATAGTTGTATTGCAAACATATTTGCCAGATATAGTTCAGGTTTTCCCATCCTTAGAATAGACACATTTGCTTTGATTGATTTGTCTCTTAGGTCTTTTTAATTTTATAACAGCCCTCTCTTAAATTTTTGTGCTTTCTGTGTGTCAAAAGTGGGATATCGATTTCTAAAAATGCCTCTGATTCCTAAATTGGATGATTGTATCTTTATGCAGTCATTTAATATGATCCTCTCTCCCCTGAAGTTCTTATAAACTGCTATCAGAGGCCTGATTATATTCAAGTACAAATTTTTAACAAGAATACTTCACATGGAATGCTGTTTAAAACATTGGGAAGCACTAACTATCTAGATATTCGCTTTTAGTGATGTTAGGATTTATCAGTGGTTTCAAGTGTAGTCAGCCTAACTCTTTATAAAGTTTTCTATCAACTTGTCCCCTAATGGTTTTAGCAGCCACTGATTATTGGTGTATAGATCCCTTTCCTTTGGTGTTTTAAATTGATAACTTTTTAATTCTATAATTTTTTTCTGCTTTCAATAATTATGACCCTCTAGAATACTTTCCCCCATTAACTATTTGGTTCACCTAAAAAACAGCCCAAAAAAGAAAGAATAGATACTTGAGTCTTTTCTTTTATAGATCATTATTCAAAACAATGAATTGGGGCCATTGTTGGAGCAAACTCTAGAAATGTCCAAAATTTTAAACATTAATAGATTTTTATGTATTCAATATGCCTCAATTATTTCAATCACTATTATTTCTAATACTAAATTGTTCCATATTTGGACAGTAAGAGTCCCTTCAAGTTGGCACCCATTTAATTCAGACATGACTCCACTAATATTTGACAGTTTTCTTGTATTTGATAAAGAGATATTCCAGGCTTAAATTGGCCTGAAACTTCAGTCAATGTTTTCTGTCCCAGGTTTGTAAACGTTTTCCTCAAAGAATCCTGCTTTGTTTTAGTAGAAAATAGTATTTTTTTAATTATTATGTTATGTTAATCACCATACATTACATCATTAGTTTTTGATGTCGTGTTCCATGATTCATTGTTTGCGTATAGCACCCAGTGCTCCATGCGGGATGTGCCCTCTTTAATACCCATCACCAGGCTAACCCTCCCCCCAACACCCTCCCCTCTAGAACCCTCAGTTTGTATCTCAGAGTCCATAGTCTCTCATGGTTCATCTCCCCCTCCGATTTCCCCCCCTTCATTCTTCCCCTCCTGCTATCTTCTTCTTCTTCTTTTTTTTTAACATGTAATGTATTATTTGTTTCAGAGCTACAGATCTGTGATTCAACAGTCTTAGACAATTCACAGCACTCACCATAGCACATACCCTCCCCAATATCTATCACCCAGCCACCCCCTTCCTCCCACCCCCCACCACTCCAGCAACCCTCAGTTTGTTTCCTGAGATTAAGAATTCCTCATATCAGTGAGGTCATATGATACATGTCTTTCTCTGATTGACTTATTTCGCTCAGCATAACACCCTCCAGTTCCATCCACGTCGTTGCCAATGGCAAGATTTCATTCCTTTTGATGGCTTCATAATATTCCATATATATATATATATATATATATATACCGCATCTTCTTTATCCATTCATCTGTCGATGGACATCTTGGCTCTTTCTACAGTTTGCCTATTGTGGACATTGCTGCTATAAACATCGGGGTGCACATACCCCTTCGGATCCCTACATTTATATCTTTGGGGTAAATACCCAGTAGAGCAATTGCTGGATCGTATGGTAGCCCTATTGTTTTAGTAGAAAATAGTATTTAGAGAGCACAATCTGGAAGTATCCCTTTGCATTTTTTAACATTAGCTTTTAGTATATATTTTAGCATTAAGTAGGTTGGGTATGGAAAAATTATAAAATAAGTAGAAATATATATTGTGTTTATGTCAACTGTACTGTGAAATTTACTCCAAATCTTATGAAAATATACTTTAAATATACAATTTGGGCAAGGGCATTGCATTTATTTTAGCTGGTTGATAACACAGATGCCCAAGGCTCCCATTTTCCAGGACATAGTTGCTCCAGCTGTTGTTTATATTACACAGCTGTCCTCAGAATTTTCCATTTTCTATAGTACAACACAAAGCCAGATATTTCCAACAGTTCCAGCATTCATGGCTCCCCAATGAATATACAAATATCCTGCAAATGATGTTGACCTAGCACACTGCAAACACATGGATGAAACAACTAACCAAGGAGCTGCTTATATCCTGACTCACTGTGTATTAATAATTCATTGTCAGTGCCAGATATGAATCAGCACATGCATAAAGAGATATTATAATTACAGAGAGAGAAATCATTTAAATAAAATGTGTGGGAGAAGAGCAAATATTTCTAAATATAACTAAAAGTGGTATGTGCTCTAGATTGAAATAGTTGAAGAAAATTAGCAATGTTTTGGGAATTACATACCAATATCTTCTTTATTTATTCTTCATTATGAGTGAACATGGTGGTACTAGAGGATTACATCTTTAGGTGTTAACTTTTAAATTGAAAATACCCTAAGACCAATCACAGATTAAGTTATTATTAGGTAATATGTTTGTTTTTCATCAACAGCTTTTAGGAGTTAAGTGTACAGGTGTCTGTAATGAGAAGTTGATGTGGAAGAGATATCTAGGAAGCTTTCTTGGTTGGCAAGAAATGGGGAAATGGCATCAGGAGCAAAGATAGATGTGTTGTTAGGAAAGATAACAGTTATATCTCATATTTATTGATTACTTACTATGTGTTATGCTTAGTGCTAAGTAATTCTTGTGTATAAACTCATTTATCACATAAAATCCCCTGGGATAGGTGTGACTTTATTCCAGTTTTATAGATAAGAGAACTGAGTTGCAAAGACTTGAGCATTTTGCCCAGTTACCAAAGGATAGAGCCAGGATTCAAATCCAGAAAGTGATTCCACAACCAGTATCATTAGTCATTATACTACAACTATCTTCAAGGGCATATTTGAAAGATTATTGAAATTGGACAGTGGTATTTCTTAGATGTACAAGGACACAACCTGTTTTATCAGTTTGTTGGATATACTTACTCCAAGGAAGGAATAGGATATTAACTGAAATAGTGTATGTCTTTTTAGTCAAGGAACTGAGGCAATGTGTAGGAGTCTCCCAGGGAAGCACAGGAAATGATTTAAAGAGTTAAAAATCATCTTTCTCAGGATCGATCTGGTAGGGAATGTCTTAACTCATTTATTCAACATACATTTATTTAGCATCAGCTATGTGCTGGGCACGGGGCTGGGGTGGTCAGATGTTAGGCTTGTCCTCTTGGACTTATAATCTGGTAGAGTTTTCCAAAAAAAGAAATCAACTGGAGAGATACATATTGGCCTTTTTGTTTATTCAAAAAATATTAATTGAGCACCTACCATATGCCCGGCATCCTTATAATTTTGCATATATCATGCTTGAGACCATTCAGGTTTCAATAAACACATGTTTAGCTATAGTGAAAGTAGTATTTTATTCTTATTTTTGACAACCTGTAGTTTTATTCCCAATTATGTGATGAGTAGCCATTTTTCACTTATCTAGAAGCAGATCATACAAAGTTTCCCATTAATTTTTTCCCTCACTTTGATATAAATCTCTTTTCAAAGACCTTTATTTTTTCATTTATTTCATGGGAATAGTGTTTTATCCAGAAGTTGTATAGCATCCAAACAGACGATATAACTTGGCTAATGTTTCTGCCATTACTGACATCCAATTATTCTAGAAATTTTTATATTTTATTTAATAATAGCTTTTTACAATATTATACAGCAGAGATATTTCAGATCTAACACAGTATATGTAATTCTGAAAAATCTTGCATTGCACAATATTAAACATTATATATAAGTGGGTTTATGAGAAAAATAGAGTTGCGCAAAACACTTAAAACATATTAAAATTTGTATCCATATCATTAACAACATTAACACTGAGCTTTTCTATTTAAAATCCTAACACAGTTTTAAAAGATTTTAAACTACTAATAAGGAAAGAAAAATTATAGTAAACATAAAGTTTTACCTTTTTAAAATGATGATGGTGGATGGATAAAAGATGGTATAAGAAGGGCTTAGCCTGCTGAGGTGTGAAAAGAAATGTAAAATACAGAGCTCCTGGGTGGCTCAGTTGGTTAAGTGACTGCCTTCGGCTCAGGTCATGATCCCGGAGTCCTGAGATCAAGTCCTGCATTGGGCTCCCGGCTCAGCGGGGAGTCTGCTTCTCCCTCTGACCCTACCCCCTCTTGTGCTCTATCTCTCACTCTCTCTCTCTCAAATAAATAAAATTTTTAAAAAAGAAGTGTAAAATACAAATAATCAGAAAGAGCTGCACAAAAAGCAGTTCACAACCTGATCACACGATGAAACTGAGCCAAGAGAAACACCGAGGAATGAATGAGCTTCCTGGACAGCACCGTATCTCTCTGTGGTCTCGTGCATTTAACTATTCTAGTGCCCTTTGCATTCAGCTGTGATTCAGTGATGGCATATAAATTAATGTGCTAGGAAAAATTTCATAGGGACCCACATGAACTTGTGTTATACTGACATCACCCTCCACTTACTGACAGCACATGTTCTCATTCATCTAGGAAGCACATGTTTTTTTTTTTTAAAAACACACACACTGGGTTTAATTGTCCATATGTATTAACCATATGGACAGATTAATGCTTATGCTCACCCTTTCCTTTGGTAGAAATGCTGCAGATATTATATTCATTTGTTGAAAATAAACATACATATAAGTTTTCCTCTCTGAGGAAATAATTTCCAATCAAGTATGTTCTTATAACGAGGTGTGAGCATGATGTTATCCTTTGGGTAGTAGATGTGGGATGATATTTTATGTGAAAGAGAGCTAGAATCTCTCTAGCCAGCCCAGTCATGAAAATCCTCCAGCATTCCCCTGCCATATAATGAATTGCCTACTTTGTATTGAATAAACTTTTGTTGAATGGATGAATTAAAGAAGAGAAATCATTAATTAAAAACTCTGTTATTATCAGCCCCCGGTTCATTACTCCAGTTAGTTTCTTTTTAAATTATCATGTTTAAATGACATTTCAAGATTGTTTCTTATAAAACTGAGGGAATGAGATTCTTGGTGATTTTTAATCAACAAATAAAAATCTTATATAAACTTTTATTAAAACACCAATATAATTATGTGAATTTCTTAGTGGGAGAGTATAAACTGCTATTATTAATTTGGTGAATTTAAAACCACAATAACTAAAAAGAAATAAAAAAATAAAAATAAAAAAATAAACCCACAATAACTACTTGGTGAAAAATATTTCTTCAAAATGTTCAGGAACACCGTACAGTAGTAAACAATGTGAATGGGCCAGATGAGAATTACGTAGATGGCAGGAGAGAGATTAGAATGCCAAAATGTAATAACGTTTCCTCCTAAATTGTGAGTGATATAGAGGAAATTGAAACAAGAAGTAGGCTAGTGGATGACTTTCTAAGATCCTGTTAACACTAAATTTCTGCCTATCTTTTGAAAGAAATTAACTGGGAATACCAGTGAACTCTCACCTAGCACAGAGTGTTAAAGCTAAGGAGAACATGGTAAGGAAGTGCAAAATTTTTGTCTTAAAATATGGCAGGTAGATTTAAATAATGTGCTAGATTATTTTGTTTTATTTTTTGTCATTTTATACAATTAAAACTTAAGTGTTAGTGACACCCCAAAAATGAAGATGCATGACTATGAGCATTTATCAAATGGCATATTCAAGATAATTATAATTAAACATGTGTATGATAACTTTACTTCCCCAGAGACACTAAAAAATTAATTAAATTATTGTAGAGAACTCTGGGGAAGATGAAGCAAATGAACTTTCTCATCTCCATTTTTAGATATCCCCCTTTATTTATTGGCTCCCCTCTCACTTCTCCTTAACATGGGCTAGAAAGGAAGATTATGCAAAGATACAATATTCTTGAATTGCATTAAATCATAAATAATAAGTGAAGAAGGTGGAACACATTAGATTAGTTTTTAGTCTTTTTATAAAGCCAAGATAATTATTCTTGTGGTCATTGAACTAGCCCCATCTCTCTATCATCTATGTATCTATCTATTGCTAGTCCACTGGGCTTTAGTCATTATCTAAGAGCATTTAAAAATAGAAATATAGGGGGGTACCTGGGTGGCTAGGTCAGTTAAGCATCTGCCTTTGGCTCAGATCATGATCTCAGGGTCCTGGGATCAAGCCCTGTGTCAGGCTCACTGCTCTGGGGGAGCCTGCTTCTCCCTCTGCCACTACCCCTGCTTGTGCTCTCTCACTTGCTCTCTCCTTCTCTCTCTCAAATCGATACATAAAATCTTTAAATAATATAGAAATATAGGGGCGCCTGGGTGGCTGAGTCGATTAAGCATCCAACTCCTGATTTTGTCTCGGGTCATGATCTCAGGGTTGTGAATTCTAGCCCATATCAGGCCCCACACTCAGCGAGATTCTCTCTCTCCCTCTCCCTCTGCTCCTCTCACTGCTCTCTCTCTCTCTTTCAAATAAATAAGTAAATAAAATCTTTTTTTAAAATAGGAATATATAACATGTATAAAATTAGTGATACATGAAATTATACATATATTCTCATAACTCCTCTGATAAAGTCCAATCTAACTATCCTTTCAAATGAGAATATGTTTCAGAACAATTAAGTTGTGCCAAGCCCTGATTGAATGTAGGATACGTGTCCAAGGTGGCCCAAAACCTTCTGCTAGGATACAGAAAGAATATTAGTGTTGAGGCTGTCCACTTGGCAGGAGATAGGGATAGAAGTTAAGCTTCTAAAATAGTGTGATAATCTATGAACAAATGCAGCAACCTTACCAGAGGTCCAGTGTACAAGGCAATGCACTGGGTAACTTGTCTTCTTTTTACTCTCAAAAGCATTATTCCACTTCCAGCAAAAGAAAAGAATGGATTGCAGACTGACTGTTTGAACTCCTTTGGTCCAATGATGTAGTCAGGAGACAGAAAGGACCATTTTACACTTTATCTCTGATCATGGCAGACTTTCTCTTGCTCTCAACTTGCTCTCACTTTCCATTTCTAAATACCTTCCAAGATATTTTCTTCCAACAATATTTCTAATTAATAGAAATTCTGCAGTAATTGTTAAGATAATATATCTTACCCCTCATTCCACATGCAACACTATTTACTGAATTTCTGAACAGAAGGTAAATATGGCTGGACTGGGCACTCTAGCATGGTTTCTCATTGTCAGAATGAGAAGCTCACCCAAGATCTGTCAAGATGGTGGGTTTGCCAAGGCACCTATTTCTTAATCATAAATTAACCCAGAGAAGTCTTTTCTGTTAGCACAGTCTGAAGAAGTGCTATTTCCTCTTACAATTATGAGACCTTCTATTACTAGTGATAATAGACCTGTTGTAAACTTGCTTAACAACTTTACTTTTCATTTAACTATCCAGCCAACAATTTATTTTATTTTATTTATTTAATTATTTTTAAATTTTTTTATATCCAGCCAACAATTTAATTCAACATTCTACACAGCGTAGACAAAAGACACAATGAGTGACAATATCATTTATACTTACTTGCACAGGGAGGGAAATGTTACCCATGGACAATTCTGTGAAAATATGCCATCTTTGACATTGTTCTGTATCAACCAACTCAGCCCTTTCAAAGCTAGAGTGCAGATATTTCTGAGTTCATTTATCAAATCTCTGAAGAGTTTATGCAACACCGTTCTTTCTTTTGCCTGCGTAGAAACCTATCCCTATAGCTATTTTTCTCTCGAAAGAATTCCAAGATTATCACGGAGTACTTTTCTTTTATTGTTCATCCCTCTAAATTGTCACCAGAGCTTCACTCCCGATATTCATAAATTGTTGCTTCTTCTCAGTGAGAGTGAGGTTTCCAGAGTGAATAGCTATCTTGAAGGAATTTATTACATATTAAAAATTATTCAAGCAATTTTTAATTAGCACAAAACAATTTGCTTTTCCTTGAACTGGTTTTCTTGGAAAAGTTTGCATCTTGCTTTTGCAGCAGTAAGCTATATAGATTCTTTAAATGAACGAACTTTTCTCCCTTTCTTTCTTTGTCCTTGTTGTGAAATGCATTCTGTGCCTATCCAGCTGTGCTGGACATGTGTCAGTATGTGAGTCACAGCCTGATGTTCTCTGTACACGCACAGGAACTAACGCAAAGAAAAAAAGGGATACTGTTCTTGGATTTTGTTTATAGACAATCATTAGGGAAGGAAGGCAATCGTGTGATTTTCAATGAGGTGTGATTAACTATATAACTATTTTTTTCTATTTGTCAATGGCATTGATATTTTTGGTTACTTGTAGAAGATCAAAGAGATGGAACTAGGACAAGAAAAGAAATAGTCTTCAGAGATTATCTCTTGACTATATCTTAGCTAGGAAATCCCTTGACAATGTTAGCAAACATTTTGTTAAAATGTCATGAAAACAAAACATTACTGATAAAGTGTTAAGTAAATAAGGGTTTTTCAAAACCATAAAATCTTGCAATAACCAACCTATTGGTAACATAAGTGTGTATCTCTTTCTATGTGTTGATTAGAATTGTAGTATTTGAGACCTTGGGAGAATCTTAGAAGTTACTCAGTGAAGTATTTGAGAAATAGGATCCTAATTTTTACAGATAACACAATCGAGTTCCTGTAATCTTAAAGGATATATTCAGATGCATACAGATAAATTTTGTCAGAATCAAGGTTAACCATTCAATTTCATGACCAAGTCTGCTGTGATTTCCAGTATACCCCCTCCATTACTTCCCCATCCTCTGCTCTAATATCAACAAAGAAAATAACTCTGTGGTGTAAATCCTGCATTGTCTGATAATTAAAAAGATTTGTCAGTTGACCCATGTCCTCAACTGGCACTTGACTTGAGATGGGTTAAACACCTGGATTAAACCATATGATGGGACTCAGAAGGTTCTAATTAAAGAGCAATTGTACTTCTCACTGCCAATCAGAAAAGAAGCAGATTTGCAAACGTATTCTCATGCCTCATAGATGAGAAAGCTTTAATAAAGCCAGTTGGCTAAAACAGTACTTTTTTTTTTCTCTCTTCTCTCCCTAAGGAAGGGAAGGGTGAGAAAGAGTCCAAGGGCAAAAGTGAATCCGTGGATGAAGATATGCCACGTAGCTCCCTGGGAAAAAAAAAATCAGTTCATAAATTTCAGAAAAGTAAAAAGGCATAAATCCTACATTCTAAAAGTTCAAAAAAATTGAGTTATCTCTGCAATGATCTCCAAACTATAAGTCAGGCTTCTTCAGTTCACTTTTATTACTTTATTAACTTCTTTCTTAAAAAAAAAAAAAAAGCTTGTAATTCTGCCTTTTTTAATGTGGCCTTGTGAAGAATGGGGACCAAGGTTCACTATGAGGACTATGTAGTTATGAAATTAAATATTTACATGATGCATACTTTGTGTGTCAATAAGTTTAATTCAATACAGAGTTCTCCTTTGAGAACTGTGTGTTCCTGCAAGTGGCAAGGACCAAAAAGCCTGTTACAAGCCTAGTTTTCCTGACCCTATTATGAACAGTTAAATGTCTGTCCTTTATCTTGTGGACCCAGACGGTTAAGTATTGTATAAATATTGTTGACCAAACCAAGTAAGTACCGCTATTTTTGTCTCTGACTCTTTGTAGGGCCCAAATGCTAACTCCATTTACTGAAGTCTCCTTGGTTAAGAGTTCTGGAAAGTTTCAAGAACATAAAATAAAAAACAGTGATAAACTGCCTTAGAAATGCAATTTTACAAAGTTGTCATGAAAATAATAAACCTACTAGTGCCAGGAAAATGTTGTAAAGTACAGTAAAAATCTCCATCTTAGGAAAAAAAGGACAATGAGCATTGCAGCCTTCCCTCTTATCCTCCTTTACCCACATGCTTCCTCCCCCAACATAAGAGTATGCATTTGGAAACAGAGGAGGGATGATTTTCATGGGAGAAATGGAAAGAGACAAGAAGGAGTGTCCCACATACTGGGAGAATGTGTA
Organism: Phoca vitulina; assembly: GCF_004348235.1. Taxonomy (NCBI): domain Eukaryota; kingdom Metazoa; phylum Chordata; class Mammalia; order Carnivora; family Phocidae; genus Phoca; species Phoca vitulina. Next base: position 45,080,710 of record NW_022589704.1, read on the forward strand.
GATAAATGGGTATAGAAGAGAGGATTCTGGAGCCTAGAGTGACTTCTAGTGATTCTAGCTCTTTGACCTGGATAGGAGGTATTGCCTTTGGTCTGGTGATAATCTTGGCTTGGAAATGCTGGGAGGTGAAGTTGGCACAGAGACTGGAGCAGATAGATCATTGCCAAGGACTTATTTTCAACAGTTGGCTCAAAGACAAAAGATTAATAAGCCTGTAGATATATTCATATATTTGTTAGCTTAGTTTAAAAAAATACAAGAACTCAAAGCTCTCAACCCAATATGAAGCTTGAGTTTCCCTTGCATCATGTTTTAGTACTTTCTCCCAGCCAGGCCAGCCTGCCTCTTCCAAATGCCTCTTCCAACCTTTATTTCAGATGGTTTGCTTGCTACTTTCCCTTCCCAGAGAACACAGGATTATTATTTCTTAGAAATATTATTTGGAGGTATATTTCTCCTGGGTAGAAAGTGAGACAGAGGTTTTGCGAATAGAGAAGTGCAACGTCATGTGAAAGGAGGAGGAAAAAAAAATGTTGTTTAATAAATCTCCATGCAGAACCTGTATAATTCCTCACATCTTACGTAGTGACAACATTCACTTCTGGGAAAGCTCTTAAGCAGGCTTCTCAGTTATAGGAAGTGAAGAATCTATAGGGAGAGGTTAAGAAAATACACACATTCCCTGTGTAGTGAAGTAACTGGCGTTAATCTTAGAGAGAAAATGGTTTGTTTTTGTTTGATTCGTTGCATGGGGATTTATTTTATAAGTTGTTGGTTAGCAGGATGGAAGGAGAGATGGTAAGCAGTGAGCCTCTTTCAAATTCTGTGGCCCTGGAGACAGAAGATGTCTGTGCCTAAGGAGAGGGGCAAGCGCAAAAGAGAGTTCTTTTATGAGAATGGCTGAAAAATGTAAGAAATACGACATCTCTATTATTTTAAATTATTTTATGTCCTGTGTTGTGATTCTCCTCCATCATCTCCAAAGTCTAACACACACACTGGCCGTGTGTTCATGGGGCCTTACACAGTGACTGATGTCCACACTTGGGACCAACAGGGCAAGAAAGCAGCCATCATGAGCAGGGCAAGAAAGCAGCCATCACGAGCAGGGCAAGGAAGCAGCCAGCAGAGCAGGGCAAGGAAGCAGCCATCATGAGCAGGGCAAGGACGGCAGCCATCATGAGCAGTGCAAGGAAGCAGCCAGCATGAGCAGGGCAAGGAAGCAGCCATCATGAGCAGTGCAAGGAAGCAGCCAGCATGAGCAGGGCAAGGACGGCAGCCATCATGAGCAGGGCAAGGAAGCAGCCAGCATGAGCAGGGCAAGGAAGCAGCCAGCATGAGCAGGGCAAGGACGGCAGCCAGCATGAGCAGGGCAAGGACGGCAGCCAGCATGAGCAGGGCAAGGAAGCAGCCATCATGAGCAGGGCAAGGACGGCAGCCATGATGAGCAGGGCAAGAAAGCAGCCAGCATGAGCAGTGCAAGGAAGCAGCCAGCATGAGCAGGGCAAGGAAGCAGCCAGCATGAGCAGGGCAAGGACGGCAGCTGGCATGAGCAGGGCAAGAAAGCAGCCAGCATGAACAGTGCAAGGAAGCAGCCAGCATGAGCAGGGCAAGGACGGCAGCCAGCATGAGCAGGGCAAGGAAGCAGCCAGCATGAGCAGGGCAAGGACAGCAGCCATCATGAGCAAGGCAAGGACAGCAGCCATCATGAGTAGGGCAAGGAAGCAGCCATCATGAGCAGGGCAAGGAAGCAGCCATTGTGAACAGTGAGCAATGAGGCAGTGGTGATTCAAGGAAGTCAGAGGTTCAGAACAGGAGACAAGAGTGACCAAGAAAAAGATCTGTGTTCTGGTCGTCTTCCGAATTATGGCAGAGGGTTCTGCACTTCATACAGTTACATTAGATGAAAGACACAGGATTTGGAGACATTTGGATTACCTAAGAAAAACAAATAAACAGACAAAAAAACAGGTTATCAAATTATTTCAGGATGTTGAGAAAATAAAATTAAAATATCTAAATATCTATAAAGTATGTCTATAAATAACATCCTTCCAGTGGTTTCAAAAGCAAATTATTGTAATCAGAGAGGATCTGGAGGATGGAAGAAAGAGGGTGACCAAAAAGAGAAGATGGGCTGTTGCCCATTTGAGGTAGACTTGGTACAGATGCTGCTGCTGCTGAGGAGAAAAATGAGGGCTGGTTTATGTCAGCCTCTATTCCAGGCATGTGTTTAGTCATCTAAGGGTGAACAGTCTGGACTGTCTTCAAGGGTATAATTAAAGGATTCAACATTTTTGAAATTCATTTCCATATCTTTTAACTGTTCGTGGATAAACATACTTGGAGACGGGAAAGATTAGAAACATGAACCTTTGGCCTTTAAGAAAGAGCAACAATCAGCCACTAAACTCTATGAAGGTTTATCCATTAAGAACAAAGGATGAAATACTATGTTATCTCTCTAGATCTAGTTTAAATGAGTAATTATTTTAAGACAGTTTCATATAACTGATTTGAGTAGGCTATATGTTCATTGAGGGTGATCATATATCTATTTTCCTGGCAGCCTAGAATGCCTTATGTCTAATGGATACTTACATAAGTTTATTAAGTGAAATAATTCAAGGAAAAATCTTAATGTTTGAGGTACGCAGAACCTTTAAAGTACTACAAAATATTCAAAAAGATCTTTGGATTACTATAATTTGATAATTAATGCAAATAATATAAATTCTTAGGTATATATTTACATTTAATATATTGAATAATCACAGGTTTCAATAACATACACTTTTAAGAACTATCTTTAAAAGATTAGAAAAGAGATTTTTTTGCTTCTATTATTCTGCACTAAAACCTACCATATAAAAAAAAAGTTCCAAATTCTTTGGGGGACAGAATTATGGGTCTTCTGGAGCATATACATTTCTATCTTTAGTAACCTCTAGTGTTACCCTAAGGTGTCAAAGAATATTTTTACATCTGACTTTTATTCTCTGATGATTTTAATCCCAACAAAAGTGAAGCTCCCCAGAATTGGCCCTATTTTCATGTCTGCTTTTTTGGTCAGAACCTAAAAGAGAGCACATCACATTTCTAATCCAGAAATATACATTTTGTTTTCCATAACAGTGTACACCGGAAGGCTACACCCAGATACTTCGTGGTAAAATGAGGCTCTCTGTCCTCCTTTATTGTAGGTTAATTGATCAGATTGCAGGTTTGACTGAGACAGATATTAGATTGTTAGGAAAAAGAATACTTTTTTGCTTTCAGGTACAGATTCCCCTAATAAACCAGAGTTTCCCTATTTAGCTCCATTTGCATCTATAGATGATCCTTGGAGGTTCTTAGCTAGAACTGTGGCCCATGAAAACAAAAACAATCATGTGAGATGTTGACTTTTGGACTGAATTCAGAACATTATTATATGACACAAAGATCACAGTATCAGTAAGATCAAATTGAAATCCTTTATATCAGTTGTTGCATTTCATCCATAGCTGCTAAAGCAGGATCGTAATTCTTATATGTTTTTTAAATTTTTCTCTCTATAATATCATTTATGTTATATAAGTATATAAAATATATATTTTTTCAAATATTATGTCAATGAATAAGAAAGATGATGCTTATCAGAAGATTGATCTGTGGATGTGAAGTATCATTTTGAGAAGTATGAGATATAATGGATATGTCTGTATTATAGTATTATATATTTACATAACTATAATTTAGTTGTATATTATGTGATTATATATTTATATAACATACATATTTATAAACACACACACCACCAAAAGAATTTTCTTTTGAGAGAGAGAGAGAGGGAGTGCCCTTGCAAGTGCACAGATAGGGGGGCAGAGGGAGAGAGAGAATCTTGAGCAGGCTCAACGCCCAGCATGGAGCCCAACATGGGGCTCCATCTCATGACCTTGAGATCATGACCTGAGCAGAAATCAAGAGCTGGGCACTTAACCAACTGAGCCACCCAGGCACCCCACCACCAAAATAATTAAATAACATTTCTGACACCAGGGTCTCATAATGAGAAAACATTAAACAGAATTTTGTAAGTAATCTGTTATAAATGCTTTAAGAAAATCATTTTGATATTTGGCGAGTCACACTTTGTTAATGAAAACGTTCTTTGACAGAAAATGAAATATTACCCATGATAAGATTTATAAAGTATTGAGAAGTAGAAGACACATTTTCCTTTTCTCATTCACCTCAGAATGGGTCAGAATTTAGTTTGAACTGAAGTCAATATAACTTGGAGTATAAAAAATGAAGAAGGTTTTTAAACATTGAGGAGTATACTAAGAACAAATTTATATTATAAACTTGTTCTGGTAGGGGTGTGCCTGAGTGGCTCAGTCAGTAGGGCATGCAACTCTTGATCTCAGGGTTGTGAGTTTGAGCCCTATATTGGGAATGGAGATTACTTAAAAATAAAATCTTAAAAAAAAAAAAAAAAAGAAACAGCCCTGCTCTGGTAAAATTTATTATGCAAATTTATTATGAAGGTAAGCATTGGTGTAATTTAAAGGAGCGATGGGAATGGCAAAGAGTGTCCGGTGGGGAAGGGAAGAACAGAACTCCTAGAGGAGGGTTGTGTAATCAGATCTAGGACTGAGTGTGTATTGCTGAATTATATAGCCTTTCTCTGCAATCTGCAAGGCATATTATTCCTTGCCACTGTCGGAGTGGCAATGATGACATCTGGAATATTCATTTTCATTAAGTCTAATGGTCTAAGAATGAGGATTTTAATGGACTCTCCTTACAATTTCCGAAGTTTGACCCCAGTTTATGCTCCAGACTAAAACTAGAGGTAGGAAAGCGAATATATTATATACATATCCAGGAAATGATGAGGTGTAGTCTAACAATCGTCTTACTTTCCACAAAAAAGCATTTTGGATATTAACAATGTAATAAATTTGGGGGTCACTCTGGGACCAAGGCATAACTCTCCAACTTTTATATGTTATATAAACTGAAAAGCTTTATTGCTAGTCAAAAATTTTTAGACAAGAGAGTATATGTAAAATGAGTGGAGTTGGGTATGGTACCAAAGGGATGAAAGAATCAAGGAAAGCTCTTTGTTGCTGAATCTGTAAGTAAAATAACTTAAGGTTTTGTTGTTATTGTTATCGTTGTTGTTTTTCAAGAGGGTGAAAAGAGATGAACCTCGGCTCCTGTCCCCCTTCCCCACGATCTTTGGGTTCTAGGAATCTATCTTACTTTCATGGTGCCCTTTTGATTTTCCTGTTCCCTTGATACTGGCCTAGGCCTTGGCCCTCATGTTTCTTGTATGGCAAAGTCATTGGGCAACATACCGAGGTCTCAGGGTCCTGCCTCTCAGCTGCCCCGGGGATGCAGGAAGCAGAGAAGAATATGGAGTAAAGTAAGTAGGAAAGCAAAAGCTTAGAACTCCGATAAACTAAGTTTGAATTTCTTTTCATTCATTTAATCATGTTACAACAAGGGCACATCAATTCATATATCTGAACTTGCTTTTATATTTTGGCTGGGATATAAGAAAAGCTATGTAAAACGCTTAGCAGAGTCTGGCACATAACAAGGGCTCATCAGTTGCTGTGGGAGGCAATATATGAATAAGATCATTACAGCATTTTTGTCATCATTATTTAGATATTATTCTTTCCAATCCTTCATCCAATAAAGCAATCTCTTCTACAATTTAACTTCTAGATGATTATCCAATCTTTTTACTTTTTATTTTTGAAAATTTACAGCACAATTTACTCTGTCCAACTTACACTCTTTGGTTCTGCCCATTCTTGCTCAATAGGAGATACACACACACATACACACATTCACATATATACATATATATCCATATCCATATATATTCATATATATACATATTCATCATTTATCATAAAACACATATACACACACACATTTATTTAGCACCATGAGTGTGCTTGGGAATGAGCTCGATTCTAGGGTTATGAGAAATAAGACAGACATGACATCTACAACGGCTTGCAAAATAGTAGCCAGAAAAAGATCTATAAGTATTATAAACACTAGGACAGGGTATAACAGAAGGACAAATGTGGTATGATCCACATATATGAGGTATCTAAAATAGTCAGACTCACAGAAGCAGAAATACAATAGTGGTTGCCAGGGATTTGAGGGGTGTGGGAAGCGAGGAGTTGCTGTTCAGTGGGTGTAAACTTTCAGTCATTCTAGATGAACAAGTTCTAGAGATCTACTGTACAATAGAGTGCTTATCCTTAGCAATGTGGTATTGTGCACTTCAAAATTTGTTAAGAGGGTAAATCTCATGTTAAGTGTTCTTACCACAGAAAATAAATATAAATAAAATCTCATCTTAAAAAAAAAAGATAGGAGCGATCACTTAACCCAGAGTAGTTCTTAAAGCACGTGATGATTAAATTGCATCTTAAAAAATAATAAGGATTACTCCAAGGATACTGAATCAAGAGTAAGGATTGGAACGGGATAAGGAGAAATCCTGGCAGAAGGTGCACTACGGGTAAAGATGTGAAGAACCGAGACAACCTGGTGTGACAGGACAGTTTGTCACGACTAGTGTCCAGCATGAGGGGGCAGCGGGGATGGGCACAGGTGAGGCCAGGAGATTAACAGGAGTCTCACCCCTGGGTAATGGGTATGTCACGCTGATGAATTTGAACACTTTTGCCTAAAGCGATAGAGAGCCACGGACTGATTTTAAGCTAGAAAGTTTCATGTTAAAATTTCAACATACCCTTTTGTGCTTGTGTAAAATAAATTGGAAAGCAGGCACTAATAAAGGCAAGGAAACATTTAACCACTTAGAAGTTTGCTGCAGTGATTCTGGCAACATCCCAGTTCTTGAGATAATGGCCTCCGTTGTCTTCAATATGGCCACCAATACAAGGGCTTTCATGATTTTTTAAGCAATTAAATCACACCGTTCACTTATAGGCAAGCAGTGGTTAACTAAAACCCTAGGTATTTTTCATATAATCAGGTAACTGAAGACTCACTATTCTGTACTAAAGCAGAGTCCAACATACAGCAATATTTTCTCTTAATTTTAGCCCATTATTCCCACCGTCAAGATCTATTTTTCCTTAACCCCTCCGCCCCAGACTTTAGGATGCTCAAGTTTTTCAGAGTGAATTGTACTATGCCCTTTTAAATCATTATCATGCTACTGTTACTTTAGCACTTACTAATCTTTTACCGAGAAGGAAATTGAGTGAAGTGGCTGTTACCATGCAAATAAATACAGCTGAACCTGCCAGAAGAAGACAGGAATTCAGATCTTCTGACCCAGGCCCTGGATGCCATCAACTACATAACAGCTATCACTCAGTGCGCATTCCTGCCCAGGCAAATTATGTAACAAAAATAGCTAATTTTCACATTGTAAGCCAAAAGGAATTGGGTTTTGAAAGTACATGAATATACACTATGGAGGTTTAAAATCTCATACATTTTCCCATGGAAAATTATTTTCATTTTAAAATACAATGAACTAATCTGTCCAATTCAATGGGAAAATATTAGGTTCATTAGTAAGATTTGAATAGTGTCTCATTTGTCAGAAAAGAGAAATTTAAGACCAAAAACTCGTAAGAAAAGAGCATGTTCTAGATCTGATTGATATATGTAGAGAACAAATCAATTTGGATTTTAAAATCTGATTGCCATATGTTATTAAATTATATACCCATGCTCATAAACATGTTTGAAAAAAAATTTTGAAAACAGAAAATTGACATCTTTTACAGATTTCTAGCGTTTTACATTGTAGAGAGCTGTAAAACGAGGTGTGTCAACTTAATGTGTGACTAAACTGCTGCATGGCTCGTTTTCATCTGGACTGGCAAAGGCTAGTGGTTCTCATTAGAAGTATAATGCAGCCGCAAAGGGAAGATTAGAAGGTTGTTATTTTTCTCTTCGCTGCCCCATTCATACTACTCTCATAACCACATGTGCCCATCCTCCCAACAAAATGAACAGTATGATGTTGGGACTTTAAAGATCATCAGACCCGGTTGGCAGAACATCTCCTGGCACGGCCATTCGTCTTACCCACAGGGAGACCAACGGCATGCAGCAAGGTGGGGCATCACCAATGTTTTTGAAATAACTTGATTTTTGGTATTTCAAAAATTGTGAAGTAGCTTTCATGGTGAAAATCAGAACATTTTGCAATTTCTTACGATTACTTTATAATTTAGGTTTGTTTTCTTTTTTGATTTTAAGCCGAAGCAGGAAACCATAATCTTCAAAGTGCTTAGGGCTGCAAAAAATCTTTTTAGCTCTGTTTCTTTTCCCTGTGATGCTATTTAAGTTATAAAAAATGCCTACATTTGATTGCCATTTAAAATCACAAAGGAGCGTATCAATTCCAAAATTATTTTCAGATTCTGGTAAGAATGATGCCCATAATCTGCACTGAACATTCTTTCTATTTTGTGATTTTATGACCACCTCTGAGGAAAATGTGTTTTAGACTTACCACTACTTTTTTCTTTTATCTAATCCCGATTGACCTAATTATGACTTAACAGAGGTATCTTTTTTCTTTGACTTAACCATCTATTTACCTTTGTAGGTGGATCGATTATAATGGGCAGATTAACTTCTCTTGGAAACAGTAGCATTTACTCTCTACAGACCTCTGTAAAGCCAAATTCTCCAGGTGCATATTACTGATTCCATGGAGGTGCACACCACATAAATCTCCATGTCTTGCAATTGGTTTGTGTCCTGGTAGTGTTGATTATAGGACTAAAATCAGAATGTGGGATAAAAATATATTTTACTTGCAAATAGTGGCATCATATAGGCACAGCTGTCATCAGCCTAGAAAATTCATAAATAGATGTCAAAATGATGGTTACTTATGTAAACGTATTCCTAGATCAATGTGATTTCCTGAAGGTTCAGAGAGATGACAAGAACAGAACCCAAGTCATAACAGCATTGAACGGCAGGGCTGCAAAGCTGTTCCACAGAATTTAGTTCATCTGTATTCAGAGTGCAATTGTAGTGGAACAGCAATGTGCCTGTTGTTATTGTAATAACTCAATCCTCAACTTCCAGCTAATGAGTTTTAATGCCCAAGAAATAACATCAGAAATTGTATTTCAACTTTAAAACATCATTAAATAGATCTTCTAAGTCTGAAATGAATCCAATGAGATTTTTAAATGCATCTTTAAAATATCCTTCCACGTTGATGCTTCTGGTTTAAAAAAAAAAATGTCATACTGTACTAGAAAATTTATTTGGAAATGATAACATATGGAGAAAGCATATAAATAAAGATTCTTGGGAAGATTAACTTTTTGGAACACCAATATTATCTCAGAACTTAGCTGTAAAACTATACTTTCAGTTTATAGAAGAAATATAAAACTATTCAATATTAAAGAATAGTAACAAATACGTAAACTTCACAATCTCTAGCAGCTTAACTTCTGCTACTATTTATAACTTAGATATATCAAACTAAATTCTCTATATTTCCATGCAACCAAACTGATTTCTAGGAAGCTGGGTTAAAGAAATCAGATGTATTCTGTGAGATGTAGTTTCTCACGGAATGAGTTGCCAACGGGTAGGAGCCAGAGATGAAAACCAGCAGTGGACATTTTTCCAACACTGACGAATTGAATTTAATTTTAAAGCCCATATATAAGGGATATGTTTTCTTTTAGGAACACTTAAATTGTGAATCTCACTACCATAGTTTGGAATTTTTTCCACTTTAGTGTCAAGTGTTTTCTATCCAGAAATAAGGAAATGAACATTTGTTCTCCAGTTTAAAAATCACTCACTATTTTTTTTAAAAGATTGTATTTATTTATTTGAGAGAGAGAGCACGAGCTGGGGGTGTAGGTGGGGGGTAGAGGGAGAAGGAGAAGCAGGCTCCCCACTGAGCAGGGAGCCCAACGACACGGGGTTCATCCCAGGACCCCGGGATCATGACCCGAGCGGAAGGCAGATGCTTAACCCAGGTGCCCCCACCCACTACTTGTTTAAAACTTAGAAAAAATATTTCCATATTCTGTACCCTGTTAAAGATTTCCCCATGGTCTATCTACAACTTACGTTCATAGTCACACTGATCCTAAAAAGTGGAGTCAAACGTAAATAGTCTCTGATATTTATGTACACCTCACAACTTTTCATTTCTTTGCCTAATGATGTTCACTCTGATTTTTCCCTGGATTTAAAGAGCATTACATCCACCCAACAACAGCAGATACACACTCTTTTCAAGTGTACTTAGGGCATTTTCCACGATACGCCATAGCCAAAAACAGCCTCAATAAATACATTCAAAAGGATTGAAATCATACAAAGTATGTTCTCTAATCACAATGAAATAAAACTAGAAAGAGATAATAGAAATAAATTTTGGAAATTCACAAATATGTGAAAATTAAAAAACACAATCCTAAAAAACAATAGAGCAAAGGAGAAATCAGAGAGGAAATTAGAAAATACTTTGAGATGAATTAAAATGAAGAGAAAACATACTAAATCTATGGGATGGAGCTACACATTACTTAGGGGGAATTCTATAACAGTAAGGCCTTATATTAAAAATATATATAGTTTTCTATTGCTACTGTTAACAACTTAATGCAAATTGAGTGAATTAAATCAACACAAATACAGTTCTGTAGGTTGGAAGTCTCACCCAGCTGAAATCAAGGTGTCAGTGGACACCTTGAATTCTCTGTAGGAGAGAATTTCTTTTTCTTTCCTTTTCCAGCCACTGAAGGAACCACATTCCATGGCTCATGACCCTGTTTCTTCATCTTTCAAACCAGCAACGGTGGATCTAGTCCTTTTCACATCCCATCACTCTGACCTCTTCTTCTGCCTCTATCTTCCATTTTTAAGGACTTTTGTGGTTATATTAAGCTCACTCCATAATCCAGGATAATTCCTCTACTTTAAGGTAGCTCATTAGCAACCTTAATTCCATCTGCAACTTTAATCCCCTTTGCTGTGTAATCTGACATATTTACAGTTTCAGGGTTTGCTGTGAACATCTTTGGGGGCAGAATAATGGCTTCCCAGGGGATGCTCTTTGAAAACATCATGATCATTGAAAGAAGCCAGTGACAAAGAACCACATATTGTATGTTTCCATTTCTATGAAATATCCAGAATAGGCAATTCTTTAGGAAGGGAAAGTATATTAGTAGTTGCTTACACTGGGGTCGAGGGTAGAGGGGTGAGGCTAGGGGAGTGACTGCTAATGGGTAAGAAGTTTCTTTTTGGAGTGATGAAAATACTCTAAAATTGATTGTGATGATAGTTATACAACTCTGAATATATTAAAAACAACTGATTTGTATACTTTAAATAGATGAATTTTATATTATTTATATATAATAATAAATTATATTCCAATAAAATTGTATTTCTATATCAATAACATAATAAAATCATATCTAAAAGTATATATACATATCTTCTCTTCCTTAGTTTAAGAAGGGATGATGAGCAATTACAGTCCAAGTCACTTGATAACCCACAGATACAAAGTTTCCATGAGGGTGCAGTAGCATGTCAGCACCTGTTTGTTTTTATTTTTTATATTTTTTTAAATTTTGTGATAAATATTTTTAATATTAGATCCTCACAAATTTAATTTTCTTAAAATTATTAAAGGCATTGCATATACCTGCCTGTTTTTAAAAATAGAATTCTTATATTGAGATAATTTTGGATATATATATATGCTGTTGTAGGAAATAATACAGAGTGATCCTGTGTATACAGTTTGCCTCAATCGTAACGTAACACAAAACTACAGCACAAATCATTATCAGGATATTGACATTAATAGAGTCAAGATATAATCAAGATTTGTTCATAGGATGCCCTTATTATCCTATTGATGTTTATAGGGTCTGAGTGATACCTCCTGTTTCATTCCTGATATGGTTAATTTGTGTGTTTTCTCATTTCTCAGTCTTGCTGGGAATTTACCAATTTTATTAATGTTTTTGAAGAATTTGTTTCACCGATTTTTCTCTATCTTTTTTGTTTTTAATTTCAATGATGTATACTCTTACTTTTTTTAAGTAATCTCTATGCCCAACATGGGGCTTGAACCCATGACCCTAGAGATCAAGAGTCACGTGCTCTATGAACAGAGCCAGTCAGGTGTTCCAGTGTCTACTCTTATTTTTATTAATTCTTTCTTTCTATTTTCTTTGGGTTTATTTTGCTCTTCTTTTTCTAGATTCTTGAGCATAGATGATTTTGACTCTACCTCTTTTCTACTATCTTTTTAGTATTATAATTTTTTTCTCTCAGCACTGCTTTAACTATGTCCCCAAATTTTGATGTATCATAGTTTTTGATTTTCATTCAATTTGATGTATTTCCTGATATCGCTTGAGACTTCCTCTTTGAGCTATGAATTATTCAGTAGTGTATTTATTAGTTTCCAAGTGTTAGAAGATTTACCTATTATCTTTTCATTAATGAATTCTAGCTTGATTAATTGTGGTTGAAGATACTCCACATAATTTCATTTTTAGAAAACTTGTTGAGGTTATTTTTATGGCCCATGATCCATCTTGGTACATGTTCCATGAGTACTTGAAAAGAATGAGTATTCTGCCGTTGTTGAACGAAGTGTGTGATAAATCTTTATTAGATCCTGTTTGTTAATGGTGCGCTTTAAACTCTATCTTGCTGGTTTTCTGTCTAATTGCTCTATCAGCTGTTGTGAGAGGGATGTTGAAGTCTCCAACTATGATAGTTATGGATTTATCTATTTCTCCTTTTCTTCTTTCAGTTTTTGCTTTACATATTTTCCTGTTCTGTTTATGGTATGTAAACATTTAGGATCATTACATCTTTTTGGTGCATTGACCCTTTTATCATTAAGTAATGTCCACCTATCTCTGATAATTTTCTTTGCTCTAAATTCTACTTTATGTAATATTAGGATAGTTACTCCTACTATCTTTTGATTAATGTTTGCCTGATATACCCTTTTCCAGAGTTTTTCTTCAACCTGATTTTACTGTTTTATTTGAAATTAGTTTCTTGTAGGAAGCATATATTTGGATCATATTTTCTTTTCATCTTCCTTGCTGATCTCTATCTTTCATTTTTTTAATTTTTTTTAATCTTCCCTGCAGATCTCTTTCATTTTTTTAATTTTTTGTTTGTTTGTTTTTGAGAGAGACAGAGGGAAGTGGCGAGGGGCAGAGGAAGAGAGAGAGAGATAATCTCAAGCAGGTTCCATGCCTGGAGTGGAGCCCAACACAGGGCTTGATCTCATGACCCTGAGATCATAACCTGAGCTGAAATCAAGAGCCAGTCACTTAACTGACTGAGCCACCGAGGCGCCCCAATCTATCTTTTAATTGGTTCATTAAGACACTTTATATTTAATATAACAATTAATATTTAAGAGTTTAAGTCTGCCATATTATTTTTTAAAGATTTTATTTATTTATTTATTTATTTATTTATTTATTTATTTGAGAGAGAGATTGGTGGCTGGGAGAGGCAGAAGGAGAGGGAGAGAGAGAATCTCAAGCATACTCCACTCTGAGCACAGAGCCTCACATGGAGCTCAATCCCACAACCCTGAGATCATGACCTGAGGTGAAATCAAGAGTCAAATGCTTAACCAATTGAGTCACCCCCAGGCACCCTGCCATATTATTTTTTGTTTTCTGCTTATTCTGACATTATTTCTTTTTTTTCCTGCCTTCCTATGTTCTACTTAAAATTTTTTAGAATTCTATTTTGATTCATGTATTTTTTGAGTGTGTCTTTTGTATAGCTTTTTAGTGGTTACTTTGGGCATTACATTATGTATACATAAAATCAGTCTACTGTTATGACATTTTAGCAGTTAGACTACAGTGTAGCAACTTTATGTCCCTTTACTCATACCTATTTGTATATCTTAAATATTTCTTCTACATACAGTTAGACCTACATTAGGTAGTGTTATAATTTTGGCTTCTGTTGTCAAATATAATTTAGAAAACTCAAGAGAAGCAAGAAAGTTTATTGTATTTAACCATATTTTACTTTTTAAAAAATCAAGTAGTTCTTTGCTAGAGAAAGTATTGTTTTGCTCCAGAATCCTAGGGGATTGTGCTGTAACACTTCTTCTTCTGTCTTCTTTTTATTAAGTTTTTAATTTTAATTCCAGTACACTTAACATACAGTGTTATATTAGTTTCAGGTGTACAATATAGTGATTCAACAATTCCATATGTTACTCAGTGCTCACCATGAAAAGTGTACACTTAATCCCCTTCACCTATTTCATCCATCCCGTTACCCCATCCACCTCTCCTCTGGTAACCATTTGTTTGTTCTCTATGGTTAAGAGTCTGGCTTTTGGTTTGTCTCTTTTTTTCCCTTTGTTTGTTTATTTTTCTTAAATTCCACATATGAGTGAAATCATATGATATTTATCTTTCTCTGACTGACTTATTTCACTTAGCATTATACTCTAGATTCATCCATGTTGTTGCAAATGGGAAGATTCATTCTTTTTTATGGCTGAATAATATTCTATTGCGTGTATATATACACCACATCTTCTTTATCCATTCATTTATTGATGGACACTTGGGCTGCTTCCATAATTTGACTATTGTAAATAATGCTGCAATAAACATAAGGTTGCACATATACTTCCAAATTAGCATTCTCATATTCTTTGGGGAAATACCCGGTAGTATGATTACTGGATCATGTGATAGTTTTATATTTAATTCTTTGAAGAACCTTTACATAGGTCAATGGAACAGAACAGAAAGCCCAGAAATGAACCCACGATTATATGGTCAATTAATCTTTGACAAAGGAGGCAAGAATATGCAATGGAAAAAAGACAGTCTCTTCAACAAATGGTGCTGGGAAAACTGCACAGGTACATGCAAAACAGTGAAACTAGACCACTTTCTTACACCACACACAAAAATAAACTCAAAATGGATTGAGGACCTAAATGTGAGATTTGAAACCATAAAAATCCTAGAAGAGAGCACAGGCAGTAATTTCTCTGACACCAGCCGTAACAACATCTTTCTAGATATGTCTCCTGAGGCAAGGGAAACAAAAGCAAAAATAAACTCTTGAGACTACATCAAAATAAAAGCTTCTGCACAGCAAAGGAAACAATCAACAAAACTGACAGACAACCTACAGAACGGGAGAAGTTATTTGCAAATGACATATCTGATAATGTGTTAGTTTCCAAAATATCTAAGGATTGTCAGTTTTTTTTAAAGTTATATTGGATGCATTTGTATTTATGTATGGTTAGACTAAAGCCAATGTTTCTCTTTCTCCAAACAGCTTCCTCCTCTCTGGCCTCCACTTTCCATTCTTCATTCCTGTAGAAAGAAGAAAATATCTAAATGCATATTCAGGGATTGACAGAGACATGGGATTGCCCCAGCCAATTTTGTCATTTGTTGCAACAGGCAAGCTAATAATATTTTGTCCCAGCAAACTGCTATTGTTTAAAGGTATAATTAACATTATGTATTAAGGGCAGGATTGATGAATGTAAAGAGGGTTTTATTTAGTTTGTTTTAATTTCTTGTCAAAATGCTGCCTTCTTTGGGAGAACATAATTTCAATTTATATTTTAACAGTTACAAGGAAACACCTTAGCTAACTAGCAGCCACCACAATTTTGCCCCGTTCATGTTGTTAGCAATCCCTCATAGAGGGATTGTTTTAGCAATCCCCAATAGAGAGTTGCCCGGGTGCCCTGCTCACTGTCCCCTTAATCTGGCCGTGGACACATGGACAGCAGCAAGAACACAATGCCCATCTCTTCCTCCTCCCCCATTATCTGATACTTCTTTCCTGTTCTCTCTCCTATGCCATCCTGCCACCTTACTTTCCACCCCTAAAGCTCTCCTTGCTGCTTTACCCCTTTTTCTTTCCTTTTTCTCTCCTCGGATAAAGGCTAAAGAGAGAAATAGACAGTAAGATTAAAGTAATACGTCTTCTTTCTCTTACTCCAATGCATCTTCCTTAGGGCTACAAAGCTATCTTCCCCACTTTTAATATAATCACTTAACTCCCCAACTTAAAATCATTCTGTAACTCTGCATTTCTTTAAAATACTGTCCAAAAATCTTTCGTGTGTGTACAAGGCTCTGCCTGTATTAGAATAATATGTTTTTACATCTATATTCCTGACTAAACTGAGAGTCTCACAGGACAGAAACTGAGTGGGGAGTGTGTGTGTATGGGTGTGTGTGTGTGTGTGTGCACATATTTATGTTTTTATTTTCTCCTGTATTCTAAGCATTTAATTTAGTGCCAAGTACAAAGAAAATTTGTAATAAATGATTGTTGAATAAAGCAACTTACAGAAGTTGTGTCTCAGTTTTTAATTGTATGTTCTCTGGGCTGTAAAGATGGAAAGCTCTTAGTTCACAGGCATGATGAAGTTTAACAAAGATTAAGACAGGCCTCTCTTTGACCTCTGTCCCAAAGTAATAATTACAAAATTTAACAGGGATATTCTAAATAAAAAGATCTGTCTTTGTTGTATAATTATGAGGACTGATTCTAATGGCAAAATGTTCTTAAAAACAGGAGACAAAGCCAGCAGTCTCGCAGTCATGAAGACATAGATGCTCAGGTGGGTGGATTTTGATTCATTTTAAATTGACCAGTTACTTATTTGTGTCTAATTATGTCTTTTCACCTAGAAAAGGCTTTATAAATAATAAAATCCATATTTTGTTGTTTTAAATAATTTTTTGTTAAACACCACCTAACATGATTTATGTTGAGGGTATTTTTCACATAATGTATGGTGAATATTTCCTAAGATTCTCCTACATGTTAAGCTTCATAAATTTTACACTAGCGAGCTTCCACAACCTTGGCATACAGTGTTTTCTTTTTTGCAAACATGCAGAATTTATTTGGGAGGGAAAGTGCGAGGCAGCCAGCACATCCAGTCTGAGTCTCCGGTAATGCAGAGGTATACAGGCTGCCATGAAAATCTGGTTCCCAGCGCTTACTCTCAATTGTTTAAAAAGATGTTAGATAGTCAAAGATAAATATTGATCAGTATGTGTGGCTGTTCCATCCACAAGCAAGAGTGGGAAGGTGGGATTTAATGTTAAATTAATTATGTCAATGGAAACTTTTGCATGCTGACATAAAGCAACACGTGAAATTCAAAGAACAATTATAAGTTATTTTCTTCAGACTTCAGCGCACACTAGCAAAAACCTAGTGAACACATCTGCAAACTATCTGCTCATGGTTCTTTCCTCTCTCTTCTTCAGTTCACAGTTCAAAGTCTTCCTCTGCCAAATCCTATGAAGTAATAGAGAACAGGTTTGTCTTAATTATGTAGTTTGATAATGGAACACTTGTTAGAAGCCACTTTTTGCCCTTGAATATTTAATTTTGTGATAATTATTGTTCCTGTATTTCTCTTTTAAAACCACCTTGAGTATTATTCTGGGTATGTTTTATCAGTCTTCTAAAAGTTGATAAGAATACAAAGAAGAATACATGAAGAATAGAAAGGTTCTTTTAAAAATATGGTACTGATTTATTCAAATAGATGAAAAGAACTAAATCTTTTCAGCTTGGCCAATTGATGAGTAAGAGGGCTAAAAGAATTTGAAGGGTGTGAACAAAAAACATGGACAACAAATGTTTAGCATTATGCAAATGTTCACTGGGTAAAACAGCAACATGCAAGATAAATTCTGGTTCTAATAAAATGATATTTAGACAAAAACAATTGCCACTGGTTGGAAAATTCATTGCTTGAATTATTTAAACTTAGCAAATAAGAAATGTCAAATGTTTAGCAGCTCGTAGGATATATAAAAGGCCATATGGAGACATATGGAGACTTAATGAATTATGCAAATCAAACCAAAAATTTTTCAAAGATCACCTTTCACCGTATCATTAAATTCTGACTCAAAGATGCTGAAAATTTCATTACACCTGGTTTGTATTTCATTCTACTAGACTGTTCAGACTTACCTACCTGGGGACCCAGCCCCAAAGCAGCAAGTTGAAAAGCACCTACACCGTATGTGAAGGAGTTTCACTGGCTAAACTTAAAGCACATGCCGGAGGGACAAGCGTCTGTCAGAACTCTCCCCAGGGATTGAGGCATTGGCAGGCACCATTTCTGCATTTTCCCTGTACCTTGTTAGCATTGCTGGCCCCAGCCCTGCCCTCTCCTGCCACTGCGATCCTGCCCTCATGGCCAAAGACACAGGAAAAGATCATGCTCAACATCACTAATCATTAGGGAAATGCAAATCAAAACCACAACGAGATATCACCTCACCCCAGTCAGAATGGTTATCAAAAAGACAGGAAATAACAAGTGTTGTCAAGGCTGTGGAGAAAAGTGGACTCTTGTGCACTGTTGCTGGGAATGTAGATTGGTGCAGCCACTCTGGAAAACAGTATGGAAGTTCTTCAAAAAGCTGAAGATAGAACTGCCATATAACTCAGCAATTCCACCTTGGGCATTTATCTGAAGAAAACAAAAACACTAGTTTGAAAAGATGTATGGGCCCCTATGTTCATTGCAGCATTATTCACAATAGCCAAATATAGAAACATCCAAAGTGTCCATCAATGAGTGAATGGATAAAGAAGATATATATACACACACACAATGGAATACTACTTGGACATAAAAAAGAATGAAATCTTGCTGTTTGTGACAACGTGGATTGTTGTCACAACATGGATGGTATTATGTTAAGGGAAATAAATCAGACAGAGAAAGACAAACCTTATACATTGAATCTAAAAAATGAAATAAACATACAAAAGACAAAATTCATAGATGCAGAGAACAGATTGGTAGTTGCCAGAGGGAGGGAGATTGGGAGTGGGTGAAATGGGAGAAGGGGGTCGGGAGATACAAACTTCCATTCATAAATTAAATAAGTCATGGGAATGTAATGTACCGTATGGTGACCATAGTCAACAATATTGCATTGCATGTCATGTAAGTTTATATGGTGATAGTGGGAAACCAGACTTACTGCAGTGATCATTTTGCAGTGTATACAAATATCAAATCATTATGTTGTACACCTGAAAATAATATTATATGTCAATTATAGCTCAGTAAAAACAATTCAAATATTTTTTAAGTCATATCAATTTCAGAACATTTAATATTCAGTGCTGAGCATGGAAGCTTGAAAATCATGAAAGAGATAAATAAGGCACATTGACGTTTCAGTTCGATGATTTTAGTTTAATATTTAATGAGTCGGCTATGAGAAAGGCAAGATGCTGAGCAGAGAGGGGATTGCAAAGAAAACAAAATAACCCTTGTTAGATAGTAGTTTACCAAATAGAAGTAGACATGAAACATATTTGCAAAACTATGATAGAGTGATTAAAGCAAAATGTGTGATACAAATACCAGTTCTCAGTAAGAAAGGTAATTAACTCATGGCTGAGGCTGAATATTTCAAGCACAAAAAACACAAATGGAAGGAGAGGCATTCTAGATGGAGAAAATGGAGTCAAATATTCACAGGTCACGAGTGGTTTTAGAGAAGTTCATGGTTCTGGCTGACACACAGCCAGAAATGCAGCTAGATTGTGGCCAGACTGTGGGACACTTTAAAGGCTAGGGTGAGAAGTGTGGATTTTATTCCATCGGAAAACCAATGGACTTTCTTAATAGGAGAATGACACATGGAATAAATGCTTTTGAACCATTAATTTTTCAGAAACACACAGGAACAGCTAAAGTGGGTAAAAATGTAGGCATGAAGGTCACTTCATCATCTTAAACCACTGCATAATCTTAAAATCATCAGAAACTGAAGTATGGGGCTGGCAGCAGGAACGGAAAAGAAGGAAGGAAAGAAGGAAGATTTGGGGGAGTACTACAATACATTTCTAAAATTTTGTACTGGCAATACATTTTTTTTAAGTTAATGGTCTTTTTTTATTGGAATAAAAAAAAAAGACTAGCATTTACAACTTGGAATGGACGTAAATTGTAATTTCTTGATCAGCAATGTTGATGCTTGTGCTGAAGTCCACGGCCACAACCTACTCTGCTGGCTCCAAGTCATGGTTCAGGAGGTTTTAAAAACAGAGTGTCCCAAGATGCTCCCTTGGTAAAGGTTTAAAAAAAAAAATGTGTGTGAATGGTGACAGCCTGACACCCATTTCGCTCTAAGACAACACGGGACAATGCTAAACCAACACACACGGCATGCCACCAGGATGAGTGTCATGGTCACCATGGGCGGGGGCGCCCGGAAGTACGAGAGGGCCGTCCTGCTAAGTGGGGCTGCGTCTAGACAGGTTATCCTTCACCCATTTTTCTGCACAGCATCCTGAGGTAAACCAATTTTAAATGTTTTGTTTTCAGTAAACCAGCTATGACAATTTATACTAACAAACTGAACTAGAACCCATTTGAAGAAGTTTTAAATTTGTTTTTTTCATTTTTTGTTTTTAATACAAATGCCTGACTGTGCTCTGTTGTCAAGCTGCATGCATGAAAAACTGGCCAGTCCAAACAGTGTATTAATCATGAGCAAATGGAACTGCAAGGAGTCCGTTAGGTGCTTCCTTATCATTAAGGTAGTACAAGTATTTATATCGTAAAACTGATGTGTAGCTTGATCTTTAGGGGACAGGACCACCAACCAATACATGCAGATTTTGTGTGTGTGGACAGAAGGTACTTTTGACATTCAGTTTTGCTATATAGAAACAGAATGAGTAAATGAACTTTTTTTTTTTTTGGCAAGAGGTAAGTAAAAGATTCAATTTGATTCTTCTAGAAGGGAGGAAAGGAGTTGAAAGTAGGACTTCATTTAGCAGTCATCATCTGTACGAATTCTTCATAGTTGACTTGCCCATCTCCATCAATATCTGCTTCTCTGATCATTTTTTTTTGGGGGGGGGTGTATATAATGTTCTTTTTAAAAAATTTTTTATTGTTATGTTAATCACCATACATTACATCATTAGTTTTTGATGTAGTGTTCCATCTGATCATTTCATCTACTTCTTCATCTGTTAGTTTTTCTCCTGAGTGGGTCATGACATGACGTAGCTCCGCCGCGCTGACGTAACCGTTGCCATCCTTGTCAAAGACTCGGAATGCCTCGCGTATTTCTTCTTCACTGTCTGTATCTTTCATTTTTCTAGCCATCATAGTCAAAAATTCTGGGAAGTCGATGGTGCCATTTCCGTCAGCATCCACCTCGTTGATCAGATGCTGCAACTCGGCTTCTGTTGGGTTCTGACCCAGTGACCTCATGACAGTTCCAAGTTCCTTTGTTGTGATGGTGCCATCGCCAGGTTGTCAAATAGGGAGAAAGCTTCCTTGAACTCAGCAATCTGCTCTTCGGTCAACTGATCAGCCGTGGTGCGAGCAAAGGCAAGAAGAGCAGAGGGAGCGAGGGCGGCTGCACCGGCGCAGGGGCCGTGACGGCAGGGCCGCCCCCGCTGCTGCTGCCGCTGCAATGCGAAGGCGCGATGTGCGCTCAGCGCTGTGCGGCCGCCACCTCCGGCCTGGGACTGCGAGTAAGGGCGCCGCGCCCGCGAGGCTCCCAGCACCGCGGCGCGGCAATACATTTTAATAGCAGTTCACTTAAGTTGGGGCTATATCAGTAAATTTCATTACTTAAATTAGTGATAATATTTAGAAGTCAAATATATTCATGCATAATGTTACAAAAATGGCATAGATCTAGTCATTTTTAACAGTTCAATAGATGTGAGCAATGTGTTTTATGTTTAATAATATATGTTTTAAATTGCCATTAAAATCAATATTTAATGCAATTAGAATGTGAGTGAAGGAGTTAAAGGTTTAGTATAAATAGGAGTAAATAAAATTTCATCATTATGAATTCGTGAAGATAAAATCAACAAGGAATTATTGAGGACTTACTTCACGCTACTTTTTTTTTTTTTACTTCCTACTACATTTTGAGGCTAAATAATATACCGATAAGGAAACAATCCAGCTTTTAAAAGTGGTTCTAACTTTCATAAATGAGTAAAAATCGAATCATAATAATAAGTGCAACAATTTATGTTATGTCACTGAAAGAGAAAGCTAAACCCTCAGCTGTATAGAAACCCTGAAAAATAAGTGATGTTAGACAAGTTAATATTATTTTTTGTATGTTAACCTTTCTCGGTGGAACTATTCTCCAAATAAATTTTCTTTTCTTAAGTCATTATGCCGTGCTGTGTACATATAGCTTGAGATTCCATTGTGTGTAGTGTGGGGCATTGGACTAAGGAGCATGATTTTTGCTGTATGGTAGCACTCATGTTTTCTCTTATATTCTCTATTTTTTTCTTTCCCATTGTTTTCTCTTTCTCATTTCTGCTTGTGCTGTTCTAATTGCAACTATCATATGACATTACCAGCCAAGTAGAGATTTCTTCCCAATCCTTTGCATTATTGGGTAGAAGGGAGGCTTTTGTTGCTCTTTGTTTTGTTCATTGTTGCTGAGTACTAAGGAAGTGCTTCTTTGGCCACCTGACCCATTCTTCTTGGCACGTTCCCTCCCATTACACTTGGGAGTCATATTATGCAAAATAAGTTAATGCATGATCCCACTGGGGATATTCTTGAGGACTAGAAGATAAGATTCTTTGGAAATCCTAACAATACCACTGAACTTCCTTTTAACAAAAGTTAGACTTATATCACATGTATTCATTTATTCTTTAATAACTTCAAAGGAATACACTTTTATTTTTTCTTATTCCTAATAGTATTACTATTCTTTTAAATTTTCACAACTAAATAGTTTTCACACATCATTCTTGGAAATTAAATAATGACAGAACTGGGCCTTAGAAGCTAGGTCACTGCACATTCAATCTAGTTATTTTTACTTAACTGGGAGCCACTTTTCCTTTCTCTGCTTTTCGGTGAAGAAAAGAGTAGATGATCTGTAAATGCCCCTTCATTCTTTATTTCTAAGGATTATAATTAAGTTCTGGAACCCTACTGTCAAACTCTGAAAATGTGCTTAGATGAGTTAATGATGAGCATGAGACCATGAGTGTCGCTTTAAGTAAATTTGATATTCTAGGAAGATCAAAATGGTAACTTTGTTTTTACGATTACTCCCTGAGAACTGGTGCATTTAGTCTGAACAACAGGTTTCAGAATGATATAATTGTTAAAAGAATATCAAGGATTAACATGATCCTTGTATAATTTTAAATGACCTTTTTTCCTTATACTAATCTTGAATAAAACAAAAAGATAAACAAGTAACAGAAATAAAATCTTGGTTCTAAAGCATGAATTACTTGGAAGTTATTTGAATAATATTAAATTTTTATTAGTTCATTCAATTGAATAATTCTTCAAATATATTTTCTGAATGAAATTTACATCTCAAAAAATGAATTAGGTAATTTGTACTTTAAGTTTCTTTACAAAATATTTTTAAATTTTAATTCCTATAAGATTTTTGAGAGGATCACAAGTTCCCCCCTTTTTTTAAGTTTCTAATCCAAATATAAACAGACAATTATCATTGTATCATATGTGCTAAATGAATTTTAGTGCCATGTCCTTTCCTTTTCCCAGCAACCAGGGTGATCTCTTCATGGTCTCTCAGCAGTGTTAACACAGCCTAAGGCACCATCTGAGCTGATATCATTCATGAGACAAGAAGAATAGACCCACTTGGCATCAGAAGTGGTCATGCCTGGGTGGCTCAGTTGGTTAAGTGTCTGCCTTCCACCAGGTCATGATCCTGCTCAGTGGGGAGCCTGCTTCTCCCTCTCCCTCTGTGCCTCCCCCGCCCCCACGCATGCTCTCTCTCTCTCTCTCAAATGAATAAAGTCTTTAAAAAAATGGTCAGTATTGATGGTCAGTATAATCATAACCGAGTAAACTCTGTACAGAATTACATGGTAATAATAATCACAATCATTTTCATTAATCGACTTAAATCCTCACAGGAATTCTTCAAGGTGGGGACTCTTACCTTTTACAGATGAGGCAAGCCAGTTTAGTCACCTGTCCAAGGTCACAAAGTTCACACATGATACACCTGAGTTTTATCCCCTGTCTGCAAGATCCAGAGTTTATGCTCTTACCCACCATGTCCTACACACTTCACGATCGCCTCCCGTGGAAGAAATACTCACCCGAGCATAGTCAGAAAGTCTTTTTTTATACTATATATGTTATTAAAATGTATCTTTTAGAGACCATTAAATAGTTCACATCAAAACTGTTTTTAGGAAATTTCACTCTACTGTAACTTTATTTCAAGTGTGAATTTTAGGAAAAAGGCAATTTTGTGCTTGTGTCTTTATCTCCAATGTGTTTTGGCACTTATAACACAGTGTGATCCTAAATTCCTTTAAGAATAAAATAGAATTGTTTTTTTCCAAACATACTCATCCATTTTCATTTTATTACTGTTCTGTACTTCAAATGCACTTCCAGTTACCATCAAATCCCATAATTTCCATCCATAACATCTGGATAAATGCATATAGATTCTATGCCAAAGAGCTATAATGCGTGAAAAAATACTCTTGGCATTCCCTAAAATTTTCCATTTCTTTAAAAATTAGGCTTTACTCCTCTCATAAGCAAAGAGGAAAGCTTATAATTAGCTAATTTTTTTTTCTAGTCAGTGTTATATTTACTATTTTATTTTCTATGCTAATTTTCCCCTGACACGTCTGTTGTCTCTTTTTTGGATGAAGAGGCTTCTCATCCTAATGATATTTAAGAATTCATTATTTTCCTTTATTGTGTATAAAGAAGCATACGTCCAATTTTCCTCCCTGCTTTACTGACACTCTGTTTTTGAAGGGATCCCATAAGATCCCCTGGATAGGATATATTGGAGAGTTCTATGTTTTTGCAAAGTATATGATTTTGTGATGTTTTATATTTTGTTTCTTAGTTGAAAACTCCCTGTCCACCATGATCAAGAAAGATATATAAATAGTCTCCCATAGATGTACTTGCCAGTATAACTTGCCTGAGAAATAAAACAACTAAATGTTTGACAAGTTAGAAATTTTTATCACTTGAGAACATTCTTTCTGAGAGTTACAATAACCTTGGATGTCAGAATTATGCACTGACCTCCAAATGATGCAGAATTGTGGAGCTCCTTAGGAAAACTGGAAGGGACAGGATTATATTTGTCATTAAACTCTATGAACATTTTGCTGACATAGATTTTTTGGCTTTCAACCTTCTTTCCCCTAGCTCTTTATTAGCAGTATTCTGGGGAGAGTATTGAATAGAAGTTTCACCTTGCTTACCAAACTCTTTTTTAGTAACAGACTTGTACCTGAATTTTAATGACAGATGCTGTTGGAAAGCAATATTTATTTCTGCATTGTGAACTTTGAGTATTAAGGTTTTTAGTTGTAAAATGTTGGCTTTTATGTCATCAAAAGGATATCTTACTTCATATTAGGCTTTTTTAGAGGGCAAGGGAATCATCACTGTGATTTAATTTAAATAGACTTAATTAAATCTATCTGTGTTTAAAAGCAAAATCAGACCTATAAATACAGAGAACGAACTGATGGTTGCCAGAGGAGGGGGTGGAGATGGGTAAAGTGAGTGAAGGAGGGGAGTGGGAAATATAGACTTCCAGTTTCAGAATCAATAAGTCACAGGTATAAAAGGCAGAGCACAGGGAAAATAGTCAATAATATTGTAATAGCATTGTCCTTTGGCAGATGGTAGCTACACTTGTGAGCACAGCATAAAGTATAGAGAAGTTGAATCACTATGTTGTACACCTGAAACTAATATAACACTGTGTCAACCATACTCAACTAAAAAATTTTTTAAGTAAATAAATAGGCAAATCTTTGTGTTTGAAGAAGGGTAAATTTTATGCTTCAAGGAGACAGAGATTTTCTTATATCTCCATTCCCCACCCCAACATTTTCCTTATAATGCTTTCCATAAGCAGTAGAAAGGTGATAACTTTATTTTAACAATTGTCAATAGTCTGATCCAATATTGATGATGAGTGACAGGGGATGAGAATTATCATTTAATTCACTTGTTGATCGGGTTCATTCAGACATTAGTCTATGTTAAAGGATATAATAAATATTTGATTTTCAACATTAAGCTTTGGATAACAACGCACCACACAAAATATCTGGATTTCAGGTTTGAGGCAGAATTCAACCACGAGCTGATTATAATGCAATTTGCATTAGTTAGTCAATAAAGCAATTAAAAATATGAAAGAAAATTAATTTTATATGTGCTTTTACTTATGCCATTTCCAGTGCTCCTCATTCCACTGTGTAGATTCGAGTTTTTATCCTCCATGTTTTGCCTGAAGGACTTCTAACATTTTTGTTTTTATAAACGCTTGGCTCTATTTTTTAATCTGAAAAAGTCTATTTCTCCTTCATATTTGTAAAGCTCTTTATGCCAGAGTATTCTAGGTTGACATTTTTTTTCCTTTTGGCATTTTAAAGATGTCACTTGCTGATTTTCTGGTTTCAATAATTCCTGATGTAAATTCTTGAGAAGTCTGCTGTAATTTATGAACATATACTTATATATGTGGTATGTTCTTTTCCTCTGACTCCCTTTAAGATTTTCTTTTTATCTTTGGTTTTCGGCACTTTGATTATGCTTGTCCAGGTGTTTTATTTGTTTTGTTTAGTATTTATTCTGCTTGGTTTTCTATGAATTTTTTTGATCTGTGGTTTCATGCCTTTTAATATTTTTGGAAAATTCTCAGTTGTTAACTTACAATAATGCCTCCTTTCCATGTTTTTGCTCTCTTCTTTTGTGATTTCTATTACACCAATATTAGACTAATATCACCCCAAGGTCTTTCAAGGTCTTTTTTCTTTTTTAACTCATTGTAACGTATCCTGGTTAATTTCTATCGAACTACTTTCATGTTTACTCGGTCTTCTTTCTTTGACTCTTTTAAGTCTATTAATAAGCCCGTCAAAGGCATTTTTTCTTACCTCAGCTACTATGTTTCTTATAGCTAGTTCCCTTTGATTCTTTCTTTTTTTTTTTTTAAATTTTTTTTTTTTTAAAGATTTTATTTATTTGCGACAGAGAGAATGAGAGACAGAGAGCATGAGAGGGAGGAGAGTCAGAGGGAGAAGCAGACTCCCTGCTGAGCAGGGAGCCCGATGTGGGACTCGATCCCGGGACTCCAGGATCATAACCCGAGCCGAAGGCAGTCGCTTAACCAACTGAGCCACCCAGAAGCCCCCCTTTGATTCTTTCTTATAGAGTTCATCATTCTGACAAAATTTAAAATCTGTTCTTATAATTTTTTCTCTCTGATATAATACATGTGTGTTTTCCACTTTTTTAACAAGAGTTTTTAAGTACATTAATCATAGTTAATTTAAATTTTCTGTTTGATAGTTCCAACATCTAGGTCCTATATGAACATAGTTCTA
This sequence comes from Phoca vitulina, assembly GCF_004348235.1. NCBI lineage: Eukaryota > Metazoa > Chordata > Mammalia > Carnivora > Phocidae > Phoca > Phoca vitulina. Next base: position 45,108,196 of record NW_022589704.1, read on the forward strand.
TTAATTGCTTTCAATGTATCTTAATGGTATATAGTTTTTCTTGATTTATTGCTCTGTAATTTTTGTTGAATACTGGCCATTGTGTCTAAGACAGTACAAATTGAGATAAATATTGTTGATGTCTGAAAATGGACACATCTCTTTTTATGCTAGGTTCTTAGTGTAGCAGTTTGAGTTAATCTAGTGACAGGTTGACGTGATTTGGGGTTTTGTTGTCCTAATGATTCCACCACCATTCCACCTTTTGTTTTAGATTTTCTGTAGATTTACTCAACAGAGGTCTCTCTCCATGTTCTTGCCCCTCTCTCAACAGTACACTGATTCTGCTTATCACCCATCCTTTGGTAGCCTGGCGATGAGGTGTGGGAGGGTTCTCTCTTGTCCAGCTTTAGTGTCAGTTTTCGGCAAACTCTCTGCTTATGGATGTTGGGGCTTTCTCAGTGACCTTATCATTCTATCAGTTCCAGAGAACCTCTAATGTTCTGACTTTGCCTTGGTACCAAAGGCCTTTTTTCCCCCTTTCTTTCTCTAAGCTGCAACGGATTTCCACATGTTCCTGAAAGCTACAGGGTTTTCTGACCCTCCCCCAGTGGTCTAAGGCTTTTGTTCAACAGTGGAGCTAGACAAAAATGATCTAGGTGGGGCTTTGTGTCTTTTCCATAGTGATGCCACTTTCTTCACCAACACCTGACCAAGCAGGAGGCAATCTCTAGTCTCCCCCACCTGACCCAAATCTTTCTCACAAGCCCTTAGAGATGGGAGCAGACAAAAGCCTGAGATTAAGTAGAATCTTCCTTTATATCTGTAGCTCCAAGGATTCTATACTGTTGTACTAGCCAACACTCAACAGTTAGAAATTTGTTAAAGTATTTAACAATGTTTTAACCAGTGCTCACATCTTGTCTCTCTGGAGAGACACCTGTATTTCCTTAGATTTGAGACTCCTTGATTTTCCCGTACCTTGGTATTTTGATGGGTTCGAGAAAATTTATGAATTGATAAATTATCCAACTTATCACTGTTGGGATGGAGCAATGCTCTTTTAAGCTTTCTACATCCTAAGACAAAACCGAAGCCCTTCTTAATTGATTTTGAAGATACGACTTCTAGGATTAAATATAGTATATGTGTTACACTGACAATTTATTAAATGTAACTCATAAATTTAAAGTTTAAAATTGTTTTGAAGCATTATTCGTCAACATAAATTTTCCTTATCTTTAACCCTCTGAGAGTTGTTAATTTAAAAAAGGGATACATTAATGATGGAGAAAATATTGGATTATTGAGCAAATAATTGGCCCCATTTCATATGTGGAATTCACTGTACCATTAACTTGTATGAGTGATGAGATCATTGTTTGTTCTTTTTAATGGCAAAATTTGATTTGAGATTGATGGAACACATAAATGCCTTTTCAAAGTCTTAAATTTTTTGAGATTATAATATTAAATGGTGTGTTTAATACATGCTAATGATTTGAAATAATTATCTAATGGCAATAAACCTGATTTAATTCAATTTTTAGCCATTAATCTAATAAAATGTTTTAAATTCATGAATTGTCATAATACATTGCATGTTAGTTCTTTAGTCAGATACTGAAGTAATTTCAAGTATTTTTGGGCTGAACCACAAATAATTCAAATAACTGTGTTTACAAAATATAGACATTATTATTTAAAATATAATTTAATTTTCACCATTTAAAAATGTCAGCTTTGCACAAACTGCTTCATAATTTTATCCTAATTTCAATCTAAACTGTGTTGGAAAACTAGGAAATAAGACTTTGAAGAAATTATTCTCTCTTTAAAAAGTTTACAAGCTAATAGAAACTGAATAGAAATAGTTAGATTTGAATTAAGAAATGTAAACATCTTTACACTTTAATTTGACAGTTTTTTTCAACATATATTCATATAATGTCTCCTATGGACAGGCAATGTGTTGGGTGCAAGTAGAGACAAATGTCAAGAAGAGTGACATAGTCCTAAGAGATAAAGAAGTACAAACATGAATTGGCAAAAATTATAAAATGATTGGACAAAACACCAGAAACGAAGCCAAAAGCCAAACAGACATAAATGAAAGAAAAAAGTTTATTTTGTTCATATTTAAAAGCTCCTAAAAATCAACAAGAAAATCCAACAGTCCAATCAAAATTGGGCAAAGTGACATGAATAGGACACACAAAAAGAAAAAAAATCATTTTTAAACTTGCAAAAACATACATAACCTCACTTGTAGTAAAAGAAATGGAAAACTAAGCTATAAATTGTTATTTTTCACTAATCGCAGTGGTAGGATTAAAAAATTTGTTACATGCTCAATTAACAAGGAGGAAGAGAAACAAGTTCTTTCATACATTATTGGTGGGAGAGTAAATTGATATAAAGTCTTTGGACATAATTTTGTCAATATCAATCAAAGAATAAAATATATGTAACCACTTCCAACAATTTATTATACTATTCAAGTGTCCAAAGTTGTATGAATATGAATATACACTGAAGCATGCTTACTAATAATAACCAAGATATGTGGAAATATATCAAATATCCCTTAGTAAGAAACATTCAGTGTATTATGCATGTGCAAAATATAATAAGAATACATTGTATAATGTACCAAATATGTCATCGTACATTCATATAAGAGAATACTATACTACCTTTAAAGCAAATATTGTTTTTATAGGAACTATCATGGAATTATCTCTAAGATATATTGTTAAGTGGAATATGTAATTATAGAACATTGTAGAGAAAATGCTGCAACCTTTATAACAATATAAATGTGTGTCAGTGTGCTTTTACATGTTTAAGTTAATTTATGTTTGTATTTGCATGAAATATTTTTAAGGATACAGGAGAAAATGAAATGAAATTTAACTTCAAAAATGAAATTTTTGTCTCCGAAAGGAAGATGGGGACTTAAGGAAATACTGAGAAAAAACTTATTTTACCTCAATTTTTCCTTTTCAAATATATGTTATACATAAAATTATAACTAAAGGTATTTCAGTAATATAGGTAGAAGATCAAAACACCTTAGTTTTGGTAGTAAACTCAAGGTGCAATTAAGAAGTAAAATCAATTGGTGTCATTTGAGATGAATAGTTAGAAAAATATATATAAGATGATACATGTTTTTGGCTTAGTATTTGCCTGACTTAGTGATCAAATTCTATCAAATTCTCTCATGTTTGCAAGTATTTATTTTACTTTTATCCATTACAAATTTCTAAAGTTTCACTGACATAAATGACTTTATTTTTATTTTTTTATTTTTATTTGCACTTAGGGAAATTCATCTTATTTACAATAACCAAATATAAATGAGAACTATATGTGCCTATCTGACAGCAAACAACATCATCCATTGGTCCATAGGGAAGCAGCAGGATCAGGAACTCCTCTGCAGGTATGTTAAGTGGTAGATCTCAGGTACATTAGTCGATCTCAGTCTGGGCTTTGCATGAGTGTCGTGCTCCCCAAAGCACATTCCGGGCCATATATCCATTTATATCTATTAGAATTTCTCTTGTTCATGAATTAATTACTTCTTAAAATATTCCTCTTTATAAAAGTATTAGAATATATTTATATTGTTAACATATTACAATCAGCAAAATATTATTTCCTTTAAATGTAAAATTTTTGTTAAAATCAAATACATATTTTATACTTCAGCATCTGTTGTAAATTATGACCTATATCCATCCTGCCATATATCCTGCATGCAAAGTGACAGAATCAATGATAGATGTTTCTGTTCCTTACCACTTGGGCATGTCTGAATCCACTTCTTCCAACTTGGCAAAGATTTTTTTTTTTTAGTTCCAACATTAACTATTTTTAATTCATTAGTTTGGCACACCATAATAATAAGTAATATGGAACATATTCTATACCTTAAGAACTAGCCATAAAAATACAGACATAGAGTACATTTCTAAAACAGTCCCTATGATGGCTCTAAGCCAAATGTGACTCACCTGCACAAGGATTACCCACAGAAAGCTGTGCTTTCAACTTCTTTTCACCCTCCTTTCAGTATCTTATTTTGCCATCCAATAAGATATAAATAAAAGTGTACATATATATTTTTTTCATTCAGCTAACATTTTTCTGAAAAAAAAGTGTTTACTAATACAATTTTTAATTAGTTTCTAAAGTTTGAAAAAAAGTTTGTTCTTTAAGGAAATCCAGGAGTAAATCTTTCAAAGTTTTAAATTATAATGCCTGTTTTTTTTTCTTTCTAAATTTTTAAGTTGTTATTTAATGGATTCTTTTTGAACGTAGTATGACAAAGTAACATGATGCGAATTTTTCATCTCATTCATGTTGACTGATGTTGCAAATCTGCAGCATTTTATTATATATATTATATATTATATACTCTGGCAGTTCTTTAATAATTAAACATAGAATTACCATATGACTCAGCAATTCCACTCCTAGATATATACCCAAGAGAGATGAAAACACATATCCATACCAAAAAATCCTGTACACCAATGTTTATAGTAGCATCTTTTACAAAACCTAAAAGGTGGAAACAACACAATCACTATCAATTGAAAAGGAAAAAAACAAAAGATAATTTATCCACACAATGGGATATCATTTGGCCATAAAAAAGGAACAAAATACTAATACACGATAAAACATGGAGCAACCTTGAAAACATGTTGTTAACTGAAAGAAGTCAGTAACAAAAGATGAAATATCATGATTCCATTCCTATGAGAGCCCAGAGTAGCAAAATCTATAGTGGTTCCCTAGGGCTGGGGGATGAGAGAGTAATAGGTAAGGGGTACAGGGTTTCTTTTGAGTTCGTGAAAATGTTCTGAAATTGACTGATAGTGGTGGTAATGATTATACATATATAATATACTAAAAGCCATTGACTTGTATACTTTAAATGAGTGAATTGCATGGCATGGAAAGTAGATCTCAGTAAAGCTATTTTTTAAATTTAAAAAAAAAAAAAGAAAAGAAAAAAGGAACCTGACACTAGACAGGTCAAGACTGGTATAGCTATTCAAGGTTGTCATTAGGATCAGAATCTTCCGACCATCCACCCCTTACATGTAGTTTTGATCATTAAGATCTTGATATGACTCCTTCACCTCTATCTCATGACCACATTTCAGTACAAAAAAGAAGGAAATAATGTACAGCACCTATAACAGGAAAGCAAAACCTTACTAAGAAGCCTTCATTGTTTTGCCTTTGGGGCAAGAAATAAGGCCATCTTCGGCAGCAAGAGAGGTGGAGAATTTAGTATCTTTAGGGGGACACTTTCCCACATCAAATAAAATCTGCAGAAATGTATGTTAGGGAGGCGATTTGCAGACTATGTCACAAACTCATATGAATAAGAGATATTTGAATTTACAAGTCTTTCACTTTTTAGAGAGGATTTTTTTTTAAAAAATCAAGATTAATAAAGATTAAGTTATCTTTTTTTAATAAAAGAGACTCTATTTAACAATAGAATAATAAGCAATGAATACTTCCTTCTTAATCATGAATATTAGCCTACTATTATCCATTTTCACAGAGAATTTTTTTTTAATTAGCGAAAATCACATAGGAGCAAAAAGCTGACATTTGTTTCTATATAATTATTTTTTATAAATTCACAAAATTAATGGATTTATTAGCTTAGTAATCATTGACTACAGATATTCTATTGGGGGCACCTGGGTGGCTCAGTCGGTTGAGCATCTGCCTTCAACTCAGGTCCTGATCCTGGGGTCCTGGTATCAAGCCCCACATCGAGCTCCTTGCTCAGCAGGGAGCCTGCTTCTCCCTCTCCCTCTGCCGCTCCCCCTGCTTGTGCTATCTCTCTCTTTCTCTCTGTCAAATAAATAAATAAAATCTTTGTTTTAAAAAAAGATATTCTATTGTTCCATGCCCTTTCAATCTGCTGGGCATAGACAGCTTTCTAATTCTATGATATTATATAGGAAATGTTAACTACTAAGATGGGATTTAGGGATGTTTCTCATAGAAGTTATATTTGGAATGATTCTGAAAGAAAAATTATTTCTAATCAGAGAAGAGGGGAGGGCAGTGACTACCAGAAGAACAGTTGGTACAAACAGCCAGGGGGATTTTATAAAGTTGGTATTGCAGAGAATAGTGAAAAAAATCTACGAAGAGTGAGCAGGGTACACAGGGAGAGCGTGAGATGAGATGCAGTTACTGAAGTATATTTGAGGTGCTAATTAGCATGATCTTACTCTGTAGACCATGTGAGCCATGGGGACAGTTTAAGAAGAGTTAGTAGAGGCTATGTGCATTTTATAAATTATAAATAATATTTCACAAATGCACCAATGAGTATTGCATGGCTTGCAGTGTTATAATACTGGAAGAGTGACTCTTCTTTATAAAGTTTAAAGAAATCTAGTCTCTGGCCTAAAGATTATAATTACTTCACCTCCAAAAGATTTAATATATAATAGTGTATACCCAACATAAAGATACAGTGGTTATAAAATATGTTTTAAAATATTTTTTCAAAAAGGAGGCATATGTAAATATTAAATTTTTCTCTGAAATGTACAAACTGTGGTGAACACAGATTCTAATAAAATGATTATTCTCTCTTAATCATATTTATATTAGTTTGTTTTCAGTATTTACTCTTATTACTAAGATTTTATTTATTCTATTTCATAGAATATAGTAATCAATTGGCAATTTCACCTGTTATTTTTAGTCATGTTTTTATTAAGAAGCATTGTAATTGAAATAACTCCTGTTTTACTGTAAGATACAATACATTTTTCATATATTTCAAAATATTTTGTTTTATAATTTTAATATTTTATATACCCAATAGGTTTGTTTGTCCATTGTTTTGTTTTATTTTGGAAAGTTTGAGGGATCCCCCTTGAGATTTACTTGAGTTAGAAATTTGGAATATTTCTAGAACATTTCAGGTACAAAAGTAATATAAAAACCTTGCATAAAATATTTCTAACAGTAAAGCCTAGATTTTTTTTCTGAACTATGAGGAATTCTAGAAATGGCACAGCATAGAATAAAATTTGACATTTATTTATTTTAAAAAGAGAAAAGAAATATCATTATTTTATATAGACTGTCATATGTTAGTGCTAGAATCAGGATTCCTGGTTTTAATCATGTATCTGCCACCAGCTTCTACTGTGGATCCTACTGGCCTAAATCCACCATTCTCTAGAGTAGGGAAGAGAAACTTTTTCTCTTCTCCCGGGCAGTGTATCATGTATGGGGGATACCTGGAGTTGCTGTAGCCATTTTGCCACCATGATGGAGAATATCATATGGCCAAAGTTGACAAGGGAAGACAGAGATGAGGGTGTCACTGAAAAATGGAGTTGGAGCTTTGGTCAAATCATTCCTAAAGCCCTTCTACTTCTAAAACTTCAAGTTTCACATAAGCTCGTACACCCTTTCATTGTTTAAAAAAAGTGTTTTTTTTATTTTTTATTTAAATTCAATTTAGTTAACATATACTGTATTATTAGTTTCAGGGATAGAATTTAGTGATTCATCAGTTGCATATAACATCATGTGCTCATCACATCATGTGCCCTCCTTAATGCCCATCACCTAATTACCCCATCCCCCCACCCACATCCCCTCCAGCAACCCTCAGTTTGTTTCCTAAAGCTAAGTATCTCTATGGTTTGCCTCCCTCTCTGTTTTCAACTTACTTTATTTTTCCTTCCCTTCCCATATGGTCACCTATTTTGTTTCTTAATTTCCACATATGAGTGAAATCATGTGGCATTTGTCTTTCTCTGACTGACTCACTTCACTTAGCATAATACCCTCCAGCTCCACCCACGTCATTGCAAATGCAAGATTTCATTCTTTTTGATGGCTAATATTCCATGGTATATATGTATATATATATATATATATACATATATACCACATCTTCTTTATCCATTCATCTGTTGATAGACATCTGGGCTCTTTCCATAGTTTGGCTGTTGTGGACATTGCTGCTATAAACATTGGAGTGCAGGAGCCCCTTCGGATCACTACGTTTGTATCTTTGGGGTAAATTCCTAGTAGTGCAATTGCTGGGTCACAGGGTAGTTCTATTTTTAACTTTTTGAGGAACCTTCATACAGCTTTCCATAATGGCTGCACCAGCTTGCATTCCCACCAACAGTGTAAGTGGGTTCCCCTTTCTCCACATCCTCACCAACATCTGTTGTTTCCTGAGTTGTTAATTTTAGCTATTCTGACTGGTGTGACGTGGAAATCCAGTCAAGAAATGGGCAGAAGACATGAACAGACATTTCTCCAAAGAAGACATCCAAATGGCCAACAGACACATGAAAAAGTGTTCAACATCACTTGGCATCAGGGAAATTCTTAAAAGTTTTAATTGAGATTTCTACTTATTTGCAAGTGAAAACCATATAATTGATACAGATTAGAATATTCTAAAATTAAAAATAAATTTTATTAATATATATTTTTTATTGTATCATGAAAAATAGAAGTGTAAAAGGGAGACAGGGGACTTGAGCTCTAATTAGTGCAGCATGCAGTGTCCTAAACATTGAGTAAACACTGGAGATAGAGGGTTGCATGAGAATCTGTGTCTAACTTCAAAGAATTACAGTGACTAGGGAGGAAACTGGCACAGAAATAGATGATTTTGCTAAAATATCATCTGTGTGTGTATGCACATGTGTGTGCACATGCAAAAGTATGATTAGGATATTCGTAGAACAGAGATAATCAACACAACCTCTGAGTGTGTCTGAAAGAACCAGTCACTACCAGAGTAGAGAAAGTGGGATGACTTAACACATGAACAAAAGCATAATGGCATGAAATAGCTCATTGTTATTGGGGAGCTATGTGGCTTAAACATAGAGAGTAAAGCCAGGATTAGAGAGAGATGGAGTTGCAGGGATAGGTCATTAATGGGAGGCGTACATTGCTCCAAGCAGTTCCGTCTTTAAAACTGCAAACTGGAAAGTAACAGTGCATTAAGCAAAAATAATAAAATATTTAATTTACTGATGTCTACTGAACTCAACAGAACATATGGGATACGTTCAGAAACTGATAGCAAAAGAAGGAAATGACATATGCATATGAAGAGAATATTATTTAAAATAAAAGTTCCTCAAAGTTAAAAATTGTTTATCCTGACTAAATCCCTTAATGATAAACATTTAAAAGGACATAATGCCCCCAAAGTTAAGGCTAGATAGAACAAATCAGCCAAGTTTTATATATTGACACTTTATCTAAACTTAGAGGAAAGTGTTGTTTGACAAAATAAAGAAAGATGCTATTTTATTCTGTAGAAATGGCCAGCAAAATAGCAAATCATAAACTGTAAGAAAAATTTATCTTGAGAGGGTTTTGGGTTCCATGTGTAAGGAGCTTGGAAGTCACCACTCTTTCCCAACAACAAATAGAAAGCTGAACAGACCAAAAAACCAACATCCTTTTTGGACTCATAATACAGCAGAGGACACAGGGCAAACCACTGCCCTCAACATTGGAGAGACCGGTGAAAACAGGGAGTCACAGCTTATCGGAGCACAGACCCATGACCACAAACTGCCCCAGGAACCAAGGGTAGGAAAATCTGAACTGGAATTGATGAACTGCTGGAGGCTTAGTGTGGATGAGTCTGAGTGTTAAAAACTCCAGGGGACCCAGTCACAGGGGACCGCCACAGGGTTGTGAGATTTACCTCCAGGAGCTTGACCAGGTTCTCACAATAGAATCTGAGAAAAGTCCCTTCATATTCTAGCAAGAGGAGGAAAAAAAGAACAAGTTTGAAATACACCATCTTCTTAACAAGGCCCGCCATCAGGGGAAGCTAATTAACCAGTCCCCTAACCTGTTGGATTACTACCAGGGCCTAACTGACCTTCAGGAAGGGATTACCCAACTCTAGCCCACTCTAACCATCCTGTGCCACCTAAGGAGGAGAAATACAAACAAAAACTGAGAAACTCTTGGGAAGTCCACAGCCCAGAGGCATAGGCTCACTAAAAGTCTCATGAAATGACCTAATCATAGGATTATGGAACATTTCCTCTCCCTGCACACCTCACCACCACACTATTAAGGCCGCTTCACAACAGTTCCCTTTACCCAGTACCTCATGTCCAGGTAGCAAGAAAAAATGACAAGGCATACCAAAAAGCAAAAATAAAACAAAACACAATTTAAAGACACAGGAGAAAGCATCAGAACCAACCATGGCAGGGATGTTGGAATTTTCAGTCCAGAAATTTAAAACGACTTCCATCTACTAAGGGCTCTAATGGATAAAGTAAACAGCATTCAAGAACAGATGGGTAATGTAAGCAGAAAGATGGAAATTTAAGAACCAAAAATAAATACTGGAGATTAAAAACAAAAAAAAACTCCACTGTAATAGAAATGAAAAATGCCTTGATGGGTTTATTAGCAGATTGACATGGCTAAGAAAAGCATCTTTAAACTAGAGAAGATATCAATAAAATCCCTGAAAATTAAAAAGCAGAGAGAAAAGACTGGGGTGGGGGGGAAAGGAACAGAATATCCAAGGACTGTGGGACAGTTGCAAAAGGTGTAACATATGCATAATGGGAATACCAAAGGAGAAGGAAGAGAGAAAGGGAGAGAAGAAATTTTTGAAACAATGACTGAGAATTTCCCCAAACTAATATCAGAAACCGAACCACCGATCCAGAAAGCGCTGAGAACACCAAGCAGGATAAATAACACCCCCCCAAAAAAACCCTACAACCAGGCATATCATTTTCAAATTACAGAAAATCAAAGATAAAGAAAAAATTCTGAAAGATGCCAGAGGAAAAACACCGCACCTATAGAAAAGCAAAGATAACAATTATATTCAATTTCTCAGAGGCGATGCAAGCAAGAGGTGAATGAAGTCAAATAATTAAAATTTTGAGAAAAAAAAAAACCCCACTACCCTAGAATTCTGTAGCCTAGAAAATTATCCTCTAAAGTAAAAGGGAAATAAAGAATTTCTCAGACAAACAAAAATTGGGGGCATTTATTGCCAGTAGAATGTCTTCTAGAAAATGTTAAAAGAGTTATTTAGAGAGAAAGAAAATAATGTAGGTCAGAAACTTGGAGCTATATAAACTAAGGAAGAGCATCAAAGAAGGAATAAGTGAAGGTGAAATAAAAAATTTTTCTTGCTCTCATCTAACAGATAACATATTGTTCAAAGTAATAATTCCAATAATGTATTTGATTATTTATGGTTATGTGTATCTATTTTATACATATGCTTATATATAAATGAAATTAATTATAGTATGAGCCAACTGATGGAAAGGAGGAATTAAGATTATTTTTGTTATTATAAAGTATTCACATTATCCATGAAGTGATATAGTGTCATTTGAAAGTGGACTTGGATCAGCCGTAGGTGGGTATTGCAAGCCCTACGGCAACCACTGAAAAAATGTAAAAAAGGGACTAAAATCAATATACCAAGAAAGGAAAGAAAATAGAATCATATAAAATGTTCAGTTAAAACCACAACAGGTAGAAAAAGCTTGGGAGATGAAAATAAGAACAAAGAACAAGAGCAACAAACAGAAAAGAGTAGCAAATATGGTAGCTATTCCTCCAACTATGTCAATAATCACCTTGAAGGTTGATAGTCTAAATGCACCAGGCAAAAGAGATTATCAGAGTGGCTCAAAAAACATGACCCAGTTATGTATGGTCTATAAGAAATCCACTTTAAGTAAAGACACATATAGATTAAAACTAAATGGATGGAGGCAAATTTACCATGCTAACACTAATCAAAAGAGAAGTCAATCTTCGTAGAAACAGAGGAGAACGGACATACAGTAAGAGATGATATCAGACGCAGAAGGGGGGGTTAATGCATGGTGAAGTAAAGAAGGCAGTATAAAAAAGGATTGAACCATAGCCTCCTAATCATTAGGTTAGGAGAATTACATGAGATATGTGCCTAGTACCTGGTAAGGTCATTAATTGTTAACTATTGCTTTTATTGTTTTGATTATTATTACATCTTGAAGCCTTTCCATGAGTCATACCATAGAGAACAAATAAGAGTTCTGCCAGGATCAAGACTGCTTTCTCTCAAATGTGTCCTGAGTCAATTTCAGTCTCCTTTACTTCGCCAGTATCTCTCTTGCTCTCCGATTCCTTAGCTTCATTCTAGAAATGGAGATTTCTCTGGCTTAACTCTCCACACTCACTCCTGAATTCTGTTGGTATTTGTCCCCTGACTGTAGGAATACCCGATTCCACCGTCTTGACCTGTAGGAACCTGTAGGCTATTACCAATTACATTCATGCTGCCTCTCAAATGTGTATTGACATTTAGGAATCACATATTCCATTTTCATTAGTTGGAAACAGCCTCTGAAATATGTCAGTGTTGAGGTCATTGACTCTCATTTTGCAGGTTAATAACTTAACCAACTTCAATAAATTTTATATTCTTTTATAGACATGACCACATAACCACAGAGAGCTTTGTAAACACCAGCCCTATTAAAATCTAGCAGGTATATTTTAGCACACACTTAAATTTGAGTGAGGGCACTGGAAATAATTAGTTTTCCTCTCCATGATGACACAATCCTCAGTTACTACATGTACTCTGAGTAACACGTACCAGCTATGGTAACAGTTCAAATTTTTGGTACACTTCTCTCAAAGGTATAATCAAAGCCAAAAATATTACTAATTCATACCACACCCTAAAACAACCAGTGGTAAATTCCTTTGTACTTTGGGGGACTAGATTTATATTTTATAATAACAATGACTGGCCTCAACTAACCACATTTCATATCCATAGCATGAGGTCTGAGTAATTGATTATTTTAAAGCATGTGGCCAATTATGTAAATTTCCCATTTTCCAGAAATAAATACCTAGAAGAGAAATGTGTGAGTTTATGCAGAACTGTGAAAATTAATCCCGGTTTCATCTTCTTAAGAGACTTAAATGCCTATAGTCTTATGGTCCCAATAAAGAATTCTCTGGTTTCTATTTTTATATTTTTGAAATTATATGTAAATCCTTTATCAGTTACCTGGAATAAGATGTGAGCTGAGTAATGACTCTATCAGCAAGGCAGATAAGACTCTCCATGATCATTGCAGTTGTGCAATTAATAATGAACCCAATGAACTAAACTAAATAAATAATAAGTAAATACAATAATAAATAGTTACACATACACACAGCTATGTCAAAACAATCCTCATCAAATTGCAAATTTCTTAGAGAGTGCTCTAGACAAATAGATAAGGAAAATGTTAGCTACTCATTCCTCTGACACTAGATGATATATAGTTACTTATATTTGCAGAACTTGTTCTTAGCAACGGATTACAATTCCAGAGTCATTCCTTTTATCTGGTAGGTCAGATCTTCTGTGATGGGGTATTTTTTTTAAATGTACTGTAAATGGGTGAGAATTGAATTCACAAATGCTGTGTTAGAGTGCCAGTACTGTTGTATGAATTTGAGCATGTTATTTATCACTCCTGCAACGTCAATTTTATTATTTGCTGAAGATGATATAAAAAAACACTGGTTCTGACTGTTGAGAATTTGAATAAAATAGCAAATGTTGAGTCACTTGTAATTTCTTAAGTGATATGAAATTGTGGGTATATGGCATGTTTCTATAATACTCTTGCAGTGCAAGCTGTGGGTCGTAAAGCTCTCCTCATCTTTGTATATCTGGAAATGTCTTTTAGGAATTTTTTGCTATTTTGCCATATGTTCTGATACACCCTTCAAGTTCTTGTGAAGATAAAGTGATGAAACTATGTATTTAGATACAGCTTAATATATATTTCTGATAAATGAGGATCAATAAACTCTATAGCAATCCTTGGGGAAAAAAAGAAAATGTCTTTACTTGACCTCCTTTTTTTTAGGTCATAAGTTAATTGAATACCAGATTCCAGGTTAATGGTTCTTGTATTGATAATATGTTTTTTGTTGTTGATCTTTCTTCTCTCATTATCTCTGATGTTCTGCTTCACAAGGAATTTACTCATTGATATTTATTTCTTTATCATCTATACCTTGCTTTGCTCTTTCTTTTTTTTTTTAAGATTTTATTTATTTATTTGACAGAGAGATAGAGAGAGCCAGAGAACACAGGCAGGGGAAGGGGCAGAGGGAGAGATGGGCTCCATATGGGGCTCCGTGCAGGGCTCTATCCCAGGACCCCGGGATCATGACCTGAGACAAAGGCAGATGTTTAACCGGCTGAGCCACCCAGGCACCCCTTGCTTTGCTCTTTCAATGATCACTTTTAGCCTAAAGTTACGTGTCTTCAGTTCTGCAAAAATATCTCAACCATTTTCTTTTCAAACATTTATTTTCTATCCTTTCCCCTACTATTTCCTTCTGGAACTCCTCTCAGATCTATGTTGATACATCTATACTTACCCTCCGTCTCTCAGTGTGTTGTCATATATTTAACGTCTTTATGTCTTATCCTGCATGGTGGGGGAGTTCTGCAGGACTACTCTGCAGTTACTCCTCAGTCTTGTGGTTACTTTCGGTGGTTGTAGATTTCATTTTCAGGGCACCCAATTGCTTCTTGCATCAATTCTGCCCGCTTTTGTAATTTTCATTCTCTATACACTGCTGTTATCCATCTTTTTTAAGAATCACAAATATATTTCTCATGAAATTGGTTTTAGATTCTTTTATTTTTACTTTATTTGGAGTGAAATTTAAAAAATGTTGATTTTATTTGTTTATTCACATATTTTGGAATTTTGATTCATATAATAATACTTAATAGGAGAGTTTATTTCATTCATTCTTTGTCATTATTTCCTTGCAGATCCTCAGGTCTCACAGATGAGAACCAGGTCTTCTATTTGTAGTTCAAATGCCACATTATGTTAAAAAGTGTCAAAATTATCATTATTATTATTATTAAAGATTTTGTTTATTTATTTGAGAGATAGAGACAGAGATAGCAAGAAGAGAGCATGAGCAGAGAGGAGAGGGAGAAGCAGGCTCCCGCTGAGCAGGGAGCCCAACGTGGGGCTGGATCCCAGGACCCTGGGATCATGACCTGAGCCAAAGGCAGACACTTAACCCACTGAGCCACCCAGGCGCCCCTCAAAATTATTATTTTAATTATTGATATGAAAGAGTTGCTTTTAGGAAGCAGCCTTACTTTACTTAAGGAAAATACCTTTTGGGAGCTGGATATTATGACAGATCGGATTATCGTTCTCTGCTCATCACTGCTCCTTGTGGAAGTGTACAGAAGCACACTTTGTTGTGTGACAACAGTACCTCCCATTAGAGTAAGTGGAGAAAGTAAATAAATGTGGTGACTATCAGGTGAATGTATATTTTATTCATCATTATGTTTGACTGGGAAAAAAAAGTATATTACAATTTACCCCACTTGCAACAGGCAAGATGTATACAAATTTCATAAATATTACATTTTGAAATAAAAGGTTTTTTTTTAAGATTTTATTTTTATTTATTTGAGAGAGAGAGAGTGAAAGTGAGAGCACAAGAGGGGGTAGGGTCAGAGGGAGAAGCAGACTCCCCGCTGAGCAGGGAGCCCAATGTGGGACTCAATCCCAGGACTCCGGGATCATGACCTGAGCTGAAGGCAGTCGCTTAACCAACTGAGCCACCCAGGTGCCCCAAAAGAGTTTTCTTTATTGCTACAGAGGTTAAAAAACTAAATATTATTAAATAGTACAAGATAAAATTAACATATAGATTCTTGCCAGATTTGTTTCTTTCTAGAAGTTCTATGTAGAGCTACTTAGCGTTTACAATCTCTAACACAAATTGCAGACTTTGAGATATTTAAGAGAATTTTCATCCCAGCAAAGTTCCAACATTTTTAAAGTTAGAACTTTAAAAAAAAAACACTAACTCTTATATAGCATTCAATATATACAACAGATAAAGATTGCTATAATTAAAATTCTCTTGACTATTAAGTACTGTATATTAAAAATATTTTTGATTCGATTTACTGATATTTTATTTAGGATATGTGCATCTTTGTTCACGAAAAATATTACTCTGTAATTTCCTTTTTTAATGACATTTTTATCAGGTTTTTCATCAGGATTAGGCTCATAAAATGAGTTGGAAGTATTCTAATTTTTCATTTTTTACATGGAATGTTTCCATTTTTTTCTTTTTTCCCCCTTGTTCAGTCTAGGTAGGGGTTGAAAATTTTATTAAAGTTTTCAACAATTTGACTTTCAGCTTTATTATTTCTTCCTGTTATTTGCCATATTTCTATTTCTTTTCTTTATAATTTCCTTTCTTATCCTTACTTTAAATTTAATTTTCTGTTCTGTTTCTAGCTTCTTAATGTGAAGAATTTGATCCTTAATATTAGACCTCTCTTCTCTATGTATAATTTTAACACTGATATTTTTATATTGTTGAATAAGTCCACTATTATAACATTTCCTAATAACCTGGAAAATATCTTTTTGAGAGAATGCCTTGTATTTTTTTAATTTAAAATTTGGATAATTTTGCATGATACATAATCCAACTTTCCTTGATACATTGTAGAATAAACATTACTATCTCAATAAATGATAGAATTAATGTTACTTATATTTGGGTTATACTTTAAACATCAAAAACCACGTCCAAACTAATATTCATGCCTTCATTTACCATTATTCCTAAGTCTGCAGGACATATTCACAAAATCTTAACTTTTATATAAAAGGATGCTTTGGATATCCAGATATTACTGCTAAGTATTTCTTTGAAATACAATAAAAATAAACCCAGAAGTATGATAAATAATCACAATAATTCTTAAAGGATATGTTACCTTTTTTGTTGTTCAATACATGTTTCCTTTCCATCTCCTTCCTGGCCTCAACCTACTTCACCTACTACAGTCCTTTGTATCCATTGTTTCTGAATCAGAGAACATACTAATGACTAAGAAGAGAAGTATTTTCTCAGAATGTAATTTAGAAGTTTAGAAGCTTTGATATGTCCTGAAATATTTCAAAGGACAAGAGTCGGATGAGTTGGGTGCCTGGGTGGCTCAGTTGGTTAAGCGACTGCCTTCGGCTCAGGTCATGATCCTGAAGTCCCAGGATCGAGTCCCGCATCGGGCTCCCTGCTCGGTAGGGAGTCTGCTTCTTCCTCTGACCCTCCTCCCTCTCATGCTCTCTGTCTCTCATTCTCTCTCTCAAATAAATAAATAAAATCTTTAATTTAAAAAAAAGAGTCAGATGAGTTTTCAGTGTTAGACAGTTCAACACATATCAAATTAACAAGTAATAAATAATTTTAAAAATAATAATTATAATTGTTTTCCTCCCAAGACAGCAGCTTTATAGTGCTCTGCTCAAATTATAGAATAAATGATTTGGATAGAGAGAAAATTACTTGCTTCAGATGGCATGTATTTTAGTTAATTCTTGAGCAAATTCACCATTGTCAAGCTTAGATTATACACGTTTTAAAACCAAATTTTGAACAGTCATTATTATACAAGATGATATTTAACATTTTTCATCCATTAGGGTTTCTGATCCATTTATATTCTTCCTTGAATAATGGGCTACATATTGTTAACATAATGACATTCTATTTTGTGTCACTGGCAAGAAACCCTATCTGACTTCAAACTTACACAAATAGACAGAGTGCCTTTTTATTATTTACTGTAAGAGAATTCGGAAAATATTTTATAAAATTAAAAACCACATTTAAAAAAAACAATAACTGCATTGACTGTATTCTTAGAAACAAAAGAATATTTTGTAATTAGGAATATTAAGAATGTAAGTTCAAAAGGTTACCATTTTTTTTTATCGTGTGCTATCCAGCTGCTTATAATTTCCATAAATTTATGTCAATCATGAAAATGAAAAATGTGTCAAGAACGTATTATGTTTTCTGGGAGGCCTCTTAAAAGATTTTTATTTCTATAACACTGTCTTATTTACTAGGAATTAGAGAAGTATAGAAAAGGACAAAAATTAAGATACAAAAGTAAACACTATATCTTACATTAATGATAAACATCTATGTCAACATTCCATATTCATAAAATTATAATAAATGTTTAATGAGGACCTACCATGAGCCAGATACTTTGCATGCCTAACCACTATTAATGTAGGCCACATAGCAATGCAGTGTGTACTCTTACTATGTGGGCGTTGAGTATTGAAGAAGTTAGGTAATTTGCACAGTTTACCCAAACAAATGGTGAATAAGGATTCATTGCACCCAGATAGATCTGCCTGCGGAAACCAGACTATTCCTCCCAATGCTAACTACCTTGCATTTCATATGTAGAAAAATGAGAATTTGAAGTTAAGTCAACTTTACCAATTAGAAAAATTAGAATCAAAATCATTCACATTAGTAGTTTTGATCACTTTCCCTATGCTGTGTACTTTTAAACATTTGTCCCTAACATGATATATATAAAATATCATAGGGGCGCCTGGGTGGCTCAGTCATTAAGCGTCTGCCTTCAGCTAGGGTTGTGATCCCAGGGTCCTGGGATCGAGCCCCACGTCTGGCTCCCTGCTCAATAGGAAGCCTGCTTCTCCCTCTCTCACACCCCCCGCTTGTGTTCCCTCTCTCGCTGTATCTCTCTCTGTCAAAAAATAAATAAAATCTTAAAAAAAAAAAAACATAGCTGTAAGCATTTTGAGAAGCTACTTTCCCCTTTCTTTTATCTCCAGCGTCTACCACACACAGTACTGGCAAGAAAAACATTTTTCTGAACCAAGCTATCAGATTATAAATTTCGGAAATATATTTAGATGTTCCCACGGTTGTAAAAGTGGCTTGACACCATAAGAAAATCACAACTAATTGTAAAAACTAGGAAAATTTCAGTAAATTAAAGAAAATGTGAAATCACATATATGTTAAATCAAGGAATTCCAAAGACATATAATTTATTTTACATATATACTATGTTTCAGAATCAGGGTGTAACGCACATACAGCCCATGATTTTATTTCAGGCCTAAATACATGCAAGTGATACCCTCTTTTACTGAGGGGCAAATTAATAAGTATTCACTGAATGATTAAAGTGGTTCAATGTGTCTTTCCCTAACATGAATAAAAAAAAAAACTGTATTAAAATGTAATTTTCAGAGAGGTACCTGTACCCTTCCTGTGGACTCATGTGAAAAGGAGTCATCTGAGTTGGGATAGATGCTAATTTTTGCAGTGAGTCAGGACAGAAACTGGCCAGATTTTTAGTAAGGATACTTGACTAAAAATATATATGTTGAAAACATGAATTATCTAAAATGTAAATTGCTTGATTTGAGAGTCTAGATCTTGAATTTCTTGGCCATTATCTGCAGCTGGTATTGTTTTACACACACAGAATGGATTGAATTATTAACTCATTTATTCAATTATTTACCTGCACTTCTGGATTGAATTATTACTCAAAAAACATGTTCCCTTAGTCCATTTAGATGGCAATGAAAATGTTATTCTGGATAATATGGCATATTGATAGTTATCCTTGTGATTTTCTTCTTACTAAAGCAAGATAAAAACATTTGAAATATATATGCTGATTGCCTTAGAAGTCAACTCCAAAAAACAAAGATCTAGTTTAAATCATTCCTAAAGTAACTGTTGAAACAGTCACATTTATAACATATTCTTTTTTTTCCTATCTAGACTGCTTCAATTTGTGTGTCTAAATTCCAATCTGTACCTTTATCAGTCCCATGTTTGTATCAGCAAATATTTATTATACATTTAGTATGTGTTATATACTTTGCTATGGATTTCAGAGAAAGAAAAAATAAACATGACGGAGTTTATCCTCAAAAAACTGGCTGGAGAAACAGGTATATATACAACAAACAAGGATACTGGGGCAAAAGTGGGAGACACTGTAATAGGTAAAACAAAGTTCAGTGGAGGGAAGGAAGAAGAAAACGAATTCTAACTCTGGTGGGCTGAAAACATTTCATTGAGGAGTGGCCATCTTGTGCACATTACATGAGATTGATACTTAAATATTTATTGTCTATAAAATCATATGATTTCTCTTTTGACAAATATTTTCATTAAAATGTTTCAAGTAACTAGAAATGTTATAAATCTCTAGAGGAACTTATGATGTAATGGAATTCTTTAGTGACGCCATGATGAGGTGAATAATTGTTCCTGGTATTCTTTTCTAGAAATCCAGATTCCCAAATATTAGAAAATGAAGCTAAGGTGGCCACACATACCTATATATTAATCAATTTGACGTTGAATGGTATTACTGAAGGCTTTGATGAGAAACTTAAAGACTCACTTTTGAAATTAAAGAAAACTTGTAAAAATTAGTATGACATTTAGTGTTTTGCATATTCATTATATTATCATAGTAACTATGAAAAATTAAAAGTTTACATAAAGGATGAATTACCATTATTTTTTCCTAAGGATTTATTTCTTTACTTTTTGAGAGAGAGAGAGAGAGGTGGGGAGGGGCAGGGGGAGAGGAGAGAGCGTCCCAAACAGACTTGATTTTGAGCATGGAGCCTGACGCGGGGCTCGATCTCACAACCCTGAGATCATGACCTGAGCCTAAACAAAGACCCTGACGCTTAACCAATTGTGCCACCCAGGGGTCCTGAAATACCATTATTTTTATGTATCTTTTTTGTTATTTACATTTGTTGACAACTTTCCCTGTTTCGTTGCTAAATCTTCTTTATGCTTAAGTCACTGACACCTAAGAAAGACAAAAATTTCATTTAACTGCGCAAGTTCTCTGTGCTTTTGCCTCTTTCTGACCCTTCAAAATGTCCCAGGTCCCCCCCTTACAGCTCTCTATTTTGCTACTTTTTGGTTCTCTCCTGCTGCTTTTCAAAATGTATATACACCACTCCACCCCTGCCACAGACACCGTATCACCATGTTCACTTGAGGAAATGTTGAGTTTTGTTTCCTGTTTTCTATTTTGAGTCAGGAAAAAAAAAAATCTAGGCCAGGAGGCTATAAGTTGCCTGTTTGAGAAGGGACAGCACACTCCCCTAGCTGAGGGAGGACAGGAGAAGCAGGACAGTAGAGTGGTAGGAAGTGGCACCGAGGAAGGAACGAAGGACAGCGACAACAGCCTAGATAGTTCTCTGGCATCTATGAGAGGAAGAAAAGTGGAGGAATTGAAGATCTCTGCCTGGAGAGTCCTCCCACTGCCTTTCTGCTCTGTGAACCCATGACTTGTCCTTTAAATCTCAATGCAATTGCTACCTCCTTTGCGAAGTCCCCCCCACATTGTGTCAGGAGTGACTAAGCACTATTTGTTCTACTTAATTTTACACAGATTTCTATAAAATCTAATATCTTGTTATGTTACTAGCATGAAAAGCATGATTTTCTTCACAAAGAGAATTCATCCCTGTCCCTAAAAGAGAGAATGCTTTCTTATAAGTTGCTGGGATTATAGCCCAAGATGATCCGAAGTTGAAGAAATATTTCTCAAGACAGACAGCAACCAGGCTACTTTTTAACTTTTGTTGAATGGAGTATGCAAGGGGAGAGCCAGTGCAAAATTGCCTGAGACCATAAGAGATTTTAGAGAGGAGGAAGGGAGAGAATGGAGTGAGCAGACAAAAGTAGAGAGACAATGAGCCCAGAAAATATAACCGGGCTCTCAGATTTTAAAGAAGCGGTTCCAGATATAGAAGAAGAAAATGCATTACATACCGAAGTACTTCCAAAGTTGCAGTTGTTCTGGTGATGATGGTGAAGGGCTGGTACATGACCCTCCGTTGGCTGCAGCCTCTAGGTAGTGGTGGGTGAAATCTCAGCCCTCCACACGGCTCTACAACTGTACTGGTTTATTTACAAACTATCTCCCCCTGAACGTAAGCCCACTAAGTTAAGTACCTGTGCTTTTTCATCTTGATATCTCCAGTAACAGGGTACACATACTATTGGTGCACTAAATAGTGGTTGGGTGGATAAAAAAGGAATGGTCCAAATTGTGCATAGGCACAGAATGGGAGATTGAGTGAGTTGGGCTGAGCGCTGGTACTAATGCAGCCATTAGCCAAGCCAGTTAGGACTCTAGTGTATCTGTCCTGTTGCCCCCACCTGGTCCTGGGATAGCCTCTAGCACCTAAGTCTCCGTTTCTGTTGCTCAGGAGTGAATGAAAGAGAGAAAGGAAAGAAAGAAAGAAAGAAAGAAAGAAAGAAAGAAAGAAAGAAAGAAAGAAAGAAAGAAAGAAAGAAAGGAAGAAAAAGAAAGGAAGAAAGAAAGAAAGAAGAAAGGAAGGAAGGAAGGAAGGAAAGAAGAAAAAGAAAGAAAGAAAGAAAGAAAGAAAGAAAGAAAGAAAGAAAGAAAGAAAGAAGAGAAAGAAAGAAAGAAGGAAAGAAAGAAAGGAGGAAAAAAACAAAACAGAGCAGGTTTATCTTTATTGCCTTGAGCTGTACAATAGCTCACTATTTTCTTCAGTCCTTCCACCAAATGTTTGTTCACTCAATACCAAATAGAAACACCCAGGCTTTTTCCCTCTATGATCTGTCTCCTGGCATGTACATTTAAGAAAATGAAAGGCATAAATTCCTATCATGCCTGTGCATAGGGAAAGTCCGTATTCTCTAGAAAAAAAAAAAAAAAGAAGTCTGTCTTCCGTGTGGGTGATGATTATGGTAGGATCTGTGGTGTCAGTATTTCAAACTCTAGAGCTAATATGCAGAAGGCTTTTGGTGTTCTTGTCATTAAAAAGCTCAGAATAACAGTTACATATTACAGTAAGATTTTAAAAGTTTAAGTTCTAAATATAGTAAGCCTTGGAAATTTTTAGCCTAAAATCACACCGGCATATTAAAAAATGTACACTCCATATTTCAAAGCATCGCTGTGTTTGGATAAAACAGGGAAAATATTTAAATATACCAATACATAGATATTTAAAAATGAAACAATTCTAATTAATAGATAAGATTTATTATAATGTTTACTTCAGGTGTTGGGCTCTGAGAAGCTAGGATTTCCTTTTTCATTTTTTTTTTTTTTTAAGAATGGATCAACCATTATTAGCCTGTCTAAGGAAGGGAAATGGAAAGACTATAACTTAATTTTAATAGAAGAGAAAAATAGTGTTCTATACATTAGAAAATGAGAATGAATTTTAATGTGTATTGGTTCAGTCGGTTGAAATTATCTGTGATTTTTTTATACTATTCAGCAGGTTATCATGCTTGCATATTTGAAATACCAGAGGAATGCACTAAACTACAGAATGCAGATCAAAGAAAAATATTGTTTATATGGTGGGAGGTGAGATTATTTCTGTAAGTGGAAAGCATCAAGATATCTTTCAACTAGACTAGTGTTAGCAGATCTTTTAAATTTTAATGTTTCCGGCCAGTACATGCATGCTTTGTCTCAAATTATTCATGTTCAGCCATTGCAGTACTGATCATTACTCGAGATAACGTTTCCTTTAGACTTACTACTATTAATGTTCATGTTTGGACGTTTAAGAAATTAAGATATTTATTAGGTTTTCAGTTTTTATCAAATAATTCAAGAAGGTTCTAGTAGGCAGTTAGAATATGATTTCTGCAAAAATGGAATTCTTAAATGACTGCTTTTTTATCCTAGCCTCACACCAGTCTACAATCGTCACTCTTACTTAGAGGCGAAATGATACATTTTGTTAAAGAATATAGATTTACATCCTCCAGCAGTTAAAAGATTTTATGTAACTTTCCTCCAATCTGTCTGATAGCCTGCACATAGACGGAAAGTCCATGAGGATGAGAAGTCGCTGAGTAAACATTATGTCTGTATGTCTCATGAATATCACCATGTTTTCCCGGGGAGAACAGGGGATGAGTTACTTCTCACAATATTCAGAGGGCTGCTGCAGCACCAGCCTTAAGCCATCAGTTCAATCTGATTGCCACAGCTGTCCCTCGACAATGGTAAGTCTTCAGATAAGAGTCTTTCTAGTTCCCATTGCCAGGAACTAACCCAGCTAGATGGTGAAGAATCCATAAATCGCGGCTTTATCCCAAGTTAAACTTTGAAAAGATTAACTGCTCAAGATATGAAATCTTTAGCCTCTACTAAACCACTTTAGCTTACTCTGAACTGCTTGAAATATTCCAGAACAAAGAACTGCTCACCTCAAAATTAGGGTATTAATTTGAGCAACATGTCTTACATGATGAGGTATAGGCCGCTAAGCATAAAGACAGGCGTACTCTCGGGTATTTCTTATTTTGTTCCAGATGGAAGTTTATTTTGTATTTCGGATTCTTTATTAAAATTTTATGTTTTCCTTATCTTTTTAACCTCTGCATTAAACACTCTGCCTGGCACATATAGTAGGAATTGAAATCATGAGAAATAAATGAACTCGAACACGCTTTGCGTTGTTCCTGTTTGTGAAATCCTTGGAGAAAGCTATGCTTCCTTGAAGCATTAGTGCCGGTACCTTAAAAGATTACAGTTGAAATAATATTTTGAAGGAAAACATCCAGCCATTTAGCATGGGCCAAAATACCCCTTGTCAGTCAGGTGGGACTTGCGCTGAACTTCTTTGTCCACGTGACTGCACCAAACCCCAGGCTCATGGGGTGGGTGACCAACTAAGATTCATTAGCCTGGCCTCAAAGGAAAAGAAAATACCTCTTACTTGTAGGACAAGTCGTAACATTTACTTCCCATGAAGAACTAATTACCTATATAAGTAAGGTAAACACTGAGAATATCATCTTGATAGAAATGTTGCAGTAAAACATAATTTATATCTGCTGACCAGGATGTACTTTCTCAGCAGGAGTAGCTGTTCCACAAAGCGCGCCAAATAGGAGTGAGGAGTTAAGTGGTCGTGTTCCCTTAGCCTCTTGTAAGGAAACAAATCACCCAAAGAACTGCTAACCCTCCCCACCCTGTGGAGGGAGTGAAAATATAATTGTATTTAGTACCTTCACAGCAGAATTTACTACAGATAAATTGCATATATAATGCAGAAAAAATTTTACTTATCCAGACTCCGGAGCCCAGCTTCCTTTATGATTTCATGTGAATGGAAAATACCACAGGGCAAACTGGAGATGAAGTAAGAAAATGGATTAGTCACAGCTTCTCTCTCTCTCTCTGCCCCCCCTTCCCTGCTTCTCTCTCTCTCCCCCCCTTCCTTGCTTTAACTGATTTTTTTTGTCACAGATGTTACTAATGATGCAGAAATTGCTGAAATCAGTGTGGAAAATATTTCACAAAAGAAACACTATCCTTTTAGTTTTATTGCCAGGTATAATTGATTCCATATAGTCTGGCCATCATTCTTGTTGATTCTATTTCTTCCAGCACAGAAATATATACTCTTGCATTGACATGTGATGTTTTCGTTCTTCTCATCAGTTAATATGACATCAACTCTTTGAAGGAGGGAGAGAGATAAAGAGTTGGGTTTACCTAACTCTTTGGAAACATAAAAATAAAAAAAGATAATTTAAATGCTTTAATTTTGCTTTATTTTTACATATATTTATATTTTAAGTCATTTTACAACGACCAAACATGATTTGACCTTTAAACTATAGTTCAAAGTATATCTTGATAATTAACAGGCTATTAAATGTTCAGATGGTCTCTTAAAGATGTATATTTATAGGACATTTACCTCAAAGTCCCCTTAAAACTAATATTTCACCTGATAAGCTTTCCCTGAATATCTAACCTTTGGATTACAAAGTGTTTTACAACTGACTTGATACTTGAACAAAACTCTAGCAATTATGTCTACTCCCTGAATGTTCTCATGCAATAGGGTTTTTTCTCGTGAGTCATGCATGTGGGAATCTAACTGAGAAGTAAATTAACCAAACTTTCTAAATGGTTAATTTGACATTTTTATGGTGATGTGTGTTTTGATTAGGTTGAAACCAAGATAGAAATAGTAAAAGATAAGTTATCTGGTATACATCCCTGTTTATTTATTCACTGTGAGTAAGATGTGTAGGCCAAGGCCACTGTGCTTCCTACAGATACTTGAAGGGCTGACTTCAGTGATCAAACAGATTTTTTTCTTCTCTATAGTGTTCTATTCATAAATGTTGTAGGTCACACTAGAAGAGATATTGAGAATTTGGAATGTCATGATTTTCAAAGCATGCCTCCCACTTCCAAAATTATCTTTATTTTTCTTCGCATGATTCCAAAATGTTTATTAAAAGAAGCACTTCAAAACAATAGAAACATTTGCAAAAATGTCACATACCAACACTAATAGGATACTTCTTTTTAAATCAGCATTTTTTTAGACTGGTATGTTAAGATCTGCTCATCTTTTGCTGTTCCTGAGAAATCAATGCAAAAGATAATTTAATACAAATTACATTTCTCTGGATATGAGTAGAATAATTTTATCTTATTTCATCCTAATTTCTCTCCAGCAGTGGAACACTTCAAGACTGTAGACCTGACTTTGTCTATAAGCTAAGCACAAAAAAAGTAGGTGATACAGCAAATCGATTTTAAAATAAGATTGGCAATTTAGCAGAAACAAAAGATATAAAATGTATAGTTTTATGTTTTAGAAGCGCCTAGCAAATAGATGGTGTTCAGAGAAGCTCAATGTTTCCTACTATTGGTTAATTGGAGATAGATACCTAGCATATATTGAAAGAGATTATTGGATTAACATCTTCACTTTGAATCCATTTAAATGAGGACTTTAAATGCAAACTAATGATAAATTCTAGTAACTAAAAGTTAGGAGAATGTGTTAGTGATCTCCTCAATGTGTTGTAAGACATAGTACAGTTAAGTCTCTGATGTTCGTCATAACAAAGTTCAAAGGAAAGGCAGTTAAGG
This sequence comes from Phoca vitulina, assembly GCF_004348235.1. Taxonomy (NCBI): domain Eukaryota; kingdom Metazoa; phylum Chordata; class Mammalia; order Carnivora; family Phocidae; genus Phoca; species Phoca vitulina. Next base: position 45,135,074 of record NW_022589704.1, read on the forward strand.
TACCACATGCTCAGGTGTGATGAAGACAATCAGCTTGTAAGACCCAAAGAAAGTTGTATAGGTACAGATAATTGTGTTTTAATTGTTTTACTTCCAAGTGGATTTACTTTCTCCCAGATAGAAGCTTGCTCTCAAAGGAGAAGAACGATACTAGTATTTTCTCTTCTGGTTTTCATTGCAAAACAAAGAGGAAAGGGAAGCATCTGTCTGTCAGCACTGGTGACACCGGAACTTGCGCTTCCATTGGGTTCCAGATTGCTTCCCCGGGAGCAAGTGTTAGTGACAAAGCTGGTGGTGTCCATGGTTCCAATCCTGAAGACTGAAGGCCACTATTGATTAGCAGCCAGGAGTTTCCTCCAGGGCTGAGCTAGAGGCTGTCATTGTCAGAAGTTTGCCTTTAAACCTTAAACTGGGGAAAATAGGATTACTTAGACTTATTTTTATATCAAAATTCATGGTGGAAAAAAACAATGAGTTCAAGGAAATGTATTATTAAGTAAGGACCGTTCTTCCTACTCATGTAATTGAATTTTCACACTGAGTAAAGGGCAGAAATAAACTCTCAAATTAGTTTTGCTGGGTGGGAAAAACATGGAATTTCTTTCAATTTGGGTTACAAATAGATCTTTTTCCTTCAGTCTCCTTTTATGGAAACATCCATATTCTCTCTTTAACCCCTGATCTCTTCCCCCCACCCCCGCCCCGCCACCGAGACAGATTGATAACTCCTATGGCTTTCATTGGCTCTCGCTTCTTGTTGACTCCCACATCTCTCAGAGGCCCCAACCTAGGCTGGTGCCCAGAAAAACTCCGGAAAGCAGTAGAAATAAATCTCACGGCACATCTCAGAATATCTTAGGGACAACTCAGACTCCTTACATCCAGAACTGAACTCTAATCCATACTTCTTCTAAAAATGAAAGTAAAAACAATTTCCTCTCTTCTGCATTTTCGCAACCTACTCCCCTAAGCTAGAAATCAGAAAGACACTTCAGGATCCTTTTTTACAGCACATCCAATAAGTAACTAATACACATCATCGCTGTCACCTACATTTATCTGTTGTGCATGGAATGATCACCACTACCAGTATTTCATTTCACACCTGGACCATTATTATAATCTGAACCTCTTTATCCTCCGCTTAAACCCAGTCTATGTGCTACTGTCAGAGTAAAATTTCTTCCCTACGAAGAAGACGATGTTATCTCTTTCTTCTAAAAATATTGCTCTCTGCATCCCACTTCACCAAAGTCAAAGCTTTTAGTGTAAAATGCAAGACCCCTCATGACCTGACTGCTTTTTCTCACTCCCATGTCTCCCAGGTTCTCACGTCCCTCTGTCCTACACAAACACCATATATACCAACATTACAAATGTAACCAATTACATTACTACAAGACCTTTGCTCTTTTATACCCCCAGGCCTCGCAAATGCCAGTTCTTCTACCTGGAATGTGTTTTCCAGTTTTGTTGGGCTGGTGAATGTCTATTTAGCTTTCACATTAAGTATTACTTTCATTAAATCATCACCCCTGCTCCCTGAAAGACAGTTAATTATCAACCCTTCCCTGTGCTATCATGGTAGCTTCTATGTCCATATTTCTTACATTTTTGTTATGACTTTTTACATTGCAGACTTCTTCACGAGACTTGGAGAAATGTGAGTGCAGAAGTCCCATGTTCTTCATATATGCTTTCTCAGCACTGAGTCACTCAACGTAGACATTTTTGCACAAACGATGACATGAGAATACATCCATTATGTTTTAAAAGACTGGAGATAGACGATAATATTCTCTGTGCAGATCAGTGAGTGTTAATGTTTTCTTTCAGACACATATTCATATAAATTTGACCATTTCTCTAACACGTTAAGGACAGTAATATTGGTAGAGGAGGGGATGACAGTGAGATTTTAAAACACGAAGTTATAGTTTGATGATCATTTACTAATTTAATATGCCCAAGCATTAGAGAACTTATCAAACCCCATCACACACATGCTTTCATTTTAGCCTCAAGCTATCATCCGAGCATGGAGGGATTGAAATGTTGTTTTATCGATGAGGACATTAATCATTAGACACATTAAATCATTTCACCAGTCATAAACTTAGAAAATGTAGGAAATAAGACTTGCACCCATATCTTCTGGCTCCAAGTCCAGAGTTATTTCCTCTCACACCATCAAATGTGCAAATAAGTTTCAGAAGTGCATTTGTGGGGTTGGATATATGGAGTCTATAATAATCTCTGATCCGATGCTGAGATGGAGTTAGAAATGTAGCAGATTTCTTGAGAGGTAACCCCTGAGATCAGAGGGAGAAGGATTGGGCAGGGGGAGTTTCAGACTATCCTACCTTTATGACAAATACTTAGCCAACTCAGAGGGGAGTTCTGGAGCAGAGGTGGCGAGTCAGGTAAATCTCACTGCAGACATTGCCAGGCACTTCTACCCTTACTGTGCTCAGTCATCGGCTAGGGCTGCTCTGAAAGTACTTGGCCTTGGCTCAAAAGTTGAGACAAATCCTTAAGATGCTAACAGCTGGATGGCTGTCAGCTAACTGCCCTCCTTGCAACCGGATGGAAAGGTTTTTTTTGAGAGTACCGCGACACAGAAGCGATGGAGCTATATAGGAGTTCAACAGTTCTTGGAAATGACCGAGCAACAGACAATCAGGGTTCAGATTAACGCAGATTCTCTCAAGAAACATTGGCCCTTTTAGATCGCAGAAAAGAAGTTGATGTTGAAGGGTATTGAGGTTTTACATGTTTTAAAGCCTTCTTTCTAAAAGCGTGCTCCATCAAACTTCACGTGAGCTGTATAACTTCATGACTCTGTCTTCCTTGTCTAAGAAAATAGGTTGGCCCTGTTCGATGATTATGTTCGAACCATCTTCTGAATACGAAAAAACATTTCCTTATGAGTCACAGAATTCTATTTTAGTGCCTTGTAAGCAAGTCTGTACATGAAACATGACAATGGAAAACAGCTGGACTCAAAACTTTATAAATGAGAATTTTCTTTAGTAATTTAGCAGTTTATAGAATGTGCAAGATGGCTTAGAGTTATTTTTTTCAAATATGGCCAGACTCCTGAAAGGCAAATCTAATTTCAGCATCAGAAGAACTTAAAACATAAAAATAGTGTGTATTCCAAAGATTTCTAAATAAAAATAATTTGTAAAGTCATATAGTTAAGTATTGGATAAATCAAAGGCTTGTAATTAGAAGAAATTATGTTTAAAAATCATTGTTAAAGAATTAGACATATTTTCAGCTGTTTCTCAATTTCCAATCTAAGCATATTATAGGAATGATTATGACTATTTTGCTATAGTGAAAGAAGATCAGTAATGTTACTCACATCTGTGGGTATGTGTGAATCCTGTATCTTATGTCAGTCTCTTTCCTGTTCTGCTTATTGACGTTTGTTTGTATATCTTCCAAAAGCTTCCTGAGAATGGTTATATAAATGTTCAGAGTACCCTTATGTCAGTAGTTATATGGACTTTACTTTCTAACATGACTGGTCATTCAGCTAATTTTAGGTTCTAGGTTGAAAAACTTTCTCTCCCCCAGGATTTAGAAGACAAAATACATTGTCTTTCAGCTTCCAATGTGTTGTTGAATATTCTATTCTGTTATCATTCACCCCTGAGACTTTTTCCAAGAGACAAAGAGAATTTGGATGTCACCATAAAAACCTTCTGTCCTTCCAGAAGTATCTCAGTCCTTTTTGGGCTTCTATAACAAAATACCACAGAGTGGGTAGCTTATAAACAACAGAAATTTATTTCTTACAGTTCTGGAGGCTGAACATCTGATACTGGGGTGTCAGCATGGTCAAGTGAGGACCCTCTTCTGGGTTGCAGACTTCTCTGTTGTATCCTCACATGACAGAAGGCATGCGGGAACATTGTGGGGCCTTTTTCAAAAGGCACGAATCCCAATTATGAGAGTTCCCCCCTCATGGCCTAATTACTTCCCAAAGGCCCCACCTCCTAATACCGTTACTGTGGGCATTAGATTTTCAACATATGAATTTTAGAAGGACACAAACGTTCATATCATAGCAGCAAATTTTCAGGATCTTCTCTTTTTCCCTGATCCTCTGAAGTTGTAAAATAATGTAGCTTACTCTGGGTCAATTTTTAATTCATTGTGTATGGAATTACTCTGGCCTCCTCAAATTTATGTCTCTGTGACTGGTGATGTTGAATGTGTTAATGATATTCTTCCTTCTCTTTTACCTAAACTCCTGCTTTTCAGATGTTGTACCTATGGACCTGTACCAGTGAACATGTTCTTGTGTTTTTTCTCTTACATTTTATTATTTTATAATTTTCCTCTACTTTTGAGGAGGTGTCCTCAATTTTATCTTCCAACTCTCTTACCGAGTTATTTTTCGTTTCTATTAGTAACATCCAGGAACTTCTTTTTTGTTCTTCATATCACCATGTTTGAGAGCATTTTGTTCTTGCTTTGTAGATATATCATTCTTATCTAAAAGTACAAAGATAAAATTTATATTTTTCAGACTTTTGTCTAAAAGATAAAAAGATCATTTTTTAAAAAGTTATCTTCTTCTTCCATAGACTATCAAATTCTATATGTGGATTATTAAAAATAGCACCATCACTATTCTGCCTATTTACTGCTTCAGGTGAAGAGAGAGTTTGAAATGTCAGCATACATAGGAGGAATTCTCTTATGGTAGAGAAGCAACAACCGAGTTTTTTCATCATTACAAAGCCTTGTTTTGAGTCAATGAGGAGAAAATTGTACCTGCGTCTTGTCTCTCCTTTTTAAGCTGCCCTTTTCATGTCTTTTTAAGGTTTTAATTTGTCATGAAGTAAAGCCCGGTCAGACATTAAAACCATTCCAAACAACTTCCCTTATATTTTAAATGGTGTCTCCCCCATAATCTGCAATGAGCTAGTCTGTAAGCCCTTGTTTTGAAGACATAATCTCATTATGCTATTTCAGCACAAAGTTCAAGGGAGACTTTTTCAGGGGGTGGTGGCTAGATGCCATTTGAAATAGAAGTACTGCTTTATGACTTCTGTAAAAATGTGTGAACAGATTTGTATTCATAACAGATTATCAGAGTTATAAAACAATAAGAAAATTGTTTTTAATAAAGCTTATGGCCTAGGCTGTGAGTAGAAAGAAATGTAGACTGCTTACCCTCAATCTGTTCAAAGCAAGCTGGAGTATCCTTGCTAGGTTTTTACAGATATAATACAAGTTATTATCATAAAGGTATGGCACTTTATGATATTGATTTAGCTATCATTCTTCTCATCTAAAAATTATATTATCATACATGAAGTAAAATATTCCCTATTTCTCTGTTTTTTTCTTTTTCCCTCTCTTAATGTTGTCTTGATATATTATATTAGATATGTTCTCAACATGAAAGTAAGTACAGCTTTCATTTCTCAATTAAAATTGATGGCCCCTGTTGTTTTGCACCTGACATAACAAACCGAGAGGAAATAGTTGAAATTTCTTCTTAACTTTTTTTGCATTCTAGCCACAGATTGCATATTGTTTCGATTCTCTCTCATGCTGATTCTTTCCTCACAGGTATAGAATTAGAAAGTCTCTTTCAGTAGAATTTGTATTTTTTTCTTTTTATAAGTCTATTCAGAGCACGTGGTAAAGAAGGTAGCAAGCCTCTAAGAAACCAGAGAGAGAATCTTGCCTGATAATCCTATCAACCTTCCACATTCGTTCTGCTAATAAATTCGCTCAACACTTAAAAAGAAAAATAAATCTATTAGTCAGCCTAAATATTCCAGGATGTATTTGTTACTTGATTAAATTCTAAAATTAAAATGTAGCCAAGAATTAATTAGTCATGAATCATTAAATTCCAGAAAAATACATTTTAGATTAGGAAGCGGCTACTGTGTATTTCATGAGTGACTTAGGTTCTTTTTAATTATTAATTTTTGATTATTAAACCCATACATGTTCAACATAAAATTTGATGCATGTACAAACTTGTAAAATGCAATTACAGAGAGAACAAAGTAGGCATAATTCATTAGATTCCCATAAACATTTTGCAATAGTTACCTTAGGAATATTTACCTATTCTTAGGACTAATTGAAGCCTTGCTTTTGATAACTTTTATAATCTGCCTTAATTCCTTAGTGTTATCTATAAATGGACATTTACTCGTGTCAAGAAAAATCTTATAGTGGTTTCATAATTCTGTATGTGGATTGTGATTTATTTCATCATTCCATTATTTTCAGACATTTAAGTTTGTCATAGTGTTTGTTGTTATGGAACAACCCTATTATGGGATATTTTCATAAAATAACAGTTTACAATAGCCATTCTGATCACATTTTATATGGACTCATTTAATCCTTATAACAGCTCTGTGGGTATAATTATCTTCATTTTGCAAATAAGCTACTAAGGTATAGAGAGGTTAAGGTCATACAGGTAGTAAGTGGCAGTACTGAGATTCAAACTGAGGCAAGTCTCTCTCTGGAGTCTGTCTCTTCACCACTCTGTCATACCATGCCACCAACAGTTTCAGTACTATTGCCAGAATATCTTTTTCCTTAGGATAAATTCCTAGAAGTCAAATTTTTGGGACACATTGTAAGAATATGTTTTAAAAGAATTATTATACCGGAAAAATTTTTTCCTTAACATTGTTCCAACATTCAAACTTCTAAGAAAGCAGTGAAGATTGTCTTTCTAACCTCAGTCTTAAACCTTGCCAATTCTCACTTTAAAACAGCCCAAACTTGGGGCGCCTGGGTGGCTCAGTCAGTTAAGTGTCTGACTCTTTGTTTCTGCTCAGGTCATGATCTCAAGGGTCCTGGGATCAAACTCTGCGTTGGGCTCCCACTCAGCCTGGAGTCTGAGGATTCTCTTTCCCTCTCCCTCTGTCCCTCCCCCTACTCGTGTGCTCCCGCTTTTTCTCTCTCTCTTTCTCAAGTAAAACAATAAATGTTTAAAAATAAATAGCCCAAATTTGAAAGTCAAAGGCGTTATGTCAATATTTTTATCTTCAATTTCTTTAAGTACTATAGAGTTTATAAAATGTTTTATGATCATTTTCTTATTTACCTAAAAAGATTTATTTATTTATTTATTTAAGACAGAGAGTGTGAGCGTTGGTGGGGGCAGGTGCAGAGGGAAAGAGAGTCAAGCCGACTCCAGGCTGAGCACAGAGCCTGCCCCAGGGCTCAATCTCACAGCCCTGAGATCAGGACCTGAGCAGAAACCAAGAGTCAACAGATTCCGCCACCCAGGGCCCCGCCCCATATGATGAAACTTTTAAATGTTAAGGAAACCCTTTTTTTGGCCATATTTGTGATAATTTTTCCTAAATTTTTGTGGTCATATTAAATCTGATGTTTATAATTTTAATTTTACTTTTTGACAAAACATATTTTTTGCAAGTAACTTTTTGGCTAATTGAAAAGAAGGTATATACTATAGTGGTTGAATATGTAACAATAAAGCTACTTTCCAAATCACATATATGCTTTTCAAAGCCTAAAAGATATATCCTCTCACTACTAGTATGTTTCCGAAAAAATATATATATAGTCTTTTATTTACTAATTATTTAATTTAAAAAAAATGATTTCCAAGAATGCAAGAAGGGTAGGGTTTTTTTTTAAATCACCTAAATTCTAATTATTAGAAACATCCATAATATTTGACCAGCATTATTTCAGATAACTCTCTAGCAAGAAAAAAAAAAAGAAATATAGATTTAATTTAGAGATGTGTTCTAGGTTTAGTAAAATTCAAGTGTTAATAACTATTATTTAGATGAATATAACCCCCAAATTGTCATAAAACTGGTAGAATTGCTAAAATTCAGGCAATAGTTTCTTTACCAAAAGTGATATTATTTCTTAAAGTATCCCTCTAAAATTAAGATTTAAAAAAAAAGATAATGAAAACTTGAAGTCACTGGAGTTTTACTTAGCAAATGATTTTTCACATGTTTTTACAACTTGTTCTTTTGAAAATTTTGAAACGCACAGATAATATCCAAGAATAGTGAAATAAAGACTCCCATATACCCTTGATATAGATTGTTAGAGCTATTTACATTGTCTAGAGTCTTTTCAAATAATGTTTCAATTAGTATAGTTACTATTTACTCCCTATTAGTAAAGATATAATGTGCATTAATATGTCTCTTATTTTTCTTACTTCCTTGATTTGTGTTATTAACGTAGTTATGCTCATACTTCCATGTTAAACTAATAACAGCTATAGCTGATTTCAATTGTATATTTGAAAGGATTCATTACTCCCATCTCTTTCCACCACTTCAAGGTACTTTCTAGTCTTTAGCTCTTTATATTGGATGTCATGGAATTATTTTGTTTGTTTGTCTGGCGTTGAATATGCAGAAGTTCTTAGACACTCGTGATCATCTATCTGCTGCTGTTATACTGAATGAAAATTTACCTAAGAAAAAATCTAGCGTCATATTTCTTTTCTCTCAAAATTTTTGGACATCATTTATTGGTTAGACTGTACTGCGTTCTGGTAGAAGAGGTTGCTCTTTTTTGTGTGGTTGCCAATTATTAGTGACATTAGACCCTCAAGAGAATGTCTAATGTTCATAGTTCTCTATCAGTTTTTCCTGGTAAATAGCATGCTTTACAGATTCTAGTCCCTTTGTTTCAAAATTCTCTCCTCTTATACATTTGAATAGATTTTGTATTTGATGCATTCTTTTCTCCTGAAAATCACTAGTCATGTGTGGCCCAGATGTCCTTTGTTACCATAATTTTAATCTTTTATAATCTTTTTTAATTAGTTGTCATTTTCCTTTTGTTATGAGTTTTGACTCAAATCTATCCACATATTTCTGACATTTTTTCAGTCATTCTGTTCTATTTTTTCTTTCTATATTACCTTTAGTATTTTTAATTCACTTCCACTTCTTTCCCATGTTTTTTTCTCAAACTTGTCATTTGCACTGATCTATGATCTTCTGATGTCTTAAAACTTCTATCTCTCATTCCTTTACTTCTTTAAAAAAGATAGTTACCTTTCATTATCTTGAGATTTTAAAAGAAATTTCTAATCTCTTCCTATATTTTGATGGAATGATTCTTCTTGAGGTCCATGATATTTATCTTTTTATTATGTACTTATTCCTTTATGATGGCAGTTTTTATGTATAGGAAGTTTATTGGTTTATTTCCAATTAAAACTCACCTTTGAATGGACATTGGCTGCCAGCATAATATAGTGTAAGGAGATACAGTTGGATAAGGAACAGAGAGCACTTATTTTCCAGAACACACTCCCTTCTATTTTCTTTGTCTCTGACCACATTCTTCATGCTAGGGACACAACTCACCTCAAGTTTTGTCCAAGAGACTCATGGACCTCACAGCAATTGCTATTCAGGCTCTGGTCCTGGTTCTTGTGGCCTGGCTCTTCTTCTTTTACTCTACTTCACCCTCTACAGTTTCCTGGAGCTGGGAAACCAAATCCTAAATAAAATAAATTACTTATCAGCTTGATTTTTCTTAACCTCCCTACGAAGTCATTTGAACTGGGCTTCTTTCTGGACATTCCACATAAAACCTGTGACCAACACAGAGCTGGATCTAATCCCTCTAACCAAACTCTGGTTGTGTATGCCTTTCGGGAAGGTGATACTCTTGGAGAGTATGCTCTCTGCTAAAGTTTAAAGGCAATGGATGTCAACTTTCAGCACGTTCCTCGTCTCAGTCCTGGCTTTACAGTTTTGGCAAGGATGCCCCATGGCTTGTGGTTTGAGGTTATGGCTGTCTTTTTATATCACTGATGAGGTATTCCCCCACTCTTTTTTTATTATTATTGCTTTTTGTTGTTTTCAATAAGCTTAAAAGGAGGAGTGAAGCAAGTGAGGTTTTCTTTTTCCTCTCAATTTTAGCGTTGTTCTCAAAATAAGCAATCATTTTTTCATCATGAACAGACCTTTAATCAGTATTCTGTTAGTGGTGTCCTATTTTACGAGGCTTGCTTTGATTTCTCTACCGACATTTTTTTTATTTCAAGTTTTTATTTAAATTCTAGTTAGTTAACAAATAGGGTAACATTGGTTTCAGAAACAGAATTTAGTGATTCATCACTTACATATAACACCCAGTGCTCATCAGAACAAGTGCCCTTCTTAATCCCCATCACCTAGCTCAACCCCCACCCACCTCCCTCCTACAGCCATTTGTTCTCTCTAGTTAAGAGTCCCTCATGGTTTGCTTCCCCTTCCCCTATGGTCATCTGTTTTGTTTCTTAAATTCCACATGTGAGTGAGATCATATGGCATTTGTCTTTGACTGACTTATCATGACATTTTAATGTTGAATCTCCTGTTTTTACAAGTCACTCATCTTTTTCGTAATACTTTTCTGTTCTACTTTGTTCCTGATTTTATCAATTTCAGATTTTCAGCATTTTGGATACCTCCTCTTTAATATGGAGAGTGGAGCTGACATTGACTTTCTCTCTTCTTTCCCCTTCCATTTCTCAGTATAAATACTTGTTTAGTTAATTAAGTTAGTTTAGTTAATTTAATTTGGCATTTTCGATCTAGATTATCACTGGCAATTTAAAAAATAATATAGAAGTTTTAAAGTTTTTTGAAGTGTTCATGTTTAAAATATCTGCAATTATTATTGTATTATAAATATGAAAAAATATAAATTATTATAAGTGGTTATAAATAATTCTTTATCTTGCTTGAGTAGATTTAATATTATCCTTCAGTTTTTTAAATTTTGTTATTTTTCCTTTCTTGTATTATTTATTAATTTTATCATAATCCTTTTTGAATCATACATTCAAATGATTTTTTGTCTTTCTGTTGCTTTCCCTTATGAAAGAAAATCTGCCAAGATATTCACATCTTCTGTGACAACTTTGCCTACACACTGTTAAATGGTGCTCCGTTCTTTTTCCTAATTTGTGTGACAGTCTAGGTCTAGTCTTTTTGCAAGTAACCAGCAAAGTGTGTGTGTGTGTGTGTGTGTTGTTTTGTTTTGTTTTGTTTTGTACTGGAAGAACATTCTCTTTGCCCTAGCATTTCAAAAATATTTATATGTGTTGTTCCTAGGCCAATTTACTTTGCCATCCGTCATATTTTTGTTAAGGTGACTTCTTTTATATTATAGTGGCATTTTCCCACTACTCTCTATTCCTCAATTTTCTGATGCTTGAGGTTGAGAAAGTACGAAATATATCACTTACAATCACATTTTGCGGTCAGATTTTGCCTTGATTCCATCTTGTTCATAGAGCTTTCCTCGTGCAAACTATGCATTTCAAAAAGCATCATACTGGGGCGCCTGGGTGGCTCAGTCGTTAAGCGTCTGCCTTCGGCTCAGGTCATGATTCCAGGTCCTGGGATCGAGCCCCGCATCGGGCTCCCCGCTCAGTGGGAGGCCTGCTTCTCCCTCTCCCACTCCCCCTGCTTGTGTTCCCTCTCTCGCTGTGTCTCTCTCTCTGTCAAATAAATAAATAAAATCTTTAAAAAAAAAAAATAATAAAACAAAAAAAAACAAAAAAAAACAAAAAGCATCATACTGTTGCCAGGTCGATCCTACTTCTTTTCAGACCATTTCAGGGTTTGGACTCTACTTCCAAAAGAATTCTCAGGGTTTATGGATTTGTAAGCAAATAAACTACATTTTTATTTTCACTAGCCTCCAACTAAAATGCAGCACTTGCTTCAATTATAAACATAGCTTTAGACACAGCAGTAATAGAATAACTGTGACCTTGCCACCAATAGAAGTTAGACATATATCAGACATTGTACATATTTCAAAATAAAATTTATTCTGAACACTATTTAGAAATTATAGTAGGCAATAAACTTTCTGCTAATAATTTTATTTATAGCATTAATAAAAGTACATTATTTTTGTATCACCCAATTTTTAAAATACTTTAATAAATACATTTCAATGTAATTGTTTTCCTTGAAATCCTAGGTGTTATTATATTTTATTCTATGAATTTAAAATCAATTATTCTGAGACATAGTCTATAGTTTTCCTTAGATTGCCAAAGGCATCAATAGTGGCTTTGGCGATCTCAGGTAAGTCAGGTAAAGATCTCCTGATATGGAAAAAGAGAACATAAATAGTCAGAGCTCCAAATGATGGTTGTGAAGAGCTAGGTCTCCAGGGAGGCTGAGAATCATCTCAGCTTAGTACTTTTTATAATTTGGTATCTTTGCAAAATATAAAATTGGGTAGACTATGAATGGTTTTGTTAATTCCTATAGATTTAGTTATTCATCTTTCTGTAAGACTTCTTTGTTCTTGTGGATTTTAGTATTTCCCATGTCTCTAATGCAATTGGGAAGAAAATGGTGGTTCTATATCTAAAGATGTTAATATGGTACTCATCATTTGAGTTAGAAATCATGTTTTCAAAGTAGAGAAATTTTTATAGCTTTATAATGGTATATTTTTGTGATGAATTCAATTATTTTTATGTTTGGAAAACACCCTTCCCACATAGAGAACAGATTCATATATGTGACAATTTTCTTCTAGCCCTTTTATATTTCAGTTTTATTTTGGGGGGTTAACTTATTGGTCAAGAAATTTATTACTTATTTTGGAAAAAGAAGATGTGGTATACAGATATATACATATATATATATATGCATGCATACATATATACATGGAATATTACTCAGTCATCAAAGAGAATGAAATCTTGCTATTTGCAACAAATGGATAGAGCTAGAGTGTATTATGCTAAGCAAAACAAGTCAGAGAAAGACAAATACCATATGATTTCACTCTTACGTGGAATTTAAGAACGGAAACAGATGACCATGGGGTGGGGGTGAAGAAAAGACAAGGGAAGCAAACCACAAGAGACTTTTAACTACAGAGAACAAACTGAGGGTTGCTGGAGGGGAGGTGGGTAGGGGATGGGCTAAATGGGTGATGGGCATTAAGGGGGGCACTTGTGATGAGCACTGGGTGTTATATATAAGTGATGAATCACTAAATTCTCCTCTTGAAACCAATATTACACTATACGTTAACTAACTAAAATTTAAATTAAAATTTGAAAAAAAAAACAGAAGTTTGTACTCATTTTGGAATATAGTGTGAACTGATATCTAAAAGTACTTTTTTGTTAAATAGTCAAAATTTTGACACCTTACCTGAATATACCTTTTCTCTGTCAAGTTATGATATTAGATCACTTGTGTTCACTGATATATTCCAAATGCATAGGACAGTGTAGAGCATAGTAAGCTCTCAAATATATTTGAATTCAATAATATCTTCTCTCAAAAAATAATTTTGTTTTGGTAGTAAAGGTACTCACTGGCAAGGATTTCCCTGGCTTTTTGTGAGAATACCTGCACAAAGAGGATAGAAAGTAAAATAAGAGGGGCGCTTGGGTGGCTCAGTCGGTTAAACGTCTGCCTTCGGCTCAGGTCATGATCTCAGGGTCCTGGGATCGAGCCCCACATTGGGCTCCCTGCTCAGTGGAAAGTCTGCTTCTTCCTCTCTCTCTGACCCTCCTCCCCACTTGTTCTCCCTCTCTCTCTCTCTCTGTCTCAAATAAAAATTAAAAAAAGGAAGAAAGAAAGATAAGAATCTCACATTTGCTGTGTGTCATTTGGATTCTTCAAGAAGCAGATGCCAAGACAAGTTTAAAAGTGCAAGAGCTTTATTGGAGGCATTGCCTGTGAAAGGATCAGGAGTAGACAGGAAGACCTTCAGGCCATGATATGGGTCTGAAACCTGTGAAAGGAGAGGAGTAAGGTAGGAAGATTGGCTAGGAAGAGGCTCAGACTTCAGTGCAGCTGTGTGAAAGCACTGACCATTCAAATGAGGAACTGTAGGGCAAAGACTATGCAGAAATGGCCAGACCCTTGTACTCCCATCATACTCTATATAATTGTCTTTCTCACATTGTGTGCTTTCTGGGAAAAGCGTGACTTCAGCTTGAAATCTCAAGATCATGAAAATATTTACTTCACAGCTGAAGACCCTCAACTAACTATACTCCTCATGACGGTTCCCATCTTGAAGGTAGATCTGAGTGGCACATCTTTATGAATGTATGCCACAGCTACCGTTGACAAGCCAAGAGAAAATGAAAGGCAAGGAAACGCTACTCAAGGAATCCTCCTTTCTCAGGCAGTCGATGGAACAATTATGAAACAAAGGGGCTCAGTTATCATTAACACTGGAGACCATTTTGATATATACGAAATCCTATTATTACATTAAAAAATAAACTAGTGTTTATAAGTTTATATCCAGTTTACATAGCTTCAGATGTTTAGGGCCCAATTTAGTATTATGAAGAGGGATACCCTTTTTCCTAGCTAATAATAGACACAGACACATCCACACATGCAGGCACATACACAAGGTCTACAGGAAAGAGAGCACAGCTTCAACAGTGTATTTATGGTATGTTTATTTGTTTGGAGAAGATGAGGTTTCACACAAATTTGGTATATGGCTGGATTTCATTTTTAGTGGTCTTAGAAGTAATTTTACTTTTTAATATTCTATTTTCTTCTCAAAATGCCTATTTTACATGTTTTCATCATTAAATAATAATTAAATACATTTTTGATCAAACCACAGCTTTCTCATAGACATGTTGTTAATGTCACTACATGGTTATTCTGTACTTTCATATACTATGAATACCTCTCATATTTATTTATATTTATTTTAAAAAGTACACCATCCTCTTAATACTTCATAAAAATGGAAGCAAAATTCTCAAAATGAAGACATCGCCATCAGAGAGAAGATCCAGAATATACTCTGTAGTGAATAGTTTCCCCCAGAGGCAATAGCCAAGTCCTGACAGCTCTGTTCTCCAAATAACAAAGAATGTATCCCCTTCTTTCTATGAATTCTTCCAGCTGTACTTGTACTATGCTGGCATTTGTTGATTTCAAGCAAATAGATTTACAGTAAGTGATAAGGTACAAGAGTTAACTCTCATTCATTATGTTCTGCATCTTATCTTCCTTCTAATATGAGGAGTAATAGAAACAAAACATGGTAATTAGAAGCATGGTCTTTGAAGTTGGATAGGAATATGGGTATGTGTCATGACCCTTGCAAACTGTGTGACCTGGTCAAATTATTTGATATCTCTTTGTCTTGTTTTTCTCTTTTGTAAAACGGAGACACAACATCTAAATTGTAGGTTTTCTATGAGGAATAAGTCACATCATAAATTTAAAATCCTTACAAGACTGTCTGAAAATGCTACATACACAATAAATATTAGCTATTATTACCTTTTAAATTGAAGGTAGTTAAGAAAATCCTGTGACTTTTTCCGTATTTGAGGTTTTACTTTGGTTTATAGTCTAAATCAAACATGGCTTTCCACTCTCCTTGTCAAAAACTGGTTAAAGCTTAAGTAAATTACCATCCTCCAGGAGATGAAACTATGATCCCACTCAGACTAATAAAACATAAATGGAAATTCACTGAGTGTCGCTAAGTAAAAACGTTTTCTTTCATTTGAAAGAAAGGCATTATTCCTACCCTGTATTATCATGGTATATGAATGTAAGGTGTGGAACTCTGCCAGCCATATTACCACCAGCCTGAAGATAGGAACAACACACACAGAAAAACAGACCCCAGAGAATCAGAGAAAAATTGAGTTGATTCCTCTGAATTAAGCCAGCCCCATAGCACACCATACCTCTAACTTCCAAGTATATGATCTGATTGATATTTGTATTATAATAAGCTTCTTTTAGCTTCAGTTCTCTGTTATTTGCCATCACATGAAAGGTACCACAAATTTTCTTCTGAAACATAAATGTACAGAATGTGTGAATGTGTGTGTCCATTTGTTAAGATACTTTTAGTTGCAACAAACAGAAAATAGAAAACAGGTTTGAACAAAAAAAAATTGTTATCTTACATCATATAACTGATCAGGTCTACAGCTAAGTCGGTAATCTGTTGTCACTCTATAGGGGCTCTATTCTCTTGGCTCTTTCCTCCTCCATGTGTCACCTTCATCTTCACTATAGCAGCTAGAGAGTTGTGGCAATTTCAGGCTTCTTATTCACACACAATAATGTATGAAAGAACATGAATAATCTTTCATTGATTCTGTCTTAATATCAAGCAAATATCTCTCAAAGAAGCCCATTTTAACCTCCCGAGCTGTTTTAATAGCCCAAATGGAAAATTAAGGGGAGTGCTATATGGTGATTAACCTAAATTTCAGTGGCCAAATGTTTGCACATAGCATGGAGGATGGAATCATACTTTGTCCAAATCCAACCAACAAATAAGAAGATGCGGTCACATTCCTTCCAAGCATAATGGGTGCCCACCTAGTTGAGGGTTGGATACCCAAAAGAAAATAATGATTCAATTAGAAAGGGGCAAATAAATTGGTAATCAACAGTGTTGACTAGGGGGTTTGTTTATATTATTCTTTTATCTATGCTTTTCTCAAAAAATTCAAGGAATTTTGAATATATATCTAGCAGAGTCAAACCAACCAAGAGTCCTCTTGCCATGAAAAAGAGTAGATAATTCCTACTATTCAACTTCTGAGACATAAAACATAACCCTGCCTATCACTACATCTTTATAAATACTATAATACATTCCTTCAGATAGTAGTAATAAAAGCAATTTCTAATGCTGCTTCCTGTGTGCTAATCACTCTTCTGAGCAACACATATTAACTCATTTAATCTTCACAATCACCTATTACTTAGATGTTATTTTTACTTCCATTAACACAGATGAGTTAACTAGAGCAAAGAGAAGTTAAGTGACTTGCCCAATCTCACACTTAGGAGTAATTGAACCAAGATTTAGATGCAGGTGGTCTGGTTTCAGAGAGCAATGAATGATCTTTGCCATCATGCATTATGCATCTTTGTATCCCCAGGCCATAAAATTCAATCCAATCATCTTTTCCCCTTCTTTCCCTGGGCTCTGCCCATCAAAGTTTTTGACTATGATCCAATACGTTCTTGAATACATGTGCTACACATATTGGGGATTTGAACAGATCAAAGAGGTAAATAAAGGAGAGATTTAATTATATATTGAGTCATGATTTTAATTATATATTGAGTCCTGAGTTTGAATTGCAGTGGATTATGATTCAGGCAAAAAGCATACTTGGAGATTTCTACTGGGAAATCATGGCATGTTATTAGCTACACAGCAATACACTGTATTACACAATACCTGTGTCTAACAACTGGTTGCATATTTTTCTCTACTCGTGGGTTGATAAAGCAAATAACCAAAGAATTGTAGATTTTTGTGTTTTTCATAACCAAGAAAGTCATGAGTCATTTAAATAGAAATTTAAAAGGTAAATGAAAATTAAATTATGCCTTTGTCTTAGCTGGTCTAAATTTATTATTAGTTTAACAAATGGTATCCTCCCAAGTTAGGTAGATAGTAAGGGCTTAAGATTAATTTTAACTATCAAATGCCCTATAAATGACAATAGTCACATAAAAAATGTTAATGTAATGAACATTCAAGGCACTAACCACCTTAAAATCACAATGTTAATTAAGATTTGGTTACTTGCTAATTACAAACAATGGGGGCAAACATCTCAAATATAAAATATGACAAAATATAACAAATTCAAGGTAAAGAAAAAAAAAAAAAGCCCAGAAGGGAGAAATCCAATACCCAAGTTGTCAGCATACATGAATCTATCAAAATCTTGGCATCAAATTTCTAGGCAGTTTGATCAGAATAATTATGATTAAAATGGCATGACAGAATGGCTTCATCATCAAAGAGTTTGGCCACTGATCTTAAGGTGGTTTTAATTATGATTTGACTCTTCTGAACCATGCACATTTAGGGAAATACTTACCACCATATGTACAACTAGCTGCCTGATTTGTGCATTATTTATTCATTCAGTGAAATGCATTAAATGCCTACTATGCTCCAGGCATATGAGGAGCAGCACTGAAGAAAACAGAACACTGTCATAACATCATAGAAGAGGAGAATGTTTTGAAGAAACATTGAAACATAACCCGGCAGTGGAATGGAGCCAATGACTGCTGAAATATATCATTGGTAGAAAAAGTAATCTGGCATGTAACAATAAAAACTGGGATAATTTCCTTTGAAAGGGGATTTTGAGAAGCACATGAGTCTGAGTCAGAGCTACAGAAATAATCCATCTAAGGCAAAACGATAGCCACACATCAAAGATATTCTTACATGTCTGAACATTAGTTTTTCGCTATCCCAGTTGCTATAAGAAATTGCATTCTTACTTCCCCTTTCTACCCTTTCAAACAAACCCTCGCTGAGAACTGTTTACTCACAAGGCCATTGATGTAAGTATAGGAATTTGATATTTAAATACCAAACATAAAGAGAGAGAGAGAAATACATAAATGATTCTTGGTCAACAAGAGTTAAGAAGCCATCATTTATTTACCACTCTACCTCTAAATTACTGAGCTCAGTCCCTTGGTAGAATTATCTATCCCAACAATGACAGAGTGACTCAAATTTTTCATTTAGCCCCACAAATTAACATTTTTTTTCTGGGAGAATGACTAAGTCTTTGTTTAGCCATTTAACTGTATAGTACAAGTGAAGGAGCCGGGGAGTTTTAATATTATCATCCAAATATTGATAGGTTGAGCTTTCCAAGCTAAAACACAGAGAACTTCATTCATATCTCAGACTTATTTCTTCCTTAAAAAGTTTTAATTTTTCTATTCCTTTGTTAATTAGAGATTGGGGGAATCCACAAAATTTTAGAAAACCTCTTATCTGAAGATGCCAGGAATTTAAAAAAATACATGAGAGTGTTCCCTCCCCTGAGTAAATTTCTCCTTATTGTAACAATTGAGAACGAGTAGCCTGTATGTTTCTTCCTTGTACTTAAAGTGAATCTTGCCCATCAGTATGCCCCACACATTTGCACAGATTTCTCAAATTCAGGTTAGAGATCTCATCCAGAGACAGCCTGCAGAGAAAGCCTACATCATTTACCTATATGGTCAACATAGTCTTCATTAATAAATATAAGTGAATAACCCAATATCACCAAATATTTAAGATAAGAGCAAGCAAGAAAAAGAAACTGATCAAAAAATAAAGATAATTTAAGAAATTTTTAAAAATTTTAATATAAGTCTGTATCCAAAATAGAGTCAAGGGACTATAACAACCATAAAACAAGACTGGACAGCTATAAACTAGAGCAATCCAGAAAACAAAAGCAAGTACTTTGAAATTAATTACAATGTTTAAAACGAGATAGAAGAATAAAATAATAAACACTGTTGTAGACTAAATTAGTCATATGAAAGATAAATTCAAATAAATAATCCTAGAACATATAGCAAAATGACTAAAGACCGTAAAGAATTCCAGAGAGAAAATAGAGAGAATGGAAAAGGGTGAATTTTAAGGAAATTAAAGGATTGCTTTTATTATTGTCATGAGTATTTCTTCTCTCCCTGTCATGGCATTATACATTTTTGCCTTTTTAAACACAGGATTTGCATGTGACTTGCTACAACGAATTATCTGCTTGGGGAAGTAACGAATAGCACTCCTGAACAGAGCTTAAAATTCTTTTATTTTTATTATTATTATTATTATCATCATCATTATCATTATCATTATTATTATTATCCTTCTGACACAAGACCTGCAATGATCTAGATAGAGATTGTTTCTTAGCCTAAGTCCTAGAATGAAAACCAGAGGGACCTACTACTTCACAAATATTTTGCCACTGTATAATATTCCAGAATCTAATAACAGATTTCTCATGATTCCTGCCATACGCAATGTGAGATAATGAACATTTTTGCAGCATTATGTTGTAAGGGATTTGGTGGACTTTTCTTGCTGCCGACATAACTCTGTATTTCCTGACTGATACACAAATTGGGTGTTGCCAAAGCAGAAAACCTTCAATATGTGTCACGCCTCATGAGCAGCCAATGGACAGTGAGAAAACTGTTAAGATTAGAAGAGCAGTGATGGTATGCAGTGGTAATACATTTTTAAAACTGTCATCAGCTGTCATTCTGAAAGCAGATAACGTACTGCCTGAGCCCGTGCTTCTAGCCCAGAGGGAAACAGTATCAGTTGCCTGCTTGGTACCTTTGCCTGCATTTAACAAGTTTCTACAAAACAGAGACATCTCCGAAGAGATTTGGCTTGATGGCAAGCAAAATCTAAGGGGGGCGGGGGACAGAAAGTCAAAAATCTTGGACCCTTGTAGGGTTGAGGTATTGAAAAGTAAATAACTCTGAAACATCAGAAGAAGATATCATATATATACACACACCTATAGATTGATGTGTATGTGTGTGCCTCTCTCTATATATATAGATACTTACAATTCATATATATAAGCTCTTTCTTAGTAGAAGACATAAAATAAATGATTGTCATCTTTGACTACACATATATTTCCTTTTGGTAATAATCTTTATAAACTAAGTTAAAAACTCTAAGACAGCCTGAGAGAAATATTTTCACCATGTAAAAGACAAAAAGTTAACATTAATTTTTGTATAAATAGCTCCTACAAATTGATACCCCAAAAAAGATGATTAAATAGAAAAATAGGCTCAGTACAGAACAGGAAATTCACAAATGATAATCACTTGTCAATAAATGTATTAAAAGGTGCTCAATGCAAGCATTTAATAGCAAGATAAATACATTGAAATCCCATGTAAAATAACTTTATAATGCCTGGTATTCTTGAACTGTAGGGAAAGGAATATCCTCATTCAATTTTGAGGGGAGTAAAAA
This sequence comes from Phoca vitulina, assembly GCF_004348235.1. NCBI lineage: Eukaryota > Metazoa > Chordata > Mammalia > Carnivora > Phocidae > Phoca > Phoca vitulina. The sequence goes on from NW_022589704.1 coordinate 45,155,900, forward strand.
TTTGTGTCACCCTTTAAAAGAGTACTTTGGCAATTTCTATAATTTTAAATTGTGTATACTCTGATGTTATTTCTAAGTATACAACCTTTAGAAATGTTTGTGAGTGTAAAGATATGACATGAAAATTAAGGACACTAATATTTGTAACATGAAAAGATGGTCACAATCAGGATGGAATGGTTAAAATTAAAATACATTCATATTGAATGACACAATGAAGCAGTTAAAAAAATGGCATAACTCTAGTGGGGGTCACTTAAGGAAGCATACTAGCTATTTCGCATAATAACAATCCTAAAGTATATCTAGACAAATAACACAAATTAAAATATAAAAAGAATAGAAAATTAGAGTGTTTAACCATAATACTTTGCAATTCAAAATCTCTAGAATGAAATATCTGTGTTTTGCTTTAATGAAAATATAATTCTTCAGGATAGTTTCAGGGCTCACTTGATTCAATTTATTATGATATAATCACTCAATTTGAGTATCTTTTCTGTGATATTTTAGAATTTATATAGCTTTTATTTAATTTTAATTTTGGTGATAGTGGCAAAGTTAAATATACCACAGGAACCAGAAGTGTATGGAAATGTATGATGTAAATTACCACTACACATATCTTGTAAAATTGTACCAGGACTCAAACTAGATTGCAGAAAAGAACATATAAATTTTTCTTTTTCTGTTCATAATCAACTTCAATTGCAAAATTTTAAGTAGTTGCAGTAGTTCATTCATATGCTATCTGGAATACTGAAGTGACCATTCTATGGCATTTTTCAAAGATAGAAGTCATAGATGGGCTGATGGTGAGATTCATGGTAGAAATGAGTTTTCTTTTTACTTTTTCTTAGTATTTTTTTGTGAAAGAATTTTGGCAACATCCAAAGACTGTACTTTTGGTTTGATGCCAGTAATATTTTTTTTTTAGATTTTATTTATTTATTCGACAGAGAGAGAGCACAAGCAGGGAGAGTGGGATAAGGAGAAGCAGGCTCCCCACTGATCAGGGAGCCCGATGCGGTGCTTGATCCCCTGACCCTGGGATCATGACCTGAGCCGAACGCAGATGCTTAACCAACTGAGCCACCTAAGCGCCCTGATGCCAATAATATTTTAATAAATAATATTGTTTTTCTAGGAAGTATGCTTTCCAGAGCATTATGTACATGGAATCTTGATTATTACATTATTTTGCTTATAAAACTATTTTTATTCAAGGACACCTGTGTGGCTCAGTTGATTAAGCATCTGCCTTCAGCTCAGGTCATGATCCTGAGGTCCTGGGGTCCTGCGATCCAGCCCCACGTCAGGCTCCCTGTTCAATGGGGAGTCTGCTTCTCCCTCTGCCTCTGCCCCTCTCCACTACTTGTGCTCTCTCTCACTCTCTTTCAAATAAATAAATAAAATCTTTTAAAAAATATTTTTATTCAATTTACCCTAATTAGTACTAAACATAGATATTTTAAAATATTTTTAATATTATCAACAATTGATAACAGTGATTTTCTTTACATTTTTCCTCCAATTAAGTTTTTAAGAGCTCGATGACATCAGTTCACATAGAGTACTACATTACTTTGAAAATGCAGTTGTCTAAAATTATAGTTATCTTTTCTATGGGGTTTACTTTTGGGCTTATATCTAAAATAGCCAATTTACATTTGGCAAATTCATCTTATTCAAAATTATTTTATTCATGGCATTGCACTAATTTTTTTTATTTGGTATTATCTCCTGTTATATGTATATTATTTCCTATTGATGTTTATAATCTGCATGGGTTCTTTTTTATAACATTATTTGATTTTGCTATGTATTCACTAAGTTCCAAATGCAAACCCTTACTTACCAGATATTTATATTCTTCACAGCTAAAGAAACCTGGATGCAGACATTCTTTCTGCTTCTCTTGAAACTAAAGTAGGATTTTTTACCAGAGACTAAGTTAAAAAGTGACTTTAGATGCATTCATAGCAACTCAGAGGGAAACCTTAAACTTAGCCATCTCCTTTTAATCATTTATTTATCTTTCAAATCCTGAGATCATCCTCATCACACAGGTCATGTCTGACGATCAGTAGCAAATGCAATCAGCCATGTAGCTATTACCATCTACACAACTTAATGGTCAGCTATTTGGAAATAATATGATGACTGGTGATTAATCTTTCTTCAAGGTATTCAATAAGTGTCCTGAAACATTGGAGCCCTTTCCACGAGGAAGACAATGGAGTGTTGAAGATGCAACTCTGCTTTCAAAATTTCTCGAGTATATTGCAGACCGCCTAAAACCGCGCAAGTCCCCTAAGAGCCCTTTAATGTCAGACGTGTGCCTGGGGATTCTCACATTTTTTATGCTAAAACATTTGCATCTATTTTACATGTATTGCGATTGTGATTTTATTTCGGGAATTTTTGCTTTTACTATGAGGTTTTAATTCGTACTCTTCAAGAATTAAGCATAAATGTGCAGGTTTAAAAATAGTCACAAGTGATCGAGTTAATCCCTTGCATTTATGACATGAAAAGAATGTGAATGAATGATGTGGTACCCACTGAAACTTCTCCAAGATTTTCACCCACTTATTCCAAAAAGAGCATTGCTACCACTGAGACACTAAACAAATCAAATACTTGAACTATTCTTCAGCCTTTTTTTTTCTAGAAATACATCTACCCACATATTCAATTTATTTCTAAACTGACCTTAGAAATTAAAACACATAGAATAGAGCTAACTTAAGACGACCTGTCAAATCTGGGTGCCTGGGTGGCTCAGTCTTTAAGCATCTGCCTTTGGCTCAGGTCATGATCCCAGGGTCCTGGGATCGAGCCCCGCATCGGGCTCCCTGCTCGGCAGGAAGCCTGCTTCTCCCTCTCCCACTCCCCCTGCTTTGGTTCCCTCTCTTGCTGTGTCTCTGTCAAATAAATAAAATTTAAAAAAAAAAAAAGACTGTCAAATCTGTTCTGCAATAAGATGTGTAAGGATTATATAAAAGTCATTGTAATGCTATATTAAGGAAAATGTACCTGTTCTTAATGAATTATACATAAAACTATGTATAATTCTTAACATAGGTTTGACAGCAAATGCTGTTAATAACAAATAATTCCTGTTAGGACACATATGGGTAAAATGGACACTTGTGACAAGATATGTTAATTGCATTAATATTAATAATAAAATTATATTAATTTAATGGTGGGAATCATGCTGAGAAGTTTTATGAATATAATGTGGTTAAAAACAAGATGCATACAGGATTTGGTGTCCGATGGAAGCTGAAGTTAGGTTGAACTAAAATGACATGCTAGCGGGACACCTGGGTGGCTCAGTCGTTAAGCATCTGCCTTTGGCTCAGGTCATGATCCCAGGGTCCTGGGATCGAGTCCCTCGGGCTCCCTGCTCAGCAGGGAGCCTGCTTCTCCCTCTGCCTGCCACTCCCCCTGCTTGTGCTTGCTCTGTATTTCTCTCTCTCTCTGACAAATAAATATTTAAAGTCTTAAAAAAAATAAATGACATGCTAGAGATTTTGGACTTGATTTTAAATGCAGAGAAGCCATTAAAATATTCTAGCTTTTAAAATTATCAGAGATTTGGGAAATTTTCCTGTAATGGTCAGATTTCAAGTTGGAAAATAGTTGGCTTGACAATTACAATAGTGAAAGGACTAATAGATGAGTTGGATGGATGGATGGACAGATGCTTGATGTTTGGAGAGGTAATTTCATGCTCAGAGAGAGGAATATTTAAAGAGCAGTGAAATACTATATATATAATACATATTACATACATCACATATATTATATGTTACACATACACACATACATCTTTAAAGGTAGTTGTTGGTGAATGTGAGATGTCTAAAGAGTAGAAAAACCCTGTAATTTTATTGATATGTAAACAATAGTTTTTGAAATCCCATCTTGCAGTTTATTTCTTCATTATTCAGTGAACATTAATTGAATACCTACTATGTGCCAAGCACTTTGTTAGACATGGTGTATAAAGTAGACACGCTTTTGCCCTCAGGGGGTTATACCGAGAAAGACAAATAATAAACAGATGTACAAGCAAATAAATGGAATATTGCAAGTTTTGGTAAGTGTTATGATGAAAAATAATGTTTATGGAGTGAATAACAAGATAGGTGAAAATTGTTTCCTTAGATGAATTGTTAAGGAAGACTACTTTGGGAAACTGACATTTGAACTGTGATATAAAAAATGACAAGCCAGATATAACAGTATGAATGTATTTAAAATAGAGCAAATTCCATATGTCAAGTTCATAAAGAAGTTATGAGTGCAGCATATTTTAGGAATTCAAAAAAAGTTAGTATAGCTAGGACTGTTGAGAAAAATTATTGGCATCACATGAAGTAGGAACAATAATATGGAAGGCAGATTATGCTTTCTAGGCCATGGAACCTAGATTTAATTACATTCTAAATTCAGTGAGTGAATATAACTTTTCTGTACTTCAGTTTATTCATTTGTAAAGTGGTGATAATAGCTGTACATCATAAGGTTTTCGTGAAGATTAAATTAGTTGGAATAAATAAACTTAAAATAGTACCCTGCACAAAGGAAGTGCTCTAAAATTATTAGTAATTATCTCTATGGTTGCTATTACTATTTACAATAATAAAATATTGAAAGCCCTAAAAGTATGTGCCACTATTCATCATCATTCAGGAGAGAAATCAGATAAAATGGGAGCCAGATAGTAAATGTTTAGGCTTTGTAAAACATATGTTTTCCAACACAATTAGCCAACTCTACCATTACAGTATGAAAGTAATAGGAGGCAATATAGAAACAAATGAGTGTGATTATGTTTCAATAAAACTTTATTTATAAAAGCAGATGATGGGTCAGATTAGGCCTGTGTGCTGTAGATGTCACTCCCTGAATTAGAGATTATCCAAGTTGAATATCTGTAGGCATCACAAGTCTTCAAAAGGGCTAAAGATCTGAAAGTCAATCAACTTGATATCAGAAGGTAGGTTGGTGAAAAAAAAAATTGGAAACCAATGGTTAAATTTATGATTTTCAAAAATGTATTTTGGTTGGTAGCAAGGAAAAACGAGGAATTATTGTTCCCCAAGTCATCCTTGGTATTATCTAAGCATTTTTGACCAGCCAGTCACTAGTTAACCTGGCAACTCACCATAGACATGAGAAATCTTACCAAGGTCAGCAAAGCCTGACCTAGGTCAACACAACTGGTCAGCACCACTAAAACTGGTGACCTACAGAACCTGAGCTACATAACTGTGGTTTTAAGTCACTGTATTTTGGGATAGTTTTCTACATAGCACAAATTAACTGACAAAAGATTGTGTACTAATTATCATTGCATTAAACAGATGATTTATCATTCTTATATGATGGCAAAACTTATATAAAACAGAATGAATACAAATAACAGTATTTACTGAGTCCCCACTATACATAGAAACCATGCTTGAGTTCTGAGATGCACCAGTAATCAAGAGAATTATGCCACCTGCCCTCAAAGGTTTATGTTTGTCATGTTCAAATAACAGGTTGCTGGAATAGTCCAATCTATAGTCAAAGGTTAACCTTCTCCAGTGACAAAAATCAACATTCTTATATATAAACTTCAAAAAATTTACTTAATGTGGCTCTAACCAAGATGAGCTAGAATATTTATGACGTTTTAGATTTTTTTAGGAAATAGAAATCATTGGGTGCCCCCTTTACTGCTTGCTTCTTAAATGAAGACTAACGCTGTGATCCACTCTTCTCTTCAGTTTTGCTTTTTGTGAGGCAGCTCATTTCTACATGTGGCGTTCACTGAACCTCTTTTTCTTTTTTCCTGTGAGTCTGTTGTAAGTGGGAGCTGTAGGTATGTGGGACTTGAGCATTTTCAAGAGCGCCTTGGCAGACCTCCAGTCCTTTGAAACTTCACTCTGCTCACTCTGCTGTAATAGTTTCCATTTCGAGTCTTAGCTTCAACATTTTGCATCTTACAACTGTTTGCTGTTGGGTCACTTAAGCCTACTTAAAATTTCATTAACTTGGAAATAATAACACAGATGTGTTCATAATAAAGGCCCAAAATGCTTCTTACCTATGTATTCTTTTAGGTTAAAAATGGAGAGAACCATATCTTGTCAGCTACCTAATAATTAATAAGTATTTTATTAAAATGTATGTGATAAAATATGTAGAAAATACTCTCTTTTTCTCATTTCCCAATTACAGAGATTCTCCACCACATTTTTAACCAGAACTGAAATTTGCTGCACGCTTCCTAAACTCCAAAGTCCCTGCTGTTTCTGAACTGAAAAAAATAAGAAAGAGAAAAACAGAGCACCTTGTCCATGATCATGAGAATGTTCAAAGTGACTAAAATTGTTTCCATGAAAATTGTTAAATTTAATATTAAACAAAAAGGTACAATTATTCCTAAGTACTTTTAATGCTTACTATCTCACGGCATCTATCTTTAGCAAAATAAAAGCTTAAGAGTTTTTTTAATTTAAGAATAAAAATCAACATAACTTATCAACTTATAACAAGTAAGTTATAACTATAACTATGCTTCAAATGACATTAAAATGCTAAGGGTAAAATTTATCTCTTTTATGTAAACTACATAAATAGTAGAAAATAAATTGTAAAGCATCAATTAGCACTTTTATTTGTATTCATTCAGAATACTATTAACAGAAGTCATCCAATGTACGAGGTTAACTTTATTTCCTAAGTTATTTCCCATATGGAGTAGTGCATGAATATAACATCTGTATAATTCTAATATTTTCTCGAATCCTCCAAACCCTTTAAGTGTCAGGCAACCAAGACTAGTGCTCAGACCATTAGTCACAGGTGCATACTAGAAAGACTGGAATCAAATCACTTTAACTGCCCTGTCTATAGGTCAATCATCTTGAAAAAATATTCAAGAAAGTCATCTCAGCATAAGAACTGATGAAGTATTCATGAGTTCAAGCATTTCAATTTTATATACTTTCCCTCTTTTTTTGTACCTTAAAAATTTTTAATACCCACGTTTTACTTCAGTTTATCATAGACAACATGGTCTAGGCTCATAAGAGATGAATTCAGTCTGTTAAATTCTCTGTGATAAAACAGCCAAAATTATTAAATCTCATGCCTAAAATCTAAATGTTTATGTCATGTATATTGTTTCATATTCTCAACTTTTTGATTTAAAGTGTTTTGATTTAGGGGAGCCTGGGTGGCTCATTGGGTTGAGCTCCGACTCTTGGTTTCAGCTCAGGTCATGATCTCAGGGTCGTGAGATTGAACCCCATGTTCAGAGTTTGGCTCCACATTCAGTGGGGAGTCTGCTTGAGGTTTTCTCTCTTTCCCTCTCCCTCGGCCTCCCTCCCACATGCACCCACACTCTCTCTCTCAAATAAATAAATAAATCTTTTAAAAAATAAAATGTTTTGGTTTAAAAAAAGTTTTGGTTTTATATTTACATCTTGTTTTTAAAATAGAAATTCTAAGCCAGAGGTCCATGACTCCTGATACCATACAATATCCTTGAGGTAGTTTTCCAAACCATAGGCCAGAGAAAGGGAGTCCAAGCGAAGGGGAGTCCTTTTTAGGAAGAGTAAACTGAGAAAAATACTGGGATTTGGGGGTAGTATAGTAGAGAGGAAGGATGCATAGAGAAGGAGTTGTAAAATCTGCATAAAAATTCCCTTCTGGTTTTTGGCTAACTCCTGAGCTGCAAATTCATAGGGTGTGACTCTGAAAGACCAGACTGGAGCAGCTACTGGGAAGCTGAGACCTGAAAAGAAATTTCAGAGGTTGCGTGATACAGGAAAGACCTTGGAAATTGGGCATGGCCAGAATGAAGAGACTTAGCTGAACACTCCAGGCATTCAACTGAGGCAAAAAAGGGCACATTCTTACTCCTAGAACCATGCCCTAACAGTAAGGGTCGTGCCCAACAGGACCGGTAAGGGCAAACCTGGAACAGACCAACCCAACAAAGTCTAAAAACAAGCTTGCACAGAGTCAAGGTCATTTTCCAGAAGGTCAACTAACTACTTGCTAGAAAAAAACTCAACACCTTTGCTATGTATAATTGACTAAAAATGTATGTTTTACTAGTTGTGAATAAATTATTTCAAACTTGCAATATGGGATTGGAATTTTTTTACTGTTTTAGTTAACAAGTTTGGGTTAAAAGCCTTTTTTTCCCTCTTTTTGAAAATACCTCTTCAGTGGTTCCAGCTAACCCTGACTTCACCCTTCCCTCTTTCCCCCATAAACTGTTGATTGTGCACAATGTTGTCGTCTTTGTTTTTATGTATTCATTTATTTTTCATGGATTCTAGGATGCCTATGTTTACATTTTAACATTTATATAATTGGGATGTGTCTTAAAATCAACGGTGGGTCATTATTTACTTGGTAGCTTTTTCTCTTCCTGACTAGTACCTAAAATGCCATCAGTGTGGTCTTAGTGTCAATGAACCGTAGTAAATATGTAGAAATGCAATTAGTTATCTGATATTAAATGTATAACACAAAGACAAAGATAAATTGTTTTAGAGGACCCTAAGATTTACCAACCAAAGAAAATAGACCTGAAGAGCACTATATAGGCATCTCAAACATCTAGATTTGACTGAGCGATGGCCGTCATTTACCAGCCAGCACACTCTGAATGGTTTCTTTAACATTTCTCAGTGTTGGTCTCCTCATCAGTAAAACTGTACTGATAATAGTAGTGGACACCTCGTAGAGTTGTGAGAACTAAATCAGAAAGAATATGCAAAATGCTTGCAACAGTGCCTGGAATAAACTGAGTGCTTAATAAAACAGGAACCATTTTTACCAGTATAATGATGATGATGTCGTTACCAGTTTCTCATATATATCGTCAAAAATGTACATTTTAATCTTTCATTCCTATAAAAGCAAAAGATGAAGGAAGAAAGGAAGACAAAAAAAAAGTCAGGCAGGAAGGAAGGCAAGGAAGAAGAGAAAGAAGGAAAGAAGCAGAGCTGGAAGAAGCTACTATAGGATGCAGTCGCTGGCAGATGGAAACGCATCCCCTGCTCATTTGTGAGGCAAGCTTGGCACTAACTGCTGAGATCCTAGAGCTTCTGATCTGTAAATAAGTGCAAAATCATTAGTGCCTTTCTTCCTACTCAGCAGTAAGCTCCATGAGGGCAGAGATATGTCTTTTTTTTTTTTTTTTTTTTTTACTCAACAACAAGCTCATATAGAAACCGGAACTATATGATAAAGAAATGTCATGCATTGCTGAACTCCAATTTACCTGAAGAAGAAAAAAACCTCCTCATAAAACCACTGTGTTACATAACTCAGAAATGAAGAAATATCTCCAATATGACAATATTCGACTTATTCAATTTTTGGCTTCTGAATAGTTTTCTGAAAAAATATTGAAAAAAATGAATATACTATCTAATGACAAGGAAAGTTATCGCAAGGACTAGCAACCTAAAGATGATGATTTTTCAGACTCCAGATGATATCCATAATAACTCTTTTGGGTGCTCCTCTGTCTTCTTAGAAACACTAAAACTGAGAATAAGGGGACGACAGAACTTGCAGACAGAGTAACTGAGAGAGAGAAAGAGACAATGAATAACTGCCAGGGAAAAAGAGAAAGGAAAACTACACCAGAAGAAAAAAGAAACAAAAAAACCCATTAATCTTTCGTGGTCAGCAAGGCAAGCCTGGGGGAGACACACCCAGCTTGTCCTAGGTTCACATCTGTGTCCTCTTCTAATAATATGACCTGAGGCAGGATCTCCTCTTAGACATCTCCTAAGTTTAAGAGATGTGATCCTTGTAAAGTGCTTAGCAGAACCCCTGGCATAAAGAAGGCCTCCTTCAGTGATAGCTTTAACTATTATTACTACATTGCTAAATAGGTTCAAAACACAATTTAGAAAACCATACCTCATTATCTTCTGTGTTTGCTGTTTTATAAAACAAGGCACAACGATTTTAGAAAGAGTTCCAGGATCCAAGATATTTAAAAGTGATGAAAACCTTTTGTGCTTGAAGGAATACACTTTTTGGTGACTTGGAAAATCCTTTCATTTAGAATAACACTTCTTCCAAAGACACTAAAAAAACAAGGACAGACTCAATTCCAATAATGATAAGTTGCAGTGAAAGAATATCTCCAGTCTTTGTAGTTTGTGTTGTACTTGAAACTGTTTCAATTTTACCAATGTGTAGCAACAATATGGAAAAATATGGGGAGGCATGCCACTTCTTCAGAGACTCGATTTTCTTTATCAGAATGCTTCATTCTGTGAAGTGGGGACCTCTGATGTGGCAAATTGGCTCAAAAAAGAGTGAAACCTGACCAAGAATTTGGACATTTCTTTCTTCAGGCTTCAAAAGAAAGGCTCCGTCTTTTACTTTCTCTCCCTTAAGCCACCCAGTTATTTTGCAGCCACTGCCCTTGGCTACTAACTACAAGAATACGTCGTAAGTCCCAAAGAGGCGGCTGCATTTAGTTACTGTGCTCTAGACATGCACACATCTCAAGTCAACACCTAATTAAATACTAAAATCATAAAAAGAAATGTTCGGGCTCTGTGTGTTTTGGAAAAACAAAACAAGAGTAAAATGACCACCATACATTCTATAGGTGTTAAATGAAGAATTCTGAGGAAGGGTTGATTGAAAGGGAACATATGTGAGCATGCGTATAATGAGTTTCTCAGACTCCTTCATCCTGTAAGCCGCTGAAGGATAATAGCTAAACAACAGTGCAACTTGTTAAATATTTTTCTCTAATATATTGTGAAAGCTTTAGTGTGTTTTGTTTAAGATCCTCGTGTCCCAAAGAGTTTAGATTTTGTATTATCCTTTATTTTGAAAGTGACTTAATGTAAATACTGTTACGTACTCTGGGAAAAAGAAACCAAAAAAGATACCTGACTTTTTTGCCTCACGCTAGGTCATTGATAAGTTGCTCAATGACAAAGGGGCATATCATTTCTCTTCAAAATATATTCTTCAAAAATAAAGTAAAACTCAATAAGCATCAAAATACATAAACATATTATATATTCAAAATATATTTTAATCTCTGTGATATAACCAGTGACCTATATTTGTATCAATTACCATTTTTATGTACTCCCCATTTAATAAAGCCTCACTTGTTATTTGCTATTTACTCTGAATTGCTTATCTTTGTGTAATCTATTACTAATCCATTTGTCCATTTTCATGTTCTTTTTTGAAGTATTTATTTATAAAACCGAGGACAAGTCAAAATTGTTTCTATTAGGTTTCCTATAATTCCACATGTGGTAATCGGGCAAACGAACAAAAAGTTCAGAAAGGAGTGTGATTATAACTATCTCATGTTGAGTAACTAGGTTTCAGAGCATTGTTTAATGGTATCTTTTTCCCAGGGTATAAAGGCAAAATTATCTTTATGGGCTCCAGATGTGTTGTCAAATAAAAACATCTCTAAAGGCTATTTGATGCTTGTTTCCTCATTTATTAGGCAGAGCAAAATTTGACCTCGCATTATAGTAGATGTCTTCTTTCTGAAACTGTTAAAACCACCCGTGCAGCTGCTCATTCTATGGATGTTGTTTACTAAAAAGATTCCATGGACAGGAAATATGCTGACAGTAAAGACCCAAAGACTCTCCATGGGCATTGATAAAGACCTTTCAAGATAAGCTCCTTAGGACCTACTAGTGTCATGGTGTGAAGTTTAAGCTATGTAGTTAAATGGGGAGGGGGAGGTGTACCCACTCTTTAATTGCTCTTTTTCAATGTAGGCAGAACCTGAATTTGAAGCATCAATTTGCTTAACACTGTTCATAATCCAATTATATGAACTAATGCATTTGTGTTGGTCCTTTCTAATAGGTAAAAGCGTGTGTATACCCACTGAAGTAAGATAAATTTTAGATCTCTCAAGAAAAGAATGTAAACTATTTGCTAAGTTTTCCAAATATTAGAACTCATTACCACAATATAAAAGATCAGGGCAAGAATGTCCTTTAAAAAAATTATATCTAACCAGTTCATTATCAGGCTGAAAAGGAGAAAAAAGTTACTTAATATCAAAGTTTGGAAATTCAGATTTATCTCACACATTTTGTGGGGTTTTTGTCATGTTGAGATCATTGTGGTTTTATTTTATTTTTTTGTCCAGTTTTACTGAGATACAATTACCCATACATCCACTGTATAAGTTTCTGATACTTAGCATAAAGGTTTGGCTTACATACATTGTGAAATGATTACTATCCCTAGTACTTATTTCTCTTATGACTGGAAGTTTGTACCTTTTGGCTACCCTCCTCCAATTCCCCTTTCCCTATCCCCCATCTCTGGTAACCACAAATCTTATCTACTTTTCTATGACTTTGGTTGTCTGGGTTTTTTGTTTGTTGGTTTGTTTGTGGTAGATTCTACATATAAGGGAGATCACACAGTATTTGTCTTTCTTTATCTGACTTATTTTACTTCACATAATGCCCTTAAGGTCCATTCATGTTGTCAGAAATGGCAGGAATTTCTCATTTTGTATGGTTGAATAATATTCCACTGTGTATACATAACACATCTTCTTTATCCATTCATCCATCAGTGGACACTTGGGTTGTTTCCATATCTTGGCTATTGTAAATAATGCTGCTGTGGACACAGGAGTTTGGCTCTCCTTTCGAGTTTGTGTTTTCTTTTCTTTTGGATATATTCTAAGTATTGCTTCTGAAAATTGTACAGCAAATTTTATTTATACATCCAAGGTCTTCCGTATTATGCTGTCACCCTGTGTCTAAGTCAGTAAACCTAGAATCTGATTTGGAAACAACAGTAAAGGATCTATGTCAACTTTAAATGAAGGTTCCTTTCCCTGAGAACATTAAAACACTTGAAACTCCAAGCAAGGGATTTTAGGAAAAGAAGCAGAGGGATTCTGGAATGTAAACAGTTTTGGTATTTCAAATATGCATGTGTTTGAATTCTTCAAAGAGCAGACCTTATACTATCTTCCTCATGTATATACCTAGTAAATTGTAATCACATTCATAGTTCTGGATTTTTAGAGTTTATACATGGCATACTATCAGTTTCTACACTTTAAAAGATGCTAAGTTCCAGTTTTCCACTATAGACTGGTATTTGGGTGTAGGGATGTGATGAGATGGGGGACACAGAATGGGAAATACTATCTTAAGAAATTTGAAGATGCAGCCGCAGGGTGTGGTAATCTCGATATAAGAAAACTGGGGCAGAGACAGGGTTAGACTTTCATATGGATTGAAACTATTTTTTTTCAAGTTTTTATTTAAATTCTAGTTAGTTAACATACATGGTAAAATTAGTGAAACTCCTTCAAACCCAATCATCTTCTTCAGAAATGCTGGCTGAATCATATGGGACAATCTGACCAGTGGACAGTGTAGTAAAGTATACGAGGACCTGGGATACCAGCATTTCCTATTCTCTGTCATCCTACTATCAGCCCCATAATCCTTTAGCTAGGAACTCATCTCAGCTTCTTAATCTTATACTTTGCACTCCATTCAGGGATTAAAACTTATCAAGGATTTAGAACACAGGAGTTAATATTTTGGATCACAATGTCAAAACTAATGTCTTAAAATAATGTCTTCAACTTCAACTTGTTAGTCATCTATGAGTGGAAAACTCTAGTGTCATGTGGAAAAATAAGCAAAATGAAAAAGCAACTCCTAAAAGTTCTTTATGCTTTTGTGTTTTATATTATTAATCGTTCTCTTTTGTTTAAACAAATTATCTATAAAGATATTTAAATTTAGAGGAAATATAAACATTTGGATTACAATATTTTGGCCTTACATATTTGTTTGCTTTTTTGATTTTACTCTCATTTTGAAAAAAGCAAGAACAAAAAACAAAAACCAAAAAAACAAATCCTCTTAAGAAGTATTTGTCTACAGTTTTCTTTTCTGGTGATATCTTTGATTTTGAATTCAGGGTATTGCAAGTTCCCTAAAATGTTTTGGGAAGAAGTCCATCCTCCTCCATTTTCTGGGAAAGACTGTGTAGAACTGGGATTATTTCTCCTTCAGTCTTTGTTAGAATTAGCCTGTGAAACCATCTGGGGTTAAAGTCTTCTTTCTTCTGGAAGATTTGCTTAGTAGAAATTCAATTTATCAAAAATATGATTGTTCAGATCATCTCTTTGTTAGCTTGTGTCTTCAAAGGATTGGTCTATTTCATCTAAGTTATCAAATTTATGTATATACAGTTGTTTGTAGTATAATTATCTTCTTCAATGTCTGTGGGGTCAGTAATGATATTCTCTCCTTCATATCTTATTAGATAATTTGTGTTTTCTCTTTTATTCTTGGTCAAAAAGTTTATCTATATTAGTGATTGTGCAAATGCTTCCTGCTCTCCTTTGCTCCTGCTTATGTTCCTAGCAGAAACTCACTTTTAGCTGACCACACAAAGCCCATTCATTTTACTTAAAACTGGGAATATTCTATGTGCCCTGATTTTAAGCAATCTGTAAAATGATAAAAATCTATAAAGAACTTTCAAAAAAGACTTCTGAATAAATGAAGCACAACAAAACTAAATAACTTGCATAAAGAAAAAGAAAATATTTTGTATCGAGTGACTCTATCTCTCCTTGTCCTCTAAGCATAATCAAAAATTGAATTTTTCTGGAATTATTTTCTTTAATAAAATAAAGTTGACAGTTGTTTTCTCACAGAATCCTGTGATCTCCAAGTATGTACACATAAACCTTATGAAGTGGTACTTATGAAACGTAATTATGTCTTCCCAGGTATTGAAAAAAATCTATAATATTCAAAAATATATATTTGCTTACTCTATTATTTTCAGTAGTATCACTTGCACTTACCTATTGAACTTTTAAAAAAAATATTGATTCTGAAATCTCTTCAACTTTGATTCTTTAATTATTCAAGTTTTAGGTCCTTGTCTACATTTTTAGAAGATAATCATCTTAGAATAAAGTCTGGTTAAAACATATCATATTTATTAAAACAAATTAAATTAACCTTGTTTTGGGAATGCTAAATTTCTCTTGAAATATTTGGACAAGTTTAGCAAGTCACAAGACCAGAAGATAGAAATGCCGGATTGATAAAGAAACTATGTATCTGTAGTTCAACATAAATAATGGTCCAAGTTTGAAAAACAAACATTCATCCACTTAGTTTGGTAAACAGTTAAATTTCACATTGATAATTCATTCCCCATTCACATCAAATAACAAATGCAGTTTTTTAAAAGTCTGTCCTATGTAACACCGATGTGTTTTTGATGTCCAAAAACATTTTAATAAAGGATATATTTTTGTTCCTATGGTACTGTTCCTCTCACGTGAAAATATAACTTGGCATCCATAGTGCCTGCTTTTAAAACATGCCCAAATCATTACAATTGCCATAAATCAGATTAAAAAATAACCGATTCCCAAATACCTTTAGTTACAAATATATATAATTTTTGATCTTTGCAGGTCAACAGGCATGTGAATTTTAAGAACAATTTTAAAAATACTTAATAATCTTAAGCAGAGAAAATGTAAAACGAAATTACTTTTTTTTATTTAAACAAAGCAAATGCAAAACTAGGCTACTTGTTTAATTGTCTCTGAAATACAGTGCAAATTGTACTCCTTCACTAACATGTCAAAAAGCCAAATGGAATTATTTTCTAAAAGCAATATGTATTTAAGTCTGGCATGAAACTATTCAGCTGTTATTTGCTCCTGACAATAAAAAAAGAAATGAGTCTTATCAAAACCACAAAATGAGTCCAGTCAGTTATAAAAAAAAAAAAAAAAAAAAAAGGGAGGGGAGCATAATTTCTTCTATATATGGGAAAATTGATTACTTAGCTGATGATACTGTGTAGCGTGATAGATAAGTAAACATCCAGACTGGAATCACATAGACCTAAGTTCACCTCCCAGCTTGTCACAAAGTAGCTTTGTCATTCAAACCTATTTACAACCCTGTTTTCCCTTTCTTCAAAATGGCAATTGCATATATAAAAAAGTTTAAAAGCTAAAAAAATAACAGCCGAATTTAAAGCAGCATTGAAAAACTCTCCTAACATGTGCTTTTCCTGTCTTATTTATTTACTCTTTCCCACCTTATTGAGATACACTTGACATATAATGTTGCGCAAGATTAAGGTATACAATGTGTTGATTTAATACACTCACATACTGTGAAACAATCACCACAGTAGCATTAGTTAACACCTCTATCATTTCACTTAATTACCATTTCTTATTTGTGGTAAAAACATTTAAGATCTACTCTCTTAGCAACTTTCAAGTATACAACCCAATATTGTCAACTATAATAACCATGCTGCACATTAGATCAACAGAACTTATTTTTCTCATAACTGGAAGTTTGTACACTTTGACCAACATCTTCCCATTTCCTTTAGCCCCCAGTCCCTGGAAATGGTCATTTGATTACCTGTCTCGAGGAGTTCAGCTTTTTCAGACTGCACATGTAGGTGATAAACAGCATCTGTGCTTTTCTGTCTGACTCATTTCACTTAGCATAAGGCCCGCATCTGTGTGGTAGCAAATGACAGGATTTCCTTCTTTCTCATGGATAAATAATATTCCCTTGCATATTGGAATGGAATCACTTCTTTATCCATGCATCCATAGATGGACATTTCAGTTTTTTCCATAGTTTGGTTATTGTAAATAATGCTGCAGTGAACATGAGAGTGCAGATATCTCTTCAAGATTCCGATTCCATTTCCTTAGGAGATGTACCCAGCATAGATTGCTAGATCATATGGTAGCTCTATTGTTAATTTTTTTTAGGAAACCCCATACTGTTTTCCATAGTACTTTTACTAATTTACATTTCCACCCAGCAGTACACAAAGGTTGCCTTTTCTCCACATCCTCACAAACACTTGCTATCTCTTAGGGTGTTTTGTTTTGTTTTGTCTCCAACAAACAAACAAAATGGTTGTTTTGGTGAAAACCATTCTAAAAGATGTGAAGTGATATTTCATTGTAGTTTTGATTTGCATTTCTCAGATGGTTAGTGATTTTGGACACATTTTCATGAATCTGTTGGCCATTTGTATGTCTTTGGGAAAATGTCTATTCAGTTCATCTGCCCGTTTTTTATTCTGATTGTTTTTTCTACTGAATTGAATGAGTTCTTTATATATTTTGGATTCCACCTTTTATCAGGAATATGACTTGCAAATAATTTCTCCCATTCCATACATTGTCTTTTCATTTTGTTGATGGTTTCCTTTACTGTTCAGAAGCTTCAAGTTTGATGTAGTTTCACTTGTTTATTTTTGCTTTTGTCACTTTTGCTTTTGGTGTCAAATCCAAAAAATCATCACCAAGACGTATGTCAGGGAGATTGCTGCCTATGTCTTCTTTCAGGTCTTACATTCAAGTCTTTAATCCATTTCTGAGTTAATTTTTGTATATGGTGTACGATAGTGGTCCAGTTTCATTCTTTTACACGTGGCTTTCCAGTTTTCTTTCCCAACACCATTTATTGAAGAGACTGCCTTTTCTCCATTGTATATTCTTGGCTCCTTCATCATAAATTAACTGACCATACATTCACGGGTTTATTTGGGGCTCTCTATACTGTTTTATTGATTTATATGTTTGTTTTTATGCCAATACCGTACTGTTTTAGTTACTATTGCTTTGTAATATAGTTTGAAATCAGGAAGCATGATGCCTCTAGCTTTGTTTTTCTTTTTCAAGGTTGCTTTGACTTTCAGTGTCTCTTGTGGTTTAATACAAATTTCATGTTTGTTTTTTCTATTTGTGTGAAAAATTCCATTGGAATTTTTTTTTTTAAGATTTTTTACTTATTTATTTGACAGAGAGAGACACAACGAGAGAGGAAACACGAGCAGGGGGTGTAGGAGAGGGAGAAGCAGGCTTCCCGCCGAGCAGGGAGCCCAATGTGGGGCTCAATCCTAGGACCCTGGGATCATGACCTGAGCCGAAGGCAGACGCTTAACAACTGAGCCATCCAGGCGCCCCTCCCATTGGAATTTTGATAGAGATTCCATTTAATCTACTGATGGCTTTGGGTAGAATGGACATTTTAACCATATTAATTCTTCCAATCCATTACCTCAGGATATCTTTCCATTTATATGCATCATCTTTAATGCCTTTCATCAAAGTCTTACAGTTTTCTATGTACAGATCTTTCACCTCCTTGTTTACATTTATTCCTAAGTATTTTATTATTCCTTCTGCTATTGTGAATGGGATTATTTTATTTCTTTTTCAGATATTTTGTTGTTAGTTTGTAGAAACACAACAAATTTGTGTATGTTGATTTTATGTCCTGCAACTTTACTGAATTTGTTGCTGAGTTCTAACAGTTTTTTGTAGAGTCTTTAGGATTTTCTATGTAGAAAATCATATTATCTCCAAACAAAGACAATTTTACTTCTTCTATTTCAATTTGGATGTCTTTTATTTCTTTTTCTTGCTCAAGGGTTCTGACTAGGACTTCCAGTACTATGTTGAATAAGAGTGGTGAGAAAGGGCACCCTTGTCTATACCTAATCTCAGAGGGAAAACTAAAACTTTCCCCCATTGATTTTAATGTTAGCTGTGGGCTTGTCATATATGGCCTTTATTATGTTGAGGTATGTTCCTTCTATACCCAATTTGTTGAAATTTTTTATAATGAAATGATGTTGTGCTTCATCAAGTGTTTTTTCTGCGTTTCTTAGGATGATCATATGGTTTTTATTTTTATTCTACTAGTGTGGTGTATCACATTTATTGATCTGCATGTATTGAACCATACTTGCATCCCCGGAATAAATCCCCCTCGATCATGATGTATGATCCTCCTAATGTGCTGTTGGATTCAGTTGCTAACATTTTGTTGAGAATTTTTCATCTGTACTCATTAGGGATATTGGCCTATAGTTTTTTCTTTCCTGTTAAGTCCTCTTCTTCAAAGCCCTTAACTGGCTCTGGTATCGGAATAATACTGGCCTCATAAAAAGAGTTTGGGAGTGTTCTCTTCTCTTCAAAATTTTTGAAGAGTTTGAGAAGGATTGGCCTTAATTCTTAAATGTTTAATAGAATTCACCAGGGAAACCATCTGGTCCTGGGCTTTTCTTTGTTAGGAGATTTTGATGACTGATTTAAATGCCTTATTTGTTACTGGTCTGTTAAGATTTTTCTATGTCTTTGTGAGCCAGTCTTGATTGGTTGTATGTTTCTAGGAATTTATCCATTTCTTCTAGATTATCCAGTTTGTTGGCATATTGTTCATAGTAGTCACTTATAATCCTTAGTACTTCTGTGCTAACAGTTATAATGTCTCCTCTTCCATTTTGGTTTTATTTATCTGAGTTTCCTCTTTTTTTTTTTCTTAGTCTAACTAAAGATTTGTCAGTTTTGTTTATCTTTTCTAAAAAAAAAAAAACAGCTTTGACCTATTGGTCCTTTAGGAGTTAATTAGTTTCCACTTATTTGTGAATTTTCCAGCTTCCTTTCTAGTATTAATTTCTGGTTTCATGCCATAGTGGTCATAAAAGATACCTGGTATGGTTTTAACCTTCTTAAATTTGCTAAGACTTGTTTTGTGACCTGCCATATGATCTTTCCTGGAGAATGATCCATGTGTACTTGAAAAGGATGGGTACTCTGTTGCTGCTGAATAGAATGTTCTATATGTGTCTGGTAGGTGCATTTGGTCTATAGTTTTGGTTCAATATTTCCCTATTGATTTTTCATCTCTTATCTAGTTCTTGTTCTCCATCTGCCCCTTGGACCTAATGCCTTGGGCTTGCTTCCCAGACTCTTGCATGGATTGAGCCTTACATGGCTCCATCTTGAAACCAGCTCTCCTCCTACGGTCTTCAGGCCAAGTTAGAACATCAAGACCTCCATATTTTTAGAGGGAGAGAGAGAAGGTTAAACAATATCATTTCCAAATATTACTAATCCAGGAAGGGAAAAAGAAAGAGAGAGTTCCAGAGGAGCCAAAGAATACTCAAATATATGGTAAAATTGCTGAATTGCATTATCCCTGAAATATCTTCACTTATCCCATCACTCTTCTCACTGTTCAGACTAGACTTTATTTTAGAACCAGAAAAAAAGATGCAGGAACGCCTGTGTGGCTCAATCAATTAAGCATCTGCCTTCAGCTCAGGTCATGATCCCAGGGTCCTGGTATCGAGTCCCGCATCGGACTCCCTGCTCTGCTGGGAACCTGCTTCTCTCTCTGCCTGCCACTCCGCCTGCTTGTGTGTTCACGTTCTCTCTCTCTCTCCATCAAATAAATAAATAAAATCTTAAAAAAAAAAGATGCAAAGAGAAAGAAAATATGGTATTTTAACTAAACTAGAGATACTGATAGCTGAGTGAAATTTTATTTTTCCTTATCTCTGATATTTTGAATTATTAGTCTTAATTCTTCACTTCCCTGTAGTAGTATTGTACATCCATCTCCTTGCAATGGTCTCATGGTGGATAGCATGTACTTCCCAGTCTCTGGAATTTGGGCTTGGCCTGTGAGTTACTTCAGCCAATGAGATGTTATTGACATGATGTGAACAGAGACTTAAGATGTGTTTTCTCTCCTTCATTTCTGCTTTTTCATGCCTTGGGTAGCCACAGATCCAAGGTGGAGGAGACCTAGACCCAATCTGCAACTTGGAGTCAAGCCCAACTGAACCCACCATTGATAAGCTAAGCCTCCACCAATCCAGAATCATTTAAACATATTGTTGTGGGGGGGCCTGGCTGGCTAGCTGGCAGAACATGTGACTCTTGATCTCAAGGTTGTAAGTTCAAGCCCCTCATTGGATACAGGGATTACTTAAAAAAATAAAATCTTAAAAATAAATATATCATTGTATGCTGCTAAATTACAGTTGGTTTGTTACATGCATGGTTTTGTCAGTAGCTAAATGATCTACAGCCCTTGGAAAGATAAGAGCCTCCAAACTGGACAAGGGGTTAAGAAATGTTGGAGAAAACTTGTTGGGAAAAAAATAAGGGTTGGGTATAAATGGAAATCTCTCACCATTTTATTGTCTTGCCTTGGCTGATTCCATGAAAAAGAGGTGGTAAATGAGGGAATCCTCTTTAAATTTAGAGGTTGAAGATTAAAGATGACTTGTGTAGGTCATTTTCAGACAGAGTCTAAGAAGATGTCAAGTCTCATTCAATAATCTCCTGCAACAACACTGTATGATTGCTATACGGGAGATGGCAGAATTCTATTCCCAGGCATTCAAAGGACCAAACCAACACCCTCTGCCACAGCAGTCGTACAGAAAAGCATTTAAATGTCTCCTGTTCTCCCTTTTCCCTGCAGAAGGAAGTGGTCATCTCTGGGAAAATGAGGTTTTAGAGTCTGGATAAGGAGACACAGACTAGATATCTAACCAGGGAATTGACAAGTATTCCTGTGGATGCCAATAAGGAATAAAAATATACCAGAGGAGATGCCTTATGCATCAAAGGAGGCCGAGATGAAACTCAAGCCACCATAGCGTTCGCCTTTCCTTCTATAGCTTAGTATTATCCTCCGGAAAAGGATCTGAACTGGAAATGTCTTGGATCACAACACATTGAATTAATTATGGGATAGAAGATGTTACCAGGCCTTAAAAGGAACCTCAGCAAATACTCCACACACTATAATTCCTGTCTGTTAGCCTGTTTCCAGGTTTTTAGTGATCAGGAGAGGCTTCTTCAGTCATTTTAGGGGAAAACAAAGAGTTCTTTCCCATTTTTTTTAGGCTCTATAAGAAAATGCTAGCACAGCATATTATATTTGGAAAAGAGCCAAAAATCTAATATTAACATCGCAAGGAAGCCAGAAATTGAAGACTCTGTTGTACTAAATATGATAGCTTCCCCTCCTGAAGAGGCCTTAAGAGATTCACAAACTATATTACACTTAAAAATGCCTAGGCACAGGATCACCCACATAGCAAAGCTGGAAAAGATTAAACTATTTGAAACACACACACAGAATTCATTTTAAAACTATTTTTAAATAATATACTGTGGGTAGACAGGGAAATTTTCAGATTGAGAGATATATCCAGGCTACTGGTATATATTTTCCTTTACACAATGAGGAAACCAAGGTACTAAGAGATCAGGAGACCTGTCAAGATGATACAGCTAACAAGGAGAAGAGGAAAGATTCCGACTCTGAATCATTACCCTCTACTGTCTATTACTGCTATAGTTTTTGTATATGTTTCACATTTTAAATAAATAGTATTTTTCAATTTAAGTCATTTACAACCATGTCATATGAGCAAGAAAACATAGCATCATTAAATAACAATGTGAGCAACATTTTAAACTACACGTGCTTTCATACTTGTAATAGATATGTTCGAGTACATTATTTTTTTTGTTAACCTACTTATTTTTTCTTTTCTGTCATACCAGAGTTATTTCAGACAATGGTTTTTCTTCATCTAGATTAATCTTCATATTAGTCAGTATTCCTCCTGTATTATCCCCCCCATTCTATCCTTCCCTCCTTCACTCATTTTTAAACATTTTTGACTTCCTAAAATTAGTAAGGCTTAATGCCTCAGAAGATTATCTTTCTACTGAAGTAGTTGAAATCACTGAGATGACTAAATTCATGACCGTCCAATGGAATATTTTTGAGAATTGAAGCAATCTTATTAATAATCACCACGTGACAACAGATATAAAATACACTCTTTGGTGAAAATCTGAGTTTATGTCTACTCGAGAAATCACTGACATGTGAAATGAGCCTTGAAATGAGTACATTCGTTAGACAAAGATGGTGGAGCAGTGTTTCAAACACAGGCGATAGGGTCATGAAAAGCAGAAAAGTCTAATGACCGTTTAGGAAAAGTACAAGAAACTTAGGATGACTAAGATAGAGGCTCTGTGTTCCACTGCAAGAAAAGATAAAGCTGCAGAGCAGTTATTTGTAATCAAATGTAGAGGACTGTGAATGTCAGACTAAGGAATTTGACCTTAGTTTAGTAGAGAGTGAGAGTCATTGAGTGTTCCAGGGAAAGATGACAAAACAAAATATGGTGAACCAAAGTTTAAATAAAATTAGTCTGGTCATGACAGTCGCTGATGGGTCATGGGATGCAGCTGGAAGCTGGATGAGATGGCTCAGGTGGGAGGTGACATGCTTGACCTAAGAGGTCTAAGACTTGACCATTACAGACTAGAATAATTTAACTTAATTATGTAGTTCAGAGCAATATAAGAAATGTCTTCAATTTGTTTTCAGATTTTTCACAATTTACCTTATTCGCTAACCCTTCATAATCAAATATATCTATTACCACTTCTATCAAGTACCTTGACTCAATACTCTTTTATGACACCTTCACATTACCAAATATTCTCTTTGCATAATCTTTAAAATGTCACATCTTTCATAGATCAATTCCTCATTCATAAAATTTCAGAAGGTCCCCTTGCTCTTATGTTGTTCAAACACACTACCCCTATAATAAAGATTATATTTATTATTGAGCAATATCCATTGGCTTGAGTTTTCATAATGCTAACAGAGTTATTTTATTCCTTTATTCATCACTTCAGTGCACAAGTTGTCATTTTGAGAAACTCTGCCTAAGAAAGCGATATTTCTGCGGGAGCACCTGACAGGAAGAGATATTGCTGAAGGAGATATACTTTTCAATTAACAAACGGGAAAATAATATGCTGAGATTTATTCCATTCATTACTCAAAACTTTTATGTCTTACTGATTATGTGCATGATTTTAGTGCCTGTTAACACTGAATTATTTGGGTTTTATATAATTATCTTCTATAAGGTCGAGTCCACGCCTATTTTACAATAGCTATTTGCTATTGTTGATCAGAACATCCTCATAAATATGGTGACAATGATAATTGTGATTTTCCACTGACCTGAGCCTATTCTAACCTACTTACTTTAAAATTTTATTTTATAATTAATTATACTAAATTTTGTGTAATCATTTCCCCTTAAAATATGTTTATTTACCTATAAGCCCAGATTGACTGATGCATTGACTACTCCTTTTATGTATTCCCAGAAGGCCACTTGATAATTTTCTTGGTTGTTTTGCTTTATTTGCTTGCACACTAAAAGTTTTCTCTTGCAAATGGATTTCTAATGTAACATAAATCATTTCTCTATACCACCATTTCTCCAGAATATGAGATCTTTCAAACAAATTTATTTTTCTAATTTGTTAGTTAAGTTTACTTGCCACATAAATTTGCTGGCAACAAATTCCTTCCATTGCTTTTCTCAAACAAATCACATAGTGATAACATTTTTATAAATCCTAGTTTTAAAAACAATCTCATAGCATTATAAACTCTTCAAATTTCCTATCAGTCACTCTTGCCAAAAACTCAATTGTAGTTAATAAATACACGCTTAGCTTCTTGACATATGTGTGGTTTTCCAAACTAATTTTCATTTGTCTCAATTTATAATAGTTTCTACAAATAATTTTAATAGAACTTTATTCATATGAATAGAGCAGAGGACAGCTATTAAGGTAAAACTGGATTTTCCTTGATGGGATGAATAGTTAATCCCTCTACTACATATTTTTTTTATTTTTATAGTAAATTATTTTAACTCTGTAACATAATTTTGCATAATATACTAGTATCAAAATCTAGTGTATTTGCCTCCTGCCATAGAATATTAATTTATTTTTGATCACATTAAATCTTGGCTTATTCCTCCACTCCTTATGATGTAGAGATATCTAGTATCAGTCTATTATTTGAAAAAGATGGAGGCTACTCTGGTAACAAGACCCCAGCATACAGGAAATTGGGTAGAAGATGTCCTACTCCTCTGATCAAATAGATCATCACTGAGATACTGATAGTCCAAATCTAGAGGTCCTTTCAAGAACCCACAACTTTTCCCTCTCGATGCCATATGGACCTTCTGGATCTTTTTCAGAAGATTCAGTCAAAGATGCGAAGTATTGATGTTCCTTTTTTTTTTTGGCTAAGAAATATTTTATTTATTTTTTTATTTAAATTCAATTAATTAACATAGAATGTATTATTGGTTTCAGAGGTAGAGGTCAGTGATTCATCAGTCTTATATAATACCCAGTGCTCATTACATCACATGCCCTCCTTAATGCTGTATTGATGTTTCTATACCAACAAACCACATAGTTATCATTCCATGAAGATATGAAGATTATGATAGCCCTAAAAACTCCAAAATTCTCTTGGGGCGCCTGGGTGGCTCAGTTGTTAAGCGTCTGCCTTCGGCTCAGGTCGTGATCCCAGGACCCTGGGATCAAGCCCCACATTGGGCTCCCTGCTCCGCGGGGAAGCCTGCTTCTCCCTCTCCTACTCCTCCTGCTTGTGTTGCCTCTCTCGCTATGTCTCTCTCTGTCAAATAAATAAATAAAATCTTTAAAAAAAAAAAAAAAAAAACTCCAAAATTCTCATTCCTTCTCAGTAACTGGCAACTCCTTCTCTATTACCAGTACCATGCTATCCCTTTGATGCCAAACTCCTGTCTCCCTCCTCAAAGTCTATGATCAGCACCTACACCAGCTATGTTGTCTCAGAAAGCAGTCTTTTCAAGTAAATCATAGATGACTAAGGAGCAAAGAGGAAACGAATGTTGGTATCAGTTACAGTGTGCTCCTGTCCGCAAGATAATGCTAACAATCTGCTCTGCTTCCGCTTGCTTAGCAACGTTTTTCGCTTTTTTTTTATAAGATTTTATTTATTTATTTGACAGAGAGAGACACAGCGAGAGAGGGAACACAAGCAGGGGGAGGGGCAGAGGGAGAAGCAGGCTTCCCGCGGAGCAGGGAGCCCCATGCGGAGCTTGATCCCAGGACCCTGGGACCATGACCTGAGCTGAAGGCAGAGGCTTAACGACTGAACCACCCAGGTGCCCCGTTAGCAACGTTTCTTAAACCTGATCTCCAAAACTCTCTTCAGCCTTTGCTGAAACTGCCCACTTTAGCCATTTGAACCAAAAGACGTACTGATGTTCAAACACTAGAACTGAACTGTTTTCACTGTAACTTTATCAAGGTTTGTCAATTATTTTTTTATTTTCTAAAATGTAGTGTAATGAAAAATTTTTTGTTATTACATTAATTGGACTATTTAAGAAATCCAGTACTAATAAGTTTATTGAAACTTAAAATCTCTAGGAATGGACTTCCTGGAAACAATATTTTTTTGCCAAGACAGTCCAAAATTATCTCAATGAACACAGCTACGAAATTGCAAACTTACAGCTTGTGCTACAATTCCCTGAGATTAAACATCAGGATATATATATATATATATATATATATATATATACATATATATATATTAAATACATGTATTATATATTAAATATATATTGTAATATATTATATATATATTTGTGTGCACTATATATATTTAATATATACAGTTTTAATACATGATTTTTAAATGAAGTAGTCAATTTTTATAATCATGAATCCTTTACATTTAACATATCATCTCACAAAAATAAAAATACACCATAACATCTTGGATTTCTAATCAAATGAAGGCAGCACTAATATGTACTTGGTGTATTACAATATTTATTGTTTCTATAAAATCAATTCATTAACGTTATTCTTCATAATTATCTCATTATTCAAATGAGGAAATAAAGGTCCAGAATCAAGGTTAATTACCTTCTGAGACTACCCAGCAAATAATTGTGAATAAAAGTAGGACCTTGTTTTTCTGAGTCCAGTCCTCTTTCTATTCTTTGTACCAAGAATCATGTGAAAAACTGGAGAAGAGATACTGGATAAGACCATAGATTTCATAGCATTGGACCATGTTATTTTATAAATCTTCCCTTCAAGCATCACTAAACGTGTAGTTCTTGCATACTATTCTATACTCTAAAATGATGATTAGAATGGTAAGCTAAATTTGCTCTCTGATATGGCCAAAGAAAGGCAAACTGCAAAGTATTTCCACATAGTAAAGGCTAAAGGAATGAATAATCCAGGAAAGACCTTAAAATATATGTCAGCAATAAGTGGTAGTACTAATGTTTGTGATAAAACACTCCCCTTGCCTAGAGTACAGCTCTACCAGAAAATATTTTTAAAGAGTAGTATGTGGACTTTTTAGGGTCTGTAATATCCTCGAACTCTAATTTCATTCTAAATGCAGAAAATTGACTGGTAGATTTGTATAATTAACTATGACAATAGATATAATTTCACATTGTCTGTTATCTCCAAAAATAACTTTTAATTCATTACAAAGTTATATATAATGTTTGTACTGGAAAATTTTTTCTTTACTCTTGGGTATGGGTTTACATGAAACAGTGCTTGGTTCTGTCCTAACAGTAGTATAGGCAAGTGGAAATCTCCTAGTACCAGCCTGGTAACAAGTGGATCTGCTCCTAATTAGGAACCCCCACACACATGCAAAAACTCTGAATGTGCATGTGAATCACCTGCAGATCTTGTTAAAATGTGGATTGTGAAGAAGTCAGTCTAATGTGGGGCCTGAGACAGTATTTTTACCAAGTTTGTATGATGCTTGCTGCCGGTCTTCAGACCACCCTTGGAGTAGTAAGACTATAGCAAGATCCTAGAAGTAAAGAATTTGAAAGGTCATTTTCAATAAGCTTTTCACAGCACCGTGAATAGAAAATACTTGGAAAGTTCATTGATACTGGGAATTGCAAAGTGTTTGCCAAGGCAGCTGCCTTGAATGTATTCTCAGTACAGTGCATTCCACACAGTTGAGGCTAAAGAAATGAATAACCTAGGGATGATCCTAAAATATGGTAGTGATAAATGTTAGAATCAATGCTAGTGATAAAGCACATCTTTGTCTAGAGGATAGCTCCATCCAAACATACTTAAAAAAAAAATGTAGAGTTTATTTCATTGTATGTCAAACCCAAACCAATGCAAAAATATTCTGCTAAGTTTAATTTCAGGGGAAAAGTCTTTGCACACACTAAGATATGTTTTATTTTTTTTAGATAATAAAAACTGTATACTTTAATATGGCTTTTCTTCTTATAGTCACTCAGAAACTTGAGACATTTTTATTTATTTTTAAAATTTTTTTATTAACATATAATGTATTATTTGTTTCAGGGGTACAGGTCTGTGATTCATCAGTCTTACACAATTCACAGCGCTCACCATATTACTTACCCTCCCCAATGTCTATCACCCAGCCACCCCATCCCTCCCGCCTCCCTCCACTCCAGCAACCCTTAGTTTGTTTCCTGAGATTAAGAGTCTCTTATGGTTTGTTGAAACTTGAGATATTTTTAAATGTTATCATAGGTATTAATTCTGAAAGAAGTGACAAATATAATTTAATCTTATTGCTTCCTTTAATTTCTATTCTTTTATATCCCTAATACTCTTATTTTGCATTATATTTAACCTTATAAGTGTCTCCAAATAGTTCTGGAGGTAATCAGGAAAAGAAGAGAAGAAAGAAAATAACAAAACAAAGGGGGAGAGGGGTATAGGAGAAAGAAAAGAGAAAGGAGAAAAGAAGGGAGGGGAAAAGGGATGGAGCAAGAAAAGGAGGGAGAGAAGAAGGAATCAAGGAAGGGAAGAAGGAAAGGAGGAAGAAAGAGGAGGAATGAGGAATGGAAGGAGTTAGTTTTTGACCTTAGAAGATGAGGGACAAATCTTGTCTTTTCTTTTTCTCTTCTTTTCTTTTTTTTCTTTTCCTTTCCTTTCCTTTCTTTTCTTTTCCTCTCTCCTCTCTTTTCTCTCTTTCTCTCTCTCTCTTTCTTTCTTTGTTTTTTTTTTTTGCTTATGGATATCTAATTGCTCTAGTGCCATTTCATGAAAATGTTATCTTTTCTCCATTGAGTGCTTTTGCAATGTGTGTCCAAAATCAGTTGTGCATATTAGTGTGGGTCTCTTTCTTGGCTCTCTATTGTATCGCACTGATCTGTCCCTCTGCCAATACCACATGGTTTTGAACTGTAGTCAAGACTATATTCTAAGTCTTAAAAGTAGCATTCCTCGTACTTTATTCTTTCGTTTCAAAGTTGTTTTAGCAATTTAAATTCCTTTGCATTTTCTAACACATTTTAGAATAATCTTGTATATAGCTATAAAAATGTCTTTCTGGAATTTTGCTTCATATTGCATGAAACCTGTATATCATTTTTGGGAGGATAGATATCTTTACTATGCTGAGTCTTCCAATCAATAAATAAAGTATGTTTCTCCATTCATTTAGATTTTCTTTGTTTTCTTTCATCAGAGTCTTCTAGTTTTCAGTATATATGACATGTATGTTTTGTTAGATTTACACCTTAGTATTTCATTTTTTGGGCAATTGCAGATAGTATTGGAATTTTAATTTGGATGTCCACTTGTTAATTAAAAGCACATAGAAATACCATTGATTTTTGCAAGTTTACCTTACATCTTTTTTTTTTAAAGACTTTATTTATTTGACAGAGAGATACAAAGTGAGAGAGGGAACACAAGAGGGGGAGTGGGAGAGGGAGAGGCAGGCTTCCCGCGGAGTGGGGAGCCAGATGCGGGGCTCGATCCCAGGACCCTGGGATCATGACCTGAGCTGAAGGCAGACACTTAACAACTGAGCCCCCCAGGTGCTCCAAGTTTACCTTATATCTTGTGAATATGCTAAACTTACACACTGTAGGTATATTTTTATGCATTCCTTCATATTTTCTACTAAGACCACCAGGTCATATGCAAATATGGTCAGCTTTATTTATTCTTTTCTGATGTATATGGTTTTTTAATTTTATTTTTCTTATCTTTATCATTTTCTTCTTTCTGTCTGCATTGGGTTCATTTTGCTATTTTCTGGGTTCTTGAGGTGGGGACTGAAATTACCGATTTGAGACTTTTCTTCTTTTTTAACATATATAGTTAGTGCTCTGCTGTCTCACAAATTTTGATGTATGGTATTTTCAACATATTTTATTATTTCTCAATGTTATTAGATTTTTCTCTAGCAAAAAGATTATTTAGAAATGCATTATTTGGTTTCCAAGTGTTTGGAATTTTTTCTCTTATCCATCTATTATTGTTTTCTGGTTTGATTTCATTGTAGTTGGTGAACAATTTGCACAATATTAATTCTTTTAAATTTGTTGAGGATGGACATGGATATGGTGTATGTTGGAAAATCTGTGGCACTAGAAAAGAATGTGTTTTCTGCTTTTGCTAGAGAGGGAGTTCTGTAAAAGTTATATTGGTGTGCTGAAACTTTCTAATTTTTGTTTGTTTCAAGTGTGTTTGTTATAGTTCACTGAAGCATTCTTATGATGGCTTTTTAAGAATGTTTGTCAGATAATTTTACTATCTCTGTTGTCTCAGTTGTCTTTTTCTTTAGGTTAAGATCTTCCTGGCTCTTAGTATGACAAATGATTTTTTTTGAAAGCTGGAAAGTTTGGGTATTATGTTCTGAGACTCTAGACCTTTTGTTCTAGCTAGCTTCTGACGTTGTCCAGCAGGAGAAAGGATGGTGCTGTCTTCTTACTGCATGTGAGAGTAGAAGTCTGGCTTCTCCACTCCAGTTCTGTTGACACTTGATACAGATATTCTCATTACTGTTTAGCAAGGGTGGGAGCTCTGGGTTCCAATGAGGCCTCCACTGATACCTCCTAGGCTGTAAGAGAGAGGGGTGCATTTGGTTTTCTGGGATACCAGCCTCTTCAGCTCTGAGTCTGTGATACATTAGTTGAAAAGAAAACCAAAGGAATTCACCACTGTGTCCTTCCTTGGGTCTGGACAACCTTCTTCTTTCAACCTTTCTGAGTCATATATTTGTTTTACATATAATATCCAGAGTGTCTACTTGTATTTAGTGAGACAAATTTGGTAAAACATGTCTATTCTAACTTCCTGGAAACAGAAACTTTTCTCTCAATGTAGTTTTAATTTGCCTTTCCCTTGTAATATTTAAGGGCCTTTATTATATCTTTTTTGTGAACTTTTTGCCTACTTTGATAACTAGGATTTTGTCTTGTTATCTTCTTGGTTTATGTCTCTTGCCCACTTTTATAACTGGCTTTTGTATTTTCCTCAGCTTGTAAGGATTCATTACATATAAAGGATCTTGACCCTTTATGTCTGATGTATATTAAAATATTTTCTTCCAGTTTTTTATATGTTTATTGAATTTGGTAGTTATGTGAGGCAAGCTTATTTTTTAAAATTCTTATGTAGTCAAATGTATTAATCTTTCATTTCATCTGGATTATGAATTGCATATGTTTTCTATTGCTGCTGTAACAAATTACCGTAATACAAATTTACTACCTTACGGTTCTGTATGTCAGGGATCAGACATAGATACTCTTATCTATGAGTAAAATCAAGGGGTCAACAGGACAGCATTACTCTCTGGAGGCTCTATTCCATTCCCAGCTTCTACAGGTTGCTCATATTCCTTGGTAATGGTCTCTTCCTCCATCTGCATATCCAGAATGTCAGGTAAAATTCCTGTCACACCTTCTTCTTCCATTATTATCTCCGTCTGATCTAATTGGGAAAGGTTCTCTGCTTTTAAGAATTTATGTGATTATGGGGGCGCCTGGATGGCTCAGTCGTTAAGCGTCTGCCTTCGGCTCAGGTCGTGGTCCCAGGGTCCTGGGATCGAGCCCCCGCATCGGGCTCCCTGCTCCGCAGGAAGCCTGCTTCTCCCTCTCCCATTCCCCCTGCTTGTGTTCCCTCTCTCGCTGTGTCTCTCTCTGTCAAATGAATAAAATCTTTAAAAAAAAAAAAAAAAAGAATTTATGTGATTATATTGAGTTTACCCAGATAATCCAGGAAAATCTCTCCACCTCAAAGTCCTCTCCCTAATCACATCTACAAATTCCCTTTTGCCATGTGAGGTAACATATTCAAAAATTTCAGGAATTAAGGGTGGACATTCTTGGAGGCCATTCTTTGCCTAACATGTGACTCATAGCTAAAAAGCCCTTTTCTACACCCAGGTTATAGAGGAATTCACCCTTTTTTCCCTCTAATTCTTGTATTAATTTCCTATTGTGACTATAAAAAATTTAATGACTTAAAACAATACGCATTTATTCTCCTACAGTTTTTGAGGTTCAACATTCAGAATGAGTGTTATTGGGCTAACCAAGTAATTATTAAGTTTATTCCTGATGATTTTACTTTTTTGCATTTGCATTTGCCACTTGCATGGTTATCTCCTGGAATGAAAAAGGCTTACATTACAGGAAATAAGTTCCAATGACGTGAATGTTTCAGAGAAGACAATAATAAACCAAGATGCTTGATTTAAAACTGAACTTTGTTTTTTAAAAATATTAGAAAGAATTTTTGTATCAATTTGAAAATTATCCCAAACATGTTTTAAGCAAAATTAAATTAGCAAATTTAAACAATTGTGAAATAAACACAAAAAAGTATTACATGTCTAGAAATGTCAACTTAATGTAAAACACCTTTTTGCTATGTACATATGATACAAATGTACATTAAATTACTTACATTAAAAATTCATTGCTACTTATTAGTTACATTGCCTATTTAATCTCTAAATAAATTATCTAAATGTGTGTAATTTCATTAAAAATAATCCTCCAAAATAATAGGCATTACATTATCCCATTTTCTAAAAGCATATTATACTTAGTTACTGAAAACCTTCTGTAAGAAATTTTGGTTAGGACTGTAATATTTATACACACTCTCAGATGTCTAAATTAAGTCAGGTATTATGAATTCAAACAACAGATATATTCAAGGGGCAAATTAGTTAATTAATTAAATTCTTCCTCTGGGCCTGTATCAATCAATCAATAATGTTTCAGTGTTGTCAAGGTAGAAGTATAGAAAATAATTTACTTAAAAGTTTGTCAACTTGATTTATAACTTTAAATATTTAAACTTATGGTATGTCGGCCTCCATTTATACCTCTGTCCTGGCTTTGTAAATGACAAATGATAAGATATAATGAAAGCAACCTTAGACCAAATTCTTCCATACATACATTTATTTGCAAGCAAGCAAAAACAGTCGTATAATCTGCTCTATAAACTCAATGAGTTCTGAGATTTAGACATTCCAGAAAGTGCCTTGAATGAAAAGTTCTCTGAGGAATTTTCAGCACTTTTTCAGGGACAGGATTTTGCTAATCTTCTAATCAGAGTTAGGGCAGAATCATCTGTATGTGGCTTTGTGTAAGACCAAGCAAAATTCTTAGCCTAGGGTATCACCCACCAGATTCTTCTTTCTATTCATACAAGGGCTGAGCTGCCTGTCTGTTATTTCTAGCCCAGCCAGATGGATTTCTACCATCCCTTATGAAAAAAAGAATCAACTCTCGAAGGCAGATTAAAATAGAATTATTTAAAGCTCCTTTCTGTTAACTCCTGCTGGTGTGTGGATTCATAATTAGAGTTTTTAAAGCGCCACCTATTCACCCCTGAGTTATATACTTTTTACCAATGTATTTGCCATCTTTATAAATTAAAACTTTTACCGAGAATTCTATATACTGAAACATCATAATGGAAATTAAATATAATGGAAGACACCGTTACGAAGGACTCCCGTTGGTCTCCCTCAAAGTCCTACAGCAGAACTGAGGCCTGGGAGCCTAGAGCTTCCTGCCTGCCTTCTCCTTCTGCAGTCCCTTGCCCAGTCTGCCAGGTCTAGAACAGAGCCTAGGGAGTTTGAGTCGGAATCTTGGCCAAGGGCCATCTGTAAAACTATCAGAATTGGCTGCCTTTATGTCAACATCAGACTGCTAAAGTATGAGACCATTAAGATCCATCTGTGCTTGCTCTCAACAGAATTCTAAAGACATTCTCAGATTCAGGAATGGAATGTCTGCTGACTTGTACCCTTCTTCACTCTCCTCACTTCCAGGCCGAGAAAAAGTTTTCACAGTCCGAACATCAGACTTTCTTTCTTTTCTTTTTCTTTTTTCTTTCTTTTCTCCTTTCTCTTCTTCTTTTGAGTCAGATTCAGGAGAAACGGAGCTTTATGGG
This sequence comes from Phoca vitulina, assembly GCF_004348235.1. Taxonomy (NCBI): domain Eukaryota; kingdom Metazoa; phylum Chordata; class Mammalia; order Carnivora; family Phocidae; genus Phoca; species Phoca vitulina. The sequence goes on from NW_022589704.1 coordinate 45,189,963, forward strand.
AACGTGTCTCTTTCGGAGCCTCCAGGAGTTTGGCTGACGGCCATAATGTCCACGGAAAGTCAGAAAGAATAGCAGTGCATTTGGTTCTCTGCAAAACCTCTTTCCTTCAGATCCCTGCCCTTCCTCCAGGGGCTTTCCTGGCCAGGAGTTACACAAAGGACTGTGAAAAGAATATCAACCCACTGAGCTCAACCCTCACCCCTCTACACCACTTTTAACTTAGAGCAAATCCCTCTGATCAGAGCAAGGCCTTCTAGGCCAGAGCCTGTGCCAGATGTCAAGAGGGTTGTACCTCATGAGACACAATGAACAAAGAAACAGTAAATTTTATCCTTCTGGCCTGGGTTGGCCTCCCCAGTGCAGCATTCTCAAGGAAAATATCTAAAACATTCAAAAGAAAAAGAGCACCCTGTATTTTCTTTAACAGTTTTCATCCACACCCTGCTTTCCTATACCCAGATGTCACAAGCTGTGGAGAGTGGTATAAACGGGCATCATTCAAGGACCCCCACCTCCCAGGCGTCCCTTCCCGATCCTGTGCCCAGTGACCCCACCTCCCAGGCATCCCTTCCCAATCCTGTGCCTGGTGCTTTAACCAGCAGTTGCTCCAGAGAATGAATTCTTGGTTCCTCAGACTGGACCTCCTCGGAGGCCCTCTCTTCCATTACTCTGCCTTTGGCTGAGGGCACCTCACACTTGATGGAAACGTTGGCCAACAATGACTTTGAACCACTCACAGTGTTCTCCCTTGCAGACTTGTTCACACCCCTGAGGCCAGGGATGGAATAACTGATCTGTAAACAGAAGGCGAATGACTGCAAGATCATGGGGTCCAATTACAAGGATTCCACTGTGGAAACGGGGAATGAGAGACATTTAAATCCTGAATTTCATAAAGTCAGACGATGGGTAATGTCCCAAATTTGGGGCTTTGGGGTGTCTTCACCATTGCTTGTGTACTCTGTGTCTTTATTGTTCTACGATGCCAACCACAAAAGACACATTGCATGCCTCTGCAGTATTCATCCTCCTTTCTCATGTTTCCCCAGGCTCCTGGCTTATCCTGCAATAGTAGGTTAGAGCTGGGGGATTTCCCAGATCAAGAACATTTTCAGGCTTCTTAGCACTGGAATTTCAAGTGTCCAAAGTGGATGCCCCTAAGATGAATTACCCCACCCTCCCTTATCTTTTTTGTTATGGTCCTTAAGAGACAGTACAGATTACACAGCTTAAATGAGGCAAAACAAAAATGGTCACCCATTTTACATTTATAACATGGTAATTTATTATATATATAGATAAATGTGCACATGTATCTATGTATCAATGTATCTATCCATCTACCTATCAAATCAGAATTTGGATTACAATTAGTTTGCATCGACTGAGAAGTTTGTATGACTAAGATTCTTTGTGTCCTCGGGGAACTGGAGGGTGTTTTTTTGTAAATGACTCTGTCTCTGTAGCTGGGACTTTAAGTTCTACTACAAAGAACATGACAAGATTATATATATGTCCTGTTTGAAGTGGGTGTAGACATTGGAGGGACAAAGAAGATGGGGAAAGGTATGTCAACAGGAATCTGAAAAGGAGGAAAGAGAAGCCTGTGTACTCAACACCAGTCATGGTATCTAAGAAGGTATAGAAACTGCAGCCAAAACAAAATGTCAAACATGGGACCAGGTAAAGGATTCCTTCAAGGGACATTATTGTAATATTTGGTCTTCATTGAGCTTGAGTCTCCTTTTACTGACCGTCTAGCCTCCACTCCAGCAAGGAACACACAGCTACATGACTCTGGAGGGTATCAGAGGTGATAATCTCACCTTCACTAATGAATCCCTAACTCCCAATCAAGGGCTTAGCAGAAGTAACACCTGTCTGCCAAAAATCTTTGTTTAGACTCAATACAGATAATCCCACAAAGCCCCATGACATCCTTATGCATCAACTGTAGAACTAGTATGATGGTGCATTGAGGTTCGGTTTGGAGGACTGAACTAAATAAGCTGAAGACCAATCAGGTGGAGGTGATTTGTGATATTTCCGCCACACGGGTATAACTTAGAGAGGTGTCTCACTCTCCATGAACCTTAGCTCCATAATCTGGCAATGAAACCAGATCTCTGTCCTGATCACATAAATCCCAAAGGATACTCACTTTTTTTTTAACCAAATCCTTAATAGGTCTTAAGAGCTATGTCACTAAGGGACTTCATGAAAATTATGGACTCAGAGTCACCTCAATAATGAACCATTACAAATAATCCAATTTATTCTCCTAAAGGTCCAGCCTTCTCTTGCGTAGGAGTGTAGGAGGAGACATGAGTGAGAGGTTGGCTTGGCACTATGGCCTAGAAGGCACTGAGAGCCAGACAGAGATTGCGGCTGAGGATATAGAAGGTTTGAGCAAGGGGATAAATTCTGTGGAGAGGAGAGCAAAGCTTCCAGACTCAGAGACAAATTCAAATGCAGCCTCAAAGTAAAATTTAGAATATAGAAGAGTAACACTTCAAAATTATTTGTTTTATTGAGTGAAATCTGAGAGACCTTATATTTTATTTCAAAATAACAACAGTCCACAGGGAGAGTTTTGGAACAAAGAATGTAATGATTAAAAAAAGAAATCAGGGTACATGACCTCTAAGTATTACTGAAATTGGGGCTATCCTGGAAAATTAATGTATGGTTATAGACAAAGTATTTCTAGTTTCTCTGAAGAAAAGCAACACCTGGGGGATAAATACATCCATGACAATATGAATCCATTTTAATCCAAAATCCATTCTAATTTTATCTAAGAAAGCGTAAACTCTTGTTAATAAAAAGAAATGTAATTTATAAAATTGCAAAATTTTGTCCAAAGTAGCTAACTTTTTTTCCTATAAATTCATTTACTTCCTTAAAGTGTTTAACTGTTCAGCAATTACAGGATTTTTTTTTTCTTAAGTAGGCTCCCGGCCCAGCGTGGAGCGCAACACAGGGCTCAAACTCACAACCCTGAGCTGCTATCAAGTCTGACACTTAACTGACTGAGCCACCCAAGTACCCGACAGGAATTTTTTTTTTAATCAAAAAGAAAAATATTTACATTTCAAATACAAAGGAAAATTTTACATGATTCTTGGTTGGTCTCTAAATCTCAACCACTCAGCATTGGTTTTCCAAAAATCGTGAGACTTTTCACTGGACAAATTCAGTTAGCTTTGTTAAGAAGCTCCACATCAAAGTAAACCCAACAGAAAATGTAAGTGTGAATAACTGCTTAGTAAGAAGCTAACTTTTTTACATGGATAGTTCGATTATTCTCTACACTTATTTTATAAAAAGAAGCTTAATTTATCATTTGTGTTCTTAAACTCGCTTAGCAAGAGCTCTGCTAACTGGAAAAAAAAAAAAAAAAATTTATTCTTTTCCTTCCAGGGAGGAAAATTCAAATAATGATATATGAAGAGACAGAAATGCAAGTTATAGGGCTGTCACTTTAAGATCTTACAATTTAAATACTTTTTTTTAATATACATTTTTGTTATTTAGAAGTATGTTTGGTTCTATGCATCAGAAAGTTGAATCTACTGTTTAATTATTTTTCCTTCTATAATAGGAAATTCAGAGGTAAATTGCTCAGGATTGGGATGAGGGGGACACCATGTAATAAAAGAGGGTCTGATATGTTTTCTCTGTTTTCCTTAGTATGTCGTTTTAATTTGTGTGGCGCAAACCAGCTGCTGCGCATCTAGACATCACACCTGTATCCCAAGATGGAGAAGAGGGAAAGGCAAGAAGATTATCTAACTCTTTCCCTTTATATCAAGAAATAATATAGATTTGACCATCAATGTCATATAATAGTTGCAAAGGAGTATGAGGAAATAATTTTAGTTGGCCGTGTTGTTTGAACAAAAGTCTTTTCAGTAAGGAAGAGGAGAAAATGAATATTAATTTTCCGTAACACTTCTTAATATTTTAATTGCTTAGAACTTTTGTTCAAGTTTAGCTTTTACTGAAAGCTTAAGGGGCTGTTACCTGTACTGTTAACAAAAATCCCTTCATGTATCTGTTTCTTCATCACTGAGATACAAGAATAAAGGGTAGGGCCTGTTCCAAATCATACACAGCCCTATAGGTGTTTGTGTGAATATTAGGCTGGGTGAAGACAAGACAGGAAAAATGCAAACATATTTCTATATAAATGATACATGAGAACTAGTTACTAAGTATTACTAGCATCACAGAGGGAGTGACTGGGGTGGAGATAAGGAGGGAGCACACAGGAGGGAAAACTTTCTGAAAGAGCTGAGAGGTAATATTTGTCATGTCTCTCGGGATTTGAGTTGATCTCCATAATGTCACCAAGAACTGACTAGGGATAAAAAGGAAGTGGTATTGAGTGACCACTCGAGTTAACTCTTTCTTAACAGAAAATCTCAGAAAATTGAATGTCCACTACACGCAGTTGATTAAATCAGCTTTTTGGAATTAGTTTCAACATACTTAACTTTTTTTTTTAAGATTTATTTATTTATTTATTTGGGGGGAAGGGGCGGAGGGAGAGGGATATACAAATCAATAGTCAAGCCAAAGAATTTCTGCTCATCTTGTTCCATGTGTAGAATCTCAAGCAGACTCTACGCTGAGCGAGGAGCCCAATGCAGGGCTCAACCTCACCACTCTGAGATCATGACCTGAGCCAACACCAAAAGTCAGATGCTTAACCTACTGAGCCACCCAGGCGCCCCATTGACCTATTTAACTTTAATATCAGATAAGGACAATATAAAATAAGTCACTTGATTAAATTTGAAGCTGTGGGTATTTTTTTGTTGTTGTTTAATTTTTGATCAATTAGATTTAAAAATCAGGCTATTAAGCCATTTGAACAAGTGTTAGTGATGTTGAGATATAGGAAGAACAAACAAAAATCATAAAAACTACAGGCCCACAGGGCATTACTTCTAGGAAAAAAAATTAAACTAGAGGTTGTAAGCGGAAAATCTATTTCTTAATGAAAGGCTTTTCCATTTATATGTTAGGCCACCTATATTCCTTTCATGTCAGGCATCTGGAAAAGCAGAGACTGAGGCAAAAAATCACCAGATTCACTCCAATAAAACTTAACAGTTTTATAAGAAATAGACAGTTTGCAGATATTTTACAATAGCACTTTCTGAGGCTTATAAACCATAGACAGAGGCTTAGATCAAAGCCACAAGACATCTTGAGGTTTAGCTTGTGCTTGAGTTTATCCAGAAACTACGGAAACATGATATCATTTCACATCAGGGAATAAGCCAAAGTGGAAACAGCACAATTTCAGTGACAGGTTAAGCCTGTGGTCACGTCACGCAAGAAAAGAGGAGAAAAAATAAATTGTCCTGATTTAAAAAAAAAAACAAAACTGTATTTCTCTTTGTAAAAAATTACCATCAAATTGTAATCCACACGTTATCATCAAATCGTGATCTGTGTGATCAAAGAGAAATTATCAGAATAAGAAAACCCAGCTGTTGAATATATTATATGCAAGAAGTTATTTAGAGACCTGTTTTTTTTTTCTTCCTCTTTCCTTCTCAAATCTCATCTTTTGATATGAGAGTGTCAAGTTTCACGTCAGGCCAGCAAGTATTGGTAATGATTAAATGTGTGAAGTCGGCTGGAAGGAAAGCAATGTACTCTCTAGTTTATCCAGATAACCATAGAAAACCTAAAGGACTGTTTTGATAATAAGCACATTTTATCTCTCCCAACCAAAAAGGCAAAATCATTTCTCTTCTTCCAATGAATGACAATTATATTATTTTGTACACTTTTTAATTTTTCATACAGATTTTCATTTTACTCTAAGCAAAATTTAGTGTTCATAAAGATCAGGTCCATGTTTATTAATGAACCATTCTATTTAAATCTTCTTGAGATGGCACCTGGGTGGCTCAGTCATTAAGCATCTGCCTTCGGGTCAGGTCATGATCCCAGAGTCCTGGGATCGAGCCCCGCATCGGGCTCCCTGCTCAGAGGAGAGTCTGCTTCTCCTTCTGCCTGACGCTCCCACTGCTTGTGTGCTCTCTCTCTCTATCAAGTAAATAAATAAAATCTTAAAAAAAATCTTCTTGATTTTTTTTTAACTAAAGCCAATTCCTTGTATTTTGTAGTTCTTTACACTTTCAGTGCATTAGCATCCATTATTCTACTTACTACTCATCATCATCTTCTCTCTCAACTAAATAAGCAGAGATTTACCATCCCTCTTTTAGGAAAAAGAAAGGCATGAAGAGGTTAAGTAACTTCCCCAAAATGTCACATCAAATTAATATTGGAGTTAGGACCAGAAGGCTGTCTCCTTAACGAGACCCAGAAACAACTGAGGAAAATTTGTAAAGTAGTCACATACATTCTTTACCAGGTAAACATAGCTGATCTGGGGTTGCCTGATCTATTAAACCACCCAGAACTTCCTAGAACACTTTTTTATTGAATTGTACAAAGTGCATCAATAGCTTCTACCCAAATCAAAATTGAAAATGTTTACAAGTTTCATTGAGAAATTCTCTGTTCCTCTATAGTTGTTGGACACAATATACAAATCAATAGTCAAGCCAAAGAATTTCTGCTCATCTTGTTCCATGTGTTTACAATAACACCAATATCTCAGTTAAATATTTTTAGATATGCTGCACTTGACTACTTTAAAACTATAAATCTTCAGTGCAGTGACTAATACATCACTGTTCAACATTTGTAAAATCATATTAGATGAGTTTGTCAACAAACCCCCTTCTCTCTTCTTCATATGTCATATCTTTTTTCCAAATCTTTTCCCCCTTCTATCTCATTTAATATTGTTTCTTTCACTGGGAGAGTGATCAAGTAAATTCACTCAAATTAGGTGCTGAGAATTGCATTTTTATTTGTAGAACAGAATTATTTTACTTAAAAAAAATGAATTGCCAATGGTAGAACATCAAAGATCAATGGGTTACAACTAAAGACTCTCGAGTTCTGTTTATTTGAAATTCACAAAATTTGATTTAAAAAATAAACCAAGATGGAAGCCTGATTGAAAAGGTAAAATCCAGAAGTAATTCTGAAGCACTATAAGGGACAATTGGGAAGCACCTGCTAAAATACTATGAATAAGAATGGAAACTGCAGCATAACTAGCACTCACTCTCTCCAGCACGTTTATAAGTTATTCTAATTTGTTCCTATTCTGTGAATGTCTGGCTGTTTTACTATTTATTCCACTTAAGGACTGAAGTCTGTCTTATGTCTCTTAGGAGCAGATCTAAAAATGTGGCACAATACTTCCAGCGTATTTTCAGGACAATTTTTAGTGCAACAATACTTATTTGGGGGGCGCCTGGGTGGCTCAGCCTGTTAAGTATCTGCCTTTGGCTCAGGTCATGATCCCAGGGTCCTGGGATCGAGCCCCTTGTTCAGCAGGAAGCCTGCTTCTCCCTCTCCCTCTGCCCCTGCTTGTGTTCCCTCTCTCAGTGTGTCTCTCTGTCAAATAAATTTAAAAAATCTTAAAAAAAAAACCCACAATACTTATTTGGTTTTTTAAGGTAATAAAAATAAAAATACAAGTAATTAAACCAATTTTTATCATGACGAAGACCCTAGGAGGTAATACGTTTTATTATGACTATATTACATATAAAACTGAGGCTCAGAGAGTTTACATAAATCCCCTATATCCTACAACTCACCAGTGGCAGAGACAGGGTTTAAACTCAGGATTTAGATTCCTAGAGCCCACTGCTCATGATACTATCCTATTACTTATATGCTATTATAATATAATGTTATACCATCATCCATGATAGATCAAGTTAATAATTATGAGTTAGAAAAGCACAGATCGAGTATTTTTTTTTAAACTCCTAGCTTTTTTTCTGACGATAAATTTACTAAATTGGAAACTGGGAGATATTAGTTCTCTATTCTAATTCAGCTCTGAGACATTGTGCCCTTAAATTCCTTGTGCTTCACTTTCATTGTCTGTATAATGGAGTTTTTAGGATAAATAATTTATAAAGCCCCTCCAGCCCCTCAAAGCCAATTCTTCCTTGGAACCCCAGTTTAAAGAGTTTATCCATCCATTTCAGTGGTCACCTTGTCCTTAAAGTGGCAAAGTTGAACTGGGATCAACAGGGTAAGTCGGGGAAAGGAGGACACAGAATATTCCTCTCTCCAAACTTTGGTCACATTTTGAAATAGGCTTAGAAGGCAGACTGCGTTTACTTGGATACTTGAATGTATTTGTCATATAATGAATTAGAGCCTATATGTACCTTAAAAGATAAAATGCAGATTAAATGCCGTATAGAAGATGTAAACCTTGGGTCTTGACGAATGTGTAGGATTTAGATAAGCAGAGTGAATGAGGAGAGAATTCCACATAAAGGACAACATCATGGGAACAAATACAGATGCAGAAATGAGAACCATATGTTTAGGGAAAAATGAGGGAGGCTGAAAGATACTGATACAATGTTTTCATTTTGGCTTATCTTGAGAAATACCACTGGATAGATAAGTCAAAGTTGAGTTGTAGAATTTCTTAAATGTTGGTTATTAGTTATTAGGGGTTGTATAAGAAAGTACCACAAACCTAGTGACTCAAAACGACATGTACTTATTATCTCAGAGTTTCTGTAGGTCAGAAGTCCAGGCATGGCTTAGTGTCTTACAAGGCTGAAGTCAAACTGTTAGCTGGAACTCTCCCTTATCTGAGACTCAGGGTCCTCTCCAATCTTATTCAGGTGGGAGAATGCATTACTTTGTGGTTGTATGATTGATGTCCCCAGTTTCTTGCTAGCTGTCAGTCAGTTGGGTTTCTCTCTTACCAACTAGAAGCCTTCCATTCCCAGTCTCCCTGAATGGCATGGGAGTTTGCTGCTTCTTATTGGTCAGTAGCAGAGTACGTCTCTGATGCTTCGCCTTCTTTTATTGGGCTCACCTGACCATGTCAGACCCACCTAAGATAATCTTTTCCTTCTGATTAACTCAAAGTCAATTGATTAGTAATGTAATCATGGGAGTGATACCCCATTATATTCACTGGCCCTGCCCACATCAAGGAGAGGGGATTATACAGGGCACGTGCACTAGAGGATGGAAATGTTGGGAGCCCTCTTAAAAATCTGCCCACCAGAGCTGGAGATTGGAAACATTATATTATAATAGGATATTGTTAAAAGTTTATTGCTGCGTGAGATAATTTTGTTAGACAAATCAGGCATAGAGAGGCATATCATCATAAAGTGCTTGAGATTAATGCTGGATGGTATGCCCCTGCCTCTCAGATACCTCCATGGGGTTTGGGCATTCATTCTCACAAATGTTGGTAGTGTTGTCCCCCCTGAGGGGTCACAGCCTAGGAATCACTTTCTGCATGGGCACTACCTCACCTAAGATTACACTTTACCCTCAGGGAAGGCTATATCCAATGGTGAATCTAAATAGGAAGTACAGATTCTCTCAAATTCTTTTAGACATTTCTGAAAAGTTATTCCAGCTACAGAGTTCCCTATGGGATTATCTGAGGTCTTTGTTGCAACTGCATTGCATTGCAATTTCTACCTCTGCCTAATCTTACTTCCATCATCCCTTTGTAGATATTGTTATTGCAAATTTCCAACACAGAGTCTATTTCCTTGTGAAAGTGACCTATGATAGTTAATACGGAGTATGGTCCTAGAAGGCAAACTCTAATGTGATAATTTGGAGCAAGATCACTTCTGGCAAACTAACAGTCAGGACCAATAGCTGCTGATGGGTAGAATATTGACATAGCCTTGAACACAGCAGCAGTGCAATTGATGAAAATGATCAAATGGAAAGGATACTTGTGGAAAGGAATACACTGTTAGATGCAACAGCACAGATATTTAAGGGTTTAGAGAATGTAATATTTATAAGGACTATGGAATTGGATGGCTGTTGGTTGGGCATTGGATAGATTAGAAAAACAAAAAACAAAAGAAAAACATGGTGGACTAAAGGTCATTAGTCGACAAATAAAGACAAACTCCGAAAGCCAGAATGTGTTGGCACAGTGTGAAGAGACTCATCTCATTCTGGAGGGAAGAAAAAAAACACTGAGAATAAGATTCAGGATGCAAAGGGGAGGCTGGCTCCAGGAAAGGTTAGATTCTCAAATCTGGAAGCCCATTATCCAAAGTCAGGGTTCTGATTGGGAAGAAAGGGGAATCTGAAACATGGAATAGGACACATGGATAAATGCATTCCCCAACTTGAGTTATCAGGTCACCTTGAACACTCCAAACCTACAGAAAAGTCCCCATCTTCTCTGTTAAAGGTTTGTACTCTTCACTTGCTTTTAGAAGCCACAGGAGTCTTAAACCAGCAAGACAATATATATCCCTTCTTGGGATCTACACCCATCTATCTCCTGGGCCACCAGACCCAAAACTAGAGTAAAGTCACAACATAATTAGGCAAAGGAAGTTCTGAGCCTGCTAAGGAAAGAAAGGAACTACACCCCCAAGATACTTCAGAAACTGTATATGAGCAGAAAGTAGACCATTTTGAAATCAAAGGAAAGAAATTACAAATTTGGATGAATGATAATTTATTGATGTGGGAGCATTCTCCTGTGCTATAGGACTTTATAGCCTGGAAAGACAGTGCTAACATGCTGATGAGGTGGTTTCTGAAATGAAAATGACAAAACATCTTCTGGGGAAGATGGTGAAATAAGTTTTTAAAAAAGACTCAGAGAAGTATTGTTAGAGTAAATAATCTACATAAAGTTAGAAAACCCACCAGCTACATCCCTCCAAATCACCCAGAGTATGCTCCATTTACCAGAGTGATAGGGACTATACTTGTGACAAGAGCACGAGCACTGTTGACAAGATCAGCAGGGGCTGAACTCTTTAGGTTGATGATAGATGGTGTTCATATAGAACTCGGCTTACAGAGAGTGATGGGGATGGAAAGATTCCAAAGAGTTCAAGTGGAGGCATTTGACCATCAGAAGAAAAGTATTGCAATTATTGTAATAAGCAACAAGTTTGGTCTGACAAGCAGAGGCCCTTGGCCTGTAAGAAGCAATGGAAATGGTAACAGAATATGGCATCCTTATGGGCATTGTAGATGTTCAGATAAGAGTAATTCAATCTATAGTTATATAGTCTGTAGTCAGCTAAGAAAAATGTTGCTCGGCCTATATTTCTAGATATGTAATGCTGCTCAAACTATATAATGATAAAAAATCAAGAATGGATCATCAGAAGACCGAGGCCAGATTTCACAACAAAATTCCATAATCCTTTGTCAAATATGGGAATTGAGCAAGTTTTCAGAGCCAGATCCCATTGATGGAAGGAGAGATCAAATCTGCAGGAATAAGGATTCTCCCTGAAACAGTACATCAGATGTGTATGGTAATGATACTCCTAGACTTTCCTCCAAAGGATCTATGGACAATTATTTGAGCAATTGTACAGTGAGGAAGGGAAATATTTTGAAGACAACTGGACACAAGACATCATCATAGATCCTCCATGAGGGTGAGAGCATTTGGAGCTTGCTGATTAATGAATTCCTGGCCAAAGTTCAACTTGCAATGGGTCTATTGGGTTTTTGGTCAGTTCTCTGGTACATAAATTTAGGATTCGAATGAATGTACTTATTATTAGACAAAACAGCCCAATTTATTCCTTGATCTGTTGGGTCAGAGATATTGCAGTGGAGTAAATGAAGTGGAATATTCCAAGAGAATGGAGGGTGGGAGTGGAAGCAATTAGTTCTATCCTTAATGACTAACCAGATGCAGGATTGATGGTCCTACAATAAATTGAATCAAAGAATAGTCTTTGTTGGAGCTGCCATACTAGAACAGATTAACTGAGACCCAAGTAAATGGTATATGTTTCGATCTGGAGAATAGATGCTTTTCCATTCTACTGCCCAGCAAGACAGTCATGACAGGAAAATCCTTAAAATGGGCAGATCGTTGATAATGCACTTAGTCATCCACTTTATGAAGGGGGATGTCCTATGGTAATTAATATAAACAAATTCATAGGCAGTGGTGAGTGACTTGGTTGGTTGGTCAGAGACACAGGGAAAGATTGGAAAATCAGGAACAAGGATATCTGGGTTTATGGCATATGGATAGAGCTATGGGCCTGAGCATGTGAAGATTTTTGTACTGCATGTTAACAACCATCATTTGCTTCCTAAATACCAGCTGCAGTGGTGGGAACTCTTAGGTTTTTGTTTTTTTCACTAATCTTTCTCCTGTACATTTTCTTTTTTTTTAATGAAACAAAGACCAACTAAAATCATGGAGGAACTATTCCCAAATGGGATAAACTGAAATACCCACATCCCTCCATTAGGATGTTCCCAAGGCACTATTGTTCCCAATTGCCAGAACCATTGCTTTCTCATGGCTCATAGCTGAGTCCTTCCCCAGGAATTCCTTTTGGCCAAAGGGAGATGCCTCACCCAAAGTAACCGCCACTCTCTTAAGTCACTGCATGTAATTACTAATCCGTGAGAAGGTACAGCACACTTTCCTTAATTCAGAGTTTCTCTGAAGGGTCACTTAGCCCCAGAGCCCCCTGCTGGATGGCTGAAGCCATGTTGCCTCACAGTTCAACGTGGCCTTCTGCCCGGTCAGGCTTCTCTCACTCCTGCATGGGTGTCATCACCAAGAGCAATCCCCAGTGAGCCATCTGCCTGCAAATACCCATCTCAGAGTTTTTCTTAGCAAACACATCTTATGACATTATTACATCTTAATTACTTTAGCACATACTTAAAACATGAAGCAATATTTCCCTTGTCAATCTGACTCTCTGTCTTACTTTCCAAAATGTAGATCTTTCCCTAGGTGCTGATTCTTGGAATTGACATAAGCCTTGGACCATACTTTCCTCCTAGGACTCTGGAGAAGTGGGATCTTTCCCCTGTAGTCTCATCCACATGTAAAAAAGCTACTACACTGCTTATCTTTTCTCCTGGTTTGAATGCTCATGAGATCCCTGTTAAGTTACAGCTCAAACTTCCCAATTGAGTAGCCTCTCCTGTATTCATCCTCTTGTATTTCTCTGATCCGAAGCCCAGTTCGGAACTGTTTACCCCAGATCTTTCATTCTGGGTAATCCATCCATTAATAATTCTCAAGTTTCTTCTTTTACCCAAATTCCACATTTTTGCTAAAAGTGTCTGAACTTGGGGCACCTGGGTGGCTCAGTCGGTTAAGCGGCTGCCTTCGGCTCAGGTCATGATCTCGGGGTCCTGGGATCGAGCCCCGCGTCCGGCTCCCTGCTCAGCGAGAGCCTGCTTCTCCCTCTCCCTCTGCCTGCCGCTCTGCCTACTTGTGCTCTCTCTCTCTCTCTCTGTCAAATAAATTAAATAAAATAAAAAATAAAAGTGTCTGAACTTTATTCTGACTTCATGCAAGGAGAGCAATTCAGTGGTTTCAACCCTGGGAATATCTCAAACACACATTTTTAGAGAATTATGCTGGACAAATACAAATTTAAATTGTGCCTTTATTAGCAAGGTCCCACATCAACTGACTTGAAAATATTTTTAAATGGTCTTATTTCCTCGATTAAAATTGATCAAATATTTCTGAGTCAACTCTCAGACCATAATATCCTTTGAGAAAAAAATACAATTTTGTAGATATGAGCGGTAAAACCAAGAAAAATGATAAGCAGGCAGATGAGAGAGTTCATAAGCAAAACAGATGCTTATTAATACATGCTATTTATAATCGAGGTCATTAAAAAGCAAACTTTGTAGTAGCTGTTAGCAAGCACTTAAGAGCTAGATGGAAAGGCAGAAGATATCACATAAAATAATACTAAATGTAAGGATTTAACAACATCCAAGTAGAAGTGAAACTATCAAAATGTGAGATGAGTGAAAGAGCAAGAATTTGTACTTGTGAAAAAGGCTATTAGGAGAGTTCAGAATCATGGAAACCACATATTCAAATTTTCAAGAGGAAGAAAGATAAGGACAGTGCATTTAAGCAATAGATAATTACTTTCTACTCCATGTCTACCATGTTGAATGAAGCAGAGTTGGACAGACACTTTGTCAGCAGCCATTTACAGTTCAGCATATCTGAGTTGCCCAAGTACTCATATTTCCAAAGAATTTTAGCCAATTTTGGTTTTGGTTTGAATTTTTCCTTGGAATAAATTTTAAACCATAGAAAAAGCACATAGTTTTTTGGCTTCCCAGTAAAGCAACCTGGATTAGACTTTGTGGGACTCTTGGTTCTGTAGGCACACTCAGCACAAAGGCTTCTGGCAGGCACAGACCCATTGCAGAAGCCATGCCAATGGCCACTATTACAGGGGTAAGCCCTCCCATAGACCAACATTCCTGTTTTCAATTACGCAGGTCTTGTTATGATTTATTTAGTTCTGGACATCCAATCCTGGAAAGATTGACTCTCACTTTCACTAGAGATATCATATGGAGCAAATAGGCAGCTCAAAATTGCAGAACATTTTATGAGGCAGTCACAAGGAAATTATTCTGAAACAATATATCAAAACAATTTTTGTTATCAAGTCATTTGATGATATATAAAACGGTTAAAGAAATACAAGGTTAAGCCCTTTTATATTAATTTCCTTAGTGCTTTATGATGATGATTATTTTTTTTTACCTAAGACTTATTGGAAGCATAAGACTCTCATTGCTCTAAGAGTACTTCTACATTCAGGTGGCATTTATAATAACAGCTACCATTTCAGTTATTTAATATAGATGCTTCGCATATTCATTTCATTTTATTCTTACCTCTACAATTCATATTTTATAGGTAAGCAGACTGAGGTTTAAAGATATTAAGTACTTGTTTTCCGTGGTCACAAAATTAATAAACATGAGAGGCATTTAATAAGTATCATGGATTATATTGATGCTTGTCAACTTTTGTTCCCCTCCTAGTCATTTCCCTTGCTCTACCCCTTTCCTGAGGAGCTTGGGAGGAGGCGTGTACTTGCTTTGGCCAGTGAAGTAATGTGTATTCACTTCTGAGCATAAGTGACGTGTGCCCTGCCCAGCAGAAAGGTTGAGTCAGCAAATGACTTGTTCTGCCTCTTTTCTCTTTACCACAAGATCAGTAATGCTGCAGTTAGGGACAGCTTCTTTAGCCTGGAAGAGATCCGCCTTGGAACAGAGCTGCCGCATTTTGTAATGACATGTAGTATGAGTGAGAAATAAACTGTGTTCACTGCTGATACGTGGGGGTCACTTGTTGACACAGCAGATCTTGGCCTGGATTGCTTTACTCAATACCAACTACAAATAAAAGTCACTGTGACCTGACTCAACACCCTTTCTATGACTATTACGTTAATTCCTTTTGAGTTGTTCAAGCATGAACATCTCATATCGGCAACTTGATTAAAATCTTTCTAAAGGCTAATATAATGCATTATGTTTACACTCATATTTTTCTTCGCCAAAAAAATTGTTCTACTCAAGGTATTTACATGGTATTTGCTGTGAATGAATGAGATTATGTTCATTTATTTTCATTGTTTTGTGAGGCTTTTTTTTTTTGCATTTTTTTTTTAAAGATTTTATTTATTTATTTGACAGAGAGAGACACAGTGAGAGAGGGAACACAAGCAGGGGGAGTGGGAGAGAGAGAAGCAGGCTTCCCGCTGAGCAGGGAGTCCGATGCGGGGCTCGATCCCAGGACCCTGGGATCATGACCTGAGCCGAAGGCAGACACTTAACCGACTGAGCCACCCAGGCGCCCCTTTTTTTTCCATTTTAATCCAAGACCATACAACCGTGTATAGGTCTTTCCTTCTGCACGAACGTAAGTATATTAAATACCTTACTATTTTTTCATCCCCTTACGGGCTCACGGGTCTTTATTTACCTTTGACAGACACTAGCCCTTAAAATGAAATAAACAGGGTCTTTGAAATAGCATTGGAAAATGTCATTTGTGACATTTCTACAACTTAAGAAAAATCTAGTGTTTCTATTGAGTTCCTATTAAATTAATGCCCACTCATGCTGGTTTGACTATCATCACTTCTATATTTCTGTTGCACGCTAGCCTTTTTTAGACTTAACAGGCCTTTCTTCTTGTGGCTAGGTCTAGAAAAAACTGGCACTTCTACAGTTAATTTCTTCTTATATCTATATTTTGCTTTATTAACATTTTGAATGTTATACTTAGCCAGGAAACGTATAGGTTACCACGTATCTCAAGGAGCTCTTAACATTTTTTTTAAATAAACTTTTAAATTCAGGACAGGTTTAGCTTTACAGAAAAATCACAAAGAAAGAACAGGGAATTCCCATGTACTGCACACCAATGTCCCCCATGATTAACATGTTTTGGATTTGTTACAATTAAGGAATTAATACTGATGCATTATTATTAACTGAAGTCCACAAATTATTCAGATTTCTTTAGTTTTTACCTAGTGTCCTTTTTTTCTGTTTCAGGATCCCATTGAAGGATATTTTGGTTGCTTCTAGTTTTTAGCAACAGTGAATAAAGTTGCAATAAACATACACATGCAGGTTTTTATGTAGACATAAGTTTTCAAATCAGTTGGATAAACATCTATGAGAGTAGTTGCTGAATTCAATGATAAGACTATATTTAGTTTTACAAGAAACTGGAACATGTCTTCCGAAGTTGCTGCACCATTTTATATTCTCACCAGCAATGGATGAGAGTTTCTGCTGTGTTACATCCTTGCCTGCAATTGGTATTTTCAGTATTTTGGATTTTAGCCAACTGTTATTATTTAATATGGAAATTCTAGTTCGGAAGAGGCAGATATCATCATGAATAGCCAAATCTCTAGCTTTTTGTGCTATTTTTTTCCTGAGAATCATTAATCTAAGTAAGATGTTTCAAAGTCCACTTCAGAATACTTTAACATCTGTTATTTTGGGAAACTCAACACAACATTAATGTTATCTTTATTCTTGAATGTAATTTTTTCTATAAAAAAGAGTTAGAACCCAAGTTGCAACTAGCAACTAGAGGAATATTCTTTAAGACATAGTATCAATAAGTTAAAAAAATTAAAAATACAACACTACATAATCCAAAAGTATATCACATGATTTAATATTTGAACTGTTTATTTCAATAGGAGAATATCTACAACTTGTGGCTTTTACAGTGTTCATATAGAAACCCACTTATTTTGTGACACTTTCACATCTATTGGAACAGAGTTATGACCAATAATAATCACAAGTTCCTATCAAATTACCCACACCATTTCATGTACACTGTGAAAGCCCTAAGCAAAAACAGTTGATAGTGACTGATCCTTTTATCACAGAACTGGTACATGATTTTTGCTCTACAGGATTAACTCAATGGAAGATACTGGATAAAGTTTTCTCTCAATAGTATCATGTAAAGAGCAAAATTATAGAAGAACAAAGACAGCATCATTTATATGGGCAAGCTAATTTAAAAAATATTATGTAGAACAAATTGGCATTATGCAGCATTAAGAAATGTACATAAAATTAAGAAATAGAAACTAATTTTGTGAATTTATTTTATAAAATCTTGACATAACGAGCATGTTTTATGAATGTATACAGCTTCATTGTATTCTTCTGTATTTTTTTTTTTTGTAATTTGAAATTGAACTCTTACAAAAGCTTAACCATAGTGGGCCCATCTGCCTCATCCTGAGTCTGTCTGGAATATTGGAATATTAATGGAAATCACATTGTTTTATATTTATAATTGCCCTGGTTCTAATTCATATTAATTCACAACTAGTATGAAGTGTCAGGTTATAAAGCCAAAAATTAACTTATAAAAACATCTGAATAATTATGTACTTTAAATGAGAAAAAAATGTTAACATGGTGCCCTGTATTCGATAGGAAAAAGACGTATCTTGTGAATAGAACTCATTTAGGCAGAATAGAGCTATTTAGATGCAAACCCCAGCTTGACTGAAGGTGTAACTGACAGGGTTTGCAACTGTTCTTTGTTTAAGACCCTATATCTAAGAAAAATAGAAGTCTTTATGAAATTGCTGTTCAACACTGTTTGCTTTAGAACCACATTTCTGCAGTTTGCTAATAACTTCTCCATATTATGCTGATCTGCAATTTTTGAAACCATATTTTAACCCAAGTAGTTGGCACAATTTCTAAAGCAACTGCTTTATTCTGGGAAATCTGTCTGCCATGATTAGTGGTTTGACTACAGTATTTCCATACAAGTAAGTTCCCACTGATGTACTTGTGGTTTCACATATACCAAAAAATATCCTATGATGAGCGCTGGATGGAAAAGACTGTGCATCTCACAATAATCTTTCTGGCCACATAGACATACCACAATTTGTATCAGTAATCTTGAAATTTTGGCAGTCATAAGTATACATGATTCTTGCCAATATATATTTATTATTTATACCATTTTCTTTTGATGTTTTAGCCTTTAGGAAATGAAAGAAAAAGAAATATGCCTCTAAAACATCTCCAAAATTTTCATTGAATACCCCAAACTACTTTAATAATTGCCTTAAACCAAATTCAGGATCACATTTCTAGAAACCAGTTCTGTTTGTCTATGTGGATATATATCTCTTGCTGGAAAGGAAGCAGAGAGGGAAGATAAAACCTGGGTGCAGAAATTTCAATTGTTCCTTCAGAACATGTGCAGTTATAGGCCATGAAAAGATCAGTGAAGGACAGTAACTTTTTTTCCTTCCAATCTATATCCACCCAGGAGAATAGACTCAAGTCGGCACAAAAGGACCTCATCAGAGAGGCCTTTTAACATAAAGCATCCGTCTTAAGTATTAAAAATGTGACTTTAGTTTTCCTCTTAAATACCATCACAGCTGACCTTTTGGAACAGAAGTTTCTCTCTGCTTGAAATTGCTCATTCTCCTGAAGAACAATAATCAATTAATGCATTTATTTTAATCTTGCTTGGCCTTTCTCGAGAGCAAGCACATTCCAAAATAGTTCTCTGTGTCCTTTAAATCCTAGTTACATTGTCTCATTTTACATCCGAAAAATGAACTAGCTATAGCAAATTTCCTCATAGTTGTTGAAGAAAAAGATAAGTGATGTTACAGGCAAGTTAATATTAAATATTTTGTGAGTAAAAAACACTTGGACATGTAAAACTCACAATGTTAAAACATGGTCTTCCTTTTACTTTCCCATGTATCTCATTTTGTTAGTTGTTAGGCAATTTTCATGCATTGCTTTTGGGGACATTTTTGTCTAATTTTGCTTTGACCTTCTAATTTTTAGTTGGGGAACAGTGAGGGAAACAATCTGGTTTTGATGGAATCCCAAAATTTTGTAAGCGTGTGTGTGTTCTAAATAAGCTCATCTAGGTCATATGACTCATGCGCTTTCCATGGTCTCATTGACTGTTTTATGTCTACAAGCTTTCTAATTAATTTTATTTGATCAGATAGACATTCTTGATTGCTTCTTTCTGAAAAAAATTGTTTGCTAAGAAGAGATACCACTTTAGAGTTTTCAGTAAAATATCTTCCAAACGTTTGTATGGATTTCATCAATTTGCATAGCAGGAATAAATACTCAAGCCCCTTGTGGTTTTCAACGACAGCTGTTTTCTCTAGTTTCAGCTCTATGATTAAGGTTTAAGGAAGGATACAGAGTGATGAGAAATACAATTGCTACCTTTGGAAGATTTAACAGGCATGCTGGGGATTTTTACGTTTTCTGCATATTCTTTTCTTTATAGGTACAGAAAAAAATACACAAACAACTTCACCAAAAAGCTACATAAAAGAGTATAGCTCATATGTCAAAGGCAAGTTTTATTTGAATATATTTCAAGAAAGTATTCTACATTCACATTCTCACATATAAAGCTTCATTATAAAACCTAAGCACATACAAGCAGGTTCCTATAAAATCCAGAAGGATAACAAATTCTCTGTGAATTTAAATGTTTCTCTTCATGTAAACATATTTAAAAATACTTGTGTTTTTTTTTTGTGATGAGTGCTGTGAATTGTGTAAGACTGATGAATCACAGACTTGTACATCTGAAACAAATAATACATTATATGTTAAAAAAAAAAAAGAAGATAGTAGGAAGGGAAAAATGAAGGGGGTGAAATTGGAGTGGGAGACGAACCATGAGAGACGATGGACTCTGAAAAACAAACAGGGTTCTAGAGGGGAGGAGGTGGGGGGGATGGGTTAACCTGGTGATGGGTATTAAAGAGAGCACGTTCTGCATGGAGCACTGGGTGTTATACGCAAACAATGAATCATGGAACACTACATCAAAAACTAATGATGTAATGTATGGTGATTAACATAACATAATAAAATAAAATTTTAAAAAAAGTAATCCTAAAAAATAAAAAGAAGTATTTCCCTACAAAGCAAAACAAAACAAAACAAAACAAAACAAAACAAAAACCTTGTGTTTTGGTATTTCAATGTAGTAGTAACATATATTTTTCAACATTTCTTTGTTGGCGTTTTCAAAGTTTAATGTTTACTTGGAAAGAGGAGAGTCCCTGAATTCCTTTGAGACATGCAACATTTATCTTGAAGTTATCCTGAAAATTTGGCAAGCCATTGATGCTTTTGAAGAGAACCATAGGCCCCATTTCTCCAGTGTAACTATGCGCTGAGATCTGTCTTTCAATGTGTCCTGAGGAGTAGGAAAGGTTGAGAAGGAATCTTAGAATCATGCTTGCATCCAACTTTATTAAAAGGACAGAATTCTGTATACAAATTTTAAGATTATAAACAGATACAAAGGCCGGGACAGTTTTGTGGTCTTTGCTGTCCCCTTTTATGAGACTGTTGCCAGCCAGATGCACTATTTACCTAGGAGACACTGATTCAATATTTATTTAAACTAGTATGTAAATAAGCGGGCCAGTTAGCTCAGTTGGTTAGAGCGTGGTGCTAGTAAACTAGTATGTAAATAAAAGATGAAATATGTGGTTTCTGTGACATTTTTTGGTTAGTTTGGAGGACTTTGTTTCTTTTTTATGCCAAGAATAGCTAATGTTCATGAACTTCATGAACCCCATTATGGGACTCTCCCAAAGTCAAAGCTCAGATCAGAGCTATAACTGTAACTGTAACATCAAAGTATGAAGTTTAAAACCCTAGTTCAGTGATTCTCTATAGATCAAAACTGAGATGTTCTAGGGCAAATAGTTTAAGTAATCTTATTAAAAACTACGTAATCATTCAAATAAGCTATGGTTTAGAAATTTTCAAACTCAAGTGATTCTAAGTAATATTTGTTTTTCTAGGGCGCCTGGGTGGCTCAGTCGTTAAGCATCTGCCTTCGGCTCAGGTCATGATCCCGGGGTCCTGGGATCGAGTCCCACATCGGGCTCCCTGCTCAGCGGGAAGCCTGCTTCTCCCTCTCCCACTCCCCCTGCTTGTGTTCCCTCTCTCGCTGTCTCTCTCTCTGTTGAAAAATAAATAAAATCTTTAAAAAAATGTTTTTCTAATTGCCATAGATGGCAGGAAGTAATGAAACAATTGGCCAGCTTATTTTCAGGTATTTTCCTTTAATTCCTTTTATGTCGAAAAGATGAAAACTGCAGGCATTACCAAAGAACTAAAGGAAATTAAAGAGGAATCACTGTAGAAACAGCTTGTTGCATAATTGCATCATACTTATTACTCTCTAGCCTACACATGGTCTAAATTGTCTGTAAAATGAACAGGTCAAATATCTGTGCACAGCCACTTGTCCAAGTGTGGGTTAGCTGATATCTCTGAATATTTATGACTGTCCCTTCATTACCTGTCTTCTCCACTCCCTGTACTGTCTAGCATAACCTAAGCTGCCTTTTTTTTCAATTAAAGCAGTTACCAAGAATAAAATAAATGAAGAACTGAATTGCTAAATGAAGCATGAGTGTGTGTATTTGCATTTGTCTGTGAGAGAAATCAGTATATGCTGAATCTTTGCCAAAATTTCTCAGCACACACTTCTTAGATTACTTAGCTACCTAATACTGATTATTTAATGATTTTGATAGTAAACTGATTTTAAGAATTATACAAAAAGGCAAAATGACACAAAGCTTTGAAAAATAATAATTTTAAATTTGTCCCAGAGTTATATTAATTTTTTTTCAGCTATTAGTAGACTTAGTCATAAAATTCTTTTATTTTTTTCCTTTCAAAATGTAGCCAAGAAACAAACATCTTTCTTTGCTTTCTTTGCAGGAAAGAACCAGTCTCTGGATTATTTCCAGGCCATCCAGACAGCTATTTCAACTGGAACAAGTGACCTTTGGAACAGACTAGAACATAGCAGCCTGGCCAGACAGAGAGGAGGGAGTAGTCAACTGGGAAGGGCCCCAACATGTTCTTGCGAAATGTCATTTGAAGTAAGAGGACAATAAAAATTAAGGACAAATAAGTGAGCTTAAAAATATTTAAAACCAATGAAAACGGTGTGACCACAATATGGGATTCAAGGAAAGATACAGTAGGAGTTAATACACATGCTCCAAAAATACAGTTCTCCAGTCCCTGCAGTGCAAGGAATGTCTCTTAATTATAGAATATTCATCTTTATAAATCTTCACAGCCTCTTTGAAAACTAGTAATCATTTGTTTTCCCTCCCTCAGTTGGGCCAAATTTCCTTAGTCTATGATTCTATAGTGGTTGTAGATGCTCTTAGAGAATTGTCAAGATCTTTATTTAGCAAATTATTGCTGCAGCGAGATAAAAATTAAAATCATAGGAAAAGATTTCATCAGAGAGAACAAAGTGATTATCTTCTAACATTCACTTGGAAGGCATGTTGTTCTTTTCTCTCCCAGAGAGCATAAGACGTTTTAGCTCACATCATTAGCAAGAAACATGCTAAAGAAGCATTCAACCTTTACTGAATGCTTATGGACAAAATGTTGTGCTTGGCACCACAGGATATAAAAATGTCAAAGCAAACTTTTCTTCAAGATTTTTGGAGAATAAATAGAAAAGTTAAAAAAAACTTTATTAAAATATTTTTAAAAGATTTTCCAAAACAGTATTTTATATATTTTTGCAAAATATATTAATGATAATTCAAGAAAGTACAAATTATCAAGAAAATGCTATAGGATATCAGAATGTCCTCTAATAAAGAATTTAATTAGGTCCGTTGTGTAAGAAGGTAACTCCTACAGCTTCTAGCCAGGTTTTCTTTAATGAGAACAGCAATATTTAAAAGCCTTCATGCATATTCCAAAGTGCCTATAGATTTGTATGTAAACTGGAAAAGTTTGACCCGATGAATTTTGAGTATGCATCTGAATGAATGCCAAAAATGCAGGAAAGAGAAATAGTAAATTTTTCCAAATTTTTAGTTATACAGTTATGGTGGTACTATTAAGTGACACAAACCTCAATGTTAATGATATAGAAATTCCACTATTTCAATTTATCATGTAATGTCAGAAAAATTTAAAATGAGACTTTAAGCTCAATTCCTTAAGTATGCCATATTTTGCATATTATTTAAGTATGATTTAGGAAGTACTCTGTCTTGGAATCCATGAACCGAAGTGGAAGGAAATGAATCCAAAGAAATGTAATGTCTTCTGCTATTTAAATAATATCCATATTTCATAAAAAATTTACTTGAAAGCAAGGACATAGAAGACCATAAATTATTTTAGGTGGTCTCTTTATTAGAGTAAGGAAATCCATTTTGGATGAATCCAGAGAAAATAAGTTTTATATGAGGAATTTCTAGAAGTGAGTTACATTTGGTCCTTAACAACATAAGATCAAGACATGGAGCAAGTATATAAGAATTAAGGTTTTGTCCCATTTATGAGATGGACATTGAAGGAGGAAGTTCTTCTCTGAGCTTATCTAGGAAGAAGAGGACACAAGTAAGGCCCTTCCTGCATGAGATAGGGGGATCTGAGGGCAATTCTAGTCACGCCCATCTCAGCAGTGGGCTAGCCACCTAGAAAGGGTGTAGTTTAGGTGGAGTCCGAGATTTAGCTGTCAAAATTGAGTCCAAGATTCTCCAGCTAATTTAACAGAGGTTGAAATCCAAAATCATGAATAAATATTGAATTTGGAACTATATATGGAAACACTGGAACAGAAAAATATTAGCAGCTAGTTTTTTTCATGGTTATGTTAAGTAATATCAAAAAGAGTAAAAAAAAATATTCAGAAATGCAACAATGTAAAATCTATCAGAAATTCTATCTGAAAAATAAATTCCCATAATGTAACCAAAATTTTTTGAAAAAAAAATCCAAATCCCAAATGAAAGAAATAAGAAGAGAAAATTATTGCCATTGGACTGTCTTGATAGTCTCACAGTGGATATCTAACACTGTAGACACTAGCCAGTGCTAGGTGCCCACATTTAAACATAGTTAAATATAAACGTCTTCTGGGAAGTTTTTGGTTCACACAGTACTTTAGAACATACTGGTTTTCACATATTAATTCATATATTGCCTTACTTTTCCTTTATGACAATAAACTAACCGAAGGCAGGAAACTGGTCATCTTCACTTTAACAATGTTAAGTAAGCAAACTTACTAGATGTTCTCTTATCCACATACTATATGTTATCACGTAAAGTGAGTAATAAATGAGCTTTATTGAATGGGTTGATGAATTGTTCACTGGTGTGCAAAGAACGTACATGTGAGTCCTGTGAATCTTTAAAATACTTAATATTTTGTTTTCAAAAGGTTCAAAATGTTATGATATTCCAATAAGCCACAATTCAAATCTTACTATCAAGTCTACCTTTTAAAGACTATCTACCAAGAAATCCTTTATATTATTACTACGCTAAAAAGGCTAATTTTGAAAAGAGTTATTTGTATAATACAGTTATTGCACCAGGCGCTTCTTGAAAGGAACGAAATTATGACCTCTCTCACCAGCAGGATCGAGTCCACTGTTTTCACAACTGAATGATATTTGCTTATAAAGCTAAAATGTGTGTGGGCTATAAGAAATGAAGTTAAAGGTAAAGTTCATTAATTCTTTCCCCCTCCCTTCCTCCCCTCCTCTCTCCTTTCCTTCCTCCTTTCCTTCTTTCCTTCCTTTCTTCCTTTTTTCCTTCCTTCCTTCCTTCCTTCCACTCTTAGGCCTCATTTTTTGACCTGGAAACCTTGTCATGTAAATAGCTTCAGAATGTTTCTAACTTAACCAGAGATTATTTAATGAGTAAATATACAATTATTTATTTAAAATCATTTATTCTCAGCAAAATCAAACATATCACTGAGTTTACATAGAAATACCATTTTCAACTGGATCTTCATAAAAATGCACTGGTGAAATAAATGTTCATAATTAATGACCAATTATGTACTATTTAGTCATGCCAGTAGCAGAACTGATTACCATTAAAAATTGGTAAAGTAACATATCTTAAGTGTGCAAATACCATCTTAGTACTCTACTGTGTTACCATTGGTAATAAATGGCCACTAAATATATACCTATTACATAAAGCTTTTAAAGTACAATAAAAATACAAATTCTATCTGTTAAAAAAAAGCCATTCATATGGCTTCTAAACATCCTCATTATACAAATTCCAAAATACTATATGACAAACAAAATTATAAAGATTCTTCTTTATGAAACATATACTAACCTCTAATTAAGGTACAACTTAGCAGATAACAGAAAACACCTAAGAAGGCTTATATATACCATAGAACATTATGAAGATACATACAAAGATAATATTGCATAAGCATATTTGATTTCTTTTCCCAGTGAATATGTACCTTTAGCACTTGACAAAAATTCCCATGAGAAAAAGAAAAATCTATTTTGAGATCTATCCCTAATCTAAACTCACATTTTCATTAATTTAATCTATTTTTCTTATGATGCAATGAACCAAATTATAAATTTTAACCATAAATTCTCTTGCACTGAGTAGAAATTAAAGTCTGTTACATATGGGCAAAGGTAGAAAAATAAACATTTTTAAAGGTCGGAGTTCATAGCACATTATGAATTAAGTACAAGAAAATTTTATAGTTCGTGTTAGCCCAAACTGAGAAGCCACTTGATTTTTGTAAAGAATGAGATTCTGACTTCAACAAAAACAAATACAAATTAAAATTGCTAAACAATACTGATGATTCATAAAGAATAATTGTTACAGATTTTAAAGTATCAAAACTAAGGGGGCATCACAAAATAAAATTTGGTGAGAAAATATTTACCAAAGGAGAAAATATGAGAATAATATCATTCAGTGAGAAAAAATATATTTGGTAAAGTAAATGTGTGTAATAGATATTGCAACTAGAGACAGCATATATTCCAAATTTTTTTTTAGAAAATATTAGATCAGATGATGTTTAGATGTTTAGCAATATAACTTACCTCATTAGAAATTAAATTTTAAGTGTTTTGTAATGAGCAGATTTTTGTTTTTTTCCATTATCCTTATTTATGAAATAAATAAAAGATTTAGAGTATAAATGATAATAATAGCTAACATTATTACTTTGCTTTTACTAATAAATACTCTAATTATTTGGTTTAATTATTATTGGAAATTATATTTTTGCTATTTTACCTGCTAAAAATGACCTAGTGGCATTATAGTCAAAGTCTACATTTTGCCAATGATATGAACAACACTTAACACATAAAATAACATCTGTCTAATGGATGCTAACATGCTTATTGGTTTGAATATAGAACATATTTAGTTTGGCATTGGTATATCTCCTCAAGACTTTGAAAGGTATCATCAAGGTATGGCTTTCGGGAATCAATAATAAACTAGCAGCCTGGAAAATGAACACGAATTTCAAGATGCTAATTATTCAGAACTCAGACACAAGACAGATATTTGGATAATTTGTTTTTTGATTATAAAGTCATCTACAAGAGAAACAGAAAGGAACATAAAAGTATGATTTACTATACAGTGAGTTGTTTTTAAAATAAACATTATAGATCAATAGCGAAGGACATTTTACTAAAATAATTTGCAAAAAATTAAGATCTTCAAAAATATATTGGCACACATATACTACCTGTCATAAAGTAATAAGGAATGATGTATATGCATATACAACAAATTTAACACAAATCTGGATCTTTTGTTCTTGACATCAGCACCTGCTGTCTAATGGGTCGAGACAAAATACTGTGCCTTCAAGAGTTAGTCCCATTTTGAACCCCTCCTGTAAAACAGAGTAAAATCATTAAAATAAGAAATGCTCATGGCAATAATAATAATGATAATAACGATGACAATCATGAAATAAAATGACTCTGAACGGAAGTTGAGATCTTCATGCTTTGATCAGCTAAGGAATAATATGGCAAATGCTGGTTTGTCAAATTTTTATATCGGTGTGTATCTCAGGTAATTGTTTACACCGATTAGCAGTTGAAATGTTGTCAATATATGTGACGTTAGCACGCACGAAAGACAAAAGAAGACAGAAATACATGGAATTAAGTCGCTTTAAGACTTAAATGTTTCTTTTTCAGTAAAGTCTATTCTGCCATTCTACTGTAGCTTACATCTCCTCTGTTGGCTTTCAGGATCAATATTCATTTAAATGTAAGTAAGATAGTTAGACCTCAAATTTGATGAAAAGTTCGAGATAGCCTGATAGTTTTCACCCCTGTCCAGGGCCTGGGTAAAATACTTAATAGTAAGCGCAATGCCATATCCTACGTGGAACACAGAACTGCAGACCACTTTGTCACGGAGAAGGCTTCCTCTAGTCCTGCTATTGCTTGTAGCTGTAAGCTTTGCTTTGAGTCCCACTCCTCCTAGCAGGGTTTAGATGTTTCTGGAAGTTAAGTTGCCTTTGATTTATTGAGAGCAAGTATGCAATCTCTTCCTCCTAAGATTTTTTTTTCCAAGTTTTTGTTTAATTCCAGCGAGTTAACGTACAGTGTAGTATTTGTTTCACATGGAGGATTTAGTGATTCATCACTGACTTACAACACCCAGTGCTCATCACAAGTGCCCTAAGATTTTGAGCTAAAAGTTAGTGGCAAAAAAGTTTGTCCTCCGCTCCGAGCTCTCTTCTTTTTTGCATAAGGTAATGGGCTATCTCCAGATTTACCACCTCCTCCCTCCCCACTCTTGCCCGTAATCTATGCACACTGGCATGCCACGAAGAGATCAAGAGCATGGACTCACATTAATCAGAGGACCTGGGGGCCACATTTTAGGTTTCCTCCTAGAAGCACTGTGGCAGTTCCTATATGTATATATATATATATACTATATGTATATATATATACACTTTACCTTTCTCTCTTACTGACAGAACTGAAATTTTGTTGAAGGAGGTAAGGTGTAGTAAGGGGTGACTATGTGACACATTATTGGTGAGTGAAATGTAAACAGCCTATTCCTGCAGAAAATAAAATGTCTCTCAGTGAGAAGGCTTTTGTCCTCTGTTCTCCTTTGCATTTTATTTCATTAAACTGTATCTACTGGTGTGTTAGCCAATTGTGTATTTCTTTGCCTTCCCCCAAATTACTTTCGTTTACAACAGGTATCTCTAAATGTCCTTATTACAGATCCAGTGTAAACATGATCATAGAGAGGGAGAAAATCGTGAAACTGCAAGCCACACCTCATTTGCTCTCAACATTCAGAGTGTCTTCACTGCATCTACAGCAGAGAGACCACGGGGCAATGCCGCCGCCGCAAAGGTGTTCCAAAACTTCTTCTCAGCACTTAGAATCCAAATTATAGTCAGTTGAGTAAAAGCCAGAGTACTTACCATTATTTTTTTAAAGCCTGTTTTTATCACAAGAAGAAATACTTTGTCATATCTCTGCATATTATTTTAAACAGTTGCCAGATACTTAGAGAAGTCAATACTTAAAGCTAAAGAGAGTGTAAATGAACTGTTTCATATAAATACTTTATTTGGATATGTGAGGATCTGTGTACTATATCATCTTCTGGCACATCAGATAAATAGATAGATAGATAGATAGATAGATAGATGACAGATAGATGATAGATAGATGATAGATAGATAGATAGATAGTATATATAATAACTGGGAAAGGTTTGATACTATACAGTATTTTAAAATTTTTCTCAGTTCATTCTGAAATGAAACCACTATCATTTCAACTACCCTGAAAATACTATTTATCAATGTGTTTGTGTTTGAACGGCAGAATAGCAATCATAGTAAAATAGGGATCGGTCACTATTTCAACAATAAAAAAAAAATGTATATCATTTACAAGAATATCTCCATAGTGATTTTATAAGGATCCCTTTGGAGTTTCCTTCAATTACTTTAATCATCCCTATTAACAGACACATAATATTCTCTCTCTCCTTGGTTTTCTTTACTCCTAACATAAAATTTCTCACACAGTTTCTGACCTTTCCTCCTAGGTCTCATTTAGTAAATCATGATTTAATGATCAGTGAATCTTTCTCAGGTTTCCATATCCTCTTGAATTTTAAAACTCGGGATGAAAATCAGGCTTTATTTAACTTATATAGTGGTGGAAGTGATCGTAAGCTAGTATCATGCAAATGATAACTTTATTATTAACATATTACTAATAATACGCTTTTCGTATGAAATATGTTGCCCCGTTGCATTTTCTTATTTTGAAATAGGGAGAGAATTATGTCAAGGAAAAGCCAGTCTTCTGCAAGAATTGTTCACACACTGAGGTATGTCCTTTGAGTCTCCTTTTTTTCTATCTCTAGATTTTTTAAAACAATTTTAATAATAACATAAAAACCATATAGCATACGTAACTTATGTATTTCATATATAAAATTTTCTATATTCTTTTTAAAACTTAGTGGAACAAACATTCCCTATTGGGTCCCCATAAAACTAATTTAGTGATTATATAATATTCTATTAATTTTTTTAAAAATTCAAGTATAGTTGATACAAAATTATTATGTTAGTTTCGGGTATATAACATAGTGATTCAATATTTATATACATTATGAAATGTCCCCACAATACATGTAGTTACCATCTGTCACCATAAAAAGTCATTATAATATTATTGACTATATTCCCTATACTTTTCATCTCTGTGACTTATTTACTTTATAACTGGAAGTTTGTACCTCTTAATCCCGTCTCTTCACTTCTCTTCCTTCTGGCAACCACCAATCTATTATTTTTAATGTGATTTAACTGTTTCCAGTATTTTATAATTATGAAAAAAGTTAACTAGAAGCTTTTGCCCACAGAAATTTTCCACATTTTTAGTCATTTTTTTTCTCAGAACAGATCGCATTAAAGTTTCTGATTTCAAATAAAAATATAAGGTTTACTAACAAATTACTCTCCGAAGGGATGCTATGAACTGACCGTGGCCCAGCAATGAGTTAGAGGGCTTGTCTCATCATACTTTCACTTGTACTGATTATTAGCAAGGAAATAAAATGTTTGATTTGCTTGATTAAAACAGCATCTCTAATTCTTTATTTAATTTGTAGATATTCTTTGGTTAGATTGCTACATGCATAAAAACCATGGTCTTGGGGCGCCTGGGTGGCTCAGTTGGTTAAGCAACTGCCTTCGGCTCAGGTCATGATCCTAGAGTCCCTGGATCGAGTCCTGCATCGGGCTCCCTGCTCGGCAGGGAGCCTGCTTCTCCCTCTGACCCTCCCCACTCTCATGTGCTCTCTCTCTCTCTCATTCTGTCTCAAATAAATAAAAAAAATCTTAAAAAAAAAAAAAAAACCATGGTCTTTTGTGAACTGCTAGGTTTTTATTTATCTGATTGTTATCTAATTATTTGTCTACTTACCTTAATTATGTATATGTGATATATTTATATATTTTTTAAAGAGAAAAGAAAAAATTTACAAAAAACTATAGAAACTATAAAACTACATATTTTTCTTTTCCTTATAAAAATTTCTTTCCAATTCAAAATCTGATAAATATTCAATTGTATTTTCAAACATTTTTTAAACTGACTAATCTTTCTGAAATTTACTTGGATATTTGTTGTAGTTACAGCTGTGCATTGATCTTCTACCAAATTATTAACCAGCTGACTTAACACCCCTGCATGCAAAATTCTTCCATCTTTCTTGCCAAGCTCCTTTTTAAAGGTATTAAATCATTATAACTTAGAAGGTACACTTCTAGGCTGTCGATACTCTTTTACTGATTTGCCTGTCAGTGACAAGTCCCAGGAAGTTCAAATTATGTCAAATTAAATAACCACATTATTGAGTTCAAATAAATATTTAACTTTCTAACAATTTATAGTACAATGCGACTTCACATTTCTGCTTAAATTCTGAGACGCACAAGATACTTTTGTGATTTCCTCTGTAAGTGAAAGAGAAAACCCAAATATCTCACTAGGCTTATTAACTCAATATTATTTATACAACCCACTGTACTGTACTGTTTTTACATTATATACAAAGATAAAAATAGTAGCCAAAAGTGTGCATTAGCTTAATTAGGCTAACAAGATTAATAACAAAAGTTGTCACAGGCTTTAGATGAAGAAAATATTATTTTACTTTAGTTAAAGTGACCTTGCAAGTAAATCTTGAACTAAAAAAACAAAACAAAACAAAACAAAAAAATCAGACAAGCAATGAGGTGGATAATGCAATAGAGACTACACCATTGAAAAAAATAACTTTAAAATATGGTTTATAAAACCTCTTTAAACACAACAATCAGAAACATCCATATGAAACTGCTGCTTGAATATTTATTAAGTAGAGCATGCAAATATTAAGGTTTTAGCTTTAAGAAGTTGTAAGTTGTTTAAAATTATTATGAAAATAATATACCAACCATCTCTGGCGCTACCCACCATGAAAGCAGAAAAGAATAAAAAAGACATTAAGAAAATATTAGAAATGGCAAAAACAAAAACAGAAGCAAAAATACCACAGCTTAACATTATTTAACTAACACATCACTAAATCATTCCAATACAGTGTCTCTCAAAGTTAGTTCCTACAAAAATCTGCAAATGTAGGTTTATTTTTAAAAATCTATAGAAATTTTTTCAGTATTGTGAAAATTAAAAAAAACATTAATAGAAAAGTACTCTTTATGATTTGCATAATGCTTGAGAACAAACACCACCACATCAGTGCCCATGTTTGTGTTTGTTCTTATAAAAGCATTAATCCTAAGGAGCACAAACCTAATTGGTAAAACTAATAAAAAAGGAAGGGACTGATTTCATATGAAATAGATATTCTTGCTAAGTAATCATGCACTGTTTGAGTGAAAGTATTTCATAGTATTTGAAATACAGAAAAGAGGTAGAGAAATTGTACCACCAAACAGGATACATGCTGAAATCAATAGAAGTTTGACATCGGTGGTTTTGGTTTCGGCCAAATAACATCACCCATCGT
This sequence comes from Phoca vitulina, assembly GCF_004348235.1. Taxonomy (NCBI): domain Eukaryota; kingdom Metazoa; phylum Chordata; class Mammalia; order Carnivora; family Phocidae; genus Phoca; species Phoca vitulina. The sequence goes on from NW_022589704.1 coordinate 45,222,339, forward strand.
GTTGAAGTTCTTAATTTGAATTTTATTAGGTATTGTAATTTTGCTTTCATTTAATTTATAATTTTTGAATTAACAGTTGTACAGGAGCTGTAAGGCTAAGTTATTTATAACTTTTTTGGTAAATATTTAAGAAGTGTTACAATTTAAGTCAATATAAAGGATTTAAAATAATTTTTTCATGTAAAAGAAAATTATCAATCACCCAGCTTGAGAAATGCTGTTTGAACATATTCTTTGAAAATCTCAAGGCGTAAGTCAAATAATCCAACTGTTAAGATGCAGGCATTATTATATCTAGAACAATAAGGAAATTCACAGAATACCTAGAAAAGAAGACAACTGCTTCACAGCTGTAGTCCAAAACGAGTGGAAGGATATTTATATTATCTTTCTAGGAAGGAGTGTTTCACCAGTATTAGAAGATCAGAATCCACTATTAATTGTTTTGTCCAGGAAATGCAGTCAAATGCTCTACCACTGAGCTATACCCCCTGTTTTGTCCAAGAAATGAAGCACAGAGAACGAATCACCTAATAAACGGGAATGACTCCTTCTCTTCGCTGCCTCTTCTCAATCAGCTTCCTATAATTGGTCTTTGCCTACATTCTACCATATAAATAGTCTTTTAGATAAAAAATAAGATATATTAACTTCACCAAAATGTAAAGGGCAAATATAAAGAGAAGATTTTTTTTTTTTCTGGTGCTTTTAAGACCATTTATTAATCATGGCCCACTGTAAAAAGAAACCAGTATCTTCAAACTTCCAGTACAATTGAGAATTGAAAAATAAAAGAGGGAGAGAGAAGTGAAAACCCACCTGGACTACGTTACTAAAGAAGGTGTCACTGGGTGCCTGCTTTTCCAAAAAGAGTCCAGAAGTTAGGAACCACAGCTACCATGCCTCTCTTAAAAGAGACTGATTTTCCTCTCACAAAGATGTTCCTTCATCTACCCATTCACAATTTGAACTTCATAACTGGTAAAACTGAGATGAAATCTTGTAAACCTAGTGAAATTACCTTGTAATTTTTGGATTTCAAAGTAATGAACCATTAGAATCCGTGTAATTTTGTATAAAAAAAGAACCAACTTATTGCCATGGTAAATCACACTACTAAAAACAAAACAAAACAAAATAAGACCCATCCTTAGCACGCGTAGGAGTATTTTTAGGACTAAATGTATATGAATATTTTAAAGCAATTGTTTCAAGTAGGTTTTTATAGTGATAATAATTCAAGGAAAGGGTAGTTTTGGTGTGTCCAAATTTCTTTGTGTCTATTTCCTGTGTCCCATATTAAAAAGAAATAAACAATTTATAGGCCAATCTGTTAAAATAGTCACCTGCATTTCATCTAATTTTGATTGAATATCTGGAGGAAAATCCCCTGCTCCACAGTTAAATGGGTCAAAAGGTTCTGCTCCAAACAGGTCCCGTTCTAAAAGGAGGAAAATAATTTAGTAAATGAAATGACAAGAAGTGAGTTGGGATGAGTTAGGTTTCCAAGGCAAGATTATATAAAGAACTACTCATATGGCCAAATGAGCTCCTATCCACGCACACTTTATGCTGGGCTTTCCTGAGCTTAGACCAACAAAGAAGCAAAGATCCATTTTATGACAATATTAAAAACTGTCTGGTTTCAAGGAATTATTATCCAGAGAGATTTCTGTGTCTTTAATTAAGACTTCTCAATATCAAATTCACCAAATATTTGAAATTACCGTATTACAATACCTGCATTTTTACTGAAGCAGTTTAAATTTACCACAATGAATGTATTACTTATTGAGACCTCTATTCCCTTTACTGATGCCTTTGTAACACAACAGATCATGAAGCAATATGAGGGACTGAGGTAGATTGGTAAATAGTTTTACTCATAGCTCATTATACCTTAATCTCACATTTATTTAGAGAAAATTTAAGGCATATTGTCTCATGTACTATGAAATTATTCACCTTCCTAAATAAACACAATGGGACAGGTTCTTTAAAAATGTCTCCTATCCCAGAAACAAATTTCTTTTTAAAAATAGCAATAATGGAATATCAAAAGGTCTCTGTAACATATATTCTAAAGTACATACTTTTTTAACCACTAAAAAGGATCAAAGTTAAAATTGGTGAAACTATGGCCTATTATTTAAAAATTTAAAAATTATGAAATTTCTTCTGAATCAATTCCAATGCAGCCTTAATGCACACAATTTTTTAAAATTATATAGGTGCATGGGAATTTATAATATATTAAGAAAAACTATATCCTCAAAATTCCATGCTATGTAAGAAGTAATATTTATGTTCCTTGAGTTCTACCATATCATGTAAATTAATCTGTGACCCTCATTATGAAAGACTCTTGCTTTTCTAGTTATAACTGTTTTTTTCAAATTCACATATTAAATAAGTAAAAAATTTTTATAAGTTCCTGGTGCTGGTAAGTATTGTATAACTAAGAGGGACATATACTTTATCATCCAAATAAAGACACTTAAGAGTAAACGGAATGCTACCAACAGTTACAGCAGGACAAAAGGTATAAACCAGAACTGTCCTAAACAAATGGGAATTTATTGTCACCTTATATATGAATATTATATATATGATATAATATATATAGGTATTATATATGGGTATGGGTGTTATTATTACTGTTGTTATTTTCCTCAGTCTGATGTAGCTTAGGCAATAAATCAGAACTTGGAGAACAAAGGAACTTTTCTTTGGAGGAGTGCCCCAGTTACCACCATACCACAAGCCTGTCCAACAATGCTTTACACATGATAGATGTTTGTGAAAAGAAATGAACTAATGAGGGCGCCTGGGCAGCTCAGTCGTTAAGTGTCTGCCTTCGGCTCAGGTCATGATCCCAGGGTCCTGGGATCGAGCCCCACATCGGGCTCCCTGCTCAGCGGGAAGCCTGCTTCTCCCTCTCCCACTCCCCCTGCTTGTGTTCCTGCTCTCGCTGTGTCTCTTTCTGTCAAATAAATAAATAAATAAAATCTTAAAAAAAAAGAAATGAATTAATGAAAAGGAAGAAGAGCTGATCAAGAGGAATAGAGATTTTCATTACAGGCTTATCTCATTTTATTTTATTTTATTTTATTTTATTTTATTTTATTTTTTAAAGATTTTATTTATTTATTTGACAGAGAGACAGAGAGAGAACACAAGTAGGCAGAGGGAGAGGGAGAAGCAGGCTTCCCGCTGAGCAGGGAGCCCGATGTGGGACTGGATCCCAGGACTCCAGGATCATGACCTGAGCCGAAGGCAGACGCTTAACCGACTGAGCCACCCAGGCGCCCGGCTTATCTCATTTTATTGTGCTTTGCTTTACAGTGCTTCACAGATACTGTGGTTTTTTACAAATTAAAAAGATTTGTGGCAATTCTGTATCAAGTAGGTCTGTCTGTACCATTTTTCCAATAGCATTTGCTATAAAGATAGACAGACATGGTATGGGGTATCTAGAATTCTATCATCTATCTATCTATCATCTATCATCATCTATCTATCATCTATCTATCTATCATCTATCATCATCTATCTATCATCTATCTATCATCTATCTATCATCTATCATCATCTATCTTTCATTGTATTTACTAAACTTTGGCACTCAGGATCATCAGATATTAAAAAATGTAGCAAGGTGTTAACTTCAGTTTCTCATTAAAAAATTCCTTAAAACTATCTGAGCACCTTTGCCTAGGTTTTCTAAAAGCATATCAAATTTATCAATGTCTAAAACAGAATGCATTTTCACCTTTTCTACCTCTAGTTTTCCCTGTTCACAACATTCAGTCTAAAATCCTGAGTCATAATTGATTATGAACTCTCAATCACCATCCTGATAGATTATTCCTTCTAAATATTTTCAAATCTATTCACTCTTCTCAATTTCTATTTTGACTTTGATTAAAATCCTCTTTTGTAGATATATAGCTAATTTATATTTCAAATTTCAGCTTGTAACCCAAGTCTAGCATATATGTTATACAAATGCCCATTGGACTAAATAAATGAATGAGTAGACCAGTGGTTAAGTCCAAGGAATTAAAAAACAGTAAAGAAAGAGATGTGGGATACTCATAGACAAAAAAAATGCCCCATTATGTATCAGGATATTGGCAACATTTGCTAAAAACACACTGTGGCATATATATTATAGATTATTTCCTGAAAAAATATTTTGCATTGGTACAAAATATATTCAGAGGAATTTAAATATATATTTCAATTTATGTAAAAGTACTGATATATTTTTGTAAAATGATTTTTAAAGTTTCTAATGTTATTACTTTGCATTTACAAATTAATTCTCTAAAATTTATTGAATATCTAACATGTGTAATATATTTTGATAAGTTCCATAGGGGGAAACAAATAAATTAAAGGCCCTGACATACTTTAAGCCCAAGCTAAAACTTAAGAGTTATATTGAAAATGTCTTAATGTGAACCAGAGAGGATGCAATAAAGCACAGTATGTAAAACTCTCTTTTCTTCAGTTTCCTTTGGACATAATGACTGAGCATGGCCATTGGGAACTACTCTTTAAGTTTCTGTGACAGGGCACAGATCAAAATACAATCATGACATTGAAAATGAGCATCTGTTGGATGCTTTCTAATTCATCAGTAAGAGACTCTTATGTTCCTTCCAAATGTATAGAAGGTAGATCAGAAAAGCGATGCATGTATAGTATTTTAGATATCAAGAGAGAACACTTAGATAGGATTAATAAATAAACGAATCATGGAATTCATATATTTATGTATTTCTTTAAGAATATTCCTATACTCTATGATAACAAAAAATTTACACTGAGCTCTACTAAACATGTCAAAAATATTAAAATAATTACCACCAAGTTGTTTTTAACCATTAAAACATTAAAAGTATAACCCCAAGTACAATAAAATATAATTAAATGCTTTGTATTGATATAAATAACCCTATACCAAAAATACCATTTTTCATAAAATAGTTTCAAATGCAATAGTGATGTCTTTAGTAGTATACTCTGAATTATAAAGTTAAATATGATTAGCTGATTCGGCACAAGTAGACATAATTCTTTGGTAATTAACACTTTTAGTGAACTTAAGATATGTAATTTTCCATAAAGTGTCAATTAAACATTTAAAATCTACACAAATATAGCAAAGAATATTGGTTTGGAAGGCTTACTGATCTCAGTAGATCTACTAGGTATTGGAGGTGGCTGTGTGCCGTTGCGAGCAGGCATCGAAGCTGGGTGTGAGATTGGAGAAAATGGTATCATATCAAAGATGTCAGTGGAGGGTGACTTAGGTGTCACACTGCCCGCCTGCAATGAAAATAATGTGAATTAAGGCAGTATTTCAGGTAGACACATTATAATGCTAAATATTTCATATGCATAGAGAACATAGATGAACAACAACAAATTCAGTTGAATCATATGAACTTGCCATTTTCTAGATCAAATGTTGGCGATTCCATATGATTTAACCAGGTACCAAATATTCATTGGAAAGAAAGCAACAGAAAATTTCTGCAACAATGACCTTAAAGATGATGGCAAAAATGGTGACAATACTATTCTAGATAGATATAAAAGATATTAGATATTTTTGTAAATCTAGAAACAATTGCCATTTGTATCAGAGAATTGAAAATATTAGAAACTGTATAAAAACATGATTTCAGTATTATATTTTCCGTAAGTTGGAAACAGAAATAACTGAACATAAGTAATGCACCTTCTTAAATATGACCATTCAAATGCAATTGATAGCAACTTAAAAAAATTTCGAAGAGTATAAGTTAATTCGTATTTATAACTACAATGACAGCCAATTATTATACTCACTGCAGTGCCTTTTATTCCTGGGTAAGAGTTCATTAAGTTTTCTATGATAATAGCTACCTTGCAAAATAAATTAATAATCACTAAATATGCTACCAAAATCATTAAATTATCTGGGTCAGTGTGGGTCAAGATGTAATGTAAGAATGAAACTATCAGGGGCGCCTGGGTGGCTAGTTGTTTAAGCGTCTGCCTTCTGCTCAGGTCATGATCCCAGGGTCCTGAGATAGAGCCTGCTTCTCCCTCTCCCACTCCCCCTGCTTGTGTTCCTGCTCTAGCTGTCTCTCTGTCAAATAAATAAATAAAAATCTTTATTAAAAAAAAAAGAATGAAACAATCATCACTTTGTCATTCAGGGGGAAAAAAAACACACATACGTGCACACACAATCTAGAAAAGAAAGAGAATTCCCATTTTGGTGAGGAATAGTAAGAAAAAAACTTGCTTTTCCTCAAAGAACATGAACAGAGATTATTTCACGTGTTTCACAGTAAAATTAGACTTTTCAGAATACATTTATTTTTCTGATTCACTGATAATGAAAGTAATGGAAGAAAAATAAGGTTGATTGTATGTAAAGGGTGACAGAGTTACTATTCAGCTAATATGACTGTTGGTACATTTTTCATGCAGGAAAACTGGTGTCATCTCCTTCTCTTTAACAACATGCTCACTTTATCAGTCACAAATACTGTCCAAAGACTTTGAGGCAACTTTATCCCTCAGCTATTTCCTCCAATTCAGGAATAGTGTTTTCCTGATCAACCCATCCCTCTATCTGCCCTGGCTTCCCTCTCTCTCCTCTTTCTCAGGACATAAAGATACCCAAATCCTGACTGTTCTTGAAAACAAAACAAACCAACCAAAAATGTCTTAACTCCTCTAAACCTCTCATCTCTACTTTTTCCCTTAAGGCTAACTTTCTTGGAAGAGGTACTAACTCATATCAATTGAGACTTTGCTCTTTTTGTACCAAATGCCACTAAAACTGCTTTTACCAATATCACCGACAACCTAATTTCCCAGTTGCCATATCTGAGGGTCCTTTGAAGTGACCTGTCCTAATTTGCCTTTCTGTGGATTTGTACACCAGCACCACTCTCTACTTGAAATTCTGATATCAGGTAACCAAAGGAAGCAAAAATAGCACACAAAGCCGCCAGGTCCCATCACATTGATTCAAGACATACCTGATGTTTTTCATTATGATATAAATGGCACATTTTAGTAGAGTTTAAAAAAAATATGTGGGATAATGAAAAAGAATTTTCTGCTTAGCAAATTACATGAGGTCTTGGGATGCTGCTCTCACTGATTGGCTTGGGAAGGCCACATTTAGAAGGTGGTGGTATTAACAGTCCCAATGACAGTCTGGAATCAGGTGAGTTGACAGGAGTGACAGTAATGGAAGAAATATTTAGACAGGAAGAGGAATCATCACTACTACGCCAGAAAGATGAGCATCTCTGAAACCCATGTTGCTCATGATCAGACATTTTGTGCAGCAGCTGTAAAGGAATGACAGAGAAATACACTAAGGAGAAGAAAGAAGACATGGAGGAAAAAGGAAAAAAAGTATATATGAAAATTTATTTGTAAAGTGATATTTTGTGAAAAGAATAAGTAATTTCAAAATAACTTTACTAAAAATTTAAAAAAATCATTTGAGTGTATTTTCCTATTGCAACAGTCCTTAGATTCCAGAATGTTTAATTTGACCATTTTTCACTGAAATATTACATTTTTAGATATTTAAATAAAATGTTGCATCATTAGGACTTGCGAGGAAGACAATAAAGAGTAAAGCTTAATGATTTATTTCAATGAGAGCTTCTGGGTAATGACATGGGAAAAGGAATCATAATAGTAAGAAAAAAACAGTCATTGAAGTAGGAGTAAAGTCTAGTAAAAAGTAATGACTTTGTAGAATTTTCAAAAAGGGTTACAACAATCATTTTAGTTTTAATCCTCAAAACATTTTTTGAGATATTTGTATTAGTAATGTTATGTCCTTATTATAATAAAGATATGGGAATCAAGGCCCAGAGATTCTTTGTGATTTATTCCTCTATGAGGTAAGAAGCAGAGCCTAAATTTAAAATAATCTGACTCCAATCATCACGACCTTTCTGTAGGTTCTGAGTTCCAAATGCTAAGACTTCTCAGGGATGGGCAAAGGGGGTTGTCAAGCACCTCAAATAAATGAGATAATAAATGATTAGATAATCAGTAAACGGTACACTATACTGGGTCTGCATATCAGATTTTGGATGACTTGTATAAGTTATCTACATTACAGTATGGAAAGCTACTGTCAAGAGCTGAGCTGGTAGGAACTGAGCTGTCAGAGTAGTCAATTAAAACAAGCCAAAATGAAAGTAGTAATTCAGCCTTTATTCACTCACTGCTATGGTATAAGCAAGAGGCCAGAAAGAAGGTGCTGGCTTCATCAATGTCCCTTTTTCCCCCAGAAAATGGCACTGGTATAAGGTTAGAAGTATCAGTGCAGAAGCAAGCATTGTCTCTCTGCTGAGGGAGCCCTGAACTAAAGGTCCTGATGGGTTTTGTGTTGTGTTGTGTTTGTTTTGTTTTGAGGGGAGGGGACAAGCCAGGGGGAGGGAAAGGAGAAAGGGCTAGGAGCAGAAAAGTACTGAATACTGAATCAGAGTGGAGAAAGGAGTCTTCAAGGCCCTCCTAAGATGGCCTTGACAGAGGGATTTTAAAAAAGGCCATGGTTAAGGGCCTCCAGAAAGAAGGTCTCCAAATATAGGCACCAGGGCTAGGAATGCAGATATGCTATGCGGAAGAGCACAGCTGGCCTAGGGGTTGAGGGGCGGAGTCCTTGACTGCAACTCCTCCATACTGTGCACTGTACCTGGTGCGGGGAGGGCAGTTTCCCCCCGGGGGGCTTGCCAGGTGAAGCTTTTGTAATTGCCCATGATAGAGCCTGACAGGATTGGCCCTGGCGCGGGACTTCTCAACTACAGGTCACACTTCAGGGATTTTTTAGCACTAACAGGATTTTGAGGCAGCCAACACAAATTGGCTTTTGATAACCTCACAGTGAAAGGTAATAACCAAAATGATAGTTAGGAGAACCCACAAATTTGAAGGAAGTTTTTAAGCTGAGTCACCTCTTCGCACATTTCTCAAAGCTGAGGGGAAAATAAGGCAGGGTGAAGTGAGAGATTTAAGTTGAGGGAAGGGTTCAGTGTGGAAGCAAAATCCCTGATGGTCTGAGTTATATAATTTACCACTCTATTAACATGTATATACAGTTATATAATTACTGTTTCCCCTATTGCTCTCCATAGTGATCTATCTGCAGATATGTATACATGCATGCCTGTATACACATGATTTTAAATTCTATTTTATAGTCTACGCAGTTTACTGTATAATTTTGTGATTGGTGGCCACCTTTTACTTAATTTTAAGTGAGAACTGTAAGTTCCTTGTGCACAAAATTTTTCTAAACTTTATCTAAAAGAAGTATTTTCTAAAAGCTATATAACACATCAAAATACTAGACATATAATAAAATGTCAATGTATATTTATTGCCTAATTTATACTAGAGCAACTTTTAAACTTAAACTATAAATTGATAAGAATGTTTATAGTGAGTGAAACATGATTTTATGTGGAAGTTGTCCTTGGTATCATCTGGTTTATAACATAAATGAAAGTACTCTATATTATTATATGGCTTATATTAGCCCAAAAATCTTAACCAGATGCCTCAAAACACACTGAGGGCCAAAATAAGCTAACTTATAAGTGCTCTAGTATTTTATGATAGTGCTAATAGTATGCCTTCTACTTACTCTGAGAATGTATACTTAATACAGATGAAGAATGTATGTAATATGAAAATAATCAAGTTTTTAAATACTCCACTTAAGAGGTATTTTCACTTCCAAAATGGCAAAGCTTGGATATCTATAAATAGTTTCAGTATCTAAAGTTAAAGACTCTAACACTAACCACCCCAGGTTTCCTTTGGGTCATCAGTAATGTAGATTTGGTCAACTGGCATTTGTTGCTCGGGTCACACAGATCTTTTGATATATTGAAATCAGTTGCTTGCAGGTAATGTTAAGAGACTGCACATTAAAATCTGGAGCTTTTCTTGAGAAATTACGAAATCTAGAAAGTGGGCCCACAGACTTGCATGAAAATAACTGGTAGTAACTGTTGTGCCTTTTAAGTTGGGTATATGCTCTCCAATTCATCACCACCACCACACATCCATTGCATATTTATGTCACAGCCTGGGCTCTGCTGATGTCTGAGTTTGTGATTCCTAACTTAGAAATGATTCCAGTCAATGAATCATGGAACACTACATCAAAAACTAATGATGTAATGTATGGTGATTAACATAACAATAACATAATTTTTAAAAAAAAGAAATGATTCAAGTCAAGGAATTAATTATTACATCTGTTAAATATTTTGAGTGGTGTTTCTAAATTTAGGGGGTCAGGAGCTAGTCATTTTTTAAGCTGCCATTTTTAACTGGTTGAGGATATTTATTTTTTAAGAAATTAAATACATAGAAGAGCTTGGTATTTTTGTGTCTTCTGTCAGTATTTTGACAGATGGCTAAAAACCAAAATTTCTGGACTCTCCTACATTCATGGCACCACGGTTTAGTCCTTTATGCTCATAATTCCAAGTGCTCTGGTCTTTACGAAGGTGCACAAGACATGATCCCGTTCTAAGGGAACAAGGAGTTCTATGTTCAACCATTATATGTTAATTACGCAGACATTGTTAGGTTCTTAAGGCCTATTAATAATGAGTGCCCAGGGGCACCTGGGTGTCTTATTTGTTAAGCATCCGACTCTTAATTTCAGCTCAGGTCATGACCTCAGGGTTGTGAGATCGAGCCCCGCACCAGGCTCCATGCCGGGCCTGGAGCCTGCTTGGGATTCTCTCTCTCCCTCTGCCCCTCCTCTCTATCTCTCTCTTAAAAAAAAAAAAAAAAAAAAAAAAAAAAAAACAGGAAAAAAAAAAACAACGAATGCCCATATTTGAGATTCATTGTCATGGTTTTGTAGCTTGCTCTTTCAGGAAGTAGTGGCTTGGGACATTCAGGCCATGGTGAATATTTCAGCCTTAGTCTTTTCTAAATATGACAGCAATGATGAAGTGTTATAAAAGGGTTTGAATTCTCAGTAAATGTCAAATACACTCAAACAACAATAAACAAAGTGCATTAAACAGTTCTTTGGTAATATCTACAGAAATATTAGAATGATACCAATTTTATTTTATGCTGTTAATTGTTTTGGTAATATAAATATCCAAATACCCTTTTAAAATGTAAAACACACAACTTTAAGACTAAAATATGATTTATCATAATTATTTAAAAAACTCTACTTAGAATTAAATTTACAAAGTAAATTACTTAAATTATTTAAATTTATATTTGAAATATGATGTCTAACTTTTTCTAGTTGAAAAACTGGTAGATTACAAATAAAACTAGATGAGGAAATACAATGGTGATGCAAAACATTCTGGCAAATCTTTCTATGCTGCCATGCTGATTCACATTCTCAAAGCTCACTATCACGTTACATTTACGACATCACTTTTTAAGTAAGTTTTAAAAGTAATAACTTCCAGTTTAGAATTTATAGCATCATGAATGCATTTTTTCAGATTTCTAGATTCACAGTTTGGTTATATTGGTCTCTTACTTGTAAGACCTATTATCTTATTTGTTCTTCCAAGAATGCCACAAGTTAAATGGATAGGATTGTCTGCATATCCAAAGAGGAAAACTGCAACACGAAATTAAATGATTTGATCAGGTACTCATGGTCAGAATTGGAACAGAATATATTTTTCTTCCCATTAGACAGAGTTTACTTCTTCAGGATCGTCTTTTTTGCAAGTAACAATTATGAAAATGAAGCCGTGAACCGGTAATCATTTTTTGTGGGCACAAATGTTCTTGAATCAATGTCATGTTTAAAATTTATGCCTTTGTTTAAAGATTCACATTTGGCTTGTTGTGTAACTGAGAGTTTTCACAATCTGCTCTTGCCCATCTTGATTTCAGTAACAGTCGAGAAAACACTAGAGGAAGATAAATAGGCACTTTTGTTTACCCACAATGAAATACACATTTTAGGTTATAATTGTCCTATCAAGTCTAATCAGCGGCCACACAGTTGATTATGTAAAGGTAGAATTTTATCCAGTAACAAACACTTGGTTTAATTGAAAGGGAGACATTTATTTTACTCAGCAATAGAAAGTCCAGTACTTCTAAGGACTACAATTTTACTCATTTAACTTCCTGGCAATAGTCTGATTTGGTTAAAAGCATCTAGAGCCAGAAAAGTAAAATGTAAGCATCCAGACACAAGAATCAAGAGGAACAATCTGATTTAACTTGCTATGCCCACATCTTATAATGGAACAATCTTCTGGGGGCATTCATGAGGCTAGGAGGGCAGAATAAACCCCCCCCTTTTTTTTTCTGATATAAATACAGGCAGCACTGCCATGTGAATGTAATAAATGGAACTCAGATTGTTCCTAGATAATTAGTACCAAATGGTGGAAACCCAACCTCTAATCTATTGCCAAACCACTAGAACACAGCAAAAAGCAAACAGCACAGTCAAGTAACGGAAATTTCTCAGTGTATCTAAATGACGGTATAAAATAAGGACCCAATTTCTAAAACCAATGAAAAGATTTCCACAATTTCAGTGTGATACAGAGGTATATAATATGGGTGCTATCAAAGGCTATTTCATTTGCCTTAGAAAAGGAATCTATGATTGAACAACAGAGTGGTATTTAGGACATGTAAGCATTCTGTTTGTTAAGAATAAATTAAAAAATAGTATGTCAATTATCCATGAGAAAATTAAAAATAGGTGTGGTCCTTCACTCATCATGCATATGAGGAATTGGTTTTAAGTCAAAACAGGTTTAGATATATATTGAACATATACATTGGTTTGTAGTTAGAAATGTCTTTTAATTTTAATACTGAGCAAAAAATAAGTCTCTATTTTGTTTTCCTTAGCTAGAACTAAACTACTCTAGAACTTCACACTGGGCAAATTTATACTGGGTGTATTAACTAAAACAATAAACAACAGTCCAAATGGTGACAGAAAAAGAGCAAACTTTCTTCATTCAAGTACTATAATCATGAGCCCAGACCTCCTCCTTCAATTCCAGATTTGCATATCCAACCACCTAATAAGCATCTCTAGGTGGCTGTCCAGTAGGCAGAACTAACATGAGCAAAAGTGAAATATTAAATCTTTGTCATGCACCTTCACCAAGTCATGTCTATTTTGAAAAATGGCATCACCAACCCGATGCTCAGGATAAAACCCTAAGGGACAATTCTGACCCCTCGTTTATTCTACAGCCCCAACCAATCCATCAGTAAATCCTGCAAGCTCTACTTCCAAAATGTATCGTTAGGGACGCCTGGGTGGCTCGGTCAGTTAAGCATCTGACTTTGGCTTGGGCCATGATCTCAGGGGCTTGGGATGGAGCCCCACAACTAGCTCTGTGCTCAGCTGGGAGTCTGCTTCTTCCTCTCCCTCTGCCTCTCCCCCATTTGTGCTTGCTCTCTCTCTCTCCCAATGTTTAAAAAAAAATGTATCAAGTTATATGCAACCGTCTGAAATGACAGAATTCCAGACCAATTTACTCTTCTATCTTTCCTAAGCTACTGAAATAGTCTCCTAGACAGTTTTTGGGACCTCATTTTGGCCTCTTTATAGACCGTGGGGCATACATCAGTCAGATGATCCCCAAATCCCCTGTTTAAAACCTACGAGTAACTTCTCAGTGCAATTAAAAAAGAAAAAAAAATAACCAAAAAAAACCTCTACAGGTCCCTATAAAATCTAGCCCCTCTCTCTCCAGTGTCATCTCCAACTTTTTTTGGCTCTTGGTCACTATGCTCTAGGCACAAAGGTCTTATCAACTGTTTCCAGCCCTTTGCATTGACCAACTGTAGGTCTCAATTCAAATGCTACCTTCGCAGAAAGAGCTTCCCTGATCACTGTCTCTAAGAGTCCCCACCAATTCTCTCCTATTCTGCTGTATGTTATTTTGTTCATAGCATATATCAGACCTGAATTTTTAAATTTATTTATTCATTTACCTATGGGATGATTACCCATCTCCCTCTCTGTTTCCCACAACAGCTGAAATTCATAGACTGCTAAAACCCAACAGCCTAGAATATCATATGACCATATTTGATATTCAATAAATATTTCACAAGCTGCCGTAACAGATCACAACTGTATCTAATGTGTGGAGTTGGAAAATGTGAGAAAATAAAAATCAAAGTGATATGCACTGTAATACATAAGACATGTCACTAAGATACTATTTCAAAAAAGGAGTGATGACTTGGTAGGACTGGGAAAAATAAAAACAAAACTACAATTTACACAGTGAAACCTTGAAAGGACATTTTAGAATTGCTATAGAATTTCATTAAAAGTTTGAACCAAAATTACTTAGTTTGCATTCTCAAAACAATTCAGAATGACCAATTCACAATGATGTATATAACACATATGTGGATGGCCGGCCACCATCTAAGAAATAGCAACCTTTCCAGAGGGTGCCTTTGGGGAGTGCAGAGAAATGGATCTATGTTCTCACCCACATGGTGAGTCCTTAAAGTATCAAAGGTTCTCAGTCCGGAACATTCTACTCAACAGGGCCTCACATTTTTCATTTATGACTTAATATAGAATAAAAGATCAACATCTCAGAAGTTGAAATTTCTTATGAGGAGATCTGATTTCTCTGAACCATTGTTCTGTGTTACAGAAATTCAACTATAACTTTGGACCTCTTGCTAGTAAAAATAGCTTGCGATCTTTTAATTATCTAATCAAAAATGTTTCTTATTTTTCTGATGCTTCCCATATTTGACTTTATCTGCTATTTCATCACACAACTGATAAGAACAGCATCCAAACCAGCGATTTGAATTATTTTCATTTTCTACATTACTTTTAATTTCACAATCCCTCCATAATTCCATTCCTACTTTTGTTCTCTTCTCTCCCTCTTTCCAAAGAAACTACTTGAAAGCTAGGATCGGAGATAAATCTTTTCTTTTACTTTGACTAACACTTGCTTGATGTGGATTATATTGTGTTCCACTAGCAAATACTGATATTTCAGGAAACTGTTGTTTTATATGCCTATTTTTATGAACCAAATTATAGTGTTAAATCATTTATAGAGAACCATTTCTGAATTAGACTGTTTTATATGGCAGAAGAGTTACTTCTGTGTGTCTTCAGAAAATTTGGTTCCCAAAAGGATCAAGACCCATCTTGGGCTGGTCATTGGAGAAGAGTCATCTGTCTTGGGGCTTCCTCTCACCATAACACACTGAAAGCTTGGGGAGAACCTGATGCCAAATTAATTTTTCATACCAAACCCACCTATATTGCAATTCTGATGTGCATAATGGGATTCATAATTCACTTCAGCACTTCTTCAATTCATGCATTAATTGTTGCCTCTAATCCCTTAAACAAACCGCTGAGAACTTTAGCAATTTTGGAGCATTCTATCCTTCAGTCCTCTGAGAGCAAAGGAAACGAACAAAGAAAGAAAAGCTATGGAGTCTCATTTCGAGAATTACAAGCCCAACAGGCGTTTACTGTGCATTAACTTTGCTACACATGGTGGCACTCTGTGAGGCACTTTGTGTCCTGGTTCTGTCCTATTAAACTGGTGGTCAAATTTCATAAGAAAGTTCTAACTTAACAGAAATTTGCTTTACTATAGACCCACTGCAAGCTATTAAACAAGTTACCTATACTTTAAATTTATATTTTAATTATTTACAATTTTCTTTGTTTTCAAAATTCAATTTTAATAGTTTGAATCATTAAAAAATCTTCAACAGAGTGGATATTTATAAGCATGGCAATATTTCATACTAAATAACTGTAGATAATTTGATTCAGTTCATTTTTAATATCAGAAAATTGGGAGATAATTTTAAGAAATGTGAAATAAATATAGCACTTAGTGTTATATTAATTTATTCCACAGCTACATAACTAAAATCGAAAATGAAAGGCAAAAGTATTTGTTCACGATCTCTTCAAAAACTTTTTAAAACATCAGATATCTTTTAGCAACTTAAAAATGTTGAGTCTCCTTCCTTTAAAAATAAAATAATTTCTATTTTTTATCTTAAAGAAGATGTACATCCTCCAGTATATGAGCAATTTCAAAAATCATATAAGCCTTTAGAAACTGAAAAATTATAAGACAAGTAATTTTTGAAGTTAAAACAAAGAAATAATACTAAGATACTACTATGACAAAAGAATATAATTGCAAACTTATAATCTGAGTTATTTGCATAATGATCAATGAAGCAATAAATTTTCTACACATATGTATTAGGTTCAAAAAAGTGGTTTAAAGAAAATGATTTCTCTTTTTTTAATTAAGCCTTTTAGTTATAATCTCTGAAGCATTCTATTGAGACACATTCAGTACTGAGATGAACACAATGCTTATAATAAGTATTAAATGACAACTTCTGGAGAGCTAATCCTTTTTAATACTGCCTATTTGAATAATTTTATTGTTTTTTATATAACAGACTCTACCAGTGAGACCTGCTGAATAATGAACATACAGACTGCCTGTGCTTCATTTACATGCCAACTGTCATGCTCACTGGAACTAAGGCAAGTGTCATCTCTTCATTCCTCCTGATCCTTGCCATTTCTGAAGCTGACTTGGTGACCATTCCAGATCACCAATGCACATGCATAACCCCCAACCTGACCCACCTTCTTCTTAGTTGCCCCAGTGCTAGTCCAGGGCAATGCCTGCTTTCAGGGGATAAAAGAGGGGAGGGCTGTTTCATCATTCATCAACATGCCCCAGAACTTCTTGCTCCTCCCAAATCTACCTTGCTCCTCAACACGGTATCTTAGTTCTTCATCTAGAGACAGAGCTTTGGGTTTACATCCAAAATGGTAATGGGTCTTTACTAAAGTAAAGCTGTTATTTACGTACAAGGAATTACAGAAACAACACTTTATTAAGACTGCTTGAGGGGCGCGTGGGTGGCTCAGTTGGTTAAGCGACTGCCTTCGGCTCAGGTCATGATCCTGGAGTCCTGGGATCAAGTCCCGCATTGGGCTCCCTGCTCAGCAGGGAGTCTGCTTCTCCCTCTGACCCTCCCCCCTCTCATGCTCTCTCTATCTCATTCTCTCTCAAATTAATAAATAAAATCTAAAAAAAAAAAAGGACTGCTTGAAAATGTAATTGCCCTTCATTTATGTTTATACTCCTAGTTTGTTTCACAGGATGGCTTATGGTAAGACTTTCAAAAAGACCAAGAAGGGTGTTACTTCATTTTGGGACCAAAGTTTAAAGATGAGTTTGAGGGATGCCTGGGTGGCTCAGTCGGTTAAAGGTCTGCCTTCGGCTCAGGTCATGATCCCAGGGTCCTGGGATCGAGTCCCGCATTGGGCTCTTTGCTCCGCGGGGAGCCTGCTTCTTCTGCCTGTCGCTCCCCCTGCTTGTGCTCTCTCTCTCTGACAAATAAATAAATAAAATCTTAAAAAAAAAAAAAAAAAGGAGTTTGAGCTGATGCCCTGCTCTTTGGGACTAGGGAGGAAAGAAAAATAAATACCATGATCTTGATGAGAAGCAAACAGTGATGGTAGTGAAGAGAAAAAAACAAAAAACAAAACAGGAAGGATATTTTAATAAAGCCAGCCTCACTATGCATAACAAAGGTACATGGGAACATACGAACCTCACTCACAACCTCTCTTATCTTGGCCATATCAGCCCCAATATCATACACTACTTGCCAAGCAATGGAAATGCCAACCTGCTTCAGTGAGAAAGACGGGAAACTCTGAGTTTAAAATAAAGTTTTTTGACCCATTTCCAGGGCACAACAAATTTGAAACCCTAAATGCAATTTCTTATAGGAGCATTATTATGGTTATGAACTGCTGAAATATTCTAGAACTAGATAGCCATATACATACATATATATATATATGACCTAAGCCAATCCACCCTTGGAGTACTGACTTTCATTATAGATATTGGACTGTTAACAAGACTGACTTTGGTTTCTTACATTGCATAGCAAGCAATCTATCTATATCTATCTATCTATCTATCTATCTATCTATCTATCTATCTATCTATTTATCTATCTATCTAATCTATCTATCTACCTATCATCTATCTATCCATCTATCTCTCTCTCTCTCTCTATATATATATATAATTTTCATTGAGTTAGCCTAGAGATTGAACCAACATGGACTTGTAAATAAAAATTAGAAACAAAACTTCTTTTTAAAAGTTTGCAAATGCCGGGGCGCCTGGGTGGCTCAGTTGTTAAGTGTCTGCCTTTGGCTCAGGTCATGATCTCAGAGTCCTGGGATCGAGTCCCACATCGGGCTCCCTGCTCAGCGGGAAGCCTGCTTCTCCCTCTCCAACTCCCCCTGCTTGTGTTCCTGCTCTCGCTGTCTCTGTCTCTGTCAAATAAATAAATAAAATCTTAAAAAAATAATAAATAAATAAATAAAAGTTTGCAAATGCCATTATCATGTTTCAGTTTTATTAAATATTTTTAAAATGAAAAATAAAATATATACTTTACTGGAGAATATCAGTAGCACAGATGATTTAAGAAAAAAAAGTTTTCTGAATATATTTTGCAAGAAGAAATATTGTCTTAAATTCCATCTTCCTCCTCCAAAAGATTCCCTTAGCCAAAATCATGAAAGAATGGCATCATATATGGTATTGGGAAAAGGATTTCAAATCTATGATAAACCAAAAGTAAATAATTTAACTATAAATATCTGAGAGTTGTCTGCAGAAACTACCACTCATTTTGGTGTCTGAAATTCAATTGTGTCACTCCCAGTGGAAACCCTTGCTATGTAATGTAAGAAACCAAAGTCAGTCTTGTTAACAGTCCATTTTCTATAATGAAGGTCAGTAGTCCAGGGGTGGATTGGCTTAGGTCATTAAATCTAACCTCAGTAAATAATAATCAGTAAGAGTGAAAGAAAGAATATGTCACAAAGAGGAAAAGAACATACTGAGGGATGGTTTATTCTGCAAAACACGAGGGAAAAGAGCAACATGGAAAAACAACTCTTGTCTGTGCTATCTACGTAATTTTAATTTTTTAATTAGCATCTTTCTCCTCTACCCATGTTTTAAATTACTGATCCCAGAGTATTATAAACATCACAGAGCTGATGATCCAGAGATTCTCTATCACCAGGAAGTCTTGTTTTTAAGGAAAACATGCACATAGTCTATATACTTACTGGAGATGTTGATACTTGGGTTATTCTTAACTGGCTTTCCAAATCTTGTACTTTGTTTTTAAGTTCCATATTTTCAGTTTCTAAGTCTTGAATCTAAAAAGCAATGATTATTGAATAACCTTCAGAAATTTATTCTTGGAAAATATTGGCCATCATATTGGCTACATTAATGAATAGGATTTTATATTATTTAAAATTTTAATGTACTCTTGTGCACAGGGGAGAAAATTATTTGATAAAGGTTGGGGATTATCAGGAAATTCTAGATCATTGGAAAGACCTTTTATTAGATTTAAAATATGTTTTTACATGTGTGCAAATTCCATGTTTCTAACACCTCATCTCTGTGTTTTCTGGTTGCACTGTGCAGTCTGTTACCCATAATCTTGGAGTATGACCGCAAGACAGTGAAACTTGCTTATGATGACTTTGAAGACAGTGGAGAAAGGGTGTAATTTAATTACAAAGGAATCTGATCTGCATGGGAAACCACTTACCCAGCATCTGCTGCTTCTGCTGCTCTGATCCCCATGAGAAGCATCAGGAAGTGAAGCAAAGTCACATGAGAACACTAAGTTCTTGTGGGAATTCAATATAAAATGGTTAAAAACTGTGCAGGGGATCAGGAATGAAAAATTATAGGAACACAGTGAAAGCAGTTCCAATCAGTGTGGGGGAAATTTAATGGCAGGCCTTCTAAATTTGTTTGAGGATATGCAAGTTTCCCTGTACTTACATCACATAAACGTGAAACAAAAAGTTTAGTTTACTCACTCTTTTCTGTAATCCTGCAATCTGTTTCCTTGTTTCAACATCTTTTCCTCCAGATTCTAGAAATTTCCTGTATGCCAGGTCAAATGCTTGGCCAATTGTTAAAGTTATTTCTTCAGCCTTTGTAAAAACCAAAGATTTGATATGTCAGACTGTTCTTTGAATCAAGAAAAACATTCACCATTCACATGAGGTACTTCAAAGGGGAAATGGCTGCAGGTAGAGATGTGGTCAATGAATCAAGTTGTCTATGCTAACATAATAATTCAATGCCTATCCATGCACAAAATTAAAAAAAACAAAAGCTTTGGTAATTAAATGAGTAGCTATTGAAGTTGGAAGCAAGAGTTCTATCCACCTTCTCATCTATTTCATCATAGCACTTTTTCCTAGTTTGTTTTCCTTCTTTCCTCAAATATTTGGGGCCTATTAAATGAAAGCACATTGCCAACTGCAGTTCTCTTGTTGCTCTACTACTTATTTCCTCTTCCTAATGAGGAGGGCTGGTTAAACCAGGCAGGTAACTCGAATGAGGCTGACTGGGTGGTGTGGAAAACTTGAGGTATGCCCTCTCAAAGTGGAATAATCAGTTCCAGTTAATTGTTGGCTTGTGGAAATGAACAATTCCAACCCAGAGTTGTCAGATTTTAAATATGGGAGATGAGGTCAGAAATCTGAATTTTTATATGAAAACTCCCAATTGTAAGTGATAGTAAACCATATTACTGTAAAACACAGTGCCTATTGAACAAAATATATCCTTTATCTGAATTTGGCCTCAAAAACAATGCTACAAATGTCCTAAGTCTACCAGTTCATTCCTTCCTCATTCATATCTTGACTGGGATCAGTGTCTTGCACAATGTAAACACTAAATAAAAATTTATTTTATTAACATTTTATTAAAGATTAGTAAAGGCATTAATTGATTTAATCCATCAGAAATATGTCATATTTATTATAAGATTTCCAGATGACATAAAAACTGGTGGTAATATTAAATCTTGAAAATGCCATGCCTTAATTTACTGCAAATCCTAAAGCTTTGTGATATGCTATGAAAAATCTAAATTGCAAATATGCTTTATTAATAACAGATTTTTTTTAATGTTTCAAGCTTTTATTTAAATTCTAGTTAATTAACATAGAGTGTAATATTGGTTTCAGGAATGGAATTTAGTGATTCATCACTTACATACAACACCCAGTGCTCATCACAACAAGTGCCTTCCTTAATCCCCATCACCCATCTAGCTCAACCCTCCCCTCCAGCAACCAATCTAGTTAAGAGTCTCTTTTATGAATAACACGGATTTAATTAAGACATTGTCATTTTTGTAGTTCACTATTTGTTTAAAAAAGGCTTTTAGCATAAAAAAATTATAGTTTAACCCAGTTAACTAAAAAATACAAAATATATTCCTAAAATTATATATAAGTACTATCTGTCTCACAAAAAAGAGGAAAAAAGAAGCTACATTAAGGAAATATTACAGAAATGAAAATGCCAGATACCAAACTATGTGTGCTCAATGATTCCAACTAATGAAAAAGTACACATATAAAAAAATTAGTTGCATTGGTTGTTGTGATCACATATAATATTAAAACATAGTAAATGTGGTTATAATAGATTGTGGGACTATCATTTTTTAAATCTCTAACTTCAAAACTTAAGGTAATGTGTTAGTATTTGTTTTACAATAATAAAGACATATTTGTAAATTATGGTTGTTTTTTCTACCTTCTTTTTTATGGGTTCAGTGTGTGCTCCTCCTAAGACAGTATGTTACCCTAAAATACTCAAGGTGTACATTACAGAGAATTGTTTCAATGGTAGCAAGTTTGATTTATCATTAATAACGTTTGACTTCATTATAATTGTTTACAGTAATAACTTTTAAAAATCATATTCTCTTTATGATAAGACATATCTTTCGTGATTAAGACATCTTTTTATTAAAACAGCATTTAACTCCCCAGAAAATATTCTGCATACATTACCTCACTTGATTCTCATAATTAATCTATGAGAATAATCCCACAATACAAATGCAGCTTCAACTCTGTGAGATCTCAATTTGTGAGTGGAGAAACTGGATTCAAATCCAAAATATCTGACTCTACAAGCCCTCACACATTTTTATAAACAATAAAACATGCAGATTATATTTGCACAATCAGATGTGCTTTGATAAATGTATATACCTATATAAGCACCATTATCATTAAAGATATAGGATATTTCTATCATCCTAGAAAGTTCTCCCATGCCTACTTACAGTCAAATCACATATCTCATGGCTAACCATTGCTAGAATTCCATCACCATAAATCAGTTTTGTCTGTCCTTGTATCCATAAAAATGAACCATATAGTATATATATATTCTTTTCTGTCTGGCTTCTTTTGGAGATTCTCAGATGTTGTATGTATCATTTGTTTTATTGCTGATTAGTGTCCCATCTAATGAATATACCAGATTGATTTATCTATTTGCCTATTAAGGAACACTTGCATTGTTTTCAATTCTTGGTTATAAATAAAACTGTTACATCCTTCTAAAATCTTTTTGTGGACATCTGTTTTCAAAAATCTGGATAAATATCTTCAATGGAAATGCTAAATCAGAGAATAGCTCTATTTTAACATTACAAGAAACTGCCAAACTGTTTTGCAAAATAATTGTCCCCTTTTACATTCCCACCAGCAGTAAGAGAGTTCTAGTTGCTCTTCATTCTCACCAATATCATATATTGACAGTCTTTTTAACTGGTCACCCTAACTGAATGAGTGATGCTATATCTCAATGTGTTTTTAACTTGAATGTCCCTGTTGAATAATTACATTAGCTCAGTTCCATGAATGACTAAGATGAATTCCCCCCATCCAATCATTTAATGAAATATAAAGAGCAAGAATATTTGTTAAATTCAAAAAAATTTATTTCAAAAAATTATTACAAGGCAAACATGAAATACAACAAGAATATATAATAAAGAGCTTACAAATAAAGCTTGTGAAAAGACTGGGTGTAATGATTCCTTCTAGTAATAATAATTTATGATTCTTTTGACACATGAACCCTTTTTTACAATTAGTTAACAAGTAAGAGAGAGGTTTTAAACTTTGCCTTATCTATATGTCACTTCACATAAATAAAGGAAAATATGCTGGTGGGGTGAAGCTTTCATCGCTTATTGGGGCTACTATTTAAATTTTATCAAGTGTAGAGGCTCCTGGGTGGTGCAGTCAGTTAAGCAGCAGATCCTTGATTTTGGCTTGGGTCATGATCTCAGGGTCATGAGATCAAGCCCTGCATCAGGCTCCATGCTCTGCACAGAGTCCGCTTGAGAATCTCTCTCCCTCTGCCCTTCCTCACTTGTGCTCACACACTCTCTCTCTCTCAAATAAATAAATCTTAAAAAATATATATATCAAGTGTAACATCCAGTGAATAAAGTATATTATATTAACATTTGGAAAAAAAAAAATTGAAAAAATGATGGCTAAGGAGTTGATAGTGATTGTATATTCACCTTATATTAAATAAACGAGATCAGTCACATCATAATGAGTATCTATATTCTAATTTTATTTTATTTTATTTTACTTATTTTATTTTTTTTAAAGATTTTATTTATTTATTTGACAGAGAGAGACACAGCGAGAGAGGGAACACAAGCAGGGGGAGTGGGAGAGGGAGAAGCAGGCTTCCCGCGGAGCAGGGAGCCCGATGTGGGGCTCGATCCCAGGACCCTGGGATCATGACCTGAGCCGAAGGCAGACGCTTAACGACTGAGCCACCCAGGTGCCCCCTAATTTTATTTTTTAAACTTAATGAGATGACTACGGTAGTTGTATAAATATTAAATCTTAACACATGATACTAATAAAGTGAGTTCTAATTTTGTAGCATACTAGGGTAGGGTTTCATCTAAATTTCAAACAAGCTCTTAGAAATTCACAGAAGTACTGAATATATAAAATACAAGGAATAAAGAGAATGAAGTAAGAGCAGAGGGACTCTGGAGAGGTCACAGTCATGGGAGTAATATAACATGGAAGATGGAAGAATGTGGAATGGGAATCTAGGGTCTCACACTGGACTTCTGATTCTATTGCTACCTAGCTTTCTGACTCTGAGAAAGGCACTAAATCTCTCTGGCCTAGATTTACTTAAAATAAGATGAAAACAAAATATAGCCATAGTTTTATTTTCCAGGTATTTTTTAGATTGATATGCAGTTATAAGAAATAATACAGAGAGATCATGGGTACCCTTCATCCACTTCCCCCAATGGTAATATATTACAAAAACTATTGTACAAACCACACCAACTAATACTGATATTAATATAATCAAGATACAGAATAATTCCATTACCACAAAACTGCCTCATCTTGCTGTTTTATAGCCACATACTCTTCGTCTCCCCTTACCATGTCCTTAACTCTTGAAAAACACTAATCTGTTCTCCATTTCTTTAATCTTGTCATTTCAAGATTATAAAAACGGAGTCATACAGTATGTAAGCTTTTGGGATTGACTTTTTTCATTCCATAATTATCTGGAGAGTTACCAAGGTTGTTTCATGTATTAATAGTTCATTCTTTTTTCTTTCTGAGTAGTATTCCATGTTTTGGATATACCAGAATCTGTTAACCATTCACCCATTATCTGAGATATTTGTAGTTTGGGGTTATTATGAATAAGCTGCTATAAACATTCTATGTAGGTTTTTGTATGAACACAAGTTTTTATTTCTCTGGGATAAATGCCCAAATGAGTCATATGATAATTGCATGTTTAGTGTTTTATGAAACTGCCAAACGGTTTACCCCAGCGTTTGTACCATTTTATATCCCAACAGCTATGTACAAGTGCACCACTTTTCCATATCCTTGCCAGCATCTGGTATTGCCACTTTTTAAAATTTATTTTTTATTTATTTATTTTAAAGATTTTTATTTATTTAGTTGAGACAGAGAGAGCACAAGGGCAGGGGAAGAGCAGAGGGAGAAGCAGACACCCTGCTGAGCAGGGTGCCCAATGCGGGGCTCGATCCCAGCACCCTGGGATCATGACCTGAGCCTAAGGCAGATGCTTAACCGACTGAGCCACCCAGGCGCCTCTATTGCCACCTTTTTTTATTGTAGGTTTTCTGAGAGTTGTACAGTGATACCTCATTTTAATTTGCATTTCCCTAATGGATACCAATGTTAACATCTTTTCATGTGCTATTTGCCATCTGACTATCCTCTTCCATGAAATGATCCTTTGTATCTTTTGCCCACTTTCCAATTTGATATTTTATGCTGTCGAGTTTTGAAAGCTCTTTGTCTGGTATGTTTGCAAATATTTTCTCTCAGTTCTGGGTAGTCTTCTTATCTCCTTCATAAGGACTTTCACAGAAAAAAATGTTTATTTTTGATAAAGCTCAATTTGCCATGTTTTCCATTTACGGATCCTGTTTTGTGTGTCAAGTCTAAGAACTCTGCCTATCCCTACACCCTGAATATTCTGTCTCTCTCTCTAAATGTTTTATAGTTGTGCATTTTACATTTAAGTCCATGATGCATTTTCAATGAATTTTTGTATAATGTGTGAGATTTAAGTCAATGTGCATTTTATTTGTCCACAGAGATCTAATTTCATAAGCACCATTTATTGAAAAGGGCATCTTTTGCATTTTGCATGTGTTGCACTGCATTTGTACCTTTGTCAAAAATCAGTGGGGTATGTTTGTGAGTTGATTTCTGTGTTCTCCATTCTGTTCCATTAATCTATTTATCCCTTCACCAAAACTATAGTCTCAATTACCGTAAGTATGTAATAAGTCTTGAAATAGGGTAAACCTTTTTCTTTTTTTTTTTTTCAAAATTGTTTTAACAATTCTCATTCCTTTGTCTTTTTATATAAATTTTAGAATCCTCTTGTCTGTATCTACAAAAAAATCTTGCTATGATTTTGACAGGAATTGTATTAAACCTGTACATTAATTTGGAGAGAATTGACATATTTACTAGATGAGTCTTCCAATCCATGAAAATGGCATATCTCTCCATTTATCTGCATCTATTCTTATTTCTTTCATCAGCAATTTGTAATTTTCAGCATACAAGTCCTATACAAGTTTTACATCTTAGGTTACATTTACACCTATGTATTTTGTTTTAAGTAATTGTAAATTTTTGTATCTATGTGTTCATTGCTAGCATACAGCAATACAATTGATTTCTGTAGGTTTATTATGTATTCTGTCACCTTGCTGAACTCATTTATTAGATCCCAAGTATTTTTTTGTAGAATCCTTTGAATTTTCTGCATAGACAATCATGATATCTGCAAATAAGTAATATTTCTTCCTTTACAATCTGTATGCTTTTGATTTTCTTATATTACCTTATTGCCTTTAGAACTTCCAGGACTGTGTTTAGTAAGAGTGGTTAGAGTAGAAATCCTTGCCTAGTTCTCGATCTTAGAAGGAAAGCATTCAGCTTTTTCCCCATTAAGTAAAATTTTACCTGTAGTTTTAAATGTTCTTTATCAAATTGAAAAAGTTTCTTTATATTCCCATTTTTCTGAGAGTTTCTAGCCCTGAATGGGTGTTGATTTTTTTCAAATATTTTTTAAGCACCGACTAATATGATCATATGTTTTTTCTTCTATAGCCAGTTAATACGGTTGATTACATGGTTGGATTTTTGAATGTTGAACAAGATATGTATCTCTGGAGCAAATTCCACTTGGTCTTGGTGTATAATTCCTTTATATGTTGCAGAATTATATTTGCTAATAATTTGTTAGAAATTTTTACATCTATATTCCTGGGGGATATAGCTTGGTCTGTACTTTTGTTTTTCACTGTCTGTCTGGTTTGGTATTAGGGAAACACTAGTTTCATAAAATGAATTGAGGGGTGCTCTCACCTCTTCTGTTTTTTGGAATAGGTTGTGTAGAATAATGTTAATTCTTACTTAAGCATTTTATAGATTCTTCCAGTGAAACCATCTAGACATCAAGAGTTCTCTTTTAATAAGCTTTAAATTATAAATTCAACTTCCTTTTTAGTTACAGGGATATTCAAATTATATATTTAATATTGGGTGATTCATGGTAGTATTTCTCTCAAGAAATTGATTCAATTCATCTATATTGTCAATTTTTTTTTTTTTTAAATGTATACAGTTATCTATAGTAGCCTCTTATTCTTTTGCTATCTGCAGGGTCTGCAGTGAAATCTCCTGTTTCATTCCTGACGTTGGCAACTTGTGTCTTTTTTTTACCTTATCAATTTCACTAAAGTTTTGATATCTTATGATCTTTCAAAAAACCTGCTGTTTCATTAGTTTTCTCCATTGTTTTTGTTTTCAATGTTGTTAATTTCTCCTTTGTCATTTTTATTTTCTTAGTTTATTTTGATGTTTTGTTTTCTAGGTACTTGAGGTAGGAGCTTAGATCATTGATTTGAGACTCCTTTTCTTTAATGTGTTAATTGTCTTAAATTTTTCTCTCAGCACTGTTTTAGCTGCATCACTCAAATGTTGATAACGTTCTATTTCATTTACATACAGTTCACTATATTTTAATAGTTGCCTTTGAGAAATCCTCTCTCTGACACATGGAATACTTGTAAGTTTCAGCTCTAATTTTTGAAGAATTTGTTATTAATTTTTAAATTGATTTTTTTCTTGTTTCAATTCTAAAAATGTTTGAGATTTATTTTATAGCCCAGGATATGGTTTATTTTGTACATGTTCCTTTGGCACTGAAAGACCATATATATGCATTCTGCTGCTGTTGAGTGGATATCCCTATAGCTATTAATCAGATCCTATTGGCTGATGATGTAATTGAGTAACTGAGTAATTCCTTATTCTTGATCATTTCCTGTTTAGTTTCTCAATCAATTTTGGTAAGAGTGGTGGTGGTGAAGTGTTCAACTATAATTGTGTATTGTCTATCTTGTGTTTCCTTTCAGTTCTATCAGTTTTTACTTCACTTACTTTATAGCTTTATTGTTTGGATATACATGTTTAGATGGCTTTCTTGGTGGTATGACTCTTTTTTTCTTTATATAATGCCCTTCTCTGTCCCTCATAATTTTATTTTGAAGTCTACCTGATATTACTATACTTTTCCTTTATTTAAGTAATGTTTGCATGATATATATTTTTCTATTCTTTTCTTTTCAATCTTCCTGTATCATCCATAACACTACATTTGCAAGAAGTTTCTTGTAGAAAATATATGTCTGGATTAGGTTTTTTAATCCACTCTGACCACCTCTTTTATTTAGACCATTTACATTTAATGTGATTTTTGATAGCTTGCTATTTAAATTTTTCTTTTCTGTCACCTCCTTTCTTTCTCTATTTTCTTTTCACTGTATTGATGTGAATTTTTGAAATATTTTTATAATAAAATTTTGATTTACTTGTAGCACTTTAAGTGTATCTCACTGTATAGCTATTTAAATGATTGCTCTAGGATGTATATATTTATATAACTTATCACAGTCTAATAGTGTTGTCCTTTTTCTAGTTCAAGTGAGAGAAAAGTTTTACATCCCTTCAACTGTCCTGTTAATAATTGCCTTACATATTTCCTATATATACATTTAGAATCACATCAGAAAGTATTTTTTGCCCTTTTTTTTTTTTTTTTTTTTTTTAACAAATACTCCCCTGCCCTCTGGTAACTATCAGTTAGTTCTCTATAGTTAAGTGTCTGTTTTTGGTTTGCCTCTCTCTCTCTCTTTTTCCCCTTTGTTCATTTATTTTGTTTCTTAAATTCCACATATGAGTGAATTCATATGGCATTTGTCTCTTTTTCTCTGACTTATTTCACTTAGCATAATATTCTGTAGCTCCATCCATGTCACTGCAAATGGCAAGATTTCATTCTTTTTTATGGCTGAGTAATATTCTCTCTCACACACACACACACACACACACACACACACACACACACACACTTCTTCTTTATCCAGTCATCAGTCAATGGACACTTGGGCTGTTTCCATAATTTGGCTATTATAAATAATGCTGCTATAAACATCAGGGTGCAAGTACCCCTTTGAATTAGCATTTTTGTATTCTTTGGGTAAATAACTGTGCAATTGTTGGATCATAGGATAGTTTTATTTTTAATTTTTTGAGGAACCTCCATACTGTTTTCCACAGTGGCTGCATCCGGTTGCATTCCCACCAACAGTGCAGGAAGGTTCCCCTTTCTCTACAACCTTGCCAACACCTGTTCTTTCTTGTGTTGTTGATTTTAGCCATTCTGACAAGTGTGAGGTGATATCTCATTGTAGTTTTGATTTGTATCTCCCTCATTCATCCCTGGTGAAAAGATGCTGAGCATTTCTTCATGTGTCTATTGGCCATCTGGATGTCTTCTTTGGAAAAATGTCTATTCATGTTTTCTGCCCATGTTTTAATTGGATTATTCATTTTTTGGATGTTGAGTTTTATAAGTTCTTTATATATTTTGGATCAGATATGTCATTTGCAAACGTTTTCTCCCATTCTGTAGGTTGCCTTTTAGTTTTGTTGTTTCTTTTGCTGTGAAGAGCTTTTTTGTTTTGATGAAGTCCCAATAGTTTATTTTTGCTTTTGTTTCCCTTGTCTCAGGAGACATATCTAGAAAGAAGTTGGTATAGCTAAAGTCAAAGAGGTTACCACCTGTGTTCTCCTCTAGAATTTTGATGGTTTCCTCTCTCACATTTAGGTCTTTCACCCATTTTGAATTTATATTGTGGTATAAGAAAATGATTCAATTTCATTCTTTTGCATGCTGCTGTCCAGTTTTCCTATTCCATTTGAAGAGTTTGTCTTTTTCCCATTGGATATTCTTTCCTGCTTTGTCAAAGATTAATTGACCATATAATTGTCAGCTTGTTTCTAGGTTTTCTATTCTGTTCCACTAACCTATGTGTCTATTTTTGTGCCAGTTCCATACTGTTATGATCACTACAGCTTTGTAATATAACTTTAAGTCAGAATTGTGATGCCTCCAGTTTTGCTTTTCTTTTTCAAGGTTGCTTTGGCTATTCAGGGTCTTTTGTGGTTCTATACACATTTTAAGACTGTTGGAAAATTCTAGTTCTGTGAAAAACGCTGTTGGTATTTTCTATTTTAAATAACAATTTAGAGAGTAAAGATTTACCCATATGTTTGCTTACCCTGTTCTTTTTTCCTTCCTCATGTTCCAAGGTTCCTTCTTTTATTGTTTCTTTTCTATTTAGAGAACTTCCTTTAGCCATTCATTTAGGGTAGGTCTGGTAGAATCAAATTACCTTAGTTTCCCCACATCTGATAATTTTTCAATTTCTCCTTAATTACTGAAGTATATGTTTTTTCTGGCTATAGGATTCTGGACAGTTCTCCCCCCCATCCTGGCCACAAACACTCAAAATATATTGTGCTACTTCCTCTTGCCTTCATGGTTTCTAATGAGAAATACACTGTCTTTCAAATTGATTTTCTGCTCTAGGACTTGTTTATGTCCTGTGTCTTCAAGATTTTTCTTTGTCTTTCGTTTTCAGAAGTTTAACTATGATGTATCTTGGTGTGGAACTGTTTGGGTTTATCCTGTTTGGAGTTTACTCGATTTCTTGAATCTATAGGTTTATGCCTTTTGTCAAAATTGGCAAGTTTGCAACTATTATTTCTTCAAGTGTTTCTTCAAGGCTGTCTTCTTTTTCTTCTTTTTTCTATCTTTCCAGGACTCTGATGACACATAAATGTTACCTATTTTGTTATAGACTCAGAGATCCCTGAAGTCCTGTTCTCTTTTTATATTATTGTGTGTGTGTGTCTGCAGTGTGTATGTGTTGTGTGTCGTATACATGTGTGTGCATGCATATGCCTATTATCTCTGTGCTGTTTAAATTGGGCATTTTGTAATCTCTCCTTTTTCCAGGTCACTAATTCTTTCCTCTGTCCTCTCCATTCTGCCACTGAGCCCAGATACTGAGTTTTCAGTTGGTTATTGTAATTTTTCAGTTCTAATATTCCTAGTGGCTTTTTCTTATATCTTCTATTTCTTTGTTTAGATTTTCTATTCCTTTGATAAAATTTTGTACTTTTTAATTTGTCTCAAGAGTGCTTGTAATTGTTTATTTTACCATTCTTTTTATGATGGCTGTTTAAAAATCTTTGGTAATTCTAGTATCTCTGTCATCTCAGTGTTGGAATCTACTGGTCATCTTTTTTCATTTAGTTTAACCTCTTCCTGTTTCTTTATATGATGAGGGATTTTCAACCAAATCTTGGATATTTTAGATATTAAAGACTCTAGAAATTATTTACACTGTGTGTTTTAGTGGCTTACTATGACACCATTCCAGTAGGGGAATGGGAATGGAGAGCACTACCTCATTACTGCCTGGTGGGGTAGAGGTTCAGCTTCCACATTTGGCCTCTCTTCATTACTGCTTGGCAGGGCTGGGTACTCTAGCTCCTCATTGTCACCATGGAGGGAGGGAGACTCATTAATACAACATGAAACTGTTTATAAAGTAGTGAATTTCCCGTCTTGTGACATACTATGATTGGTTTTATCAATCTTTCAAACTTTCAACAATTTCACAGAAGCACTAAAAAAGATACAATGAGTAGATAAGACAAAGGCCCCAATAAGAGTGGATGGGCTCTGGAACAGGTCACAGTTACAAAAGTAATATAGCATGATGGAACCAATGCTACAATGGTAATCTAAGGTCTTAAATTTTTAATCCTGATTCTGTTACTATCTAGCTTTGTAAACTGATAAACTTACTCAACTTTTCTGGCCTTGGTTTTATAAAGAGGAAAGAGTTTTGCCAATTGGGCCATTATTTATTTTCCTGTTTTAATCCTCCATGATAAGCTACTTAAAATGAGAATTCAAGATTAGGATGGCATGTCAAAAGTTCTACATACATATCAAATCAATTTTATAAATATAGTCCTTATTATAATTAGAACAAATAAAACTTTGAGGTGAAATGATATAATGAAACTTTGAGGAAACATAGCCTCTTTGAGCTCATGAAAGTCATGCATGCTTATAGCTGAAGAAGTAACTTGGACCTCTTTTCAAAGGCCAGACTTCCATATACCTGCAGCAGAATCACTTGGTGAACTTGTTAAATACAGATTTCCTGAGATCAAGCCCCAATCAGTATGAACTTATTTTTTGAAGTAAAAACCAAAGAGCCCTCTTTATGTATATTATATACACTAATAGTTGTGAGCCACTGCTTTAGGCTTCAAGAAATTATTTTCAACACTCAAGAAAAAACAGCTAATATGCTATATCCAAAGAGAATAATGGGTCAAGGAATTTAAATTCTTGAAATCAATTACTAACAATTATGATTAGGGTAAAACAGAGTTTATACTTTTGAAATAATATAACCATGCAGGGACTCTGACAAGCTTATGTTTTAAATAATCTAATAAATTTGGATGGAGATCAAATAAAAACACGTGACACAAAACTATAACAAGGCTAATATTTATAATGAATTCTAATTATGAGTATTTCAAAGGACCCCAAGGCCATTTATTTCTATGTGTAAAGCAAGAAAGAAGGACAACTGAGTTTATTGCCTGGTATAAGTGGTAAAAGGTTATTATATCTTACACATAAAAGATATTCAACAAATATCAACTTTCATATTCTCAATCACATAGAGAAAAACATCTGCAAATGATCATGGTTAAGAAACACTTGGAATATTAAATATAATGCATTCACTAATAGGATAAATTTCAAAAACAACTAGAACTTTATATAAAATGTCTTATAGGGGCACCTGGGTGGCTCAGTTAGTTAAGCGTCTGCCTTCGGCTCAGGGCATGATCCCAGGGTCCCAGGATTGAGCCCTGCATCCAGGCTTTCTGCTCAGTGGGGAATCTGCTTCTCCCTCTCCTTCTGCCCCTCCCCCGCTCCTGCTCTCACGCTCGCTCACTCTCTCTCAAATAAATAAAATCTTTAATAAATAAATAAATAAATAAATAAATAAATAAATAAATGCCTTATTGTACATATAACATTGTCATATGGGTGAGCATATTTTTCTGATGAGATGTTCCATAATGTTCATCAAATCCTCAAAAAAGTACCATGATATCAAGAGCTTAGCACATTAGTTTGTATTTTTAGAGCATTATAGCTTAAAAGATACATATAATAACTTGCTCTTTGTAAATTTTTCTATATGGTCCTTTTTTCTATAAGGAAAAATTCATTGAGCATCTATTGTTCACCTAATGCAGGAGTTACATGGACAAATCAAAAAGGTAATTTGCTTTCAAGAAGCTCACATACTGGGGCGCCTAGGTGGCTCAGTCAGTTAAGTGCCCAACTCTTGGTTTTGGCTCAGGTCATGATCTCAGGGTTGTGAGATCAACCCCGTACCAGGCTTTGACTCAGTGCGAAGTCTGCTTCTCTCTCTGCCCCTCCCCCTGCTCATGCACTCTCTCTCTCAAAAATAAATAAATAAATCTTTATTTAAAAAAAAAAAAAGCTCACATACTGGAACGAGAGGAATAAATTATGTAAGAGTGATAATAATATTAATCTTTTGCTATTTTTAACAGCAGAAAAATAAGCAAAAAAATGAATTAAGTTCTTTTTCCCGTCTAAGCCAATAATGTTGTTGAGGTTAGATGCTCTTCCTTCATTAAAGCCATTAATGGCTGCAATGTGTGCTTGGAATTCCTATCTTATGTTTTATAATAGGACGTCAGACTAGGTTATGATTAACATTAGCTTATGCTTATAATCAAGATGTAGGGTTTTCTGAAGATGCCAGATGATTAAAAGAACTATTACAGGACATAACTTTAGAATTCCCTAATTGATCTTACTTGCTGAGAACTTTAGATTACATTTGCAAGCTAACACACATGCATGCAGGCAACACTCATGCACATACAATTCTATTACCTTTCATTATATTAAGTTTTCTGAATAATGAAAATCAAGAACCAGCTTTTCAAAGTACTGGAGATTTTTTAAAGGAGCCATACAGATTTTATTTCCTGGAGTTTAAAATATTTATTTTTATCATATCCATCGTATTCTAGAAAAAAAGAAATACTCTGCTCACCATTACTCTTTGTATTATGTGATTACTAAGTCATATTTGAGATTAAAATTACAAATATATGATTATAAAAGAAATAAATGCATAACATAAGCAGGCATGACGTTCTAAGGAGAGAAATTTGCATGCAAGCTTTGTGCCCATGAACATGAGAATTCAGTTAGGGATGAAATCCTGAAGCACATTCTCATGACAGGATGAATCTATTAGTGTAGTTAAGGATTTGCAGACCTTATTCCTTTCCAAATACTTTACTAATGCCGGAAACAAGACAATTCCTGGCTTGTAAAACAGAACAAACCACCCTAAAACATCTGGCATACTTACACACTTTTCGCTGTCAAATACATAGCACAAATGTTTATTTGACTCAGAATCTTTGCATATGAAAGTGAATATCCTCTTGTCAGTTTTGTCATCTGCACAAAATGATATTCTATGAAGCTGGCAATTGTGTTGGACTTCCTGTGAACACAAATGGAAATAGAGTTGAAGAGATTTTTGTCCATTTTCTGAAATACCAGCTTGTGTTAATAACATACAACTTATGACTTTAAAAGTGAAACAATCATCTGTCAAACTTCGGTTTATAATTACATACACCCAAACTTAAACAAATACGTAATGGAGATGGATCTCCCGACTCAGATTAAACTATGGTAGTCATCTCGATAGGACTTAGAGAAACACAAGCAAAATACGAGAGGATCAGAGGTGTGTGGACTTTCTGAATTGCAAGGGATCTTAAGAGACAACTACTTTAAACCCTGAAATTTTACTTAGAAGAACATCGAGGCCCCGAGAATTAAGATACTTCCACAAGGTTACAGAATTAGCAGAACCCTTTTTTACCAGAACATTTTCATTTTATCTTACTTCTTGTCACTAGCATTACAGTTTGAAACATAAATTCATCTGCACATGATTTCCTATGAAACATACTACCATTTCAACCTTAGTTTTCATATTAAATTGTATTTTACATGTCTTCATTTTGAAGGTCTACATGTCAAGCATCTAAATTACTTAATCAACCCTACTAATCAGAAAGATAAATACTGTAACTATATATATATATATACACACACACAGTTATAATTTTATATTTTTCATATATGTACATATATATTGTGTATACATATGATACACACACACACACACTATATATATATTCTATAACTACAGCATCTGTTACTACACCTTTCCAAGTTCAGGGTTTGATGTGTCAGTTTGATGAGATTTGATCTATCACTCAGATTGCACATACTGCTCATCAGACTGAAAATTAATATATAAGATATACAGATAAATGTTAAGAGAATTTGTTTATAGTACTGTATTCTTTCCCTGCATACAAACCAAACGTAAGTCATCAAAGGCAAACATGGAAATTAAAATGAGGAGGTATACTATATGACTGTAACATTTTTGTCATTACTAGATAGCTTGATCCACCCATTTCAACAGCAGGAAGGAACAATGCCAAAAAGAGGGGCTCAACTTACTGAGGCATCTGATGAGGACATCTTCCTTTTCTTGTGGTTAGTGCTAAGATGGACAATGGCCACATTTGTCTGAGACTATCCTTCTCCTATACTTTGATTGACCAGTCTTTTTCTTGCTGACATTTTTTTGTGTGTGTTAAAGTTAATACAGTCAATCAAACAATACCATTCAGCCACACTGAAGCTCCCAAGTACTGACAGCAGGTATACACCAGTTTATTAACTGCATAATCATTTTAATTATATACAGAGGAAATGTCATTACTACATAATATAGAAAAATGATTCATTTTTTTCCATTTGTAGGAGAAACTACAAGTAACATAAAAACATACCACTTACATAGGCTGGTGGTAAAATGTACACAGGCCCTCATTCACTCATCAACCAGTATGATTACAGAAAGTCTTTGGTAATGACAGTTGGGAATCATTTTAATTTTTGTTTAGATTAGCAGAGGCATCTTCCTACAAAAGAAGACTAGGAAGCTAAAACTCGTAACTTTATTTTTTGTGAATGTTTTGTTGTTGTGATAAATCTTTGTGAATTTTAAATGTAGCCCTAATTTTTGATGAGACAGGATAGACTTGGGAACACGAGCACAGTGAAAAATAATTATACTTTAACACTGACCATATTTTATTGGAGTTGGAACAAAGAATAAGTAAATCCCCAATTCACCTATACCACCTCTTTCCACCACTGCATAATCTTCATTTGAAGGACAAGTGAGAAAAGAAGAAAGGGAAAAAGATACAGAAAGAAAGATATTGGAGCCAATTGAGATTGCTTTTCACTTCTGTTTTCATCCATCCAAATGGCATAGAAAAATAGTCTATTTTCTATGAAGTCCATGTTGGATTAATAATGCATTTAAATCCTGCCTCATACACGTACATTTTACTATAAATAAATTTATTTTAGGAGCACAGTATTTTTTTCATTATGACTAAATAAAATAAACAAACCAAAATAAAATGAATGACAGATTTTGTTCTGATTCACTTAGATCTCCCCAAATAGTGGTTCCTAAATGCGTATCTGTGAACAGGCTGTATCAGAGTCACATGGGGTGGTGTTTTTGGTTTTGTTTTTTATGATATAGATGCTAAGTCTTGTTTGGCAGATTCTGAATCTGAAAGTCCTGAGGGGACTCCAGCAATCAGCATTCCCGGGAATCTCCTCGGGGTCCTGATGCTCAGCAGAGCTGGTAAAACCTTTTTTAGCTTATTTTTGTTAGTGGATTCAAAAAATGGTACATTCTATATATGCATGGAGAGTTCAGATACTCTATGTTCATATGTAATATATGGGTAAAGAGTCAGTTGCTCTCTATTCAAATGTAATATAATTGAATTAATAAGACATTTCAAAGATTTTAAAACTCCAAGACTGCTTTTCGATTTGGTAGGGATGAAAAGAGATTTTTTTTTTCCTATTGAAAGCTTGGAAAACTTATGTTTTTAGGGAAAAATTCAATTGGGTCTCTTGAAAATTAGCTATTAAGTCTAGGAAACTGAGACCTTGGGACAGGGAGGAAAAGCTTTTGTGTTACTGATTTGGGTAAGACAAAGATGTAATGCTCAAAACTCAACTGGTTAATCATCTTGAGCTGAATCCCACCTCACTGAGGTTTTGTACATGGGAGTTAGGACCGGGGAGGAGGTTACAGCTGGTAGTCAGAGTTTAGAGCACAGAGTGATATGGTTGACAGCTGTCAACGGGCAGCCTACTATTACGGAAGACTTGTTATGGGGGACTTCAGAATCACCAACTGATAACACTGAGCTGTATTTGCAGTCCCATGATCCAGCTCTCTGTCTCTTTTTTACACACACACACACACATATACACATACACACAGCACATATTAGTGTTGGTCAATTCTAAACACTAAAGAAGTTCTCTCTATCCTCTGCATTTAGTCGTATTTCAGCGCGGGTTGCCAACGGCTGCCTTCTCACTGTGTCCTCACATGGCCTCTCCTCTGTGCTTGCACATCCCTGATGTCTTTCTTTCTTTATCAGAACACCAGTTCTGGTAGAGGAAGGCCTCATTAAGACCACATGTAACCATAATTACCTCCAAGTACGGTCCCATTGGGGCTGAGGGAATTTTGGGTAAAAACAGTGAAGTCCATAACAAATCCATATTAATGAATGTGAAGCCAGAATGGGTTATATTTAAAAATTTTTCATTGGATTTATAGGGGAAAGGGCTCTTAAATACAAGAACTTTAAGTTCACAATGCATTATGGGCTGAATTATGCTGCCCCAGAATGCATAATGCTGAAGCCTTACCACCCCTCCCACACCTCAGAATGGGACTATATTTGAAGATAAGGTTTGAAAGTGCTGATGACATTAAAGTGAGCCCATTAGGATGGTCCCTTATCCAATCTGACTGGTGTCCTAATAAGGAAAGGAGATTGGACACACACAGAGACAGCAGGGGTGTGTGTGCACAGATGACCATGTGAAGAGGCAGCAAAAGGGCTGCCATCGGCAAGCCAAGGAGAGAGGCCTCAGAGGACACCAATACCGCTGTCAGCGTAGTCTCAGATTTCCAGCCTCCAGGACTGTGAGAAAATAAATTTCTGTTCTTTGAGCCACCATGTCTGTGGTATTTTATCATGGCAGCCTAGGTGAACTAATACGCACTGATTATGTCTCCAGGCAATAAGAGGCAGTCCCGAACATTTTAATAAACAACACACAGCTTTTGTCTCCTCTCATACTTAGGGAACCACACTTCACAAATCTCTTTCACAGCACACAAAGAAAAATTCCTGAAAACGAGACCAAACACTATTAAATACACTTCTATCCCAAACACAGACCACTCTGGAAGCACTCCCAAAAGTTGTTTTCCCTCCTAAAAATTCTACAGAATTTTAAATTGTCATTAACTGAGAACTAACCAGTTCCAGTTGGTAACCAATCTTATTTATTGAAATAGGAACATAACCTCAATGAATGAAAGATTAGAGTGCTTCTGACATTCAAAAAGAAGACTTACCTTTGTTTTCGGTTCTAGAATTTTTACTCCATATATTGATATTTGCAGCTCAACTTTAGGAATTTTCTGGCCTTCGGATTTCTTGATATGCCTTGCGAACTACAAATGAAAAGTTATTCAGAAAACTATAATTCTGTTTCCATGGAAAATGAACACACACACATATATATAATTAGATGTGTGTGTGTATACATATATATAATATATATTTGGAGTTTGTATTCAGTGCTGGACTTCCATTAAATAAATTATTATCCATTACAAAGTATTTTATAAACCCTGAATAGCTTCAAAATATTTAGTAATCATAGCAATCTACCATTACTAGCATTAAATTCAGATATTCAATAACCTTTTAAAAAATTTTAATACTTCTTCCATTATATTTAAACAATTATAGTCATACTAACTATTAAGAAAATGCAAACTTTGTGGGTGGATCTTTTGTTTTTAATACCTTTAGAGAACTTACAGTTCCCCAGTGCTAGATATACCATCTTTGTCATTTCTAGATACTTACTTCATTTGGTAATGCCATCCTACCCAATCAAATCAATGAATGAAAAGAGACAGATTACCATATTTAAATTGAAGTTAAGAACTGAAATAATTACCCCAGCTAAAGGACTAAGAACTAGACTCATTCTAGAATTACGAGTATCATAAAAACCTAAACATTTTTCCACCGTTTTCATAGTAATATTTATTGTAACTTCTTATTGAATTGGTAAGTGTATGCAAATGCCTGTTAGGTTTTTTTATAAAATAAAAGAGAAAATCCCAACATTCGTGCACTTTGTAAATGGGAGTTTCTGCCTCTCTCCCCTCATTGCCAGATTTAGTGGTGGAAAAAATTACAGGAGCCCAGTTAAATTTGAATTTTAAATGAAGACTTAAGACTTTTATTTTAGAATACACATCTACACTCCGTATATATGTGTACACACATATAATGCATACATGCTAGTTAGTGTAGTATGTCCCATGCAATATTTGGGACACATACTTACACTAAAATATTATTCATTGTTTATCTGAAGTTCAAAGTTGACCAAGCGTCCTGATTTTGGCAATGCTACTGTCAATGCTGCTCTGTCCCTACTTTACTTCTTTCTAGCATCCTCCTACCTTTCTTTTTAAGAAATGGGGGAGGGGGGGAAAGACTATGGAAAAAATAAGATATTTTACTCCTCTTCTAGGGCCTCAAAATATTATTTCCCTACTATTATAATGTTTTTTTAGCATATGGATCATCCTCACTTGACTCAAAATAGATTATATGTAAGGCAGGGTGGGGTTTCAGTCCTCTTTCGTATGTCGTATTTATTGGCATTGTGCATTTCTCTCTAATTTAGGACAGATGTGAGTACACATGGTATAGTTCAGTCCTAAAGCACAGAGTGGTTAAAAGCCCTTTTGTCTTTTCATGGCTTTGCACTGCCCTCAGAATAATATAATTAATGCATACACAAATGCCTTGAAGTGTCCGCCTTGCTATCCTGGGGTGGGGGAGTACAATTTATTTCATTTTGGGAGGTATAATTTTTTAGCTTGCTATCTGTCCTGTTTGATGAATGCAGGCAGCTCTCATTTTGCATCCAGAAGTCTTAGATTCTGCACATGAACTGGACGAATTTGTGCCAGATAATTTTTTGTATGTCTTCAAGAAACATGTTTTGTTTCAGATCTTTAAAAATTATTCCAACTCACTCCCAAAGAAAGTAAGATTCAGTTTGTTTATTTTCCCTTCAGAATCTCCTTCCTGTATTGGCATAATTAAAACAATTTGGGGGTTTTCACATATGAAGGCTTACAAAATAAATCAGCGGCTTCTATCTGTCTCTGTGAATCCATCTGAGCACAGCCACTCCCATCACGGGCTGCTGCAGCAGGCTAAGCTGGCCTCCTGGATGCTGCGCTCTTCCAGAAACAAGACACTGAGCAGTGGCTCTTGTTTTTCCACATCTGGCCACCACCATTCCTGCGACCTCTTCTAGTTTCCCAAAGTCTGTCACAGAACAACCACTAATACTAAACCTCATTGAGTAATTTCTTTCCTACCACGAAAAAGAAAAGAAGAAATCATGTAAGAAATGAAAAAAAGGAAAAAGTGGGGGCTACAGATAGAGGAAAAAAACAAAACAAAACAAATAGGAGAGGAAGGAGGGAGGAAAACGAAAACAAAATAATGAGATAAAGAAAAAGGAACAAAATATCTGATGTAGGGGCTTTGAGATCTTTTTCTCTGCTTCTTATCAAGATGAAGTAATTGTGCTCAAAAGAGATTTATAGGTCATCCCATCCAATACCCTGGTCATAAAATGGGCTTGTAGCAGTCAGGGTGAGAATCTAGTTTTGCAGCTACCCACTAAATAACTCTTTTCTTTTGCACAACACATTTTCTACATTAAAAATAATAATAACAATAAACTTCCCAGTTTTACTTTCATGTATATCAAGGCTTATAATGGCTATTGGCTTTGATTGTTGCACAGTGGTTGTAAACAATGATGCCTAAGGTTATATTTGCTCAATCTGTATTTTAAACAGAATATTCTCACTCCTGTCCATTTTTTTCCTGAAATCAAAGTTACTGCATTATAGTTTGCATGTCCCCTCCAACTCAGTCTGTTTTGCTAACTCAAAGTCTGATAGACCTCTTAACTGTGTTCCAAAATACTTCTAATTCACATGTTGAAGACTGCTTGTCATTCTTACTTACATTATATTCTTTTGTCTCCCTATTTACTACTTGAATGTTAATGCTTGAAGAGCCTTTTTTGCGAATTTCTTTCCATTTTTGCTTCAGTGGATTCATTTCTCGGGTCGTCTAGATAGTGATCTACCATCATAATTTGTATATGATAATCCAATAAAAATTATTCAAAGGGGGTAAAGCCTAAGCATCCTGGAGGATATCTGGATACAGCAAACAAACAGAAACAAGCCTTGATCACCATAAAAAGATGGGGAAAAATGAAGTATTA
Source organism: Phoca vitulina (assembly GCF_004348235.1). Classification (NCBI taxonomy): domain Eukaryota; kingdom Metazoa; phylum Chordata; class Mammalia; order Carnivora; family Phocidae; genus Phoca; species Phoca vitulina. The sequence goes on from NW_022589704.1 coordinate 45,263,957, forward strand.
CTAGAAATTCATAGTTAAGTATACGTCACTAGTGAGAACAGCTAAAGAAAATTTCTTACAGAGAGCACTACTGGGTTTCAATAGCACAATCACACGATTTCTATTTATTTCTCAGAGGACTTTAAAAAGATGAAATCTAAGTACACTGCTGGGGGAATATACATTATTAGGAAAGAAAACCAATGAATTTATTAGTGTGAGTCAAATATTCAGAGCTATTCTTCCTCTGTGGCTCTTACAAATTGTTAATTAAGCATATTCCTAGGAATCAGCTATGTATGTATGTATGCATACAATTAAATTAAGCTCTAAACACTTTATTAATTAAATAACTGGTTATGAACACAAAAACAGTGTTATGCTACACAGAGAGAGTGAGGTCGAATGGAAAAAGACCAAGATTAACAGAACTCAGCGGCAATTCCCAAGGCCTCCTTCACTGAGGGAGCTTCACGTAATTTTAATTTAGCTGTATTGGGGTGAGGGATCTCTCCTCTAAAACTGGGATCCAGGAATGCTGCTCCCCTGCTTACCTCCCAGGGAAACTAAGAAGTTTTGGACCTACATATCAATATTCATCCACATGTAAACATCACAAGCAAACTGTTTATAAAATAGATTGTATCCTCTGACATTTGTACTAGTTGTATAAATAAAAATAAATAAAACACTATTAAAAATGAAATTCATTACAATAACAATACTATTAAATATACAGAAGTTGAAAGGGTTTTTAAATTATTACATTTTGGAAAATCTGGTATTTTCTTAAATCTTGGGCTAAAACATGATTAAGAAATAGAAATGGTTGAACATGATTGAGAAACAGAAAATATGTTGTTGTGGCAAATACGAAATCTGAAAGTAAAAATTTTAACACATAAAAATTATTTTAAGAAAAATTTATAAACTATAAATTCTCTACAAAATGATAGAAAAGTTGTATGTAACAAAATCAAAACTTTAAAATTTTTCTCAAAAAATAATCAGGCATCATTAAACACAGAAGCATGAAAAAATACAAAACTGAAAATATTCTAAGTATCCATCATCTTATATTAATCCTAAATTTTAAATTCTTGTCAGAAAACAGTACAAAAAATATTGCAAAGCTTTGAAAAATGAGTAAATATAAATAAAATATTAACTTATGTGGCAAGTAAAATCAATACTGAACTATAATGGATAAAAAGGCAGTCAGAATACATATGCTTAAGAAAAATAAGCAGGAAATTAAAATGGGGGATGTGTACACAAAATAGAGTTAATGAGTTCTTTTTTTTTTTTTTTTTTTGGTAGAGCCATAGCACCACCTTCTGGCCATTTCTACATGACAACAGAATTAAAGAGGAGCCAGGGTCTACATTTCTAAAATAAATGCAAATATTTTGAAGGCTTGAATTTAGCCTCTGACCTCTGACACCAAGAAAAAATATATATATATATATATATATATATATATATATATATATAAAATTAGATAAAGAAACACTGTTTTATTTATTTTAATTTGTTTATAAATCATTACCCTTAAAAACACTTTCCTACCTACAAAATTTTTGCAATTAGCAGCATAAAGATTGCTTATTAGATAAACATTTATTCTGGAAAAAACTTGAAAAACAATTATCAAGTGAACATGCATTTTTAAACTATACTGCATACTTACTGTAAATCACATTCCTTTATTAACAGAGTACATTTCCAAATATAAAATGACATAGGAACTGCAAATACAGTCTCTCCAAAATGTATGAGAACTAGCCACTGTTTAAAAGCATTTCATTTCAAATACCTCTACATTTTACCTGGTCATAATGTAATTTAATCCTTTTGGTTTGGGATCTGAGTTGACCCAATAAAGAACCTTCTAGACATAAAGACACATTAAGTATAAATACCATTATTCTTCTATAAAAAATACTGATTGTAGTGAAGCTGGACTCATGCCGAGTTTGCAATATTTTGAACATTTAAAGAGAATCTTAAATGTGGTTCATAAACTGTGAGGCCTTTTTAATCTTTTGTTAGTGCTTAAAAATACTGACCAAACAAGGGCAAGTGTGAATTATTACCTAATGAGCAGTGGAAAGAAATGATTGCCTACTCCACTTTTTTCCCAAATGGGAGAGGTATCATCTTGAAAACTTTTAGCATATTTACTTGAAAGCATTGGTAAATTATTTACATGTAAAATGGGTAGATAAACATATTATCCATTTTACTTTCTTCCCCCAGAATACACGCCATCCCACTTCAACTGTTCTTCAATTTAAATACTCAGTAGATTCCACCTGATACGACATTCTCAAAGCAGAAAAATATTTTTTCATGTCTAGGACTTTGCCAGGCACAATCAAAGGCCTAACCCTCTTCTAAAATAACTGGATGATCTCTAAACTAAAGTTAGAGAAGGGTTATTTCTGAAAAAAACTGTGAGAATAACTACAGAGAATAACAATGAATTGTGTAAAAAAAAAAAAATAGTGGTTTATTAGATTTTCTTAATGAGATAAAGATGAGAATTCTGTTGAAGGAATTTTTCACATCTTAATATCTCAGTGAGAACAATGTCTTCTGGGATGGATGGGGTGGACTTAGAAAAACATGCTAAGATATGTGGCATCTTACAGAAAATTTTCTCAGGAAACGTGATTATGAGTATGGAGTTGCTGATTTAATGTCTCTTCTGCTCTCTTGGTCTCACCAGTTCCCCATGTCCGCTCAGGGACAAAGCCACATACTCTGGGATTGGGGCATTAGGACATCTTTAACATACGGTGTCACTGCAAAATTCTGCTTGGAATCAATCCTAATTCTACACTTTCCACTGGTGGATGTGATCTCCTTTTAGAGCTAGTTGGTACGCCATTACTAGTTTCTGGGTCAGGGCATGAGTTCACATTGTCCAAGCAAAGTAAAGGCAAGCTACTGAATGTCAACACATAGGGAACACTGCCATTTTTTGTTGTTGTTGAGCATGAGAAATTATGGACAAATAGGAAGAATGTGCCACATTCAGAAAAATAATTGTGGATTCATATTTATTTTTAAATACGTTTCCCTGATCTGGTGATATTTATTCATCTTTAACAGGACAAAGCTATTACCTGCCACAAAGCTATTCATGCTTTGAATATGCATCCATCTACTGATGACTTAAGACAGGATCAATACACTAGACATTGCTTTGGAGGGCTTTCCCTACCTTGAGTTTCCTGACAGCATCTCTCACAACTTCTGTTCCTTTAGGCTGCTCCACTTCCGTACTGCCAAGAAACTGAAAATGGCAATTTATCAGATACAGCCTTTACCCCATCGTACATCATCAAATCATTCTGAACTGTAACCTGGCGTAACAGTATACACATGGGAGGTGCCTGGGTGGCTCAGTCGGTTAAGCGTCCGCCTTCGGCTTAGGTCATGATCCCAGGGTCCTGGGATGGAGTCCCACATCGGGCTCCCTGCTCGTGCTCAGTGGGGAGCCTGCTTCTCCCTCTCCGACTGCCCCTAACCCTCCCCCACCTTGTGATCACTCCCCCTCTCTCTCTCAAATAAATAAAATCTTTAAAACAACAACAACAACAGAATACACATGGTAGGGTAGTAATGCAAACCCAAATCCTAATTAAGCAGAAGATTTATTAATTTATATTATTTTATATTATATGAGAATGTAAATATATTACTTAACCACATACAATTCCTATTATTCAAAGATTTTTTTAAAAAACTTTTTTCCTAAATATTGTTATTTATTTATTTATTTTTATTCATTTTTAAAGATTTTATTTACTCATCTGAGAGAGAGAGAGAGAGAGAGCACGTGCATGAGTGGGTGGGAGGGGCAGAGGGAGAGGGAGAAGCAGGCTTATCCACTGAGCAGGGAGCCTGACAGGGGCTCTATCCCAAGATCCCGGGATCATGACCTGAGCCAAAGGCAGATGCTTAACCGACTGAGCCACTCAGGCACCCCCTAAATATTTTATTTGAAGATTTTTATGGGAAAGAAAACTAAAGCTACTTTCATTACGTTAGAAGAAAAGGAATAAAGTTGACTTAAAAATTTAAGATTTAAAATGTATTAATAATATATAAATTATTAATTTATCTGTAAATTCAAAGCATATAAGTGTTTTTTATTTGTTACTTGATTTAAATGTCATGGTGTATTTTAAGATATTAATATGATTTAATTCAGTTCATAATTTCAAATAAGCATTTTCTTTGTTTTCCAATTATGACACTCTTATAAGTACATAACCTTTTAAAATACAAACTTTTTAAAAACTAATTACTCCATCTAAGAGCTATAAGCTAAACTACATTTAAAAATAAAACACGGATCTATGACTTTACTAAATTTTAAAATATCCCTGAAGGTTTTTAGCTAATACCTGACCTATCTACCCCACCCCCAAAAGAGAAAAAGTTTCATAATAATTACCATGTTGTAATAGACCCTCTACCCTGGAGAGATATAAGACCTCCTAAACAGAAGACCAATCTCATGAAACATGTAAGACTAATTAGAATTGAAGTATGGATATTTTATTCTATAAAATATTTCTATATAATAATAGCCAATACTCATTAAATGCAATAAGTGTATATGATTTCCCAGACTTTGTCCACATAGTACCAATTATAACACCAGAATGAGTTAAAAATTCATCACTCCTTATATAAATGCACGTGTGTGTGTGTGTGTATGCACTTTATATGAAGTAAATAAGTAGAATTTTTTTATGTTAACTCACAGAATGGAAAGGAGCAAAATAGTAATGTCAGAGTATCTTCTTATATCACATTTTATTCCTTCCTTCATTCTTGGAAAAATAACAATAATAACGACTAAGGAAATCAGAGTTTTGTTTTTTCAGAATGGGCTCTCTGTATTACCAGTGTGAGAATTACCCCGGGAACAGGTTAAAATATAACAACGCAGATGCCCTGGTCTAAAAAATCAGCACCTTCAAGGTAGGGTTAAGGGAATTATATTTCTAAAAGCATCACAGATGATTCCTTGTACGGCAGTCTAAGAAACAGAGTAAGAAAACAGTAACAAGTCAGGGGATAGCGGGGGCAGGTACAAAAAGTGACCTGAAAACACAGGTGCTAACTGCTGGTCTGCTTTCTCGTGAGCTCACGGAGGAGAGAGAGTGAGGCTCAGAAGCATTAGGGTAAAAAAAGTTTCAGTTCTCAGATTCTGTAAGATACAACAGTTCCTTTTTCTTATGTACTCAAACTATCCCAAACAACCCTACGACGGCCTACAGACGGTATCATCGGGCACTTTGGTTTGCCCAGGCATGACCTCAAGTTGGTAACCAGGCCTTCAAAAAAGACCAAAATGAATGGAGAAATTCTCAGCTTAAAAGGAATTGAAAACCTGCTTCTAAGATGTGGGACGCAGTCAAATCTATTCTTGACACCAATGGACCTGTCACATTGCTTCCGTTTCAGATCAGTGTATTCAACCCTGGCTGCGTGAAAAAAATCACACAGGGGCTTTCCACAGACCAGTGCCTACGAGTCTGATTTAATTGGTCTGGGGCAAAGCCAGGGCATCTGTGCATTTTAAAGCTCCCCAGGAGACTTTAATGTGTCACCAGGTTTGAAAGGCACTGTTTTAGATCCTCCAGAAGGGATAAAGGGTTCAAGGTGACAGGAGGAGAGTTAACACAATAGTAGCTATTTAGTTCTGAGTTAATCCATGGGATAAACTCCTGTTCTCCTGCTCCCTGAATTTATCATATCACTGAGAGATTCTCCATTAGTGAGTGGTCTAGAGTTCGCAGAAACAGGGAAACAAAAGTAAACTCTTTATTGGTAAGTGATTCTTGAACTAGAAGGAAGTGTGTCATGTGTCAGTAACAGACTGTAAGAGTTACTGGAAATATTTATGGAAGAATATTCATTTTTCAGCAGAAATGCCATGAGTCATAAGTATTATATGTAAATAGGCCCACATGGGAAAATTATGGAAGAACTCCAAGTACATTCTAAAGGAATTAACCTCTTGCAGTGCTCCAGGAACCTTTTAATATTTTTTTTTTTTTAATAGTGGCTTTAATTAAATCATCTGAAGAATGAAACACAGAGAGAAGCCTTGAATGATGGTAGGAATTAAACTGTGCAGACATCTAATATGGAGCTTGCCACTTAACCCAATTATTCTATGTAGTGTTAGATAACCTAAATGGAAATCATTTTAAAAACGAAAAGTATATCATTCGTTATAATATTTCCTGTACTTTTTAAATTATAAAAGTCATCATGCTACTTACTCAGGTTAAATAAATCATATTTATATGCATTCCCTATGTCTATATAAGATATTTATAAAACCCTTAAATATGATGCAGCATGGTGGAATAAATTCTAGGCTTGGAATCTGAAGATGTTAGAAAAGTCACTTAATGTCTGATTTATTTGACTTTTGAAAAATCAGGATAGTGATATTGCTCTTCTCTCCTTATAAAATTTTTCTGAAGATCAGTTACAATGAGATTTAAAAAAAAACACAACTCTGTAAACTATAAAGTGCTTTATAATTATGAGGGATTCCATTTCTTTATTTTTTTTTTTAATTTTTTTTTTAAAGATTTTATTTATTGACAGAGAGAGTCACAGTGAGAGAGGGAACACAAGCAGAGGGGGTGGGAGAGGGAGAAGCAGACTCTCCGCCGAGCAGGGAGCCCGATGCGGGGCTTGATCCCAGGACCCTGGGATCATGACCTGAGCTGAAGGCAGACGCTTAACGTCTGAGCCACCCAGGCGCCCCCATTTCTTTATTTAATGACTATATGGGGAAGACACTAGAACTTAGTGGATACTCTTGGTACCTGCTCAGCTCCCCTTTGATAGATCCCCATTATCAGCACTAGGATCCATCCTCTAGCTTCTGCACACTTCGCTGTTAAGAGCTCACAGTCCAGATCTTCGGAGGATTCCCTTTGAGCAATGAAGCCACTTTGCCAATACTGAGCTAGAAATGCCTGGGAGTTTTTTGCTCCCCCCGCCCCACATTACCACATTTTTTAGCTAATGACTAGTATGAAGTACAAAGGCCCAGCTCCTCTGCTTGGACATAGGGTAAACTCTGTGATGTAATGATATCATGCTGAGCTTCCCTCAGAATCAGACTGAGGTTGGGGCTTCACTTGATGCTGTACTCGTCCTTGATTTCTTCCCCTTGTCTGCCCTGCTTTTCCACACTCTTACTTTGCTCCTGGGAGCTCTGGCTTAAAATTACTTGCACCCAAATCTTTGTCTTAGGATCTCATTCTGGGAGAAACTGACCTGTTAAGACACTATTAAACACTTAATGGCTTATATTTAGGAACATACAGTCCAGCATACAAACTCAAAAATAGGGGCGCCTGGGTGGCTCAGTTGGTTAAGCGACTGCCTTCGGCTCAGGTTATGATCCTGGGGTCCTGGGATCGAGCCCCGCATCAGGCTCCCTGCTCGGCGGGAGGCCTCCTTCTCCCCCTGCTTGTGTTACCTCTCTCGCTGTTCCTGTCTCTCTCTCTCTGTCAATTAAATAAAATCTTAAACAAAAAAAAAAAACAAACTCAGAAATAATAAATGCTCTTGTTATAAGTGCTATGAAAAGGCTTGTATGCAAATTAGAGGGAGGATTTCATCTTTTTCTACTCTGCCTGGTGCCTGAAGCATAAAAGAAAAAATGGAACTCAAAATCAAGCCATGGCCAAGAGATTAATCCATCCCATACCAACTGAGTTGTTAACTAGCTGGAGGAGTTGAGTTCCAGAATCACGGGGCCCCAAGCAGCTGCCATGGTTCAGAGGGAGGTGAAAGAGAATAATGCTGCCAATAGGAAGAAGGTAAGTGTTCCAGGAAATGCCAAAGGGAATCAGAAAATTTTGATCATTAATATTACTAATTAGGGTTGTCAGATTAGCAAATATAATTATAGATCCTGCTGTTGGTGGGAATATGGTACAGCAGCTCTAGACAATAGTTTGGTAGTTTCTTTTAGAATTAAACATGCACTTGTCGTAGGATACAACATCTGCACTTTGGGGTACTTTTCCCAAAGAAATGAAAATTTATGTTCATGTAAATATTCTGTGCACTGATGTTCAAAGTAATCTGTTTGTAATAGCCAAACACTGGAAACAACCCAAATGTCCTTCAGTGAATTAACAGTTAAATTGTGATACATTTATACCAGGGAATACTACTCAGCAATAAAAACCAGTGAATTATTGATACACACAACAACTTGCATAGATCTCAAGGAAATTAAGCTGAATGGAAAAAAAAAAATCAATCTCAAAAAGTTTTTTTCTGTTAGGTATTTACCTAAATGAAAAATACAGGGTTTTTTTTTGTTTGTTTGTTTGTTTGGTTTTTTGTTTTGTTTTGTTTTTTTGTTTTTTAGCATTCTCTCAAAAAAATGGGACATTGGTATGTTTAACATTTTAAACTGAGTAAAAATAATCGCTTTTATAATTTAGCAACTTTATGTTTTAGCTCCTCCATGTGGCAGGAAAAAGCAATGATGAGAAGAGAGCATAATGTATCAGACTGTTTTTGCTTTATACATGTAGATTCAGGGTATCATTTTTCAGTGTGGCAAAGAGCAAGAGAAAGGTTATGTGTTCTGTTGCAAGTGGTAATGATTGGTGGCATTTTTTCTCACTTTAAATATTTAAAATTTCATCAATTATTTTTCTCCATAGTCACAAACAGGCAACATTCATTTCAGTACACATTTTTTTTAAGAAAGATCAGGAATTAGACCTTACATAAGTACAAGTACCTGTCTTTCACAATTGTGTGCCTATGCTTTGAAATGCTACAACAAAATGTTTCCATTTTATTATGAATAAACATTGATATTTTAACAGTAATGCACATTCACTGTTGGGAATTTAGAAACTATAGAAAAATGTATCAATGAAAATAAGCATCAGCTTTTATCTCATAACCAAGAGGTAGCTATTATTTGAAAATATTATCTTTTAAATTCATGTTACAATAAAAGTAATCAGCCAATGACAATATTGGACAAACTTATGAAAACAAACAAAACCTCCTAAATTTCTAAAAATGACTGATCTATTTATTTACTGGGCATTATTGTGTGTGCATGTGTATTTAAATTTTTACTACCAGCCAAATTGTTAAGAGTTGAGATTGAAACATTAAATATGACTCCTAAGCAATATGGACAGATAAGAAAGACATAAAAGACAAAAAGGGCATTTAGAATATATTAGACTGTAGGAAGTCAGATGACCTAAAAATCTTTTCTGTATTCTTAGTCTATATATTGAAAGGTATGCCAACATGGCACGTATCTTCCACAAACTATAAAATATCTTTGCAAAATCTTCTATAAAAGCTTTGACAAATACAGAGAAAATTTTTGATAGTATAAAGCTAATTATATACTCATATACTAAGCTAATATATATACATATAGCCTATGCATCTCTCTGCTCAATGCATTTGAATACTCAGCAGATGCACTCTCAACAGGTATTTTAGAAGCTACAGTCTGTTAAAATTAAAACCAAAAATGTCATCAAATATATAGACTTCTCAAATTAAAATGCTATTAAGATATTTCACTTCCACAACTAATTTTTAATTGATTAAAATGATACAGACTTCTCTTTTAAACTAATCTCAAGTAATGCCTGTATTGTTTCTTCCAGTTCATTCATTGTATTCCATCATACCTACAATAAGCATTTTGCAAAAATGTGTGAAAGTTTGAGGATTCCATCTTCATTTTCGGAGACTGATATTTTTTCACATGAAAAGCTGCGCAGTTTTATGACTTGCTTCTTTGCCAGTAGAGAGCAGTGTTGCACATCACATGGGTTCATTTATAATACCAGTTTTACTTGCTTCCTCAAATGTCTTTAAGATCACTCTATGAATAAAGTAGGGTTTTTTAAAATGCCAGATAAATAACAATTAAAATAATTAACTAAAGAGTTATAAGTTTAATTGCTATGAAATCTGACACTATTTAACATATGAAAGAGCTAGTTTATGACAGAAATATATGAAATACGCTTTACTTATATCAAATCCAAAATATGCCAATTTTATGTAGATAAGATGTTCTTTATATAAATACTTTAAAATATTAAGGGAAAATAATTTCTACTTTTCACAACATAAAAGATTTATCTAATGTTAAGGTTAATAAATAATTGGCAGATAATGACCAATGGATATTCTAAATACAGAATAAAATAAATGGGCATGTCTTTATCTTTATAACCAAGGTTGCAGAGCCTCAAATAGAATAGGGCTAATTTTCTTGGCATTAACTTCACTGCATATGTGTAAAAAAAAAAAAAAAATGTACTTAAACCTTCTAGCTACTCAACTGCACCCAGGAGATAAGCCATATAGGAGTAAGCCAATTTAATTTTATAGTCTTTATTTGGCTGACTTGCCATGTCACTATGCCAAGCAATGCAGGAAAAAAAAACATTTTTAAAAGGCACATCAAAACATTCAATTGCTAACAAAGGGTCAGAATCAATCAGATTTGAACCTATTACTTAATCACCAAAACCATAATCCTGAAAAAAAAAATTAAAATAGATCCACCAAAAAGAAAGGTTATACTTTAAACTAAATACTCTGAAGGTTATCCTTTAAAGGAGGGCCAGGAAATTTTGATGGAGAATAAAAAAAAAATACTGAGCTCAGCATTTAAAAACTCTACATTTTATATTTGATTTGATATTGGGTTTCTCATTTTATGATGGCAACTTTCTATTAAATTATTTCTGTTCCTCTTTTACATGGATATTGAGTGTATCATTTTCATAGGCTCTTGCTTTTAAAATGAGAGTTCTGAGTTTAAGCCAAAACAAACCTACTGGCTACCACAAGAAAGTATGGTGGTCAAGGGTCTCCCAAACTGAGCTCTGCATCCCATGGGCACAATAAGCTGCATGAAGTTTTTGTCCTGTCCCAGAGGCACCTCCTCAGTCAGACTTCCTTCACAGCTGAGAAGTGAAACAGGCAAAGTGAAGTCAGGGCATTCACTTGTATTGTTATAAATAGTATTACAAAAATAAACCAATCTATACAGAGAACCAAAACCATGGGCTTTGGAGACAGACGGACTTCACAATCCACCTTCTTATTAGAGAACCACTCTAATGGGGACTGTGGACTGTGTGGTTATGGGCTGTGGAGATACTCCCATTCAACTCCCATTATTTTAGGGATGCGAAACTGAGGACCAGGAAGTTGAAGTGTCTTCTCAAGGTCAGGAAGCTTGTTAGTAGCAGAGATAGGGCTAGGATTCCAGCCTTCCTAATTTTCAGACACATGCTCTTTACTTACCTTAAATAAAACAGAAACACAATGAAAGATAATATAGTACAATGGGCATATATTACTCATTTATGCCACATCCATTTGGCTAATTAAAATTTATATTGTATGTTCTTTCTACTGTGAAATATGCTTAAAATCTAAAGGTGTTAAAAGAATATTTGGTTGGCTTTACAGTGAGGTAACCTGAATTTCCAAATACCATTTATTTACTGAGACTCTCAGAGACTCAATTTCATCATTCATAAAATGGGGATAAATTCATAGTGTTTGTGTAAGAATTAAATGAGAAAATGCAACCAGTGACTGAAACAGAGTGAATATTCACTGAATTTAGGCTTAGAAATTAAATTAAGATAACAAAATGGCCACAACAAGCAAATAGTCAACCCACCCATAGTGGCTGTGAAGTAAGGAAGAAAAAAACCTATTTTAAGCCACCAGTATTTGGATTTTGGCTCTTGAAGCTGCTACAATTCTTAACCAGCACATAAGCAGGTTTTTGGTTTGTCTCTAAATTTTATTGGTTATTTTCAAACATTTATTCTTCCTAATTCTCACTGTAATTTAATTGTAATTCTCATTGCAATCTAATCAATTATATAAAACTTGAGACAAGTGAGATTTTTAGAATATCTATACATGATATGCCTGTTTGTGGATGCTTTATCTATTTTCAGGAAGGCTGAGTATTTTTCTTCCTATTTGCTTTATACTTTGGGGTTTAAATAAGGTTTTTAAAATTCTATTTACCACAAGTTATTGCTACTATAGGAAATACCCTGTATCCAGTCAGCTTACCAAATTATCCTCTCAAGCACAGTAGTTTTATTTTTTAAAATTTGAGTCTACTGGAATATAATTATCAATAAAGAGAAATACATTTCCTTTTCTTTCCCGATATTGTTACCAGTTACGTCTTTTTCTTTGCTTATAAAACAGTAAGGAATAACAGTGGTAGTTAAGTATTCACTTTTTTTTTTACGATTTTTTAATTTATTTTTTGACAGAGAGACAGCGAGAGAGGGAACACAAGCAGGGGGAGTGGCAGAGGGAGAAGCAGGCCCCCCGCAGAGCAGGGAGCCCCCCAGGACCCTGGGATCATGACCTGAGCTGAAGGCAGACGCTTAACGATTGAGCCACCCAGGCGCCCCTAAGTATTCACTTCTTATTCTTCAATTTCATGGAACTTACTAAAGCTTTTGGCAATATATTATACTGCCTATTATTTTACTTCAGGTTTAAACTTCGACAAAGTAATTGCCTCAAATCTGCTTGTGTTCCTAAACTCTTCCGACAAAGAATATATTTCTCTGGAGAAGCCCCTACTATTTCAAGAATCCTCACCTCTTTCCTGAGCTAAATTTATCTCTTTCTCTCCCTTTTGGAACAATCATTCTTTAAAACCTCTAGTACCCCTCCTACTTCAGGGAATAGTGTTCCCGGGACTTCCTCTCTGAGAAACTGTATTATCATTATTATTATTATTATTATTATTATTATTATTTCTATATCTTAATCCATTTCAAAAATATTTGTTGTACAGCATCTAATTTCAGGTACTGTCCTAGACCAGGAGTATAGCAGCAAACAAAACAGACCAAAATCCCTGACCTACTAATGCTGCTGTAGGCTCTCCCCTTATTCCCAATGACCAGAGAGGGTGCCTGTTTTCCCAAAGGTTCTTTTGTTCCACTCTTCCTAGCTAGACCCTCATTATTTGAGTACAATCAAAATAGACTACCACAAGAAATCTGTAAATACGATAACTGTCACAGTAATTCTGGCTCTAAGTGACCAGTTTGTTTTAAAATCTTAAACCATTTTGAAGAAGACCTCATCCCAAGCGGAGCAGAACATCTCCTTCACACTTGAGTATCACAGAAAATGACTGATCACATTAAGAGATTGTACAACTCAAACTGCTGTCCTCATTTCTTTAAAAGGGGAAGAAAATCTACTTTTCAGATCATGATAGGTTGTGCATAGCTCTTCTGCATGAAAAATGAGTGTGGGCTAACAACACTCCTGAAATGCAGATGTATTTATTTCTTTCAACAGACTTACTGTCAATGGTTAATATGGCCTGATTAATTTTGTGAGGCACGGCTGCATGCAGAACTTTCCTTAGGGTGCTATAAGGGTGCAAGCAAAGAACACTGGATCCTTGCTCCCCGGGGTTTCCTCTCCTAGAGTTAGAGTCAAATACATGCAAGGAAAGACAAAACAAAAAAACCAAAACCAACAACAGACAGAACTGAGAGATCTGGAACAGACTGAAACAAGCTTAACGCCAGTGACTATGAACGTACTGTTCTCATTTCCCTTGGGTCCCCCCAGAAGCACTAATGAGAGGGCACCTTCTTTTATTCAACAGCTGTTTACTGAAGACCTACTATGTGCCGGGCACTGTTCCAGGTTCTTGGATACAGTAAGAAGCAGAAAAGGCAAAGATCTCTGCGGAAGTGGCTTAGTGGAACCACACTAAAAGGGTTTGAGAGTCGGGAACACAAGGTGTGAATTCTGACTCTACCACCTGACAGGTCTATGAATTAACATCTCCGAGCAGCAGCTTCTTCTTTTTGTAAAATGTAGACAAACATCCCCACACTTCTAAGTGGGTTGTGAGCAAAAATTACACAGGTCAAGCGCCGGAAACACAGAAGACAATCAAGAAATACTTGCTTCCATTCAATAAATGCTCCTAAGTGATGCACGGGTGTTGATTATTAGGTTCCAGACCCTAGAATAATGTGAGAAAAATAGGATTTGTGACTTGGATTCTTTTCAACGGGGTGAGGATTTTTTTTTTCTAATTTTATAGATTCAACATCATTCTATTAGTAGGGCTTAAAGAGATCTGCTGGGAAACTAGGCACTCTGTCTAAACAAGTGAAGGATGGGGAAATGCAGAGGCAGCAAGCATCCAACAAGGGGAGGGTCCTGGCAAGTCCTACAGTGGAGCAGGGGAGGAAGTGGATCATTCTCGTTTGCGTGACCAGCGGGAGTCCAGCTACAGTAAGGAGTCTGCCTTACAATCAGATGCGGATAGGAGGACATATGCCGTTTCATGGCATTTGTCTATAGCCTCATTCTCTCCTTACTGATTGTAAAAATAAACAGCCATTCTGCTTCCACTGCCACAACTCATCCTCACACTCTTGTTACCGTTAGGCCAATCCTGTGTACTTCTAACTTCAGTACGATAATTTCGTTTATTTTTTTAAGCCCATGTTTTTTTCTCTTTAAAAACTACTTTATTTAGATATTTTTCTTGATACTTGAAATTAATTATCACTAATTAGCACCACTTAGTCTTTAGTGTAATGCTTAAATGGCTTTGCTTGAACTCTGCTATATGTTGATTTTATTTGATTTTCCTTGGCCTTTTAAAAAAATCAATCGTCGCATATTCCTGGGCAGCTTTTGAGAGCATTTTTCAGCTGCGCTTTGAAAGTTCTAATCCTGGTATTAACACAGACCTTTATGTCTTTATTGGACTACTTCTAAAAATTTAATAACCTGATTAGTGACTACAATTCCAAATTATATATATAAAGAAACCTTCCCATTACTTACACAGAATTATATTGCAGTATATTACTTTTATCAAAAATAATTACACATTCCTATTCCCATGATATATTTGATTAATGCATCAAATACTTAAATTTACTATTTTTAGACTGCAGAACTGGTATTTCAGATGAACCTCTACTCCACATGCATTTCATTATTAATATGACTAAAGTTTAAAGTAACCTACTTATTTTTAACAGACTTTTAAGCATTTTGTGACATGCCACTTCAATTCCTTGCCCATCAGGCTTAATATAAAATACATATACTGACTCAGTCTTATGATTGATGTGTTTCTATTTAAAAGAGATATATGCTATTAAAAGGCACAAATAAGTGAAGTATGGACAAGGACATGATATCATTAGAATCATGACACTTATTTGCCTCTCACTTCAGGGCTAATCAAGTATAAATTTCAATATTACGTATGTCCAGAGAAATTATGGATGCTGCTACAAGTAGGAATTAGGACACAAATGGCATTCTCTCTTTGTTCCAAAATTTAGATTCTGTTACCCAGTACTCAAGTTCAAACAGCTGTACCAACCCAGGGAGCCTCACTCTATAAAGCCCCAGTAAACTCCATAATGGAATTTTACTAAAGATTCTGAGAATTACTGCCATTTTAACATGGTTAATTCTTTAGTTGAAGGTAGACAGCCTTTCATACAGCAGAGAGCTTGGGGAAGGACCTTTTCTAAGTCCTTGATGACATCTCATGGAGCGAGAGGGGCTTCAGTCACTAGAATCCCATCTGTCAAGCTCTGCCTTTAGAAATCCTGCCAGCAGTCTGCAGGAAGGAATGCAAAGTGGATGGATGGTACAAACAAAGGTCAGGAGAAGGGCAAGTAACTCTTAGTCTCTCAACTGTCTTTTTTTTTTTTTAGATTTTATTTATTTATTTGACAGAGAGAGAGAGACACAGCGAGAGAGGGAACACAAGCAGGGGGAGTGGGAGAGGGAGAAGCAGGCTTTCCACCGACCAGGGAGCCCAATGTGGGGCTCGATCCCAGGACCCCAACCAACATCATGACCTGAGCCGAAGGCAGACGCTTAACGACTGAGCCACCCAGGCGCCCCAATCTCTCAACAATCTTATTAGCCTCTCTGCATAGGTACGTTTGGCTTGCTGCTCTAAGAACCCTTCTTAGAAGAAAGAAGTTCAGGTTGTGGATGGTTCTCCACTTGGACTGAATGTTCAGCTTGTTATCAGGAGAGCAAACTTAGCAACTTACCATATACATGATTTATAAAATACAGTCCTCATGTAAACACTGAAGTCAAAAGGCTTTATTTTCGTTAAGTCATACTGTCCTCAAATATTGGCTATTTACTGAATGATAAGGGCAAACTTTATTCTGCATGGTGATAAAGTGCTTAAGAAGAATCTATGCACTCACAGAGACACTACATCAAAAACTAATGATGTGATGTATGGTGATTAACATAACATAATAAAAAAAATAAGATTGTATCTGGGATCTACTGTTACTAAGTTGTTTTGGTCAATGTACTTTACATCCCCAAATCAGTTACTCTTTATAAAAAAAAAGTGGCAGTGATATTTCTATATAAAGTCATTCTGAGGATTGCTTATGATAAGGAGACAATACTGGTTAGCACAGTGATTGTTATTTAATAAATTAATATTCAATAGACTGGTCTCAATCAACTAGGAGAACTAAAACTATTTTATAATAAAAGCCAAAGAGTCTCCTTGAAATTAAATTGTTCCATATGATCCAAGTATTTTATAGAAAATAAGAATAATCAATTAGTTTCTGGCTTTTTCTTCTACTTTGAAATTAGATAAATACAAGTGAAAAGGAAGTGGTATTTGTCATGCTAGTTCCTCCAATGATTTTAATGTTCCATTATAATTCTAGGTATTTAATAAGTGGGAATCTGAAATTAAAAAGGGACTATGAAATGTATATGCATATTAGCAATTATACCCACTACACTATACTTAAAGACAAAAGGAAGGGCGTGGATAAATAGGGTAGTGTTTATCAAACGTTAGAGATTAAAATTTGTAGGAAACATTGCATTAAAACTTCATTAGGTGCTAAGTATATTGCATATGACCTTTTCCCAGAACCTTCTTTTCTAAATTTAATAAAGTAAAAAATTTTATAAGTTACTATAATTATATTTGCTGTTAAATTAAGTACACTTATGTATACAATGTAGGTGTGTGGTGATCTCATTAATGAGGTCATGCAGCTGGTCAACCATATAGTACAACAAAAGTTAGTCTGAGGTCACCTTAGAAGCATACTGGTTCAGTGACTATAAATTGGTTAAAGTCTGAAACCTACCCTGTTAAATGATCCAATTTATGAAGGTCAAGACACAGCATTCGGGACATATTTCATGTAAATGATCTCAATGTCTATAATTTATATGTTCTAAGTTCGATATATACATAGATGTATTGATTTGGGGCCAAATATTTAACCTACTGGTTATGATTTTCTGTGTGGATAGAATTGTATGCTGCTAATTCCACTGCTGGTCTAGAGTAGCACATCTGCATGCAAGGGGTGAATCAGGTATAGGCCCTATCCAAAGATTTGGCAGGCTATGTCTATTTGTTTGAGAATATTTATTGACAGGGAGATCACTACCTCACAAGAGCATCTGCTCCTATGTGACCATTCTGTAAATTATAATATTCTTCCTCTTATGGAGTTATTTTGGGGACATTGACAACAAAGCAGGAGCTAGAATACTGAAGGAACGGAGAAGTGACCTGAGGATTGTAGATGACTTCAATTAGGAGAAGATAATTGGCACAGTTTGATAACATGAGACTCAAAGCTAGGAGATTATAGGGAGAAAAAAGAGAAGGCCAATCAATTCACCTGCCAGGCCAGGTGTTCTGGGGAGAGTTGTGTAGTTGTGTGGAGAAAACATCCACCATTTGCAGAAAGTGTTCAAGGATGGGAAGGGCAACTGGATTCAGTGTCTTCAGAAGAGAGCTGGTTTTCCTTGGAGAAAGAAACAGCAAGGTTCAGAAGAGAGGTGGAAGACCAAGAGGATTTTGGTGATGATTGATCTTGGGTTCCTAGGGACCCACGCCCAGTTCCTTCTTCAAAAAAAACCCAAAAAACAAAAAACAAAACAAAACAAAAACAAAAAACCCACACCGTTTTTTTCACTTCACTGATTTAAGAAATCATTCCACTATTTCCTCAAATGTATTTAAAGTGGCTTATGAAGGGTCATAAAATAAAGGAAGATAAAATAAAACAGAAAAATGAAGCCAACAGAAAATAAGAATACGGAGTAGAAACGGGTTTTTAGTCAAAAGCAGTGTAATCCTATAAATTTGCTAGAGGTAGATCATAAACTAGGCTACAAGTTCTTCAGCAGCAGCACAAAGAAACACAACTTGTTAACTATCTGATTCACAGTTGACAAGATAAAAGTGTTTCATATATACGATGGGACTTTGATATGCAACTGGATTAATATGATTTCACTGGCTGAAATGCTAGACAGTTCATTAAATTTGAAACAACCCACTAGATTTATTTGTTTTATTTTTACAGAAACGATAAATATGAAAACCAGCTTCACAGTTATTATTGACTTTATTTCAACCCACCATATACTTTGCTATTTTTAAGTACTTTGGAGAAATACCTATCACTCTCAATCAAAATGGGATAATACTATGTTTGCCTTTACATTCTGTCTCAATAACTTTCTTCATAATTGTTATGCCAACATTTAATTTACTGAACCAGAAATAGTTCTTGGGTGTGAAATGCACTTTAAGGCCCCGTAGGGTATATGTAACATTCAGGCAACTCAAACCCGGCTCTAAAAATGATTCTCCTTAGTATAGTTCCCACCTCCAGTAGATCCACCAAGCTTTTAAAAGTCCCAATTAGTTTCTTCAGTCAAGTTTTTCAAATTGAGAATATACGAATCATGACACCTTATCAGTTTTATTCTTCAGACAGTGCATTCCTTTGAGAGCTGTCCTTATCTCCACATTGTTAATGCTGGAAGTGAAAAGTCGTAACATTCTCTTCACTACCCGGTAGTGACAGCTGAATTATTTCTGCTACTTAGCTCTCTTAAGAATCGTTGTTAGCATTAGTTTTGAGATACTCCACAGTACAAAATCAAGGGTGGTAATTACCAGGACAAAAAATGTGTTGAGGAAATTATGATAAACATTTTTAAAAGACTTGTTAAGACTTTATTTTAATAAGTATATGTTAACATAAAATTAAATCCAGAGAGTTAGGAATACAGGTAAATATGGATTTCTGAGAATTAATGTAAAATGTATATATGTATTACTTAGACTTTATACAATATTGTCAAAATAAACATGATAATAGCATTACTAATTCAGGGATTCATTACTAATTCAGGGATTCATAAGGCATTAAGCTGGGCAACTGTCCTCTCAGTCGCTTGTAGAAAGGATTCAGTGAATAGTATTATATTCAAAGCCCATGGCAGTTGTGTTCATGTCTAGTTATATTTACATGAAAAGGAGACTTTCTAGGAAAACTCCAATAGAGCACCCCTTAAAAGCGTCTTCAAGTTATGCTCTACTAGCATTCTGAAATACTCAGAGATTAAATGAAATTCTTGCAGATGGCTAGAAAGCACAGAGAAAGGAACAATTTCTAATACGTATTAGCCTTCTACTACGTGTCACGCACTGTGGAAATTATTTTCAAATATATCTCATTTAAGAGTTATGGAAATATCAGGAAATGTTTTATCAGTTTGTAGATTAAAGGCAGACAATTTTTAACTTTAGTAAGATAATTAATCTCCATTTCTATATAAATTAAAATTATAGACATTACCTTACAGACATAATTAATGATTTCCTCTAGCATATTCATTTAGCACCAATAACAAATATGCAATAGTATCTTTATTAAAACTGAGTCTACGTTCAAGAATGCATTCTGACAAATGTTCTAAAATGTACAGATAATCTTTCCTTAAGAATTGCCTTGCCAGCCATGGGGCAGTCATAATAAATTAAATATCTAATCGAACACCTCCTTCCATGGCCATCAGATGTAGCTCTCTCCTCTCTCTCTCCCTCTTTTCACTGGAACTGGCCCAGTATAGCAATCCATTCCGCCACCCCCCCCCCCCCCCAGGATCCTTTCCAACCAAAGCCTCCCACAATTGTTTCTTACCACTAGGGCTTTCTTAGGTACCAGAATTCTAATAAAGCATGAGTAGGCTGTCTATGAAATTAGGGCAAATGAGTAACAAATGTACTTTCTGAACAAAGTGAAGTTTATAAGTTGAGGGATAGAAAATAGAAAATATGGCTCTGGGAAACCTGGTACACAAGAGGTGGGGACACAGAAGAGTGTTCAAGGTTGCAAATGGCAGCCTGGGAGACGAGTAGAAACAGCCTACTGGCAGATATGTGCTGGAAGAAAGCAGTGACAATGGGACACTTGTCCTTTTCTGTTCTGGCAATCCCAGAGATAAATTGCTAGAAGCTACTTAACAGAAGAGCAGGAGACTCCTAAGTGAAAAGACACAGGACCATCTTTTTCTAACAGAACAAAATAAGACACAGAAAGATCTTTAACTGGAGACATTCTCTACTTACATAAAGACAAAGAGCTTAAAGTTCTAATACCTGGTGGCATGCTGTAGTGATTAGAACTCATGCTCTAAAATCCATGCTGTCTGAACTTGAGAACTCTACTGATTATTAACTGTGTAACCCTGGGCAAGGTATTAAATTTCTCTAAACCTTAATCTCCTTATTTGTAAAATGGGGTCCATCATAATAACGAAAGTAGGTAAGTATACCAAAAGGTTGTTCTAACTACATTACCTAGCTCAGAGGACTACCATGAGGATAAAGGCAGAATATGTGCCCAACAAGCAGTGAACAATGCTAGTAGGGTTATTATTACTGGTAGGTACAAGGAGTTGAGCAGTCAGCATATACCAATGACCAGTCACTAACACTTACCCAATCTGATAGAAAATAGCAGTTAAAGGATGTGAATTTAAGAAAAGGGAAGTTGGGAAAACCAGATGTCCCCCTTGAGGGAGTGTGGAAAAGAAAATGGACGAAAACAAGGAATTTCCAAAGCAAACTACTATATCATTTTGACTCCATCAAATCTTGCTAATCATAGATAGACATTCAGAAAATCTTGATGCTAATAGGTCTCTACTAGGCAAACATCCAAGAACAGTTTAAGAGAAGCATTTCCACTGAGCTTGAAAGGTTACTCCTTATGGTTGCACAGTCAATTTTATTTTAAGATCTTTCTTCCCCAGGGGCGCCTGGGTGGCTCAGTTGTTAAGCATCTGCCTTCGGCTCAGGTCATGATCCCAGGGTCCTGGGATCGAGCCCCGCATCGGGCTCCCTGCTCGGCCGGGAGCCTGCTTCTCCCTCTTCCACTCCCCCTGCTTGTGTTCCCTCTTTCGCTGTGTCTCTGTCAAATAAATAAAATCTTTAAAAAAAAAAAAAAAAAAAGATCTTTCTTCCCCAAAGATTTATTTATCCAGGTATCACCAGTATAATAGATTACTCAGATACTGCAGTTTTCTTTTTAGTCTCCTAAATCATCACCTTTGAATGATTTTGATGCTTATTAACAACACTGTCACAGCTGGTGTGCAAGAGCAGAGAACTGAAACTAAAGCCACTCAATTTTGCTACTTATTATTAGCTTCCTGTAAAGACTGGTAGGGAACATGGTGGACACTATTGATTAAAATAGACTTTATCTGTGTATTTCATTTGTTTTGCTCTTTGTCCCCTCCAATACAAAGAAAATACTCTTATCTTTTCCATGCTTCTCAAGTACAAATGCAGGTTTCTGGGCTCATTCTAGATTAACTACAAAAATAAAAAAAAAATTAACTTAATCAGAGTAGGTGGACAGGGAATCTGCATTTTTAACAAACACACCAGTTTAAGAAAGACTGATCCATTCTAATTAAGCCCAAATAAGATTAATCCTGCATATTCAGTGAAGATGTTTCTTTGGGCCACAAATCATTGTGGTAGCTCTTAATCTGACCAAGGATATGCATGCCCAACTTACTAGAGTGTCTATTTGCATTGAGACAGTGCAGAAAGTAAGTGTACAGGTTAAAAAAAAAAAAAGAATGGGGCAATAAGGTACCAAGGAGCAGTATTTCCATAGATTAAGAGCCCACCACTCTCAAAGCAGCTTTGTCTTTTTTATATACTTCTATGCAGAAGGTTGCTTTAATGTAAAGTTCAAAATAAAAGTTATGTCATAAAAAAATACATGAGTAACTGGACAATATATTCCCCTACTCTTACTTTTCTGAAAATAGAGATAAGGCAGCTTAGAGAAGAAAAGAAATATAATTCAAATAGGTCAGAACCTAAAAGAACATTATCTGCACCGAAGCCCAGGTTTCACTTCTACTTGACATGGTGTGACCTTAAACAAGTAATTTAAGCACTCTGAGGTTGTGCTTATTCCTGTTTGTAAAATATAGTATTAGCTCTGACTACCTCACTGGAATGGAAAGGCACAAACCTAAGGTAGTAACACTTGGCAGAGCCACGGCAGTTTGCAAAGGCATAGAAACCACTATTCTAAACGACATGTGTAACTTTGCAGCTCAGGGGAAATAGCTTTTTGTTTGGGATTACTTTTTAGACACTTTATCATGAAGCAGGATGAGATACACATACAATATAATACTGATGATCTGGGGCGCCTGGGTGGCACACTTGGTTAAGCCTCCGACTCCTGCTTTCAGCTCAGGTCGTGACCTCAGGGTCATGAGATCGAGCCCCACATTGGGTTCCATGCTCAGTGCGCAGTCTGCTTGAGATTCCCTCTCCCTCTGCCTCTGTCCCTCCCTCCTGCTTTCTCTCTCTCAGATAAATAAATAAACCTTTAAAAAAATATTAATGATCCGGGCGCCTGGGTGGCTCAGATGGTTAAGCATCTGCCTTCGGCTCAGGTCATGATCCCAGGGTCCTGGGATCAAGTCCCACATCGGGCTCCTGGCTCAGTGGGGAGCCTGCTTCTCCCTCTCCCTCTGCCTCTCTCCCTGCTCATGCTCTCTCTCTCTCTCTCTCTCTCTCTGTGTCTCAAATGAATAAACAAAATCTTTAAAAAAAATAAAAAAAAATATTAATGATCCTTGCTATTTAGTCCTTGAAAGGAACTGGCTGTCACTCAAAAGGAAAAAAATGTAGTTTTATGATTTTTCAGGTTTCAAGAAATTGCTTATTTTAAAGGCACTATGCCAACATGAAAATAGTCAGATTGAGAAGCTGGTACCATTTGTCGTTTGATCTGTCAGATGTAATAAATTCAGTTCTTACATGTGCATGCATTTATGTGTGTTTTACACATGCGTGTAAATTATATATATTTGTGTCCACACATGTACACATATAAACTTAACTTCAATTAATTGTTATTTTAGAAGTCAATTAAAATCCTTGGATAAAAGAGAAAATGGAAAAGAAAGAAGGGAATGTTTCCTTTGAACCCACATGGTGGAAAGAAGCCATAACGAAACTGGTAAGGCAAACTTCTCCACAGGAAGCCAGCTTTCACCTGGTCTTCTGCAAGTATCTTTGTTACCTGAGAAACACTTTCCTTTGAAGGTGTTGTAACTTGAAAACAGTAGTTTGTTCTAACATAAGTTCACAGCATGAGACAGATTTCAAAACAATTTTTTTTGTTTGTTTGTTGCCCTATTTATAATAGGTTTCTGACAGGAATTATTAGAACTCTTAAAATATCAAGATCACAGCATTAGTCTTTTAGTTGTTTAGTGCTGAGTGGTCTCAAAATACTGTGCTCTGTATTCTGGCCTTTTAATTATTTCTTGGATATCTCCAAATGAGGTGTTCCTAACTTGATACCTCATTATCCCCTATCTCAAATTCAAGTCTATCACGACATGCCTGTCACTTAGGAATGCAAATGAGGAATTATCCTCATGATTCTTTATCTAGTTTACTTATATATACTTTATACTCCAGCCATATTGAACCCTTAGACTTTGTAAAATGTGCCATTTTCTGGGATGTCTCTGGGACGATGTGCATGTGTGACTGTAACAGCCACCTCACTGTAATCACTAAAATCACTTCCACTGATTCTTGATCTCCATTAGGAAATCTTTCTTCATCCTTCCCATGGATGATCCTCAGTGTAATTCAAGGTGCCACAGTGTGTAAGCTAGTGAGCCCGCTCTATGTGTATCTCTGGGATATGTAGAAAAATGATATTTATTTTTGACCAACATAAAAACAAGTTCTTTCAAAGCCAAAATTCCTTCCACCTATGTTGGTGGTTCATAATCTGGAGATGAGTCCTGTGTGGCTAACCAAGGGTCCTGGAGAGCTGTGCTGGAAGCTTCTTGGCTCCTGATGCTTTCTCTTGCTGTAACATTTTCACCGCCTTTATTAAAGCCTTACATGAGTAAAGACATGCATGAGACCCAAGGGGTCCTGCGTGTCCTTCCAATCATCCAACGCTGTGTAATCCTTGGAGATTCTTCTATAAGACCTGGAGTCTGGCACCTCTTACGTGCTAAAAAGAAGGAGACTGAACCAGTCCCTAAAAAACTGTAGAGTAAGCATTCATGTCTTTTGTTGATCAGTTTTCTGAAATTACAAATTTGCTTCTTGGAACTCGATTAAAAGACTGTTAATTTATGCCCTAAAATCAAACTCACTATGCATAGAGTTCTACACATCATCTCACCATGAGGTGATTCATGATGAAACTAACAACAAAATCATTTAAATTTGTAATAGTCCATTGACTATTTTTTAACTATGAAGATTTCCATTTTATGTTGGTGGCCACTGAATGAGCTACTGTACTCACTTGGTCAATTAATGCCCTGTTGTTTGGATCATTCACTATAATGTCATGTGTGTTTCCATTCTTTGCAAGTTTTACTACATTGGAAAACATATAGAAGGCTATTACTTATGAAATTTACCAAATAAATGTAAAAAGTAACATTAATTCATTATAAAAGTCTGAGCTAAAGTTGTACAAGTATCATTTACACAATGCTCATAGATCTGTGCTCTGTACATCTCTATTATAAAATTCTTCTGTCTTATATACTTTTCCAAAAAGAATAGATAATTCATTGAATACCCAATTTCCTACTTTAACTTGCTACTGCCATGCTCACATGCAAACATACAAAATCATCTGTAAAATTCTAGTTTCTTAAATTATTTAGCTGTTGTTTCCTTACTCTTTCTACACACATTTTAAAAATTAAATTTACTGACATGTTCTCCTGACAATGCTTGAGCATATTCAATCTCACTCATTTTCCCCTAGCAGTTCCTGTAGCATACTATTGAGTCTGAATTTTTGCAAACGAAAATAGCTCTCTGCTTACAAGACTTGCTTTGTTTTTATTCCATCACCTCGGCAAATGTTTGTGTGAGCAAGTCTGGAGCAATACCATTCTAATGAGCAATAAAAACAGACATGTAACCACGTAAGTGGTGTGGTGTGGTAATCCTCAGAAATAAATGCAAAACCTGATGGAGCTAGAGATCTACCTTTAATTATTTAGGATTATAACTGGGGATCAAGTGAAGGCAGATCAAGGCCCTTCAGTGCTTGCTTGCTGCCCAGGATACCATTTCTTATCTGAACCTGCACAGAGTCTGGGATAGAGTGATTTATGCTCCCTGACTCTGAATCTCCTTGAAGTAATTAACCATTGCTGCCTTGTCTATCACCATTCCTGAGTTATTCTATCACAGATAAAATCTGCCTGAGAGACGGGGTACAGGTAGAGGGGAGGATTGTGCAACTTGGTTCTATGATTTCTTAACACTGAATCTTGGAACAGTGGTGTTATCCAAATATGCAAAGAATCAGGGACTAATCTACTAATGAACGTGCTGCCTTCTAAAGACTCCAATCTGTCAGCTGGTTGTCTGAAAGTGTGGAAACTTTTTCTTCCCATAATAACAAGGTTATATCAAATCTTTATTAAGTCTAGGTATAACTGAAAGAGAGACACGGGAACACTATCATTTAGGGAGCACCAACCATGTGCCAGGCAATGTACAGATTGTTACCTTGTTTAATTGGCATAAAAGCTTTATAAGGAGAATATTGTTTGCATTTTACAGATATGAAAGCAGTTAAATACCAGGCTTTCCATTTAGCTGAGGAGTCTGCTCTCTGCTTAGTTCTGAGACTCCAAAGTCCAGTGCTCTTTTGATGACAGCACTCAGCCCTCCCAGATCAAAAAACTGTTGGTTCCATTGTACGAATAATAGCCCTTAGTCACCCCGTATCTATTTCTTTGAGTAAGTGAGTTTGTTGTTGTATTGTGAAGAACAGAGGCCTCATTTTCTGTTCACTTCTCCTCCTAGGTGGCCTTCAACAGAGCTGAGGACTTCATTTTCTGGTTGTGAGGCATTAGAGATGTTCGCTGAGACTTAAGTTCGGCCCATACACTATGTTATTAAAATGTAATGATAAAGAATGAAGTCTTGGGCATCTATACAAAAAAAGGAAGACAACTTCAAGGGGAAAGTGAGGTGGATTCAGATATTTACTCAACAAGAAGATGAGGGGAGACTGCACTGGGGACTAGTGCTCTGAGGGAAAGGAAGATTTAAGATGATAGGCAGACATTCTCAAATATGAACTATCTCATGAAATACTGAAGTTACTGAGTCTTTTTTGAAAAACTTTTAGAAGAGGAAAACCAGAATCACATCAAGAGCTCAGAAATAGAAAAGAAATGGTAAAAGGAGTGTTGGTAATCTGAATCCATTTCAATATATAATTAGAACTAAACTACTAGGGGAATTACAGTTTCAGAACAAAATGTAAATGTTGCAAATCCTGGCAAGTAGAATCGAAATGAGCAACAAAATCCGGGGAGTGGAGCATGCTAGGAGGAGGAATGTTAAGTAGGCTATCCGCCTCATCATTCACATATACACTGTCAAAAACTGAAATGTGATGTTCAGGAAAAACATAAGGATGCCAGATATTTAATGACTTTCATAAATGTCTTCCTTTAACGTTAGAGCAATCTTTTAGGAATTAATATCCCTTGTGGCAAAGATACACATTTCTGATATTTAGTAACTCCTTTAATTCACTTCATCTCTTTGATTATTAAATTCAAGTAAAGTTCAATGCTTTTTATTGTAAAACAGCATGCATATTATAATTTCCTTCTTATAAAGCTGATTCATCCAAACTGTCTATTCATTCCCAGCCTCATTCTCCTTAACTATTCAACTATTTGCAGTTTAATATTACAATTTCGCTGTTTAATGGGGGATATTAATAGCCTTAATCTCATTGGGCATTTGTGAAGATTAAATGAGATGACAGATGTGAAATGCACAGTTATTAGTATAAAGTTTTGGTATAGAGTTGTTTATATACTGTTGAATGTTATTTTCTTTAAATCTATCTATCTATTCTTGTATTTGTATTTATTCAGAGAGTCCAGGTTACCTGGACTTCTGGTCCAGGTAAGTTAACACTGGGTTATTTCTGCCTGAGAAGATTTTGAGCATTGTGTTGATTTCTATAGTTCTCTTTTCTATACTTCTGTATATTTCTATACTTCTGTGCTTTTGTACACTGCTTAACTGTTAATTAGCATTTATCATGTTTACAAAATAATAAAGTTGTTATTCTTAGCAAATAATACAGTGCAGACCTAAAATGTGAATAACTGCTTCTTCCATGTTTTATCTGTGCTCTCTATACTTTGAGATACATCTTTTCTCAGACTATGGTTGCATAAATTACATCAGATCTTGAGCTCCCCATGGCCTTTATTTTTACTGTTTGCTATCACAACTATGCAAGTTACAGAAAAAGGAGATGCTCCAATAGTATCTGCTACAAAGACTGAGACTGGACTCTACTTGTACTTTTTTGAACATGATTTTTAAAGGTTCAGAAAAAGGAACTGCTTATTCCAGCAGGAAGAAAAAAGAGAAGATAATAAACACTTTCTTGGAAACTGAAGAAACAGTCACACAACAGGAGACCATTCTTAAATGTAAAAATATGCATAATTGCTATGGAGATGAAGTTTCTCATAGTTCATAAGATTAGGAAAAAGACAAAAATGACTTTAGTTGGTTTAAATATATGTATGTACATATTTCCTAAGCGATGAAAGATTACTTCTTCCAAACATCTCCTAAAATGTAAGAACACAGTCAGCTGGAATCTTGGTTTTGTTAGAAGAAGCTCTGTCTCTGAAGTGAGTGGACTGCTTCTCTTATTTCACAATACCCGAATCAAATGACAAAGAATTCCGGAGACAACCTTCTTCCACCTAATGTCC
Organism: Phoca vitulina; assembly: GCF_004348235.1. NCBI lineage: Eukaryota > Metazoa > Chordata > Mammalia > Carnivora > Phocidae > Phoca > Phoca vitulina. Next base: position 45,292,229 of record NW_022589704.1, read on the forward strand.
TTCCAATCGATATTTGAAATGCAACCATATATCCACTAATAATTTATGCTGATTCAATGTTTAAATCTAAATAATTTGAAAACCCTGGTATTTCCTGCTGTATTTTATCTCCCATAGTAATCCCTTCTTCATTCCCATTTCTCATAGGTCCTTTGTTCAAAAAGGTTCACTTCCTTCCTAATTTTCTTATATTTAGCTCATGCTTATTTTAGTTACTCACCAAAACTGCTATTGAAATCAATTTGATAGGGCGCCTGGGTGGCTCAGTTGGTTAAGCGACTGCCTTCGGCTCAGGTCATGATCCTGGAGTCCCTGGATCGAGTCCCGCATCGGGCTCCCTGCTCGGCAGGGAGTCTGCTTCTCCCTCTGACCCTCCCCCCTCTCATGTGCTCTCTCTCATTCTCTCTCAAATAAATAAATAAAAAAATCTTTTAAAAAAAAAAAAAAAAAAAGAAATCAATTTGATAAAAAATTTGATAATTTTATTTTATTTTTTTTTACATTTTCAAATATTTTTTCCCCAAAACTGTAATATTCCCTGGCTGTGCTTTTGGCCCAGATCCCTAAATTTCATATTCCAGCCTTCAGAATGTTACTACTTGACCCCTTGAGACCAAATCAGACTTTTCCCTTTTCACAAATATTCTTCGGCTACGAACAAACTTTCTTGTTATTTCACATAGTGCCAAACAAATCCATGTAGAAATATGAAATAAATGACAAATGTATCTAACATTCAGAGAATTCCCCATTTAAAACTAGGTGCTCTCCAGTTGAAGAAGTATTTAAAGATAAATAACACCATAGGCATTTTTCATCAGGGGATTATACTAATATTAATACCATTAGGCAAAGCAGAATAAGACAAAGTACTTTACAAAAGCTTAGACTTTCTGGCCTTTCTGGTAGGGAGGTAAATACATAGACTTTACTTAGTCTCCTTTAGCTCACATCTCTGCTAAACTCCTGGCTAGTTATAAATGATATCCAAGGGATCAATTAACAGACAGAGCTACATAGACAAACCAATTTCACAATTAACGTATATAAAGGGAAGACAGGTATACATATTATATTTTGTCTTTGGATTCATTTATCTGCTTGCTAAGTAGGTTTTCTCTTTAAAACTGGGAATAGTAAATTGCAATGGAAAAAAAATGGTCATAGAAGACTTGATTTCTAGACTGAATTTTGCTACTATCCTGTTGTGTAAGCTTGAGCCTCAATTTATTTTATCAAGAAAGAGATGGAATTGGAAGATTCTCGAAGTCCTTTTCAACACAAAGTCTATGAATTCGTAACACAGTTTTTTTAAGAAAAAAGACAATGTAGTCCATAGTGAAATGTTATAAGGAATAATTAATATGGAGTTTTTAGTTTCTATTCAATAATTTCTAACAGCTATATGATACTTTTTAAGAGAATTGTCAAATGTAAAGTAAGTTTACAATGATGAACACCTTCAAAATTACGTTAGACTTACTGTGGTGACCATTTTACAATATACACGAGTATCTAATCATTTTGTTGTATACCTGAGAGTAATATAATATTGCATATGTCAATATACCTTCATAAAAAAAAGTAGTAATGAGTAAATAAAATTTTTTAATAACTATTTCAGTTACCTGAGAAAACTTAGGGGAAAAAAAAACACAAGGATCTTTTAAAACAACCATATGCTTTTCAGAAATTAGTTTTATAAGTTCATCTCCAGAATTGAGAAATTAGGTGATGTTAGGTGCTTACTGTCATTTCTCTTTTTCTATTTATTCTTGTATTTCATAAGCACACACCAACTATAAAGTCATAATTCAACAAATTTCCCATTATTACTATATTCTTTGTTTTCAAATTATTTAGCATGAAAGATTTATAGCTTCCCATTCTAAAGAAAGCAATGGATAATTATGCTAAGCGAAATAAGTCAATCAGAGAAAGACATGTATCATATGATCTCACTGATATGAGGAATTCTTAATCTCAGGAAACAAACTGAGGGTTGCTGGAGTGGTGGGGGGTGGGAGGGATGGGGGGGCTGGGTGATAGACATTGGGGAGGGTATGTGCTATGGTGAGCGCTGTGAATTGTGTAAGATTGTTGAATCACAGACCCGTACCTCTGAAACAAATAATACATTATATGTTAAAAAAAAAAAAAAGAAGAAAATAGTAGGAAAGGAAAAATGAGGGGGGAAATCGGAGGGGGAGACGAACCATGAGAGACTATGGACTCTGAGAACCATGAGAGACTATGGACTCCGAGAAACAAACTGAGGGTTCTAGAGGGGAGGGGGGTAAGGGGATGGGTTAGCCTGGTGATGGGTATTAAAGAGGGCACGTACTGAATGGAGCACTGGGTGTTATACGCAAACAATGAATCATGGAACGCTACATCAAAAAATAAATAAATAAATATAGACCCCACCCCCCCAAAAAAAGAAAGCAATGGAAAAATAACATAGTATAGCTTTCTATTTTCCTTTTAAAGCATGTGTCATGTTGCGGTGGTACATAAAGGAGCATTTCCAAAGAGTACAGATGCAGAATTATTACCTATATATGATATAGCATATATCACTTTTTTAATTGGAAAGAATGATAGTTAATGTTCAATTTTTATGCTTATACTACAATTATAAAATGTTTGGAATGAATATGTTCTACACATATTAGCATTATTAAAAACCAGTTCTAATGTCTACGAAAACTTTTTTAAAAGACTCTACAAAAATTTTTTTTTTGAAATGGTCCCTATGCTTTGAGATTAACTAAAATTCATTTTTGAACAAATGAAATGAATCACATGGAATGCAGTTAAGCTCTACGGTTTTTGCTTTCATTTTTGTTTTGTTTACATTCCCCTGGTATCTACAACCAGCAAAACTGGCAAATGCTTATGTTTGCTGCTACTCTAAAGCTGCTCTAAAGAATCTTAGGAATTTGGAATCCTAAACCATTTTGGATGTGTCAGCAATACATCTCATCAATTATAAGGATGTATCTTTTGCCCAAGTTTCAGTGATTTCCACTGGGTTCCATTTGAATGTTTTCTTTGCTAATTTCCTTTTGTTTGGACAATGTAGTAGATATGTATTTCTGGGAGCCAAATTTTCTTCTGTTAAGTCACAAACCAATATCAACATTTCACTGAAGGGTAATTTATCATATATTCACCAAAATTTGAGAAATCGTTAGTAAAATGATTTAGTTACATTAAAACCTTCCTTTACCATGACTCATTACGCCACATAATGCTGCCATTTTCTCTCTTCATTAACTTTTCACTTGTAAAACTCAGTAACAGTTTTATGAGGTTTTGCATGGACTTTCTCATCTTTCTATATTTGACTCTAAGACCAAGATGATCTTTGGATTAACATCCTGCTCTGGAATGCAGCTATTGAAAACTCAAGGTAACAGGAAAGTATGATTACAATGGTATTTTTCTTTAACAATCAAAACCTTCTCTTGTATATAAACCTACAAGATTGGCACTGTTGGGTCTCCTGTCATGCTTGCAGGAAAACCCATTCCTTCCCCCATTGAAATTCTCAAGCTGGTTCTCATGGTTTCTGATGTAAATGGAAAGGATACAACACCTGACATGTACTCTAAGAACTTTGTTCTGTTTTTCAGAGAATAATGCAAATGCCACATTATTCTCAAGAGATAGTGCGACTCCAGAGTTGACAGAACATTGGCTATCATATTAATAATAATAAGCTTTTGATACACAAGACATTGATTGAAGAGGTTTTTAATATATTAACTCATTTAAGCCTCCTAGCAGTACAATGAAGTAGGTACAATTACTAATCTCATTTTATAAATGAGAAAACTCAAGAATAGAAAAGTCACATAATTCATATATTAACTGAGAGAGCTGAACTTTGAACCCAGACAGTTTGACTGGGAAGGGGCTGCTCCAATCCCTGAAATAGGATGCAGCAACTATGAGCCTATTCGGATAAAATGCTGGTAACATCAGTGGAGATGGGATACAGCCTTGTTATTGTGGGGTACACCTGGGTTCTGATTTCTCCATATCAATGACTATTGAGCAGGTTTGCCAGAAGTTCCAAATCTAAGTGGCTAAGATGTGGATTTCAAATACGTAGGGTAGAATCCTCAAGTGCGGGGCGCCTGGGTGGCTCAGTTGTTAAGCATCTGCCTTCGGCTCAGGTCATGATCCCAGGGTCCTGGGATCGAGCCCCGCATTGGGCTCCCTGCTCGGCGGGAAGCCTGCTTCTCCCTCTCCCACTCCTCCTGCTTGTGTTCCCTCTCTCGCTGTGTCTCTCTCTGTCAAATAAATAAATAAAATCTTAAAAAAAAAAATCCTCAAGTGCTAACCACTTACTGTCATATTTCAGATTATATCTGTTTTTCATGGGGGTTTTGTTGTTGTTGTTCTTTGTTGTTTTTTGTTTTTGGAAGCCAAATAAGAGCTTATATGCTATAAATGTTGGGACGATTATGTTGTGTTGAGAAAGCCTGGCAGGAAACCACAGGACTCACTCACTCAGGAAGATACCGAGGGTCACAACTCAGTCAAGCCTTCTCTCTCATCAAACACACTTCCTGGTAAACTGCATGTTTCACACATGAAACTCTGGTACCTCTAGAAATCCTTGAAATATAACATAATCTTGCTTTATAAACTTCTCCTTGACATTCATATTTTATCTTTTTGCTCATAATCTATTTAATTTTCTCCCCAAATTCTTTGTTTCTGGTGCCTGTTCTTTCTCCCCAAGGTAAGTCGTAAGTTTTTAAGGTCAAGGTCCATGTTCCCATTTGTTTTCGATTCCCCCACTTTTAACACTTGCAACATGGTAAACTGATAATCAAGGAATGCTGACTCTCTTTACTGCAGAATAGTGCAAAGTTGTATGTATGGTAATCTCTTTAGAACCGCATTCTTCTTTTGTATCTTAGAAAAGCTCTGTATTTCATAAGATAAGTACACCAACCTTTTTGGGGATAATTATACATTTTAGAATAAAACATTTATCAATAAGTGCTTTTGTATGAAACATCATAATTCTTCATTTGAAAAACGACCATTAACACCAACAGAATAGTAAGTTCATTAAAGTAAAAGCTTTCTAGTATTTCACCTTTATAGAAAAGACGGTTCAGCAGGCTCATCAAAGGTTGGAAGGAATGGAAAATTCCATGTTCCTCCTTAAGGGTGATCAAAAACAAATTTTTTAAAATTTCTGCTTAATGTTCTAATTATAGCAGAAATGGAAAGCTAATACACAATCCATCCATAGGCCCGATCAGCATTATCTTCAAAATCTGCCCAGAGGCCCATGACCTTTCTCCTTCAGTGCCTCCTCAGCCTCAAGCCACCATCACTTTCCCCAGGTTCCTGCACTGCACTCCTGAGGGAAGTCCTCCCTTGTCTCCTTACAGCTAATTTAACCCTGTAAGAAACGTGTCTCAGATCTTGTCATTCTTTCTCTCAAAACTCTCTGAATTGAAGGGTTTTCAAATTTTAGAGTGGTCTATAAGGCCCTATAAGAACTACAAAACACCAGCTGTCCCATCTGCTCTACTCGACCTGTGTCTCTGGAACTTCCCTGCATTCCACAACATTCCAGCCGCCCGGCCCTGACCACTAGTTTTTGACTAGACAAGTACATGCTAGCCACATCTGGACTACTCTCCTCTCGTGCAGTCACATGTCTCCCTCCCTCATTTTCTTTAGGCCTCTGCCCTCCTCAGAGATCTTTCCTGACCACTGTGTGTAACAGAGCAGCACCCTCCTTCCCATTTCTCCCAATCCCCGATATCCTGCTTTCTCTGCATTGCAATTAGTACAGCCTGGAATACTGTATTAATAAATACTGTGTTAACATTATATATACTAACATACATATATACCATATAATACGTAACTAATATTAATACGATATAGCAGTAACATATAAATAATACAAATCAATATACAAATCAATATAATAATCAATGTATTCACAAACAAAAATACAATTTTCTTAGCAGGTATTTCTGAAAAAGTTATATTATTGTTTATTATATGGAAAGCCCAAGAGGGCAGGATTTTATCTATTTGGTTTACTAATCAATTCCCATTTTTCTAGATCAGGACCTTACATATATTAGGAACTCCATTCAAATGGATAAGCACATGTGTGAATGAACGAGTGCACAAGTGAACCGATATTTACATTTTACTTTATTTCTCTATCATTCCTATCATGCTTACGTGCATATTTCAGAAATGATTTTAAGATGCTATATTCAATGAGAGCATGTGGTTAAACTTACATGTGGATCATCTCTTCTATTAAAAATTTAATGACTCTTTTAAGCCGCTCCCCCTATTATTATTTTATGATTTAAATTGGTTAAATCTGGTGAAGTCTTTCGTACACTTTAAAGGCAGGTTACCGTTTAAAGGCGGTGGCTTTCATATTCAATGACTATGAACCACAATTTTATGAACAAATTGATGTTTACCATATGCATTCTAAAAATGTCGTTTCTTTTTCTTTTCTGTTCTATTTCATCTTTAAATACATGCCTCCCGTGACCCACTGCATTAATTTCATGACCCCATTTTTTTCATGGAGCATAACCTGCAATTTGAAAACATCACCACAGAGTACACAGGATAACATGCAGAATTCCCAGTGAACTAGTATTAAAGCTGTCACTGCTCATTAAACAAACAAACAAACAAAAAATCCCAAAACTAATGAACTTTATACAGAATAATACTTTTGAAAGCAACTATTATTTTATATCCACATATGGTCTGAAATAAGCATATTCTAAATATTAAATGTGAATTTCTGAAATAGAATTTTATATAAAATGAAAGAATGTGGAACTAAAATATGTTCTTAAAAAAATTAAAGAAATTATAACATGAGGGGCACCTGGGTGGCTCAGATGGTTAAGCGTCTGCCTTCGGCTCAGGTCATGATCCCAGGGTCCTGGGATCGAGCCCCACATCAGGCTCCTGGCTCAGCAGGGAGCCTGCTTCTCCCTTTCCCTCTGCCTCTCCCCCTCCTCATGCTCTCTCTCTCTCTCTCTCTCTCGTGTCTCAAATGAATAAATAAAATCTTTTTTTAAAAAAAAGAAATTGTAACATGAAAGCAGATAACTATTACTTTAAAACTGAAAACATCTAAATGTAAACATTATTACATGTTTCCCCAGGGAGAATTACAGTTCTTCAACAGCTCTGGTTAATTTATCAGGTTATTTTGTAACCAGCGGATCCCAAAAGTGAATGAAGTGGTGGAAATCTTTTAATGGTATGATCATTCCCTCTTTTAGCCAGGATGAAAATAGGTATTTTTCTTTTCCCCCACATATAAATTATTCCTCTGTTGCATCAATTTTCCTTACAATATTTAGCACATCTTTATTTTCCACTGTATGTTTATCTATTACCCTATATATACACGTAAGACCACACACCTGGACCATTAAAGTTAACTTCCTAAGAAGCTGAATATCATCCTATCTCTCTTGATCCAAATCAACTTTCAGATCACTAAAGATTTATCTTCCTAAAATCCTACTTACTTAGTTCACTACTCAGACTGCTTCTCCTGCCATGCAAAGCCTTCCCAACTTAACTTTTTAGCCTCGCCCGGCATTAGTACTTGTGATGGTCAGTGCTATGTGTCGACTTGGTCAGCTTATACTATCCAGTTACTCAGTCAAATAGTAATCTAAGTATTGCCATGAAGTTATTTTATAGATATGATTAACATCTATAATCAGCTGACTTCATGTAAAAAAGAACATCCTGGATAACATGAGTGGGTTTGATACAATCAATTTAAAGGCCTTGAGAATAGAACTGCTATGTCCCTAAAGAAGAAATTTTACCTGTGGTCATCTTCTGCCCAAGAACTTCCAGCCTGCCCTTCCTGGTGGCCTGCCATATGCTTTTCAGACTTGCCTAGCCAGTGCCAAAATTGTGTAACCCATTCCTTGAGATAAATGTGTGTGTGTGTACGTGTGTGTGTGTGTATACACATCCTAGTAGTTCTGTTTCTCAGATGCAACCTTGACTGATAAAATACTTTACCATCATAAGTACTTTATGCCCCAGCCCAACTCTTGTCATATTCAGTTTGTACCTTAGACCTTATGGACTCCACTCATCGTCCTTCAGATATCTCTGCGTGAAATGGTCACTCCTCCCTTGTTTTGATCCTTGGAAAACCTACCTCACTCCCACTTTCATAAAACAAGAGTCACACCATTCTCTGAATCTCCATAGCTTTCTGTTAAATGACATTTGAATGACACAGAACAGGATCTAACTTTTATGTTGCTTATTTTTGTATATTTCCTTATGATGATAAGATCCAGGAGAATATAAGACATGTGTCATATAGCTCTGAAGCTTCACCAATATTCAGTGAAGTTTCAGTAATAGCACCTTATACGTATCAGCAATGTAGTGGATGAATGATTAATCAAGTGTTATTATATACATAAAAACAGCGAATCTTTGAGGTCACATAGACTTCAGTTTTTTACTCTGGCTCTGTCTTACAAGCTTTGTGGCAATAGGCAGGTTACTTAATCTTTCAGCCTTAGTTTTCTCTTACGTAAAGTATAAAGTTTTCTAATCACCATACTGAGTCATGGAAAATAAGAAATGAGATCATGTACCTGGCATGTATTAGGGCCCACTGAAATATAACTATTTTGTAATTACTTTGGAAATGTTATTATGCATTAATTCATCAAATGTATAGAGCCTGTATTTTTTAAGTACTTACTTGATTATAAGTGGAGGATCTTTTTCATATATTTATTAACCTTTTGTATTTATTTTTCCTTGTTTTTTTTTTCTTTTTCTTTTTCTTTTATTACTATTTTTTATTGTGGATTTTTTAAAGTAGATTTTACATCCAACATGGGGCTTGAACTCATGACCCTGAGGATCAAGAGTCACATGCTCTACGGACTGAGCCAGTCAGGCACCCCAAGAGTCTATATTTTTTGTTGTTGTTGTGCTAAGGTACATCCTATGGACATTGATTTGGTTTTCAAGTGGCACGTACTCTAAAGAGATACAGAAAATTTTCAAAAATAACTACTAATGATGAGTTTGAAATGTTCCACAAAAAAGGGGAATTCAGAAAAAAATAATGTTCTTCAAATAGTTGCAACACTACTTGGTACACCTGACATGTATTATCGCTCAGGAGGCCGTATTAGAATGGACAAAATCAACCTGCTCTTCCATAATTTACTGACCCCAGTCTGCAAAGATGTTTTTGTGCCCTCTACTTCATGTAGAATGTCTTATAGCTGTTATGTACCTGTAAAATAGCACAGGCAACTTTTCCATGTAGACAAGCAGATCTCCATTGTTCACATCAACCCACAGAGCTTAAGTTAAGGACAGTTTTAATCAGGGGTGCCTGGGTGGCTCAGTCGTTAGGGTCTGCCTTCTGCTCACATCATGATGGGACTGGGCCCCGCATTGGGCTCCCTGCTCAACGGGGAGCCTGCTTCTCCCTCTCCCACTCCCCCTGCTTGTGTTCCCTCTCTTGCTGTGTCTCTCTCTGTCAAATAAATAAAATTTTTAACAACAACAACAACAAAAGGATACTTCTAATCAGAATCTTTCAATCCTTTATAAACTAGTTTTTCAAAATGAGACATTTCAATCATATATAAAAATAAATATGTGGTGGTTTCACTTAAAATATATGATTCTAGTATGATCGATAGTATTATCAAAAACTGAGCACGCCCTTTAAAATAATAGTGGTTTTCAAGATTAATTTTTTTCTAAATAGTTTTCATATAGTTTCTCAATAGCTAATATGAAGAATATCTGTGGAAGAGACAGATATTAACTCAATTTTTCTCATTCAGCTAACTAAACTTTTCATGCTAAATCATGCCAATCAAACCTCATGTTAACACCAGAGGGAAAGTCCCAAGCATTGCAGTGATTTCAACCATATTAGCTTTACACCAAAAATATTTTAGAGTATTTCTTTGCTACAAAGTCAGCAAGAAAAAATGGAGTTGCCATACTCTACAAATCTCACTGCTGAGCAACAGCTCTGGACGAATCTCTAGATGGTCTTATAAATGCTTCTTCCTACTGATACAGACTCAGACCAGCACTTAAGACGTTCTCTATTAAACAGCATTGACTTTCTGTTCAATATATGATTTTTAAATTTTTTCTGAAATCATTCCTTACAACTCATCTCATTATATCCCAGTATGTAGTTTGCTAATTCATAAATCCTTAAGTTCTCTTTATGAAAATAATTTTATCATTTTCTGTTTTCCCCATGCTGTGTTCAAAGGTCAGTTACTTAAATCTGACCTACTTGCATGTTCCCTAACACAACTTTCTCTTCTGTGTCTTCCAAGTTTAGATTCAGATTGCTCTGAAATCTATTTCAGGTTTTGTGCTCCCTAATTATACAATAACAGCTTTCTTTTTTTTTTTTTTTAAGATTTTATTTATTTATTTGAGAGAGAGTGAGAGAGAGAGAGAGCACAAGAGGGGGGGAGCGGGAGAGGGAGAAGCAGACTCCCTGCTGAGCAGGTAGCCCGATGCGGGACTCGATCCCGGGACTCCAGGATCATGACCTGAGCTGAAGGCAGTCGCTTAACCAACTGAGCCACCCAGGCGCCCCAATAACAGCTTTCTTTAAGGACCTTTTCTTTGAAGATATGGAGTATAGATTGCTTCTATTTATTAAAATGAAGAAAACTGAAGATGAGATTCAAAAATGTGCTTTTTCTATGTTTTCTTAACAGTTTAAATTTTGTCTCGTTTTTTGAATGAAAATTGCATTCATTCAATTGTGGCTCATTTCTCTCATGATCAGGTTAGTTTTTACACTCGTCTATGCAATGCAACATTAAAATGCTTTTAAAGGAAGCTAATTTGTTGGTTGTTTTATTTCCTACAGGCCATGATATTGCAAATAATTTTAAAGATAGCTAAATTATTTGAAGAAAACACATGCGTGACAGACAGAAATTATAAAGAATACTCTTTATAATTAAATGAAATAATCGCTTATTTGGAGTGACAGGGGAAGAAAAGAATTACTTATTTGGAGAAAAGAATCACTTCCCATACTATATATTACAAAATCACGCAAACTTTTTTTTAGGAATTATCTACTAGGAAATGCCAATGCATAAGCAATCTTTCTTAGATCAACCATGAATTTAATAATAATACCATAACAAGATAAATTAAATAAATATCATATAAACCACTTTACCTTTGCATTATAGGGAATGTAATGTTTTGATAAAGCTTCAGGTGTATGCATCCATGTTTTGTCTGCAATGAAGAATACACAAGGTTAAATTCAATTACACGTTCTGAGGGGGTCATTCATTCATTAGCATAAGGAGTCTGATATGGGTGGGAGCACTTCTAAATTGATTCTTTTGCTAAATTGAGAAAGAATAACTAGTCAGACAGGAGAATGGTGTAGCTGGAAAGTGCTTATAAGATTCTTTCCTTGATATAAAAGCCCCTAGCTTTTCCTTTAAAAAGTATCCAAATAATAAAGTGATACTAAGTTTCTAAAGAATATAAAAAAAAAATAACTCAGTGGAAGACAATTATATCAATTATGTGATTATGTGACATCTTTCTTCTTTCCATTTATACTCTCATGATTTACAGGGTTTTTTTTTTTAAATTCCCTAATCAATAAATCTTAAATCTTTAAAATATTTCTTAGATTAGTATAAGAGAATATTAAAAATAAATGTGACTAAAAGGATAGAAGATACTGAAAATAATTTGAATTGTATATTATTGCTAGAAATAGAAAAAATATTTTTCATTCAAGTTTGAATTTTATTTATATATTCTACCCATCTACCAAAGCATTTTGTGGACTGTGTAAAAAAAAAAAAAAAGTGGGGAAAAAACAAAAAACATTAAACAAATCAAATTTGACCATTTTTTGGAAACTGCATTTTTTGGAAACTAAAATTTTGAAATCTTCAAAAACTACTGTCTTCTTTAGCAGAGTTTTGTATTTTATTCCTCATGGAATTTAAAAATTTAGAATCAATACTATGAACAGAACAGAATCAAAGACATATTTTACCATGGAAAGTAGTAAATAAGTACATACTGAAAGGAAAAAGATTACTAACAAAGTGTTTTCAACATTCAATTCGGAACATTGAAAATGGTGTTAACAGAAATTAGTTTGATAGCATTAATATGTTTTCAAACTGGGGGAATGCGAAGAAAAAGAAAAAGGCCTATATTTCTGGAATGTCAATTATTTTATACCATTTGGAAAATAACGCACTATAGTTATATTAAACGTGTTAATGGGGTACAATGCAATATTCATAAGAATTTCTAAGACAAAACATGAGGGACTGATAAAAATCCCAAGCTCATGGTGAATTTTAGGGCTATTTCTTACTACTAAAGTGAATATGTGATGGTTGTACTTGGGTGATATATTTTGAGAAGCAATACATTCTAAGCTTCAGAAAGCAATATTGACATATTGCCAATAATATGTGAAATTTTTATTTCCTGTAAGGCTTTCTATTTTAATTACAGTTTTCTCTTTGTGACTGCTACTGAATAGTGATATGATTAATTCAAGAATAATTTGTACTTAGATTTAGGATACAGTCTTGCCCTTGTATATTAAAAGAAATAAATCACAATGCTATACACCAGAACAATAAAAACATCAAAACAACAAAAACAAAGATCTGCCTTTAGGACACCTAACAACAACAACAAAAAAATCCAATTTCTTTTTTTAACCCCTTAACTCAATTCTTCTCATGTCTCCTTTTCCAAGATATACAACGCCACTCAGAAGGATATAAAGTCTAACTCCGAATATAATGGTTCATTCCAACCCTGAGGAAGAGGGATAACTGCTTTCTCCTATAAGCCACTATTATTGGAAAACTGATGACACTACCTCTGTTATAGTCTTGTATTGCAGTGACCTAGAAAGAAGATAGTTATATCCAGCTGGTACTGAAGACAGATTAAAATAATCACAATATTAAATGACCAGTGGATAAACTGCAATTGCTACAATGACAAAAAATCTACATTCACATTATCAAGTGACGATGGTTTAGAGGGTGTTCATTACATACCTCTAGTGCAGGCAGTTTATAAAACCTGAAAGATCTCTAAAACGCATCCTTACTGTCATTCTAATTTATACTCTGGCAAAAGAAAAAAACTGACAGAATAAAACTCTTTATATTAACTCCTATAGATGTGCCTGCCCTTGAAGAGTGAGCACAGAGGATGGTCTCTGGTCACTGTCTATGCCCACAAAAGCAATCAGATATATGGAAATGGTACAGAAACAGCAACACAGACATTCAGGAATATGTCCCCTTCCTTGAAATTAAACTGTAATCACTAACTCAAGAGTAAACAGGCATGTAAAGGGAAATGCCAACATTTCAAAATATTTGGCAAGTGTCAAACCACTCTGGCTGCTGGGTCAATAAATCTTAGTGTTCAAAATGCATTTAGATTAAGAGCTCATCAAGAACGATGCAGTAAGGGCGCCTGGGTGGCTCAGTTGTTAAGCATCTGCCTTCAGCTTGGGTCATGATCCCAAGGTCCTGGGATCGAGCCCCACATCGGGCTCCCTATTCCGTGGGAAACCTGCTTCTCCCTCTCCCTCTGCCCCTGCTTGTGTTCCCTCTCTAGCTGTTTCTCTCTCTCTTTCTCTGTCAAATAAATAAAATCTTTAAAAAAAAAAAAAGAATGATGCAGAACTTCATTATTTCTGTATCACCAGAGTTTAGCATATTGAAAGCATCTTCTTTGAGTGTATCAAATTTAAAACTAAACGTTGTTGGGTGAATAGATGCATATGAATGGATTATAAAAAGGGAAATAATATTTAAATATTGAATTTTAAGTCCTATGCATTGTGATTATATCTACTCATCAGTATGTCAACTGGTAAGTTAAAATAAAGTGCAATTAGTTGAATTATTTAATCACATTTACTCACATTCAAAACTTTATGCTTTTTTACTAAATTATTCAGTTTTGACATAATGAATAGAATATAGGATTTTAAAAATTCAAAAGAGAAGGCTAACGTAAGAAAAGGAGCTATACGGTGGGTATTATACAAGACTGATGAATCACTGAACTCTACCTCTGATACTAATAATATACTATATGTTAATTAATTGAATTTATATTAAAAAATTAAAAAGTAAAAGTAAAAAGTAATCCAAAAAAAGAAAAGGAGCTATAGAACAAATACATTCATTAACATTTATTTGATGATTATGAAGTTAAGACTAATTTTTACAGATCTCTTCAAAATAGTCCAAATAATCCAATTCTAATACATTCAGTCTTTTTTAGAATCTGTAGCATTAGAGCATTTGCGAAGAAAATCAGTGAAGTCAATAGCTAATTCAAGCAAAGAATACCAGCAAAATACTAACTGGAAGAGTTGATAAAAAGAAAAAAATACATATATGTTTGAGTTTAAGATAACAATCTCTTTGCCTTAAGCTTCTGAGGTTCAGGACGATTTAGTAAGACTGCATGTGATAACCAAGTGAATTGGACACTTAGGAAAGAAAAGCTTTTACTGATTAAAGACCATCTTGCTTTGTTTAGAGTAGAATATACAATGTATGCTGATACTAGCTATCAGAAACATGACTAAATTATATATTCTCTAGGGGTACAATTACAGCTCCCAATTGTCAAAATATATGACTTCTCTCAAAAAATTCCATTTTTCTACCTCAAATTAAAATTCAACCAAATAGTGGTTTGGTTGAAACTAACAGCAGAGGCTCTACGAGTTCTTCCTTTAACAACCTCACTAAATGAGAGTCAGAATTAATTGGTAGGTAGAACTTCCAGTATCAAGTTCTAACTTGAAATTAGACTAAAATATTGATCAATAATCTAATACTCTAATATTGATAAGGATAATTAATCATTAGATTTGAGGAAAAAAAAGAAATCAAAAGAAATTTTTTTTTTAAGATTTTATTTATTTATTTGACAGAGAGAGACACAGCGAGATAGGGAACGCAAGCAGGGGGAGTGGGAGAGGGAGAAGCAGGCTCCTCGCTGAGCAGGGAGCCCGATGCAGGGGCTCCATCCCAGGACCCTGGGATCATGACCTGAGCCGAAGGCAGAGGCTTAACTGACTGAGCCACCCAGGCGCCCCACAAGAAATTTTTTAAAGAGAATGAGGCAAAGCAGGAAAAGAACAAATGCTTCTGTTTCCTGATTCTCTAAATCACTCCAATTTTCCCCATGTCTGTATTCCTACTGTCATCAAATGAAACAAATATACAATTGCTGGTTACTTGGGATTTCTCAATGAAAAACTCCAACATCGTCTTCAGCAAAGAGAAATTAGAAATTGGGAGTTTCAACTTTAAAACCATGGGAAAAGGGAATTGTAATCAAATAAAAAAAGAGTCTAGAAGTGTTTTTTAAAAATAAGATAACGGGGTGCCTGGGTGGCTCAGTCAGTTAAGCAACCGACTCTTGATTTCGGCTAAGGTCATGATCTCAGGGTCACCAGATTGAGCCCCATGTTGGGCTCTGAGCTCAGCGCGGAGTCTGCTTGTCCCTCTCCCTCTGCTCCTCCACTCTCCCTCTCAAATAAATAAATAAATACAATCTTTAAAAAAATAAGATATTATTAAAGTGATGAGTTGTGGTGTAAGATTTTTATTACTTCATTAAAAATACTTCCATTTCTCATAGAATTATTTCTAGATTCTTTTTCCACTAGTAAAAGAAATTTAAAAGAAACATTATATTACTTTCAGTATGTGTTTTTAAATCAGAACCAAGCTACAGACGACAATGAATGTTATTTTTTCCTTCCCCTTATTCAGAAAAATAAGATAATAAATTCCTAGTTTCCCGGGGTTGAAAAGTGCCTGAAAGTTCACATTACCTAAATCCCTCCTGAATACATTAATCCTCTGTACCACAGCCAAATGTTTGAGGACTTCTCACTTCCATAACAAAAAAAGTTTGTGCTTCCAATAATTCCATTATATGTTTGCATAACTTTGTGGGAATTTCTTTCTGCATTACATCGACCTTGTAATTTATACCTATTTGACCTTTATTAAACTTAGTCCCATGACCACATGACAGTCCCTCAAACACTGAAAGATCACACCAAGGGTTCTCAGGTTCTCTGCCACCATTCTTGTTCCAGGTGGAAAGTCCTGAAGTCTCCCCAGCCTCTCTCATCTGGGCGTGTTACAATGTGTCAATTCTTTAAAGGGAGAACACACCATGCTGGACTTCATGGAATAGAACAGAACAATCTATTTTGTGGTTCTGGACTGTTCATTATTCATATATTAGAAAATTAACTAGAACCTTCGATAACTACACTGTTGACTTAATTCTTCAGCTATTTTTTACCCACACAGCACTTAAGGTGCACCTTCCAAATAATAACAGTATATAAATAGGAATGAAAGTGTTAGATTTTCTGGACCCATGTTCATCAATTTACAGTATCTTATTGAGTTTATAGTGTGGAATATGACCTAACTGGTCATTTCTCCCCCAAATATCTGTTAATTCTACCACATCAGTTTATCTCTTCTTACTATCAATCACTTATGAAATTGAGTAGCATTTGTTTACTTATTCTCTCCCACTTCACTGACAGCATATTAAACAGGACAGAGCCCTGTGTCCATCATTAAACTTCTTACAGAAAGACAAGGATACATTATTTTAACTTCACTGAACTACATAAAACTCAAATTTTTCAATCTTTCCTATGAGTATATCATGAAATATTTGTCAAATGCCATGCTTTACTGCCCCTTAAAAAAATAACATTTAACTAGCTGTTTCTTTCATTCCTATGCTGATAATTATGATATATTACATTTATATTTATTTTACCTCAAAATTAATCACAAAGTTATTTTGGCCTCATTGCTATCAATTTACCTATCATCAATCCTCACATATTATTCAATAAAAAGTGAAGCATGTGCACACATATACAAACATGAATTTAAATCACGGTAAACTTACATAAGCCCGGGAGTTTAGTACTATATGGCTACACAATCTAGCAGGACTAGTTTCAGATCACTTTATTTTTTTGCAGTTTCACACCACAGAATAAAATTGCCAGGAAACATACTGTCATAATTCTGAACTAAATGTATTAAACAACTCCACTCTCATTAGGGCGATAACCAAAAAAGGTTAATTAGCAATGTGTGCATATTTGTGTTGCTCTATTCTAATTTCATTCCTAAACCATGTGGTTTGTTAGTAGGAAAACCTGAGTCCTTAACATCTCTGCCTGATTTTCACAGTGATACTGAATTGACCCCCAGGTCCTTTAAACTTACCTTTCTTCCTGCTAAAAGCACGGTTCATGATGATCAGCCAAACAGACGTTCAGTTCAATCACACTTTATGTCCTAGAAAAATAACAAAATATTAAAGCCTAAATACATGTTGACCAATCTCTTTTATGCAAATGAATTTTAATCACAAAGTCTTTTAAAATTTGTTTTAAATATTTATAAAGAATATTCTGAAATGCCCCAAAAGACACTGGCTAAGAATAAACTGGAGTACTCAATATTACAAATGGCACAACAGGTAAGAACAGTAATTTCCTCCAAGGTTCATTAATCTTCTTGTCTTTTTCCTATTATACATCTATCATTAATTATATTTATCTGCAAACTTAAGAAGAAGGAAGATTAATACTTTTAGCTTATAGGTAAGAGATGTGGTACAGTTTCGGGTTATGATTAACAGTAATAAATAAACAGAAGTTTTGATTATGACAGTGGCAATCATGTCCCTCTCCAACCAGGCTCTGCCAGGCAGCCCTATGCCCCAGGATGCTCTTGGCAACTGCAGCCTGATCTCTTCAAACCAAGACGATGGCACCCTATCCCATTTTGAAACCAAGGAGGCAGCCCTGATGATCTCTGCATTTGCCTTTAGGATCATTTATCCTTAATCTTGAAGAATAATGCATGCTCACATTAAAATAACTATGTTCCAGTCCTATAGGCTCTAAGAAGTCCAAAAGCCTTCCTTCATTTCATTCCATCTCTATCCCCTTCAGTTGAAACTGGCAAAGGGTTGTTTGGCCACACTCTTAGTATTCTCTGCTGTATGAATAGGCTGAGAATTTTCCACAACTTTAAGTACTATCTCTTTTTTAGTTTTTTACGATTTTATTTATTTATTTTTGTGGCAGGGGGCAGGCAGAGGGAGAAGCAGGCTCCCCACTGAGCAGGGAGCCTGATGCAGGGCTTGACCCCAGGACCCCGGGATCATGACCTGAGCTGAAGGCCCATACTTAACTAACTGAGCCAGTCAGATGCTCGTATCTCTCTTTTTTTTAAACAATTCCTTTTTCAATTCTTTTTTTTCTCCTCAAATTTTACTATAATCAGTTAGAAGGAACCAAGACACTCTTTCAACACTTTGCTTAGAAATTTTCTCAGCTAAACATCCAATTGCATCAACTGCAATTTCTACCCTCCATAAAATATTAGAACACAAATACAATTCAGCCAAGTTCTTTGCCCACTTTCTAACAAGAATCACCTTTCCTCCAATGTTCAATAACATGTTCTACCTATGTTTCTATCTGGGAATTCATCAGAATGGCCTTTACCATCCATATATCTACCAACATTCTGTTCATGATTATTTATACAGTATTCTCTAAGAAGATGGAAGCTTTCTAGCTCTCCTCTTTTCTTTCTGAATCCTCACCAGAATTGCCTTGAGCACAACCTTCACAGCAATCTCAGCTTCTTCTAGCATGTACCTCAAAACCCTTCCAGCTTCTACCCATCACCCAGTTCCAAAGCCGCTTCCACATTTTTGGGTATTTGTTACAGCAGGACCCCACTTCTGTCTTAGTCGGCTTGGACTGCCATAACAAAATACCGTAACTACATGACTTAAACTACAGAAATTTTTAACTTGCAATGTTGGAGGCTGCAGGCTTGAGATCAGGGTGCCAGCAAGGTGAGGTTCTAGTGAGGGCCCTCTTCGTGGCTTGTAGTACACACCTTCTGGTTGTGTCCTCACATGGCAGAGAGGGACGATGCTCTTACTTTTCCTCTTTTTATAAAGACACTAATCCTGGGCGCCTGGGTGGCTCAGTTGGTTAAGCGACTGCCTTTGGCTCAGGTCATGATCCTGGAAGTCCCAGGATCAAGTCCCAGGATTGAGTCCCGTGTCGGGCTCCCTGTTCATCAGGGAGTCTGCTTCTCCCTCTGACCCTCCCCCCTCTCATGTTCTCTCTCTCTCTCCTTCTCTCTCTCAAATGAATTAAAAAAAAAAAAAATCTTAAAAAAAAAAAAAAGACACTAATCCCATCATGGGGGCCTCCCCCTCATGACCTCATCTGAACCTAATTACCTTCTAAAGACCCCCAACTCCAAATACCACTTTGGGGGTTAGATTTCAACATGTGAATTTTGGGGGTATACCAACATTTAGTCCCTAGCATTCATCATAAATCTATATAGCAATAAAACACAGTAGAGAAATTAATCTTTATAATAAGGTCATTTTTACAGTGAAATTACTGGTATTTCTCTTCTGGTATTTCTGCTCCCAATGAAGAATTAAAACAGTTAAGAATTAAAACACATGCTCTCTGTCCCTCTCTCTCTCAAATAAATAAAATCTTTAAAAAAAAAGAATTATAAAATACTATTACTAGGTACTGTTTTATAGACTTAGATAATGACACAATAATATCACT
Organism: Phoca vitulina; assembly: GCF_004348235.1. Taxonomy (NCBI): domain Eukaryota; kingdom Metazoa; phylum Chordata; class Mammalia; order Carnivora; family Phocidae; genus Phoca; species Phoca vitulina. The sequence goes on from NW_022589704.1 coordinate 45,312,027, forward strand.
CTTTTTATTTTATTTCATACTTTATTCACCTTCTCATGATATACCATTAATACAAGATAGGTAGAGAATGTATTTTAAAAATTAAAACACCAAAACGATTATATCATTTATACTAACGATATAATATGGGTTTTTTTCTATAATATAAAAGATATTATTATAGAAGTAATGATTGAGATTACTGTATTTACTACAAATAATGTATTCATTCATTCGGAAATCATTTTTTAATCACCCGTGCCAGCCACCCTGCAAGGAATGCAAGGGAATACAATATGGACAAAATATATTCTGTCTCTTCTCAAAAGTTACTTTTCATCTAGAACCTAACAGACATGGTTATTGATTGATCATATCCTGGAGGAATAAGTGAAGATAAAAAAACTAGCAGAAAAGAAACATAATGTATCCGAATGTAAGGTCCAATTTCTCTGGAAAAATAAACAAAATTATCATGAAGCCTATTAATCAGCAGATGAACTTCAGTATGTCTCAGCTAGACATTTTCAACAATAGTAGATTGTGAAATATAAAGACGGAGTTTGGTACCACATAATTTTAAATTTCATGAAATTGTGTGTATTTTAAGTTAAGAATATAATATAAACTCTTTGGGGGCATATAGACAGAAAGAAAAAAAAAACACCTTAACATAATTGTATAAAGTTCAGGAGGCCAAATAAAGAGAGTATGAAATGACACTACAATTCTATGACTCTAAAACACCAGGAGGACTTCACCTGCTCACAAAACATAGAGATATAAATGTCAGTGGATATTGGATAAGCTGTTCTTATCATATAAATAAAAACTATAATTTCACTTTCCAAACACTAGTTTTTAGCATACTTATTTTATCCTATAACACTCTACTCTTCTTTGCAAAACAGATCTCAATTTCCCACTAGAAAATAAGCAGATAGTGGCTTTGCTCACTATGCCCATGTGTAGAATATAGTGTATAAAGCTAAGTTGGCATTCAATATACTGTTTACAGGTTTAATGTATTAATAACATATGCTTTAATGTACTTTATAGCTGAGGTAGTAAGATATATATTGTTATCAACTTACTATATGTTAAGTTTAAGAAATGTCAGTTCTGTATAAACTTACTTTATTTCAATTTACAGCATTATATAAATCTTTCTTTTTGGATAAACGTTGGATAAGCATTTTCAGTGGCACTTACACATGAATGCATTATTCCCTTATCAGTAAAAAATTATTCCTAAATTCTAGCTAAAAATAATATATAGAGAGAATAACGGACATAAATATCTTTTACTAATTTTTCCATAAAATAGCATCCCAGACTGAAAATCATACGAGGTCTAAAGTATTACTATTTAGATTTTCTATTTTTTTAAATTAAACATAAAAGAGTTGTTCAATTAAAAAAACAAAACAAAAACAAAGGCTGGTACTAAATGGCCATCAGTTATGTGTGAGAATCTTCATTAACTTTACTTTCTGGGATTGAATACTGAAGAGTGTGTCCCTGTGTGTGTCTGTTTGTGCTATACTTATTATAATCCTTTTTTGATATATACATAAAATTCTTTGGTATTAATAGTGCTATGTGGTATGATAGGAGCACTAACACGAATTTCCTGAATGGTATATTCACTGACTAAGCCAAACCTTCCTCAGAAATGTATGCTGCCACCTCTCATATTAAATAAAGCTATACAGACCTATTTAGACGCCTCCACTTCTAATCAAGATGGAGTAACGGGTTATAGTTATTTTACCATCTGAAACACCTAAAAAAAATGAGACAAAATGTATGGGATGGTGCAGGGAGGTGGAGCCAGTCAGACTCCAGCAACCTTCCGCAGTTGAGGAGATAGCCTTGAGAATGTGCTGAAATGAAGGTGACTAGTGGTTACAGACCAGAGCACTGGAGAGGGGAGAGCTCCACAGAAAGAACTAAAGTAACCTGCAAAAAGCCTTACAAGTTAACTCAGTAATGACTACTTCCCGAGACTGAGTAAAGGGTCACCCACAAATTTCAGAGAGAGCAGTGCCCGTAGCTCACACTAGGGCCAACAGCACGGGGAGAGAGCTCACAATTCACAGGACATCAGTTAGATTACTAAGAAGTGCCTAACCATGTAAATGGGGAAAAATTAAAGCTAGAATAAATGCTGCTTTGGCCCCACTTAAGTAATTTTAAAAACAAGACCCAAAAGAATTAACCCATTTCCAAGTAACTTCACTATATCCTAAAGCTTTGTTCAAAAATATTTTAAGGAATATAAAAATACTCAACATCCAACATGGTGAAATACAGTGTTTGGCATCCAATTAAAAAAAAAAAAAAAAACAGGCATGCAAAGAAGTAAAAAAATACAACCCATAATGGGGAAAAATCAATCAAAACTAATGCAGAAATGTCGATGTCATTAGATGAATTGTTTTAATCTCAAATTTTATTTCAAAATCAGTAACCACATTGATAAAACACTGTGAGGTCACTTGGTATTAATTTACTCTATATCTTTAACTTTTCGTAGGCCTACTAAAAAAAAAAGAAAGTTGGAGCCAACAATCATTCCTTTAAATAAATCCAGCACATCCAGGTTTGAAAACTGATTTACCAAAGTAAATCCACTGATATTTATAAACTAGCTCAGAAGAAGTTTAGAGTGGCTTTTTAATGAATGGTAGTTTCCTGCTTTGCAACCTGCTGCTCAAGCACTTATTTAATAACTAACTAACTAAATAAATAAATAATATTGTTATGACTAAAGAAAATATATATGGTATAATATTAAAACCTATAAAACAGTTAGTTTTGAATTTCATTTTACCCCGATGAGTATATTTAAAATCAAATTTTCCTAAAATTCCTTCAGGGTTAAAATTTTAAAGAACCTGAAAACTGGTCAGAACACAGTTCACATTAATATAACTCATAAATCACTAAAATCCTGTTGTTCACCATGAGATCAGAAATGATCTAAAATAATGAAGTCTAATCATTAGGTTTAGTTCTAGGAAGGGAAACTAGGTAAAGTTAAAAAACAAACAAAAATCCATAGTTGCCTGTCCTGTAAATGTATTTTTTACTCTCAAACATTTTGTACGCTTTTTTTTGAATACGTAAATCAGGAAGGTAATCAAGAGAGAATGTCAAGCAATTTTAGATCTTGCCTTAACTTCTCCATCTTGCTAAGTACTCTACTGTGACTAACTATGGGAACTTTGTTGCTTACAATAGCTCGTGTAGCTTGCAAAATCCTACTCAGAGAATTCAGCTCATTTTTTACTCTTCTTGATCTAATTAGTATCTATTGTAAAGGTTTTCTGCTTAAATCTCCAAATTTTAAGACATCTTAACAATATTCTTCTTTATTGTATTTTATGACTAATTTTCAAAGGCTTTGCTTTTGTAGATCAATAAATACTACCTAAGTGTAGCCAAGAAAACTAACCAATAGACAAAAGGAGAAATTTCACATTACTAGGGAAAGAAGCCACATGATGTATTAAAGAAGATATATGTTTATAATTTGCTAAGAAATAGCAATACTAGTGTTTTCTGAAATTCCCTGACTTGGGATATAAATACTTACCATTATTTTTTCCTTATTTTACAATATTGACCCATATCTCATAACACTCATTTAAAATTCTTTGCTCTTTCAATAGATATATTTTGAAACCACTTTATGTGACAAGCATTATAGAAGTGGAGAAGGGAAAATAAGTATGGCATGGTCCTTGCTTTCAAAGAAGAACTTATCTTTGAGAGATGGGCGAGAATGGGTATGGGGCTCTGCAGATAGGAACAAGCCCTATTAAAGAGATGGATGCCACTGAGAATCAGAGGATGAAGCACAAACGACTGTCTCGTTCAAGGTGAAAGTTTCAGAGTGGAGGTGAATAGTCATCTCCCAAATGAGCAAAGGTCAAAGGTGAGACATGGAAGAAGGTTTTGGGCAGAAGGGCACAACATGGGCAGTACATGTTGATTGTGGGCATAGGGCTCCTTGCCACACTGCTAATAGCCTCAGAGAGCATCCACTGGCCCTCACTGAGGCTCTCATCTAGGCTCTCCTGAACATCCTTGATTGGGAGCTGGGGAATGCTTAAGGCACCTGGTAATGTGGCCAGCTCTTTAGAATGGCTTATATGCAAGAAAACCTTAATATACAAGATCCAGAATACAGGTTTGGGGAATAAAATAAAATTTGAATTTCCTCTAATGCCAAAAGTGAAGTCAAAATAAAGACTACAATGAATCAAAAAGAAAAATGGACATACAAAGCCCATCCTTCCTGACAATGAAAGCTACCAAATTTTAACGACTTTATTCTGATAATAATACTTTCTGCTTTAAGAGAATCTGGGTGAGGTATATTCAAAAGTCATTTCCACAGCTATAAACCCTTTAAGTATTGTGCAATAAGTATCTGGGCAACAATTACGGCAATGTTGTGATATCACAAAATTCCATACAGGGACTGGGTACGCAGAGATACCCTTCTGCATTTGGAGGTGACACCACCACTCAGCACCTCTGGAATGAGGGCAGCCCTGAGTGCTCTTAGGACCAAAAGAACGAAAGCTCCAAGGAAGGAGTGTACTGGAATTCCCAAATTGCCTAAGCACCCTCTTTTGCATGGGCATGATGAGTATCCCAACGTAAGTGCCTGAACAATTCTGAGCTGTACTTTGGCAGGCTTCTAGCAGTCTGTTTCAGTAATTAGATACTGAGAATTTTCATTAAAACTTCCTTCACTGATCAATTAACTATTTCTCTCACTGGGTTTTCTTCATTATCTTCTGTCCTTAATGGGAGCTCAGCTACCTCACTCTAAAATGAGATAATCACACAGTAAATAAATTAGACTAGGAGAAATATTTAACAGACAAATAAAACTCTGCATATTGAAACAAACATTATTTACAATACATATGACTCTCCTATATGTAAACAAAAAGTGTCCTGGGTTTAGTTCCCCTTTGAATACTAGATTTTGAAGTAAATTGTGGAAGTCCTATTCAATTTTTTCTCCATTTTTTTTTTTTTTTTATCGTAACAATATACTCTCTTTCCTTTTTATTTTGATTGTACACATAAGAACTCTGTCCTTTTTGACCTGCTGTTTTGGTCATTTCATCAAATACTTTGATATCCATATCCTACCTGTGAGAGGGAACTTGGGGATCCAATTACTGAGGTAACATTATCTTTGGCAAAACTATCCGAATTCCTTTGAAAGACTAGAATAAAACAGCTTGACTGCTCAATTAATGCTATCAGAGTCTAAGACTCAACACTTTATGGAGTTTAAGACTTGAATCTGTAAAATATATACTGTTTTAAGATTCAGTTGATCTCTACAAACAGAGCAACAATACAAAATATTTTTATTTCAGTTTCCAAATTTTCTGCGTTTTATTACAATATTTCACTTTGTTGAAAAGAAACAGGCCCCCAATGGAGTCACTTTTGCTAAGCCCCACCAAGACTTAATACCTAAACTAATTACAATTTCAGCCTGTCCCAGGAGTGGAATTTTAAACCAATCAGTCTGGAATTTCCTGATCAGCATTAGTGAGGTAATCTGCATGATAAGACCCCCCTGCCCTTCCCCCCCCCCAGGGAAGGTGACCTTGCCAGAAACAATTTTTTCTTCTGCTAATAACCTTGTCCTGCCCCACTGCTGTCTATAAAATCCTTCTATTTTGTGCAGCTCCTCAGCGCTCCCTTCTATTTGCTAGATGAGATGCTGCCTAATTCATGAATTGCTGAATAAAGCCAATTCGATCTTTACATTTACCCCAGTAGAATTTTTTTTAAGAACCCGAAAGGATTTTTTCATTTACGTCTTTTGCTTTAATGTCAGCTGTTTTTAGATCGGTATTTTTACAGTAAGCACAATTTTTATCTTTACATTAAATTCTAACAAACAGTAATTATAAATGTGCATAGACTTACCATTTTCATCATTTTACAGAGTTTTGTTTTAAGGGGGTTTTAAGTCAGAGAAAGATTATTTCTTTTACCTGTTTTTTAAAGCAGCCCTCAAAAGAAATCTCCTATCTTTGCACTTGGTATAGAGCACCTCGCAATGTTAGTGGTTTCATTGGGGGAGAACTGATGGACAGGAAGTCTAATCCTTGAAAACAGAGCTTCCAAATATTTACACTGGGAAATCATGCTTTCCTTACTGTTAGAGCCAGTGCTGGATAGTACCACTACCCACACACAATACTGCTTGGCCACAGCTAAAAATAACATTCTGCCTCCGTCACTATAATCATACATATCCTATTTTTAACTTTAGTTGGACTACGATATTCTTAAATTCTCTGTCCTTCCTGTGGGTTTTTACCAGTCTTTTCACATATAGCTGCCAAAACACTTATCCTCAGAAGTCTCTTTATCTTTATCACCATCCTGACAATGTTGAACTTTACTCTAGCCCTGTGATCCTAGAAAATAACAAAGGTAAAGGAAATTCCCCCACCCCTCTGTGTTTTGGAAATGGCTCACTGCAAAGAACCACCCTTCCCCATATGATTTAGATAAGATTGAAGGCACTCCCCATGTTTACTCAAGACACGGCCAGACAAAGACCCTCCAAATTCCCATTCTTGGCTTCATAAATGATTAGCTGAACTATTTGTGCCACTGACCAATCTGGACAAAATACCTGCTACTTGACTAGACCAGATCTTGAGCTAAACTTCTCTCTTTCCTCCAAGATCCTTAACTTTGACCTACCCTGAGTTTAACAGACTCAACCCTTCTCTCATAAGCTTTCCTAAAAATGAGCTGACCCCAGGGAAAAACATTCTCTGGTCTGCTGCCCCTAATCACACCACTCTCACTCATCCTGCCTTCCCACATCCCATTCTCTCTAGCCTTGTTTACTCTTCCTTATAAAAGAAAAGTCCTTTTCTGCCTAGCCTTTGAGATGCCTACAGATGTATGGTTGGCAAATTCTCCCTATTACAATCTCCCTCCCTCCTCTTATTACAGTAATCTTTTCAAATAAGGTCTCCTTACATAAATCCAGATTTGCTTTTTATTTGACGCTCCATTTGATCACATTAGAAAGATTTCTGGCAACTAACCCCAACCTAGTTCACTGAACTAATTGAACTAATTTGAAAATTTTTCCTTTCAATATATCTACTCAAATGGAGCTAGACCTTTCATTCTCTTGCACTAATGAATGCTTTCATTTCAGCATAAAATGAATTACAAGAATGTCCTAGAAAAGTAAGTGAATCTGGGTTTTAAAAATTGTTATCCTTGCATCCCTAGCATCTAGTTCCTATCCATAGTAAATAACTGCTGAATTACAAAGCAAATTAACAAATTAAGTTTTCTAAAACAATATGCATCTTATTGTAATAGAAACATATATCTTAGCTCCCAAAATCTGTTCAATAGTATAACAATTAAAATATCTTAATTTGAAGATATCTTCAGAATTAGGAAACTTTCTAAAGTTGTTCAGTAATTGATTAACAAAACTATACTCTTATCTTGTCACACATATTGCACACAATTATGATAAAGGCCATGATCATTTTCTGACAGAAATAATTTCTTTTGTTGGACAGAAGAGATCTATTGAAACAATATATGTGTTGAAACAATATAAGTTAATGAACAATTTGATAAAGCCATGCATATTTTCAGACAAAAGTTCCACTAAAGTCAAGTAAACACAGTAACTGTTCCAATGCCAAAAATGAAGAAAACATTTACTCCAATAAAGAATAGGCAATATTCTTTAGGTTAAGCTTTTCAAAGTAGCAAAATTTGAAGAACAGAAGGGAATGAAGATAGTATTTAGTTAAGGACAAAGGAAGAAATATATGTAAATGAGAAAAGAATAAGAAATCATTAATAGGTGAACCAAAAGGAAAATACTAGTATCGTCCTCAAGCCTTCTTACTCAACTAGATCCCAACAGTTAAAACCAGAAATTGACAAGACCACTTAACTCATACTCTAAAACCCACTGTGCTTATTTCTTCTTGCACTTTCTCAAGGCATTGACAAAGGTGTTTTGCCAAGAATGGAACATTCTAACCAAGAACCCAGAAAAGGCCCGATAGCAATGGAATGCCTAGACCACAACAGCCCACGCATCCCCTTCCCTGCCTATGATCATGGGTGGAACACATACCAACCCCACCCATGATCACTTGCTCCTTGCATGCTCTCTTGTATGTACGCCTCCTGTATGAGCCTCTCTCTGCAAAACACTAGGTGTCCATCTTGCAGGCGGGGAGGTCGGTTGTTAAGTCTTGAGCCAGCCACCTCCCCCGGCTACTGCCTTCTGAAATAAATTTCTCCCTTTCTCTTTTCCAAACCCTCATTTCTTGAGTTATTGGCTTCTCTTATGATGAGTTTACCCAAGTTTGTTCAGCAACAGTGTTGGCAAACCCAGCCGGGATTTGTGTTTAATTTGTTTATGTTACGTGTTTAATTTGTCCAGACCCCTTGGGATTCCCTGGGATGGAGCAGTTAGCCTCAGCAGTGCGCTGGGGCTTACCCGTTCATTTTTTAAGTTAGCGGCTATGATAGATCAATGGGTAATGGCACAACAATATAATGGCTAAAACTGTAAAAAGCCACAATAAATGGGACTAAATTACAGAATGGTGTAACTCATAGATGAATTACTGAGTTTGAAGGTCAAATGGGGAGACTCTCCTAGGTGGCTACAGAAAAAAAAATATATCAAAGAAATGCCAAGACGATAAAGGATAGAAATAAAAGTACCAAAATCTATGGGAATACCATAAAGAGAGAAAAAATTAAAAGAGAGTTTTTAAAAAAAAATCATGAAGAGAATTTTCACAGAACTAAAATAAATTATGAAAAATGTCAAAATGAAAGTTTCAGATCCAGGCATTTTAAAATTAAGAGCATTAAATGCAATATGAAAATATACAACACTTCCAGGCAGAAAAAGATGGCCTAAATAGCAACAAGAACCAAATTAACAATAAAATTCACAATAGTAACACAGTATGCAAAAAAACAAGCAAGCAATATTCTCAAGATATTCTCAAAGAAAAGAACTTTGAACCATGAATGTTGTATGAAGTAACTATAGTATAATGTGAGGGAGTAATAAAGACACACCAAGCCTGGGCCACTTGGCTGGTAAAGCATGCGACTCTTTATCTCAGGTTTGTAAGTCCAAGCCTCATGTTGATATACAAGGCCTCAGAATTTTACCACTGAAAAAGTAAAGTACTTTTACTTTTTTTATACTGAAAAGGAAAAAAAAAATACTGAAGATAATCTAGGTAGCATTAAAATAAGAGAAACAAATCCAGCTTCCTTTGTAAAAGATAGAAGCACTATAGCGGTACCATAAACTTTACTAAGGTATTTTATCAGAAAAACAGTAATAGCTAATACAGGACTAAAAACGGAAAAAAAAATAGATGCACAGAAAGATACATGGATATATAAGTATAAAGAAAGACACACACACATACACACACACACACACAGCCGTGACAATCCAGAACTGAAAATCTAAATAAACATTTGCCACATAAGGGAGCACAGAGAAAAAAACCAGAGACACGAAATGTAGTTTAGTACTGACTTACTGTGAGAAGTTACAGATGTTGAAATTTAAGGAATTAATGTGGGAACATAAGAATGGAAATCTGTCTTAAGGGCGACTACCCTATTAACTACAATATATACACTTTATATCAGTCAAAAAAACTTATCTAACTGACAGTAGGAAATGAAAAAAATTAAAAAACAAAGCACACTAAATAGAAAATATGCAGTAAGATGGAAAAATACAAATCTACCCCATTTTACACTTGGCTTTGGGATCCAAATTAATTAATACCTTTATGAGTAAGAAACAAAGGCTATAAAATATAAGAAAATATAAGAAATAATATAAGAATATTATTTCAACTTAGACCAAAGGAATAATATCCTTATATTATTTCAACTTAGACCAAAGGAAGAATTTTTTGAAAAATATGCAAAAATAAAAATCAATTTTATTACATTAAAATTAACAATTTCATTTCAGAAAAGGTCACCATGGAAAAGATAATAGACAAATGACAAATCTAAGAAAAAAATAGTTTCTCTCTCTAAATCTGATAAAGAAGTAATATCTAAAACATACAAAGATTTTCCTAAAGAGCAGTAAGAAAAGTAAGCAGTAAGAAAAGTCAGTAACCCCGAAGGAAAAGGGACAAACAATAACTGCCAATTTATAAAACAGACAGTCCAAAAGGCTAATAAGCATATAAACAAATGCTCAAACATATTACGAATCACCAAAACACAAATTTAAACCGTATTACTTTATACTAATTTGACTGAAAAAGTCAGAAAATTGTATAATGCCAAATATTGGTGATGATGTGAGGTTGTAACAATGGTTCTCACATTTACATACTCATTGGAATCACCTGGAAGAAATTAAAAACTATCAAATGTCAAAGATTCACTCAGTCCTTTAAATCAGAATAAAGGGTCCTGGCTTTAATATTTTTTAAGAACTCTTCAGGTAATTCTAATGTGCAAACAGAGTTGAGGAAAACATGGTTACTCTTCATATACTACTGGTGACAATATATAAATAGCGTGACTCATTTGAAAAAAAATAATGCTTATTAACAAATCGAATGTTCATATACCCCATAACTCAGAAACTCCATTCCTGAGTATGCATCCCAAAGGAATTCTCAGAGATCTACGAAGTACTTCTGGGAGAAATCCCATTATTGTTTGTGGTGGCAAGGAGTTGCAGGTAATCTTGTCTATCACCAGCGGAAGAGATAGGCAAAATGTGGTAGATGTACATCATGGGGCACTATGCGGAATGATCAATTGAAAATGATGATTAAATATGCACACAACAACATGGATGGATTTTAGAGACCACGCTGACTGCAACAAATAAGGTGAGCCAGATAACCCCTAAATCAAACAATGCTCATATACAAAACAATAGCAATTTTAAAAGAACAAATACTGGGGGGCGCCTGGGTGGCTCAGTTGGTTAGGCGACTGCCTTCGGCTCAGGTCATGATCCTGGAGTCCCGGGATCGAGTCCCACATCGGGCTCCCTGCTCAGCAGGGAGTCTGCTTCTCCCTCTGACCCTCCTCCCTCTCATGCTCTCTGTCTCTCATTCTCTCTCTTGCAAATAAATTAAAAAAAAAAAAAAAAAAAAAAGAACAAATACTGGGGAGGAGGGCAGGGGGACAGGTAAAATAGGTGAAGGGGATTAAGAGTACACTCATCATGATGAGCACTGAGTAATCCCTAGAATTGATGAATCACTAGACTGTACACCTGAAACTAATATAACACTGGATGTTAACTCTACTGGAATTAAAATTTTAACAATACAAACAAAAAATAACTTCATTAAACAACTGACTGTGGTGAAGAGCAGCAAAGGGATAAGGAATGGCATCAGAGGGAATAAAACAGAGGAATGACAGTGGCTCTGAACAGCCCTAAAGAGTACGATGATTTCAATACTTTGTACCCACAATCAATATATAAACCTTGGTGCAATCTCTTGCCATTCTTCTCTATTTAGCACATGGAATCTTGTGGCGCATTTATGGGGTGATGTCAGAGCCCTGCCCTTGAGTCCAAGAGAAAGCAGAAGCTCATTTGAGATTGGAAAAACCACACTTTCCACACAAGTGAGACATCTAGATGGGCCCTCCTGGCTACTGTGTTCCTTTTACTTCTTGTTCTTTGATACCTCACAGCAGCTGTTCAAATATTTTCTACTCTTGTCAAGTCATATCCTAAGGAGAAAATCTTGCCTCCTACGTTACTGAAATGACTGATGTCAGCCGTTTCGCATATCCTCATTTTTTTCCTATCTCCACTAGTCAGCTGGGCAAATGGTGATTGCCCACTTTTTTCACTGTGTCATGTCCTTAGACTCTTTGCAGTATTAGATTTATATTTCAAAGGGAGAGCTGAGCAGTCTAATTGATGGATGGATTTTGAGAGTAAAAATGAGAACTCAAGGACAATGGCTACTTTTTTTTTTAACTGAGTAAATCACAGTGACATTTATTGAGACGGGGACACTTGGGGAACGCCAAAAGACTTCTTTTTTAGTTATGCTAGTTCTGAGATACCTATTAGACATCTAAGAAGAGATACTGAGTGAATGGCTGGATATAGGAATCTGGGACTGGCAGGTAGGGTAAGAACAGAGATATAATTTGTGAAGTAGCCAGTTTGCAGACGATGAGGTCAGACAGGAAGTGGGTGTAAACAGAGAAATGATTACTGAGTCCAAAGACACGCCCAATTTTATAAATTATACAGAATAAGAAGATCAACTATGAGATAGTTAAGGAACAGCCACTGAAGTCAAATGAAAATGAAGAAAAGTGTGCAGTTTGGGCATCCAAATGAAGAACGTTTTCATTAAGAGAAGATTAAACGATACTGAAATGTCTAAAAGGGAAAGCCTGAGAAATGCCTATTAGTTTCACAACATGGAGATTATCGGTGACTCTTGCAATGTAGTTTCAGGGGTAAAGGGGCTAAGACAGCTTGACTGATGTTGGTTCATGAGAAAATAAGTAAGGTAGTAGAGACAGGAAGTAGAGATACTCAAGAATTTTTCTACAAATGGAAGCAAGCAATAGGGCAGGACTGAAAGGTGACACAGACTCAAGGAAGAGCCATTTTGTGGGTACTATTGCACATGCATTTGTACAGATGGGAAGATTAACAGGAAAAAAACTGGTGATACAGAAAAGAGAGAGGATAAATGCAGGAACAAATTCCCTGAACAAGCATGAAGAGGTATGATCAAATCCACAAGGGAAGTGATTATCCTTAGATTAAAAAGAGGCAGTTTGCTCCTTGTTAACAGAAGGGAAGGCTGAGTCATTGGAACACTTAAAAATACTTAGTAGTTCAGTAGACTTAGTGATGAGGGAATATGGAATTTCTCCTCCATGTATTTTATCTCTTAAATAAGAAGTAGGTCATTAGCTCTGAGTGAGGAAAATGAAGGGATGTAAGGATTAGAGAAGAGAAAAGGAGAGGAGAGGAGGAGGGAAAAGGGGAGGGGAGACAGAAAACTGAAAATAGTCATCTTGAATACAAGAGCAAATGCAAGAGGCAAGGCAGTTGATATTCTGGATAATCTTAATGACCTGATGAGGACTGCAATCTAAATGTAAAGTAAGGCTAGTCAACACGGTCATATGAGTTCATGGGTATTAGTGTGTGTGTTTAAACGTTCCAGCCATGTTACCTAGTTAAGTGTAGAAGAAATACAAAGTCATCAACAGGAGTTAGGATTTTTCCAGGCAAGTAAAACAGAAAAAAAGAGGCAACAGTGTCTTGGTAAATTACTGAAACAAGACTTGTCTTTGAAATTGGTCCAGTCTTAGAAACTACATCAAACAATTATTTCCTCTTCTTATCATATCCCTTTCTTGTAATTAACGTGAATATTCAATTATAATTTACTATTGTAGAAATATTTTTAAATTACCATAGTGTAAAAATTTGTCCACAATTTAGTAACCAAAGGGGAAAATATACACATATATAAACTCTCACACATTATGTTTGTTGTACTAACACATTCACACCCAGTAATTCTTTTTTAGAGATTTTCTTACAAGGTAGCACAGGTAGGATGCAGAAAGGAAAAATAAATTTCAGTATCTCAGGGCTCAATGTGGATTTCAACACAATGGTGGATCAGTGACTAACATTACTGATATCTTTATCACTAGTGCCCTGACTTTTACGTTTTGGACTTTCCCACCCTTTTCATAGGTACGTTCTCTTGCCCAATTTCAGTTAGACCTTTTTGACTCTATCTACCAGAAAGAGTGAGCAGGTCTGGGCTGGGAAGCTGGAGTCCAGTGGCATGTGCAGCTACTGAGGGCAAAGAGAGAAAGGCCAAGAGCACTCGGGCATTTGTACCTATAACTAGCAAACACCGTATTTTTTTTTTTAATTTTATTTTATTATGTTAATCACCATACATTACATCATTAGTTTTTGATGTAATGTTCCATGATTCATTGTTTGCATATAACATCCAGTGCTCCATGCAGAACATGCCCTCTTTAATACCCATCACCAGGCTAACCCATCCTCCCACCCCCCTCCCCTCTAGAACCCTCAGTTTGTTTTTCAGAGTCCATCGTCTCTCATGGTTCGTCTCCCCCTCTGATTCCCCCCCCCTTCATTCTTCCCCTCCTGCAAGACTGTTGAATCAAACCCCATATTTCTAATCTAGAAGATCTTTTCCTACTGGAAATCTTGCAACACTGACCTAGCTCTTTTCATATTTCTGGCTTCCATCCCACTAATGGAATAATTTCCTTTTCCCCCTTGGACTAGACATCAAATGGAGTGGTATCAGACTAACTAAGGGTGATCTTTTCTTTTGAGCAAATTATCCAGAGAAAAAGACCACAATCCACACCACATAAAGCCCTTATTCTGTGTCTTCAAGTATGCCAATAATTGCTATTAATTAGCCTCTGCTTGTTGCAAAGCAAAAGGGACAATAAGAGCTCCCAGTACCCTCGGATTTGTGATGAATATTTGTTTCTTTGCTCAGCTCTGGATTCGTTTTCAAAGTCTTAAAAGACAGGTATTTTGAGTCATGTTCCACCAACCTATATAGATGTTGACTCCTCTAACAACACAGATACATTTCCTAGAAGGGCCAAGGGCAGCAAAAGACCAGAATAACATTTTAGGGTGAATTTTTAGAGCAATAATAATTTTAATATGTATAAGAATTTACAGTTGCAAATTTATCAATATTCTTGAATTCCTCCCATTTTATTAGTGTCATATATATTTATAGTCACACACAGAATTTTAAAAAGTCGGTATTTTGTGAATTGTCTAATTTTAACACATAAACAAACATTTATTATGATAAATAAATGGAAGACAGAAGTAGTAATTACATCTTGAAAATAAAAGCAAGCACATCTTTGGATAAATGTGACCATTCAAATTTACTATTTTACAGGTAATCCTCCACAAAGGTATATTTGCTATTCCCAGTGTGTTACTTACCACTTAATTCTGTAATCTTTAATATTCTTAAAGATTTATTTACAACTTTTGAAATAAACCATACTGTTACATTAGTAAAATATTAACATTCTATCTATAGAAACAAAAAGTAATAGAAAAAGTAACAATGTGAATTACTTTGGACTAGAGATTCTCAGGTGGGGAGCAACTCTTGGGTACAAAGCAGGGCATATGTCACCATGTCAGCCGTGGGGGTGGGGCAGGGAACCTAGCATCTGTTGTCTTGAAAAATGTGTAAACAGTACAGAATGCTCACAACAGAAAATTCAAGAAAGAAGCTCTAGAAAATCTTGGTTGGTGAGAACTGCAGAAGAGAAAGTGAGAAAAATACTTTTAAGTAATGTGGGTTTGAAAAGTTCATAAACAGGTTGGGAGGAAAACACAGTCTCTTTATAATTTTTGGCATTTTTAATATTTAACAAGGAGACTTGCACCTTGTAATGTGTGTCCATCTCATTTTGTATTTTCATATCTTAAAACTGCCATCAGGCACAATTCTCGTAGGCTGGCTTTGCTCTCTAGCCAGTGACCTGCAGGTGAAAAAGCCTCCTTGTTCTGTAATTTCTCTGCCAAAACACACACTTGCTGTTGGATCTGTTGCTTGCTTTCCTCTCATTATTTTTAACGTATAAAAAGAGGAGTCACAAATGCATGAGCATAACAAGACTGGTTGGTCCCTCTCCTCTTATTTAGAAACCTAATTGTACATATTAGAAGATATTAAGACTGTAGGGTATACACTTAGTTTTAATGACCCAAAATTATAAAAATACTCAAATAATGACAAAACAACTCATCCTAATTCCACACATCTTTGTTTTTAAAATTTTACCTCATGTATTAGAGAAATATTGTATTTTATTTTTTTCTAAATGAGAGAAATATTGTATTTTAAAGATAATATTTACCCTCAGAAATTGAGGTATATCTATCTTTGCTTTTAGATTAAAACTTGATTGTATGACAAATGCATTTCTGTATGTGTAGAAACCAAGTGCTTCAATGTATTTGCATTGCATTGATGCAATTTAAAATTTATTCCTCTCTCTCCTAGCACACCCTAGCAGGGATATCAAAGCCAAGACTAAACTGAGAAGAGATAAGATGGAAATTTCCCAGTGACCTTCTTTACAAAGTGCAGAGCGAAGAACACTCTATAAACATTGTTTTCAGATATGGTATTAATATTGAAAATAATAATGACAAGAAGCCCAAGTTAAAATAAGCATTTTTTTTTTTTAAATTATGGGAATATTGGCAAAGTGTAAATACATTTTAAGTGCTGGAAGCTATCCACTTAACTTATTTAACAGAATCACAAGCAGATAATCATTATTTAGTGATAAATATGCAGCATACCCACCATTACAAAGAAATCCTGTCTTGGTAGAGGTGAAATCAAAACTTTCTTTTAAAGAGAAGCAAATTTGGAGTTTCCTCATGTTTCCCAATGCTTTTTTTCCCCCCCCTATTAACATTCTGTTCTCATAATGCAAACCTTATGTGACAATATGCAGCCTGGCTCATTCCTTTAACATTACACAAATGTGCTCGCTCAGCACTCCAAAAAAAAATAACCCAATTGTTGTGCATGTCTTTGATCATTTCTATACCAATGTTGGCCAGGTAAAGTAAAACAACACTGTGTCTTTCCTATGAAATATATCATGTTTTTTTAGATCATAAATTGTAAGAAAAATTCAATAGAGAACTAGCTCTTTAGAAAATTCAAATTGAGACCATTAATCACAATACAGTGTTAACAGTTTAGATACCAGCACTGCTTAAGCTAAAACTAGTTACTAAAATTTGCAGTTAGATGAGTACACATACTCACTTACTAACTGAATAATTTCCTACCAGGTAAAGGTAAAAGCTCTTACTTGCTTAGGAAGATGCAGGAACTGGGAGGGGGAAAGGCTGCTGAAGCTTAATGATTTTCAGCTGTGAGACAGATGGTTCCGCGGACTGAATTGAAAACCTTTTGAATAGTAAAGTCAGGGCTCCTGAAACATAAAGGAACGCTACCCTTGCTTCTGCTGGGTTCCCTCCTTTGGGCTACGGAAGGGCAATTCCTTACCGAAAATTGAGTAAGTCCAAATATCCCTATTAACAGAAAACATCTTTAGCTTACAAAAGAAATTTTATGTCCTAATGTCTTCTATTTCTTCTATATTAATAAAACATTCTAAATTAAAGAGAATTAAAGAAAATGGTGTAATTCACCTTGGTCTACAGGATGTACTAATTCTAGCACTTGAGGAAAATCTGTCATTGCGTATACACACACATATATAATATGGATATATTTATACAGTGATTATAAAAACACTATTGCTTAATACTAAAGCAGTCCCTACTCATGCAGCCAACTAGCTTCCTCCAGCTAGTTATTCCAGGCTACTGTTACTCCTCTAACTCAAAATATTGACTAGAAATGGTTCAAAAATACAACTGTGTGTGTATAAATATCATACACACATTTCATGTTTCAATATTATTCATCATGAACCAATAAATTATTAAATATTTTAACTCGTAAGACAAAAAATAGTAATTAGACAAGAAATAAATGTGAATCTGAGAGAAAGTAGGGACTTTCTCTACTGAAACAGAATTATTTTTGTCCTATTCTATAAATCCTAAATCACCTAGTATAATACAGTGCAGGATCACTAAAATGTCATTCTAAATGGTGTTGATGATTATAATGTAATACATATTTCTGGCATTTTCTTGTATCATTACATTATTGTTTATATATTTATTTATATTTTATAATATTTTGGATAATCATCAATTTATATGTATTAATATACAAGCCATACACATTGCAACACTGGTTACATTTATAGAAACTGAATTAGCTGAAATCTAAAGGTATACTATTAGAAAAGGAGAAAGAAACGAAAGACAATCAGAACGAATAAAATCTGAATGAGTAAAAAAAAAAAACGAATAAATTCTATAGAGGCCATTTAAACTACTCCTATCCTCTACTTTCTTTAAAGTTCAAGCAAAACCAATTTCTCACTGAATTTGCCAATAATGTGGCAATAATTCATTTTTGGTCATAGTCCTCCTACAACCCTTCCAATGCATTATTTCCAGGCATGATTCCAAGACTCTGGATCCTAGAGAAGCGATGGGAGCTGCTTTGCACTACTCTGCATTAGCAGAAATGTATTCTCATTTGGAAAATCTACAGCAGAAATCTGTTTCAATTTTCCAGCTTTGTCGTCGTGCTGCATGCCCTGTGCTGCACTCATCAGCCCATGGAAGCAATGCTAACTCACAAAGCTCATGCATTCTGTATTCTGATACTATTATATGTTGAGTTCCACCATATTGTTATTAGAAGTATATTTACCATCCAGTAAGTATTCATTTTATACAGTTCCTTCAGTAAGAAAAATACATAGACGTATTGGGGACGCAAGCCAAAGCTGAGAATCGTGAAGAGATACTCAACTGGGAGAGGAGAGGAACACAAAGAAGTTACGGATGAAGGAAGAAGGAAAGACAGTGAAACAAATTTCCTACCTCTGAGATTAGCTTTACTACATAACAAGACAAATAGAGGACTGTAGGACTAACATATTTTTGCCAGTCACATACTCCGGCTCTCTGCAAGTCCAGGGAAAATGGGGTGGGAGGAGACAAACACTCAATTTAAGGATAATGTGTGATTCCACAAACATCTACTGTGTGCCCATTTTGTGTCAGGCTCTGTATATCTATCTAAGTGCTTTTACACATGTTCTCATTTAATACAGCTATTCTCTGAAGCAGGCAATATAACCTTCAATTTATAAATGAGCATACAGTCGTCCAGGTTATAGTGTAGGTTATAAGTAAGAGGGTAAGAGATACAATAAATATTTAACCCTAGGTCTTCAAATGACAAGTTCAAGAGACTTTTACACCATACTACAAATATCATACAAACACATCTCATGATATGTTTCTAAAGGAAGATGAATTTGTCAAGTAGAACATTTGGGTTTTGTGTATATGTGTTGTGATGTGGGAAATGGTTTTTTGGATAGTATAGTGGAACTAAAATTGAGGTTGCAAAAAATGAAAAGAATATGGGTCCTGATTGATTGTAATAAAGAGTTATTTAAATATTGGGGTGCCTGGGGCAGTCTGTTGAGCCTTCAACTCTTGGTTTCAGCTCAGGTTGTGATTGTGAGATCGAGCCCTGTGTTGGGCAACGTGTTCAGCGCAGTCTGCTTAAGACTCCTCCTCCCTCTCCTTCTGTCCTAACCCCCTAAAATAAATAAATAAATAAATAAATCTTAAAAAAAAAAAAAGTTATTTAAATATTTCTTAAAACTAGGTAATGCTATTTTTATCCATGCTGTCCTTTATCTATATAAACTTTTTATCACAGATCTTCTGGGATACTTACAAGCTTTTCTATGACCACTGTAAGAGGCCAATACCCACTATCTCAGAATCCAAAACATATCATTCTGCCTTTACCTGTTATTACTGGACCTGATACAAACTACATGCTCTGATATTTCAAATTATGTGTTCAATCTAGGTAACTTTTTGTTCTGACCAGCATGAACTCTATATTCCTATAGTGATATTGATTGCTGATACTTTGTTTTACCCTGAAAAAGAATTTAAAATTCTTTTTCCCAAAAGACTTCTTATGATTAATGGTAAGAGAGCAAGAAACATTTAGAGGGTCATAGAGTCTATAGGTATGGAATAAATAAAACCAGCAGGTTAACAGTAACTAGAATTCCTTGCCTCAATCTGATTTTCAGGGAGCTCTGAAGAGTTGATATACCATTTATGTGGCATCTAGTGTGTGCTCAGCAATAAATCAATGCTTTAAACAGAGCATCTCATATACTTCTCCAAATAATATTCTCAGAGTGGTAGAAATGGCCACATCTGGGCTAATGGAGCAAAATGATAGACCCAAATCTATGTATCAATCAACCAGCAGAATCAGAATTCTACTGTGAGTTGATGTGACTCTAACGGACATTTAAACTTCCTACTATACTGGGCTGGTTCATCTTGGATTCATTATTATAGAGCAAATTCCTTCTAAAATACCACTGAGTACAGTGAAAGTTCCGTAACAACTCTTAATCTCAAATCTGTTAAACATCTAGCAAGAAATAACAACACGTCATTAAGTATAATCATGTTTCATGCATACAAGTTGAAAAAAAAGACTTTCTTTGTATATAAATTGAAATTTAATGTGTTAAAGTCTTGTCTGGCTATCATGTAGTAGGATGAGAGGATCCTAGAGGACATAACACATACAAAACTGAAGCAATTTAGACCAGACAAGCTGACTGTGGCTGAGGACAGACAAGTAACCTACACCCAGTCAAAAGAGCAGAATCCAAACACAAAAATCCAGTAAGCAAGACTGAACCCAAAACCTAGGAAATTAGAAGTGCTGTGTCCTATGCACATGGTTGCTGCCGTCTTAGGGTAGCAACCTTGGACTCAGCCTGTCTTACTAGGCTGCTCTGAGGACGCTACAGACTGACTCCAAGTAGCTTGCATAATAAGGACTCATCATCTCACAGTACGAAATCTGAGGGTAAGTAATTCCTAGGTTGGTGAATACAACACATAGCTGTCATCAGGGCCTGCAGTGCTTTCATTTCTTCTGCTCTCCCATCCTTAGCATGTTGGCTTTGTCTTTAAGATGTTCCTCATAGGCACAAAATGGCTGTCCACAGTTACCTAAACACATACAGAACGTAGCTAGAAGAGTATTTCATTTTATAAAAGGAAAAAAACCCACAAAACTTTCAGAAGCTCTCAACGAGAAATGGGTCTTATGAATAGACCATGACTGAAACTGAGCCTAGGGGGGCGCCTGGGTGGCTCAGCCAGTTAAGCATCTGCCTTCAGCTCAGGTCATGATCCCGGGGTCCTGGGATTGAGCCCCAAGTCGGGCTCCCTGCTCCGCAGGAAGCCTGCTTCTCCCTCTCCCACTCCCCCTGCTTGTGTTCCCTCTCTCGCTGTGTCTCTCTCTCTGTCAAATAAATAAATAAATAAATCTTAATTAAAAAAAAAAGGAAAGAAAGAAAAGAAAAGAAACAGCCTACGAAAGTGAATATGAGACATTTTAGCTTCGTTAATGGGCTCATTGATAAGGAGAGGCAGGAGAATGGCTGCAGGATATGCAGATCCACTACATGAAAACTTGTCATCATAAACAAGTTTAAAGATCTTAAATGACCATTCCTTGCAACAGAGGCCGAGGTTAAATCTTAAAATTACCTGACAAGTTCAGCTTTGTTTTACTGCCTTTCTCCACCCACCTATAAAATTCATCAGGAAGTTAAAAGACTCATTTCAACTTCTAGAATTAGTAATGATGTAGAATGAGAAAAAAAATAGTGAAAGAATAGAGCATAAACAGAATAAAAATATCCTTGGTAATGACAAACCATACCAACCTGTCTTAAAACCGAGAGACTTCCATTAAAAATGGTAGTTGTGCTAATACAGACCTGGAAAGAAGCCTATGGTAGGAAGTTAAAAGAATTAAGCAGAGGCCTAAAAGATGCCTTTTTAAATTGCTAATCCTCTTTCAAAAACATATTTACCTTTTTATCAAAGTTAATGATTGCTACAGCATTTGGTACACAATCATGTTTTTAGTAGAGTGGAGAAACATAGCCCTTGCTTTAGCCACTCATAAATTTAGCCTCTCGAGTCCCCTCACATTTATCATCTCTGATTCACTCTCTCAATTATTCACAATGAAACACATGCTCCATACCTCTGTCTACCTTCTCTGCTTTTAATGTCTTTTTAAAACAATTCTGAATTCAGGGTTTTTTGTTGTTGTTGTTATTGTTGTTTTTCATTTTTAATTTTTATCCATTGAGGGACCTGGAGAGATGTCACAGCAGAGAAGTCTGAGGAAGGAACAGAAAATTGAAGGTAGAATAGAATGAACTTCAAGGTTTGTGTACCAGCCAAAGCAAGAAACAAGATAGGGGCTGGGATCCACAAACCAGGAAATTAAGAGACTCAAAGTTATAACTCTGCACGAAGTGGAAAGCTTACCCTCTTTGACAATTAAAAAGTTGTATTTTATTACAAATTTGACAAAACAATGAGACTGTTATCATTTGAAAAATAGCAGGTGACTTAATCAGTTGGAGTCTGCTTTGAAATTCTTTTATATTCTTACAATTCTATAATTCAAAATCCACTATTCATTAGACAAGATTCTTAAAAGAAATATTTTGTAAGATAACATCAGTTTTAGGTAAAAAGGTACAGAATATTTTGTAAACTCTACACCCTAGCAGGCAATATGGGGAACATTTGCCAATCTTACAATTGCACAACCTTACAATTTCAATAAAAATGTATTGACTGCTTATGATGAAACAAGCACTGAGTTTGGCATTTGCCAGCACACTAGCTCAGTTATGTACTGATTGTGCTAACGACGGAAACGAATATGGCATATACACAAATTACTGTGATGCAATGTGATTATGGATAATCGCCATGTGCCTACGAGGCAGGAGTGATCCAGAAGTTCAAGAAAGGCAGAAATCACTCCTGGTTAGCTTTATGGAGCAACCAGCTCTCCCAATTAAATTTAGGGTGGAAAAAGTACTTTGACAGATACTGGTATTGGGTATCGATCAAGGAAAATGTGTTTTACCAATATTAATCTAGAGGCAGAGAGTAGGATCATTTGAATAAATGGAGTTTACAAGGCAGGGAGATCAACTAAGGGTGTACTGCAATAGTCTGGGCCAGAGGTAGTAAAGCCTAAGTAGAACTAGAAAATGGGGGAAGAGATCAGAAACTGCCTGTGGACATGAAGAGAGAAAAATGAAACGCCACAGTTGATTTTTAAAAATCTTTCTAGAAGTATCTTTCGGAAAAGAAGAAAACATTCAATTGACTTTTCCTTTCTGAGAATAAGTAAATATGATTAGAATGATTACTAATATACTTTGAATTTCATTCTCAGCTACAATTAGAATTAGAAATTCTCATTGTTCTTAGTTTACACTATTTTATAAAATCATTTTTTAACAAAAGAGACTTTCAAAGAACTGTACCCAGGTTAGTAATCTAAATTCTTAATAATATAACCGGATAAAATACCATTCTCAGTGAGAAATACTCCATTTTAATTCTGTATTTGCTTTACTCCTTAGGTTCTAGAGTTGTAACCACCACAAACCTTTTTTTCTTATGGTAAAATGGTAGCCATGTGTTTAACATTGATTCAAACACCACTTAACTTCTACAAGGTGGCTGACATGCGTGGTTTTAGATCAGACGTTGAGCATTCAGAGGCCTTCAAGAACCAGGAAGGAAAATAAGCAGGTAAACCACCGTGTCAGCTACAACAGGGGGCGGTGGGGCTTGGGAGAGCCTGGGAGCACACGTCCAGTGTGAAGACATTTTGCCAACCCCTGTCCTAGCAGGGAAGTCAGGACAGGATGGACTTCTTGCTTTAGCTAATTCTTTATTTCACCTCTCTAGATACTTGCTAATTCTTATGTCCCTAGTGTGCCTTCCTTCTAAGACCATTTACACAAATCCAGTAGATGTCACAACAGGAATAGTTTTAACAGTTAAAGTTATGAATAGTTGATTTGTTGTTGTTCTCTTTACAGGGCACCCAGACTTGCAGTCCTCTAAGACTGTTTACTCATCTGTAGATTTTGTTTCCTCAATAACTCTTCCCCTGATATGAAATTGAAAACAGGCTGCTTTTCAGAGAGTGACATGGGGAAAAAAAAAAAAATCAGAATCTAATCTTTGAAATGAAAAGAACTTAAACAAAAATAATGAATTGTATAGTTCCATTATTTAATTAGCAAAGCACATAAAAGCTACTTTGATTCACCTCATCATATCATAAGACTAGTTACTAGCTACTAGATTTTACTATGAGCCAAGCACTGTTCCCATATACTTTATACATATTATCTTCAGTAACTCTCCAAACAATGCTATCATGCAGGTACTATTACCCATGAGGAAACAGAGTGAGAAACTTGTCCACAGTCATTCAAATAGTTAAGTGGTAAATTCAGACTCAGGCTGTCTGGTCTTATTTTCCCAAAACCATTTCAGCACTTATGTAGATACTAAACCAAAACAAAAAGCATTTCAGATACTTTATATACTTTCACTGAAAATAAAACTTTCTTAAAAGTGTTTTATGTATTATTTTTGCAAATATAACATCTACGTATCTTTTTATTTAGAAAGTAAATTGGTCATACACCACTGCCAACTTTATTAATTCCTTCATTCTTCATTTTATAAAATGTCCAGAATGTAAATAATGTAAATAATAATTAATGTTATTGACTCTCTATATGATCTAAGGATTCAAGTGCCTTACCTCCATGTACCAAATGTGACTAAAACTTATAAGCAAACACCAAATAACAATGAAAAGTAGCCACATTACTTTATGGACAGAAAATCATACTTGTGTATGAAGTCTCCATATTTTATTCACAAACATCAAAGAAAATTAATTTTGACATTTACTTATAAGTTTTAAATGCTACCAAGCACTGTTTTAATTCCAGATGTGTCCATTATTTTACTTTGCACGCAAAGAATTTAACCTCTGTAATTATTAAAAGAATAATTTTACTGGCATTCTAAAATTAAAAGAACATTTTTACTGGTTGACATTTGACATTTTCACCTAGTTTTCTACAAGGCTATTTTTCATGTTTTTGGAAACCAGTGATCTTAAACTGTCTAATTCAAAATGTTTGCTTGTTCAGTAAACAGAAGCCATTTTAGATCTCTTGCATTATTTTAAACTCACAAAGCTCTATAGGTCAGGGTTCTTTAAAATCCAAATAAAGAAAAATCGATTCTAGCTTAAACGAGAAAGGGAGGAACTTTATTGACTTATTTAAGCAAACCACAGTAGATGGAAACACCATGGTGGACAGCCTGGGCTCAAGGTACCAGATAGTGTCAGGCCTCTCTCTTTTCCATCATTTGGCTTAACTTTAATAGAGATAATAGGGCCTTTCAGGTTTCCCCTTTTAGATACCTTTCTAGCAGATTCACTATGGGTGGATCATTGAGGCTGAATGCAAATACCCATTGCAGAGGTTCCCACATGCCGGGTAATGGGGTCCAAGTCTGAGAAAGAGCACAGAGGATTCTGAGCCCTAAGGACTACTGGCAGGAGCACTCACTGGATTTGGAGGAAAGCAAAGCTTGGTTTCATTCCCAGCAACAAAATTTAGAGTGATTTAAGCTAAATATCAACCCTCCCCAGCTTCAGCTTCCCAAACTTTAAAGGTCATAAAAAACCCACTTACTTTACAATGAGGGTTAAATGAAAGAGCATGTAAAAGGCTTGTAGAGGATATGATCCATAGCTACCATTTATTCTATGTGCTAGGGAACTTTAAGAGCAATCTTGTGGTTTCTCCTACATACATGGATTCTGGGAAGATCAAACATTTGGGCAAGTATTTGTAAACATTAAAGTGCTATGTAGATGTCAGTTATACTGTATTCATCTCCAAACTTTGATTTGTGGAATGCCCATACAGTGTTCCACTTGTCCCAGTAGGGCTTTCAATGCTATCTGAACACATTTGCTCTCCATGTAAGCAAACCATTCTTCTTAGGTCTTCTTACATCTCCCTTTCCCAACCCCCTCCTCCAGTTCCTAACACCATGCCGAGCACAGAGTAAAGTCCCAACACACATCTGGGACTGATTAATAGGAATTATTCTATCATCTTGCCATTATTAGAAATGAAAATTCCCAATGATGGTATAAATGGAATCTTACCTTTTTTTCTACCAAAAATAATCCTTACAGTAAAGTATTGAGTAACAAAGTACAAGATTATTTATGGTTCCACTTTCAAGTTGATAGCCAACAATTAAGTCTGAATGTTTTGAATACCTTCTAATTCTTGCAAAAATAATGCTAAAAGGTTTGTGAACACTACCATTAAATCAAAATTGTAGGCATAACATACAACGTAAGTAATAAATTGCAGACAAGAGTTATTACAAAGCTGAAATACTACATCAAAAGAAATTCTTGTTTGTGTGATTCTGCATAACATACATTAATGCCCCATTTATCCTTGAGGACTGAGGTATTGCACATCAGTAATTTTTCAGATAGCTTATGTTTATTTTTTGGACAATCTAGCTTTTATCTTAATTTCAGTTTTATCGTAACTTCAGTTAAGTTTGGTAACTGAGTGAGACTTAAAAGAAGCTTCAGCAGTTATCCATTCTGCCCTCAGCTCAATACAAAATGATTTCTATAGCTTCCCAACAACAGATATATTTCTATGTAACAGGCACTGTGAATGATGTTTCTTTATCTGTTCTGGCTTTTAGGAATCATAGAACTGATGCATGTCATATACCAGTTCACCTTGTTTTTACTTATTTTTTTTAACTTGTTAACCCCTTCTATGTCATTTCTTCACTTTTGAATTGTCTTAGATGTCATGGTTGTACCCTTCATTTTTGGGAAAATAAAGAAAATGCATATATGATAAGGATATAAATGATTTCCCCTTTCTTATCAGCTAAAACTGCTTGATGCAACGCAGTCTTATTTCATTATGGTTTTCCTGCATCACCTTACTCATAAATATTGCTCAATATAGCCTGTTTTTGTATTTTATTCTACTTTTTCCTTATTGATTTTTTCACAACAAAGGGCATATCTGTTGCAGAATTTTGAAAAATACAGAGATAGGAAATAAAAATATAAAGACCCATCTCCCCAGTTACCTATTATTCCCTTTGTCTCTTCCTCCAGTTGTCCCTTCCCTCCGGTACCATTCCCAAAAGATCACACTGACCACTGATAACAAATTGGTGTAGAATATTACAGAATACACACATGCACAGAGCATCTGTGTATGCACACATGTGTATGTGTGTATTTAGATACTTTTTTCACTTGCCACATCTTTAAACATCAATTATTGTCCTAACATCAATAAGATGGCAGAATCATCCCCCTCAGCAACAATAATTGGGCAGTCATCCACAGGCACAAGTGCTTTTGTGGGAACTTCGGGATCTAGTCACAGGCCAGGAGCAGTCCTCTTCTCCTAGGCAACTGCTAGGATTTACACCTGTCTGAGCCCCTGGAGGTCGGCCCACCAACCTCAGTTCTACTACAGACCCTGTAGAGGCCCTGTAACTTGGGTCTTGCCCCTTTCAGCCATTGTCCAGGAATGGTCCTGCCACCCAGAAACTGGGCAGGAGACACACCCACTGTGCCCCAAGACAAGTCAGCCAACCTCAGTCTTATCACAGAACCTGAAATGGCCCTGTATTTCAGTCCCTCTCAGTTGTAAGCCAAAGGCAGTCCTAGCCACCCAGGGACCTGCCAGACACATCCATGTGTGCCCCCAGAGGTAGGCCCACTACCCTCAGTCTGTCTGTGGATCTTGAAGCAGCACTTTAACCTGGCTCTAGCTCGCTTCAGCCACCGTATTTCAGCCACCTTAATGGTTCTACCTTCCTGGGGAACTAGAGGGAGACAAGCCCAACTATGATCCAGGGGAAGGCCCAAGGACCTTGGTCCACGTCAAATCTTGAAGCAGCCCTGTCACCTAACTCCAGCCCTGTTCTGCCCCAATCTGTGGGAACTCCTGGCCACCCAGGAACCTGACAGGAAGAAGGTCCATCTGTGCTCCTAAGGCAGCTCCTTGGTTCCAGCCCCTATCAACAAATCACAAAGACAGAAAGGAAAAAAGGGACAAATGAACTATAGATGAGTCAGAAAACTATTCACAAAATGGCAATAGCAAGTTCTTACCTATAAATAATTACATTAAATGTAAAGGATTAACTTCTCCAGATGTTACAGAATGACTAAATGGATTAAAAAGCAAAACCCACCAATACATTGCCTACAAGAGAGTCTCTTAGCTTTAAGGATACACATAAGATCAAAATGAAAAGATAGAAAAAAAATATTCCATGGAAATGGAAACCAAAAGAGAGTGTTGGTGGCTATCTGTATATCAGATAAACAGACTTTCTGTCAAATCTGTCAAAAGAGACAAAGAAGGTCACCACATAATCATAAAGAGGTCAACTCATTAAGAAAACATAAGAATAGTAATATACTTATGTACCCAAAACTGGAGCACTTAAATTATAAGATAAATATTAAGAGCCCTAAAGGTATAAATAGACAGTAGTACAATCATGGTAGGAGACTTCAATAACCCATCTTCACAATGGATAGATCATCCAGACAGAAAATCAGTAAGCACCAAAGGTCTGAATAACACTGTAGACCAACTGTATCTAACAGACATACACAGAACATTTCACACAACAGCAGCAGGATACATGCTCTTCTCAAGCACACACAGAACATTCCCCAGGATAGATCATATGTTGAGCCACAAAACAAGTCTTAAGAAATTTAAGACTGAAATCAAGTATCTTTTCTGACCACAATGGTATGAACTAGAGTCAGTAACAGACAAAATAAAAGGCATTAAAGAAGACATAAGTAAGTGAATAGATATCCCATGTTCATGGATTGGAAGAATTAATATTGTTAAAATGCCCATACTGCCCAAAGCAATCTACAGATTCAATACAATGTTTATGAAAATTCCAATGGCACTTTTAACAGAAATAGAAAAAAAGATCCTAAAAGCTGTATGAAACTAAAAAAGTTCACAAATAGCCAAAGCAACCTTAAGAAAGAACAAAGTTGGAGGCATCACAATTCCTGAGTTCAAACTATATTACAAGGGTATATTAATCAAAACAGTGTGGTACTGACATGAAAACAGACACATAGACAAAGGAGCAGAACAGAGCACCCAGAAATAAACCCACCTATATATTATCATATACCTTTGTACAAGGGTGCCAAAAACAAAAATTCAGAAAAAATAGTTTCTTCAATAAATGATGCAGGGAAAACTGGATATCCACATGAAAAAGAATTGAAATTAGACACTTAGCTTACACCACTCACAAAAATTAACTCAAAGACCTGAAACCATAAAACCCTAGGACATAGGGAAAAGGTTCTTGACATTGGGTCAAGGATATATGCATATGACAGCAAAAGCAAAGGCAACAAAAATTAAAATAAACAAGTGGGACTACATCAAACTAAAAAACTTCTTTTTTTAAAAAAAGATTTATTCATTTATTAGAGGTGGGGAGGGGCCAAGGGAGAGGCAGAGAAAATCAAGGAGACTCCATGCTGAGGGCGGAGTCCACACAGGGCTCAATCTCACAACCCTGAGCTGAAACCAAGAGTCAGATGCTTAACCCAC
This sequence comes from Phoca vitulina, assembly GCF_004348235.1. Lineage (NCBI taxonomy): Eukaryota > Metazoa > Chordata > Mammalia > Carnivora > Phocidae > Phoca > Phoca vitulina. Next base: position 45,341,439 of record NW_022589704.1, read on the forward strand.
TGTGCCACCCAGGCACCCCAAAAAGCTTTTTTATAGCAAGAAAATAATGAAAAAAATGTAAAGGCAACTATGGGTTGGCAGAAAATATTTGCAAACAATATATCTGATAAGAGATTAAGATCCAAAATATATAAAGAACTCACACAACCCAACAGCAATCAATCAACCAATAAAAAAAATGGGCAAAGGACCCATATAGGCATTTTTTTCAAAGAAGACATACAAATGGCCAACAGGTATATGAGGTGCTCAGCATCACTAATCATCAAGGAAATGCAGATCAAAACCACAATGAGGGGCGCCTGGGTGGCTCAGTCATTAAGCGTCTGCCTTTGGCTCAGGTCATGATCCCAGGGTTCTGGGATCGAGCCCCACATCGTGCTCCCTGCTGAGGGAGCTTCTCCTTCTCCCTCTGTCTACCACTCTGCCGACTTGTGCTCTCTGTCAAATAAATAAATAAAATCTTAAAAAAAAAAAAAAAATCACAATGAAATATCCCTTCAAGCCTGTTAGGATGGCTATTATAAAAAAGACAAGAGATAAGTATTGAGGGAGGGTGTGAAAAAAAGAGAACCTAATGCATGTTGGTGGGTATGTAAATTAGAACAGCCATTATGAAATAAAGTATGGAGATTTCTCAAAAAAGTAAAAATAGAACTACCATATTATCCAGCAATCCCACTTCTGAGTGTACACCCAAAAAAAATTAAATCAGGATCTCGATGAGTTATCTGTACTCTCAAGTTCATTGTTGCATTATTCACGATGGCCAAGTTGTAGAAACCACTAAGCGTCCAGATGAATGGATAACAAATGAATAGATAAAGAAAATGTGGTGTGTATATACAATGGAATATTAATCAGCCATAAAAAAGGAGGAAATCATGCCATTTGTAACAACATGGATGAATATGGAGGACTTTATGCTAAGTAAAATAAGCCAAACACAGAAAGACAAATACTACATGATCTCGCTTATATTTGGAATATAAAAAAGTCAAACTCATAGAAATAGAAAGTAGAATACTGGTTGCCAGGGCTGGTGGGTGAGGGAAATGAGGAAATGCTGGTCACAGGATACTAACTTTCAGTTATAAGATGAATACGTCCTGAGAGTCTAATGCACAGTATGGTGAATAGTTAATAATATTGTATTGTGAGTTTGAAATGTGCTAAGAGAATAAATCTTATTTGCTCTTGCCACACAAAAAAGGGGTTACTATGTGAGATGATGAATGTGTTAATTACTTTCACAATCATTTCAATGTATATGTGTATTAAATCATCAAGTTGTATACACTAAATAGTTGCAATTTTTATTTGTCAATTATACTTCAGTAAAGATGGTAGTCAATTACCATTCCACAGTATAGATTCACTAAAATCATTTAACCAAACTCCAATTAATAGATATTTTCTGGTTTGGGTATATAGAAAGAATGCTGTAAAGACACGCTTATATGTATGTCTTTGTCGGCTTAAGCATTTCTCTAGAATAAATTCTTTTTCCCCCTTCTAATTTTAATTTAATGATTCTAATTTGCTTCCAGACAGAAACTTAGAGAATCAAGCTAACCAGAACGTCATGTAAAATTATAAATGTGCTTTAAGTGAAGGGCTAAGGATTTGTCCACTAGCAAAATCCATGAGTTTTAGATTCTCATCTATGAAATCTATCCCTTCCCAACACAGAGGGTTTAACTTTTTCTGAATTTACTTATCCTCTGGAATGTTGAGATTATCAGCTCCCTCTGACTTCCAAACATTTATCGAACACCAATAGTTGGTGAGAAATCTACTCCCCTGGGGATGTGAAAAGGATTGGCATACGGTTTTTAAAGTACAGTATAATTTTTTAAATGATAATTTAATTATATTCCTAATTTGAGGAGACAATTTACAGAGTCCCCCCCCAAAAAGGCATCTCCCCCGAACTTTTAAATACTGTTTGATTTCTGAACATTTGTGGAATAAATCTACTATATAAATGGAAGCATTTTGTATTAGAGTCTTTATACATATGTAACAAGACTTACTGTAATGGCATAAAAACAAATAACGTAATTTTAAGCGCTCTGCAAACTTAGGTATGTCTTCACTAAACAGCATATAGCTGAACTTATATTTATTCCAGCTGAATAACGTCCCTAACTAATTTTATCTATTTGTATTTATTGTGACTATTGATGTATTTGGATTTGTTCATGCAAATTTATTTTGTTTATCTAATCCTTACTAGTTTTTTTGTTTCCTCTCCCTGTCCTTTCCTACTTCTTATTGGAATGTCATGACAGTTGAATGAATTACTGTCCCCAATTCTTCACTCTCTCTTAATAGTATTATATATATACACACCTTTGCCATGACCTCATCATGGCTGGCTTTGGGCTTGGGCATGTGACTCACATTAATAAATGAAATGTTTAAAGATGAAATGTAACCAGGGGCTTGAAATGTACTTGCACAGTTGCTTTTGAAGTCTGGCTTGTCCTGGATAAGATTTTATATTAATTTTAGACTGGATTTTTTGCACCACACTGGTAGTACATATTAGAACTCCCCTCACTGCATTTTTAAGCATTTAAAAATTTCAACTACTTGATGACGATTTTTCTCCTATCAAAGACCCTGTACAGACAGAAGTGTCCAAACTGCTTGCCTGGGTACTGACAGGTTTTTTGGGGTTTGGTTTTGTTTTTTAATTTCCCTGTCATATTGGGATCAACACTCAAGTTTTATGTATGCAGCTGGATGTCAGCTGCCTTGTTTTAAACAAGCCCAAGGCCATATCTTCTATCCCAGCTTGACATTTCTGTTTCTTTCTTTAGAATGTGGCTGTGCCCTTAAACACTTTTTGGATATCTATAAAACATTTCTATCAGTATGAAATAGAGGGAGGGTCAGTCCACATTAGACTGGCTTGATATTTATCCAGTCACTCAATAGTTTGTGCCCGATTAGCTGATTTGAAATTAAAATCATTGGAAGAAACTGAGCAGAAAGGTAGGAAGAATAATAAAATCACAATTCATTCTCACTTTTGGAATGCCCCTCATACCAAAAACCCACTCAGGCATGGCTCAGCTGTGTCATCTGTTCATTAAACAATTACTTATTAAGGTCCTATGATACTCTGAACTTTGGGGAATCCAAGAGGGCAGAACTTGGCTTTCAGGAGAGGGCAGTCTACCAGGAAAGATTAATATGTGCATACTTATAAATAATAGTGAAAGTATCAAAAGAGACAGGCAGATAAAGTCGTATGAGAGAAGAAAAGATCATTCCAGCTAAGAGGGCATGATATTTTGATACAATAAGAAATACACATTTGGTCTTGGTCCTGGTTCCTGGCACAAAACTCCTAAAATTTTTGGAATTTCTTAATAGGGAGGAGAGAGGTGTCTTTTGTTATTTAAATGAGTCCCTTGCAACTGTACCTGAGTTTATGCTAATGAGTTGACTCCTGGGGCTGGTTGCCACAGGATTAGGTTGGTTGTCAGAGGATTAGGTTAAAGGGTAGGAACTTTCTCGGACCTTACCCTGGGACCTCTGGGGAAGAAAGAGGAGCTGGAGATTGAACTCATCACCAATGGTTAATGATTTAATTGATCTTGCCTCATAAAACATAAACAAGGGGGTTTAGAGAGCTTCTGGGTTGGCACACAAGATGCTAGACCTCATTGTATGTATCTCCTTCCCTGGCTATTCATTTGTATCCTTTAAAATATCCATTGTGATAAATTGTTGATGGTAAGTAAACTGTTTCCCTGGGTTCTATGAGCCATTTTAGCAAGTTTTTGGAACTGGTGAGGGGGTCGTGGGAACCCCTGATTTATGGTGGGTTGGTCAGAAGTACAGGTGACAACCTGGGACTTGTGACTGGTGTCTGAAGTAGAGGCAGTCTTGTGGGACAGCCCTTACCCTGGGAGGTCTGTGCTAACTCTGGGTAGACACTGTCATAATTTAGTTACATTGGAGGGCATCCAGTTGATGTCCACCAAGAATTGGAGAGTTGCTTAGTGTGGAAAACCTCACACATCAGTTGTCAGATGGGTTGTGAGTAGAAGGAAATAGCTTTTTTTTTCCTTTTAGGAGAACATTGAAAGTCGACCTTGAAGAAATGACCCCTCCTTCTTCTCCCTTTCCGTCCCTGGTTTTCCTTCCTCCTTCTTCCCTTTCACAGGTATTTACTAAGCACTTTCTTGGTTTCATGGCATTGATTTGAGTGCTGGGAAGGCATAACTGAAGAAGACAAATGCCCTACCCTCATGATATTCTGGGGAGGAGGGTGGGGAGGAGGGAAGGAAATAATATAACAATTTCAGGCAGTGAAAAAGTACTATAAAAAAAATAAGGCAGGGTAAAGAAGTAGAAAGTGGTATGATGGGGCACAATTTTAGAATGGCCGTTTGGATAGGGAAGGTAGAATGACTTTTAAGTAGAGACCCGAGTCAGTTGAAACAGTAAGTCAAGGAGATCTCTGACAAGAGCAAGAGGGTTAAAAAGACTGGTATTTTAAAAAAAAATAACAAGGAACCTGGTGTGCAGGGGCTGCAAGTAAGGAGGAAAGTGGAAGAGCAGAGGTCAGAAGGGCCCAGGTGCTGTAGGGCTTCATAAATATGGTAACAAGGTACAGATTCTGTTTGAAGTATAATAGGAAGACACGGGAAATACTTAGCTGAAAGGTGATATAATCTTACTTTTTATTAAAAAGGATCACCCTGGCAATAAATGAAAAATAGATCATTGTAGGGAGGGAATGTGGGTGTAAGAGGGAAAGCAGGAAGGCTGAATAGGGGGCCTGTGGAAACAGTAAACGAAGGCAGTCTGTTCTAAGGTGTTGGCCACACAGAAGTGAAGACTGGCCAAATTGTGCACGTATTTGGAGGGTGGATCCAAAAGTTCTTACTAATGGACAGATTGTGGGGTAGAGGAGATTTGAGAGAAGATAAGAGATCAGTGATCTGTGGGTCCTTAAGGGAACAGAATGAGAAGCAAACTAGGGCATCAATAGTGAGGCAAAGTTTCTTGTTTTGGACACTTTCTAAGCAATTATATTTTATAGTTCTGTACTAATATTATTATTGATTAAAAAAAAAAAAACTTAAAAAAAAATAATCTTAAAGCAAAAGCCCCCGAATCGGTTTTCTTCATGCCTGAGGCTGGTTCCAATCACAAAAAAAGAAAAAGCTGGGTAGCCATGCAGCTCAAGTCCTACTTTTCTCTAACCACAAAAACCAGACAGTGTGATATCTTAAAAATGCATTCTGCTTACTTGTCATGTTGGTTTGATCCCTTCCTGAACTGGTCTATGATAAGCACTGTGCAGTACAATCATTTTAATGTTTAAAAATATTCAAATGAATATTAAAGCTAGAAAGATTATATGATTGATTGGATTATCTGGCATTCAGCTATTGTGGGGCTAATCAGAACTAATTTATAGATGGCCTAACATATCCTTAGTGTTCAATGTTTAAATTGCTGAGATTTTAGTTTCTTTATGTTCTTTTTTTAATATGCATCAATTGACAGTATAAATTGTTAATATGTAAATCTTAGCTTCCAGCATCAATTTGTAATCTTTTTGCTTTTAATTAGAATTATTTTATTTTCTTTGACTAGTAAAATGTTTTTATTTAAGGTGGATTAAATGTAATGCCTCTAAATAATGCTAAAGAAAATCATCCAAAATGTCCATATAAATTGATGTTTAATTTCAAATCCTTCACTCAGTGGGGCCAAAAACACAACAAAAAATTTCATGATAGTCAGAAAGTATGTATGTTTCACAGCTGATCTATATGCATAGTGTGTGTACCTCTGGGGAATTAATATCTGCGTTTGGATGCTATGATACAACATACTAGTAACTGATATTTGTTCGATCTCAAAACTGCTAGAGATTATTTTGAGGAATTAATTAAAAAAAAAAATCTCCTTAGTCTTTTATGCTGATGTAACTTACAACTCCAAGTACTTCGATTGCCAAGCAACTACTGAACCCAAGTGGAAAAATAAGTGCTGTTTTACCTCCTAATAGAACAAACAGATGATACCAATGTATAATCAATTCCAACTTAAACTTGATATGTGCAACTGCCAATTAGATTGTGTGGGCTCTGAATTTTAAAGAGGCTTGAAGAACATTCTCAAAAGGACTCAATAAATTTAATTCTTAATGCTCTTCATTCCTGGAGAACAAAATGTAACCTGGAAAGCATATTTCTATAAAAGATTCAGGGACATTGTCTCATAATACTCATCCTGTCAGCTAACAGATATTAATGCATAACATGAAAAACATAATTTGATGGTTTTCACATACTAAAAACAAGGGCATCTTAGAAAAGTCATCCTAACAGAACTGGTATGGTAAATCTGAAAAGGTACATCTATGATGAATAATGCTGTGGTCCAGGTAAGTAGTAAGACATGTTAGTTTTATTGCAGAACAGCTAGATTTTATTCTTACCTATATGCCAAGTGTAAGGATATAGAGATAGAAATACAAAGTCCCTCTTAAAGTAGTTCATTAGCAAAAATGTGGTTCCAGATGTTTCCTTTATTAAGACTATATATAGAAAATGTTGAGCATGTGACCAAACACACATGCAAATTACTATATGCATGTATATAACACATTATATTTAATTTAAAATACATATAGATACTACTTTCTTAAGTATATATATAAAATATACCTAAAAATACAAAGCAAAAGGTATGAGATAAAAATTGATTCTGAATAAAAATTTCAGTATTTTTCCCCTTGAATTCTCTATAGGGATTCATGTGTCCTACTTTGGAAATCACGGGTAAAAGAAAACAGAGAGTAAAATGTACTAACTGCTGTGATAGAGATGAACATGTTTCTATGATGGGAGCTTGAGAGAAGCATCTAAACCAGTAAGAAAGGTAATCCCAAAATAAAATGGTGAGGGCCTAAGGGCCTACACTCTGATAAAATAGAAAGATCACACCTATGATGTTACAGTGTCTTTTGGTATTATCCTATCTCCTGCTAAATTTTGTTAGCATAAAAAAGTTAATTATAGCATTTCTGGAAAACGTGATAAAGGTTGCCTCGTTTGTTAATTCCTCCATAAAAAGAGACCAGGATATCAAAATTAAAAATCCAGGAACAAAATCTTCAACAAAACTAGGTAGCAAGATGTGATTTGGGGCTGAATTTTAAGACAGCCCCAAGATTCTTGCCGGCTAGGGTACACACTCTATGCAATCTCTAAGTGTGGGCAGGAACTGTGACCATAATGGAATATCACTCTCAGGATTACATTAAGTAATATATTAAGGATGGAAGAATTTTGCAGATACAGTTAAGGTCCCCATCGTTGTCTTTTGAGTTAACCAAAAGGGAAATGATCCTGGACGGACCTGGTTTAATCAAATGAAAGCCCTTTAAAAAGGGACTGCGCTCTTTCCTAAGAGAGAGACCCTCTCCTTTGGGCCTTGAAAAGGCAGAGTCCTGTTCTGCACTGCCTATGAAGAGAACCCAGGCTTTCCTTAAAATTAAGACTCCAGGAAGAACAGACTTTGTCTCTTCTTCACTGGCTTGCCATGAATTGTACAACTGCAACGAAATGAATTCGAAAACAACCTGAGGGATCTTGGAAGCAGATGCTTTCCTAGGACAGCCTACAGATGGGAAAGCAGTCCAGCTGTTAGGTCAAAGCTAGACAGGAGCAATGGAAGGAACGCCCCAAGGCAGAGTCCCAAGTCCTTCAAGGGGAATGATAGGCACATGAGCTGGAGGCAAGGATGGTGATAAACTACACATTAAAAGCCCAGCGACACTGGGGCGCCTGGGTGGCTCAGTCGTTAAGCGTCTGCCTTCAGCTCAGGTCATGATCCCAGAGTCCTGGGATTGAGCCCCACATCGGGCTCCCTGCTCGGCAGAAGCCTGCTTCTCCCTCTCCCACTCCCCCTGCTTGTGTTCCCTTTCTTGCTATGTCTCTGTCAAATAAATAAATAAAATCTTAAAAAAAAGCCCAGGGACACAACATCATGACCTTGTGGCTTCCAAGACCTTAGGGCTGACAAATCAAGAGCCACCATGCAGATTAAGTGCTCTCCTCTTTCACCTCTGCCCCAAGGTAACCCCTAGGCTCATTATAATGCACTTGCATGGCAGGAACAGCCCCACCAGATGGAGAAAGATTGCCATGAGCATTCTGGTACAAACCTTGTAGGGTCAAAAACTCCCCCTCCCAACCTGTGGGAGGAGTGGATGCAGCCTTCACCCCACCATGCATCAAGCTCCTCCCAGCCCAGAGAGACTCAACAACTATGAAATCCCACAACAACCTAGGGCTGGTTCCACCTCACTGAACCTGCCCGGCTCTCCCACCTTGAGAGTGCGCTTTTGCTTTCATAAACTGCCCTGTGCTTGCTACTTTCCTTCTGGCTGTCTTTATTCCAGCATGGATCCCCATGTAATCTTCCCTTGGGGAATCCAAAGACCGGAGACCTCCATTCACACAAAGCAGACTCTTCCACTGGTAACAGAGCCCACACCTTAATTTCAGCCTTGTGATACCCTAAGCAGAGAACACAGCTCAGGAGATCTGTGGAATTTTTGACACACAAAAACTGTGAGGTAAAAAATGGCTGTAGTTTTAAGAAGTCGGGGGCGGGGGGGGGGGGCGCCCGGGTGACTCAGTTGGTTAAGGATCTGACTCTTGATTTCAGCTCAGGTCAGGATCTCAGGGTCCTGAGATGGAGCCCCAGGTGGGCTCCACACTCAGCAGGGAGTCTGCTTGAGATTCTCCCTTGCCCTCTGCCCTTCTCCTGGCTCATGAGCACTCTCTCTCTCTAAAATAAATAAATCTTTAAAAAAAAAAAAAAAAGTCAAGTGTTTTATGCAGCAAGAATTTGTTACAAAGAATAAAATACTAATACACAAAATACCTCCAAGAATTCCATAATGCATTTAAATGATAAACCACTGACAGCCAGAGATAGTCATGGTATCAGCATCAGGGATGGAGATAAGAAAATCAAAAGCCCATTTAACACACCAAAATAGTCAAGAGGTTCTCAGTGACAGCCACAGTAACCTAGTAACCGAGAGGGCACTTTCTATTCCAACTCATTAGAGTGAGCAAGAGGTTTATGTGAAGGTCCAAAAGGGTCAGAGCAATTCGGGCCCTAAGAATTTCCAAAAACTACACACCGAAGTCTCCCATTAAAGATAAATTCTGGGAATAGAAACAAATTGAGGTAAATGGGAATAACAGTGACCGAAGAAAAAGTTCAGAAAAATTTAGGGGAGAAGACAGGGCCGGGATAAACCCGAAAGTATAAAACTTATTCTTCGTTTCTTCAGGAAAACCACAGAACAAAGAGTTTTAGAGCTATGAAGCTAGAAAAAATATTTAAGTCACTACTTTTGTTCAAAATTTCAGCAAACCTAACCTCATGACAAAAATTAAAAATGGAAAAGGAATTGTGTTTGAGTCTCATTTGTAAAGTGGTAATAATAAAAAAAAAAAAAGAGGAAAGAATTAGCACCCTTTAAAGCAAGGAAAGTATGCCAAAAAAGCTTGCCAACAAATTAGATTAAAACTCTAGCCTAATTTTTCAAAATGAGCCAAAAGAAATCAAGAAAATAACTGAAGATATGAAAAGACAACATCATTAAGAATTAGAAAAACTCAAGAGATTAGGGGATAGAACTCAGGAAATTTAAACGTAAATGAAATAAATAATTTCAGAAAGGAAAAATAAACCAGAAAAAAAATGCAAACACAATGGGTAATGCTATAAAGAAGTGAAAAATAAAAACAGGAAGCATTTTTAAGGTACAAAAAATAAAAGGACACTCTCTTGGAAAGAGAACCCCACAAAAAAGAAAGCAAAAAGAAAAGAGAAGGTACACCTGTGATGAAGGGTAGTTGGAAGGCAGGCAGGCAGACCAAGGGGTCCCACCCTAAGAGGAAACCACCCTTAAAAGGATTTTACACTGCCCAGGAAGGAGCCCTCCACTCTTTCCCATGTGATAGATAGATGACAAAAACCTGATTGGATGACAGACCCAGGGAGGGTTAATCAGATTAAAACAGCCCACTAGCAAGCCCAGAAAAACCCCTAGGCTTAGAAACTCCAGTGGCAGCGCTCTCAGGTCCCCTCCCTCCTCGGGAGCCTTGTACTACCACTTTGCTATCGTTCAATAAACCTTGCTTGCTCCCCACCACTCTGTCTGGTCTACCTCTTCACTTTTCGAAGTGGCGTGACCAAGAACCCCGGACACCGATGGAGAAAAAATCCTATAACACCTGGGTGGCTCAGTCGGTTAAGTGTTGGACTCTTGATTTCGGCTCACGTCATGAGATCAAGCTCCACATCAGGCTCCGCACTGCTGAGGGTGGAGCCTGCTTATGATTCTCTCTCTCTTTCTCCCTCTGCCCCCCCCATAAATAAGTAAATAAATAAAGTGATACAAAGGATTTGAGAGGAAGTCTTAAATATATAACGCAAAAAAATAATCCAACATATTATAGGAGTCCTCAAAGAAGAAAGCCAGAACAATGGGACACAATGAATAAAAAAACTTAACTAAAATGGAAAAAAAGATTTAAAAATATGTATACACGAATAATATATTGTATATTGGGCAAAGTTTCCAAATTGATCAATAAGAACACATATTCTAGTCAAATTCTAGTCAAATTTAAAGTGAAAAAGGAAAAAAAAGCACTTTGGGAATCTAGGTTAAAACTCCAAGGCACTTGTGAAAGACAAAAAAGTCAGATTGAAATCAAAGTTTAGACAACACTTTTTTTGAGAGAGAGAGAAGGAGGGGAGGGCCAGAGGGAGAAAGAGAATCTTAAGCATGCTCCACACCCAGTGCCAAGCCTCACACTGTGCCTGATCTCACAACCTTAAGATCATGACCAGAGCCAAAATCAACAGTTGGACACTTAAACAACTGAGCCATTCAGGTATCCCTTGAAGCAACACAATTCTATGGCAGAAGACAATCAAAGAAAATAAAATGGGAACTAGTGATTTTAAATTAAGCAAATAATTTTGAAATATTAAAGTACATCTAACAGTTGGTGTCTCCATGTGAGAACTATGGAAACATTCTAGTCAGCTCTTCCTAAGTATCACTTCCAGGCAGACAAACTACTGGAGAAACAATGACAGAAGGCTAGTAGGAACATTAAATATATCTTCACTATATAAAGACTCAACAAAAAGACAACCTAAATAAAAAATGGTCAATGGGGTGGTTCAGTCAGTTAAGCGATCCACTCTTGATTTCGGCTCAGGTCATGATCTCAGGGTTGTGAGATTAAGACCCTCACAGGGCTCCAAGCTGGGCATGGAGCCTGCTTGAGATTCTCTCTCTCCCACTCCCTCTCTCTTGCTTTCTCTCTCTCTCTCTCTCTCCCTCCCTCTCTTAAAAAAAATATGGTCAAATGACTTGAATAGATATTTCTCCAAAGATAAACAAATAGTCAACAAGCACACAAAAAGATGTTCAGCATCATTAATCATCAGGGAAATGCAAATCAAAACTTCTCACACTCACTAGAATCACTAAAATAATATTTAAAAACAGATAGCAAGTGTTGGTGAGGGTAGAGAAATTGGAACCCTTGTAAACTGCTGATGAGAATGTAAAATGGTACAACCACCGGGGAAAATATTTCCTCAGAAGTTAAACACACGATATGACACTGCAACTGAACCAGAAGAATTGAAAGCAGGTATTCAAATACTTGGATGCTTCTGGCAGCATTATTTACAATAGCCAAAAGGTAGAAACAACCCAATGTCTATCAATGGATGAATAATTAAACACAATATGTTATAAATACACAATGGAATATTATTTAGCCATTAAAAGGAATGAAGTATTGATATATGCTGGATACAACATGGTTGAACTTTGAAAACATTGTGCTAAGTGAAATAAATCAGACACAAAAGGCTAGATATTATATGATTTCATTTATATAAAATATCTAGAAAGAGTAAATCCAAAACAAATTGGTGGTTGCCAGGTACTGGGGGAGGTGGGAATGAGGACTGAATGCTTAATAGGTATGGGGTTTCTTCTTAGGGTGATGAAAATATTTTGGAATGAGATAGAAATGATGGTTGAAAAATACTATGAATGCACTAAATATCAGTGCATTGCAAACTTTAAAATGGTGAATTTTATATTGTAAATTTCACCTCAATAAAAAATAAACTTAACCAAGTTAAAAAAAATGATCACCAGTATTGGGACATATAAGCATCATGTAGCTCCTGATTCACTGAGAACACAGCATGAGTTCTGTGGTATTCAAGCAAAAAAAAAAAAAAAAAAAGCATAACCTGAATCTAATCATGAGGAAACATCAGATAAACCCATACTGAGAGATGGTCTACACAGTAGCCATATTCTTTAAAAATGTCAAGGTCATGAAAGAAAAGGGAAAACTGGGAAACTTTCCAAACTGAGAGATTAAAGAGACAACCAAATGTAGTATGCAATCCTTGATTGTATCCTGTACCTATGAAGCATACTGTTGAGACAATCAGCAAAACATTATAGAGTCCATGGGCTAGATGATGGAATTCAATGTTAATTTTGTGATTTTGGTGGCCATACTGTGGTTATAAAGAAGAATGTCCTTGTTTTTAGGAGAAAGTCATTGATGTAATAAGGGGTAATGGGGCCATCACATCTGCTACTTAATCTCTAATGGTTCAGAAAAAAATTTGTATGTATACATGTATATATATGTATGTGTGTTATTATGTATTATATAGTGTGTGTATAAATGTATGTATATGTACATATGCATGTGTGTATAATATACACATAAATATACACACACTGTTATGTGTAGAGAGAGGAGGGAGGGAGGGAGAAGAAATGATTTGCCTAATGTAGTAAAATTTCAACAAATGAAAAACCATGTGAAAATTATATGGAGTTCTTCATACTACTCTTGAAATACTTCTGTACAACAGAAACTTCTTAACTTCCTATTTTTTTTTTTTTGAGAAAAGGAAGATTATACCATAATTCCTGGACTCCACTACTTACCTATAATGAAAACAGGATACAGGCAGGAGAGGACAAGGATTGAGGCCAGTCTTCTTTAGGTATATATTGTTTTATAGATTGAATCTTGAAAACAGGGAAATTTTTACTAAATCATAAAGAAAAACTAAATTTAAAAACAGCGATTTCTGAAAATAAAAAAAAGATCCTAAATATGAAACCAGTTGATACTATAACCACAAGACATGAGCTATTCCATGTGATTCTAAAAGAGAATAATTTGACCTAATATCTCTGAAGGGATAGGTCATAAGGACAAAAGGAAGTACAAATAAATTTTAAACTCATTTCAGTAATCATATAAGTGGGGTAGTATCCCCCCAGCAATCATATAAGTGAGGATAGAATTGCTATTCTGAGTCTCTTTGTGTGTAAAATGGCATAACAATGAATAACCTGGTATTCTAATTCTGTTATCTTTGGTGTTGAGAACTGGGATTCTTAATGTAGGTGAAAGGAGATATACACGTAAAACAGAAATCATTAAGTAAAAACTCTGCAGTCTGATTTTGAACTGGAACAATGAGTATAAACTGGTGACATAGCTTTATCTTAAAACAAACAAACAAACAAAAAAAAACCCAACATTGTCTACTGAAACAACTAGCTCCAATAGCAATGAGCATCGTAGCCCCCAAGTTTTGGTCTGAAAATACTATTTCCCGCTAAAGGAAATAAAGATCCATTTGGAAAAATGGCTGATTGAAGATCTGGGACAGGAATTATATGGAGGCTAAGTAGAAGGTTGATTAAAATAAGAAAAATTCACCATTGATTACAACAGTAACTGCCGTGGATTGAAACATATCTAATTCTATGAGCTAATAATAATAACAACAACAACTCATGACTCCACATTGTAAAAGGCTAGAAAGCAAATTCATTATTTTGAGAACCAGCAAATAAAGGGCAAAAATCAACCATTTATCTTGACTTTCTTATAAATGGTTTCACTGTTAATCCAATAGTAGATGAAGGGCAGTTTTTCCCTTAGAAGTACTATGCTAATAAATGTAAAAGTAATGATAGAATAGGAACATTCATTATCAATCCATAACAAGTTAATAGAGGCATTGAGCATCAATGGCTACTAACACCAAACAAGAGAAACAGGCAAGAATAATGTTAACTCCTGATGTAAGAACACCACACCACTATAAAACAGACTTGCCAAAATGAAATCATACCCGATTCTGATTAAACCTCTATACCCAATTAATATTTCACAGGAAATTCAGAAAACTGAGGAACATGTCAAGCTACTCCTCAAAGATGCTATCCATTAAAATCCAGACTGTGGAAAACTCTACAGCACAAAGGATCAGCCTTCTACAACACTGATTACACAGGAAAAAAGAGAGAATACTGGTTAAAACAGATTGAAAAGACATAAGAAAAATTGCAAATTATGGCCCCATTGGGGAATATGGGTTCTATTTAATACAAGCAAATTGAAAACATTATGATGTTTATGAGATAATTAGAAGTTTGAACTTGGCTACCTATTGATGTTATTAAAGAATTATTATTAATTACTTGAATATGATAATGGCATAGTAATTGTATTTAACAGTTTTCTCTTTTAGAGATTCACACAAATATTTACGGATGAAATGATATGATGCTGGAATATGCATCAAAATAACATTAGGAGTGAGCTAAGGAAGGTGCACATGGATGAAGAGAATGGCCATGCATCAGAGCTGTTGAGGTGGAGGATGGATACCTGAGGACTCATGACACTACTCTGGGAACATCTGCACATGTTGGAAATTTTTTATAATAAGAATTAAAAGCAATTTACAACTATTATAATGAACTCAATTTAACTGATGTTAGTAATTTGACAGTTTTTGTATTTATAAAATTTTACATACATTATGTAAAAATATTAAAAGACTAGAAGAGCTGCAGTTTTTGGAGAGGTATATTCCATGTGTTACTACTCAGGAGTCTCCTTTGTCACCAATTCAAATAACATTCTTAGCTACTTAATTTTACATCTGACATTCTAATTTAACTGTAAGATCTTTATCGCAGGCCCAGAGAATGATTCCTCCAATAGTTGCACATTTAAGATACAATTATTTTTAATGCCGATAGTAAATGAAATTGCGCCGTAATCTGAAGTGAGGCAAAGGTACACTTGATTTTAAAGGTTTATTTTAGGAGCGAAACTCGAGTACACACACACACACATACACATATATACATATATATACACATGCACAAACATTTTTAAAAACAGAAACAATGGAAGTCTGAAAATAGGATAAAAAGAAAAAAAAGTGCTATTTTCAACTCAACTCTATCCATTTTGAAATGCTAATTATGAACAACTGTTTTTCTGTTAACTTACCAGAAAATGATTTTGATGTGTTTGTTTTTATAAAACCTTTAACTTTCAACTTATTAAAATTTTAAGAAGCTGGAAAATGCTAATTAGCACAGAAATTTTGTTTTTACATCACATTTTTAAAATATAAAGTAATGCTTTCTTGGAATCTCTAAAACACTATGTTTCAAAGGATACAGCATTCTTAAAATGCAATCAGGTCATAATCATGGAATCTCTGCAAGAATCTACTGTTTTATTTAAAAGTGATGAAGAAGGCATATATGTGTAACAGCATTGTGTGGCAGAAAAAATACTACCTTAGGAATAGATAAAAACAGGTTCCAATTCTCAGTGTCATTATCTATGAGGCCTAGAGAAAATCATATATTGTCTGGAATATAATTTCTTTCATTAGTACCATAAATTGGGAATGAATTGTTTCTACAAACACTTTCAATTATTTCAAATGAATAAAAGATATTTCCTCACCTTTAAAATGGGATGAATAATATCAATACTTTACTGGGCTCTTTGAGTATAGTGCTAGAGAAAAGCTGGGGACAATTACTAGCAAACACGGTTTCTCAAAAATTCACCCTCTGCTGGTAGAACCTGACTCTTCTTTTATCCTCAGGAGTAGTGAATGAACTGGAAATAGCCAAGGAAAAGAAGCTATCCTCAGTTGACTTTTGAAAAGCAGACTATTTAGTTCTAAAGATTAACCTCAATATCTACCTGATTTGTGAACAACTCATCTTCTAGGTAATATTTCTCACAAAGGAGGTCACATAGATATTTGAGAAGCCCAGAAATCTGGAAACTGAAGCAGCAGAGAAATAAATTGTGCCATATAGGGTCAGTGCTTCTAATTAGCCCAGGCACAGAATCTCTACCACTCTTATATACGGCCACAAAGTAAGAAAGAAGAGTTTTATTATGTCCTGTAACCTGTGTGTCCCAGAAAACTTAAGAAAAAGGTACTTTCAGTAATAGTTGAGAACACTTCTTTTTAATGTGCTACATGAATTCTTTTTAAATCAAAATTCCTACTTGAAGTTCAATATTGATAAATGTTTTATTAAAATTATCTATTTAATTTGAATGTTATTTATTTACTTATTTACATTTCTTTTTCATTTTCCTTTAGACACTTACCCATTTCTCCCACACCCAGCACCTGCCTTAGGCAACTACCAGTCTGATCTCTTTATGAGCTTGGCTTTTTAAAAAATGTATTTAACATTCCACATATATAAGAGAGATCATATGGCATTTTTCTCTCTGACTTATTTCACTTAGAATAATGCTCTCAAGGTCAGTCATATTGTCACAAATGGCAAAATTTCATTCCTTTTTATGGTTGAATAATATTCCATTGTATATATACCGTATCTTCTTTATCCATTCATCCATCAGTGGACACTTAGGTTGTTTCTGTATCTTGGCTATTATAAATACTGCTGCAATGAACATGGGGGTGCACATATCTTTTAAAGTTAGTGTTTTTATTTTCTTTGGATAAATACCCAGAAGTGGAATTGCTGGATCATATGGTAGTTCTATTTTTAATTTTTTGAGGAACCTCCATACTGTCTTCCACAGTGGTTGCACCCATTTACATTCCCATGAATAGAGCAAAAGAGTTCCCTTTCTTCCACATCCTCACCAAGATGTGTTATTTCTTATCTTTTTGATAGTAGCTATTATGGGGTGATATTCCACTGTGATTTTGATGGAGACCATCTTTTCATGTGTCTGTTTGCCATTTGTATGCCTTCTTTGGAAAAATGTCTATTCAGATCTTCTGCCCAATTTTTAATCAGATTTTTTTTTGTTATTGAGTTGTATAAGCTCTTTATATATTTTGGATATTAACAGATACATGATTATAATATATCAGATATATGATCTGAAATTTTTTCTCCCATTCAGTAGGTTGGCTTTTCATTTTGTTGGTTTCCTTTGTTGTGCAGAAGCTTTTTAATTTGCTTAGTCCCACTTGCTTATTTTTGCTTACGCTGCCTTTGGATTTGGTGTCAGATTCAAAAATCATCACCAAGATCTATGTCAAGGAGCTTACTGCCTATGTTTTCTTCTAAGAATTTTATGGTTTCAGGTCTAATGTTCAAGTCTTTAATCCATTTTGAGTAAATTTTTGTGTATGGTTCAGTTTCATTCTTTTGCATGTGACTGTCCGGTTTTCCCATCACCATTAGTTGAAAAGACTGTCCCTTTCCCATTGCATATCCTTGGCTCCTTTGTCATAAAGTAGTTGACTGTATTTGTGTGGGTTTACTTCTGGGCTCTCTATTTTGTTTCATTGATTTATATGTCTCTTTTTAGGCCAATACCATATTATTTTAATTACTATAGCTTGGTAATATAGCTTGAAATCAGGGAGCATGATGCTTCCAGCTTTGTTTTCATTCTCAAGACTGTTTTGGCTATTCAGGGTCTTTTGTTTTTTCTTACAAATTTTAGAATTGTTTGTTTTACTTCTGTGAAGAACACCTTTGGAATTTTGATAGGGACTGCACTGAATCTATATTGCTTTGGGTAGTATGGGCATTTTGACAATATTAATTCTTCCAATCCATGAGCATGGAATACCTTCCCATTTATTTCTGTCTTCAATTTCTTTCATTAATGTCTTATAGTTTTCAGTTTATAAGTCTTTCACCTCCTTCATTAAATTTATTCCTAAGTATTTTATTCTTTTTGATGCAACTGTAAATGCAGTTGTTTCCTTAATTTCTCTTTCTGATAGTTCATTATTGCTATATAGAAATGCAACAGATTTTTGTGTATGATTTTGTATCCTGCAACTTTACTAAGTTGATTATTTCTAACAGTTTTTTGATGAAGGCTTTAGGATTCTCTATCTATAATATCATGTCATCTGCGAATAGTGACAGTTTTACTTCTTCCTTTCCAATATGGATGTTTTCTTTTTTTCCCCAATTGCTCTGGCTAGAATTTCCAATACTATATTGAATAAAAGTGGTAAGAGGGGCATCTTTGTCTTGTTCCTGATCTTAGAGGAAAGCTGTCAGCTTTTCACCATTGAGTATGTTAGCTGTGGTCTTGTCATATATGGCCTTTATTACACTGAGGTACGTTCCCTCTACACCTGCTTTGTTGAGAGTTTTTATCATAAGTGGATGTTGAATTTTGTCCAATGGTTTTTCTGTATCTATTGAGATAATCGTATGATTTGTATCCTTCATTTTGTTAACCTGGTTTATCACATCGATTAATTTATGAATGTTGAACCATATTTGCATTCCTGGAGTAAGTACCACTTGATCGTGATGCATGATCCTTTTAATGTATTATTGAATTTGGTTTGCTAATATTTTGTTGAAGATTTTTGCATCTATGTTCATCAGGGATATTGGCCTATAAATTTCTTTTCTTGTGATATCCCTTTCTGATTTGGGAATCAGGGTAATGCTGGTCTCATCAAATTAGTTTGGAAGAGTTCGCTCCTTTTCTGTTTTTTGGTAGAGTTTAAGAAGAATTGGCATTAATTCTTCTTTGAATGTTTGGTAGAATTCACCAGTGAAGCCATCTGGTCCTGGACTTTTGTTTGGTGAGAGGCCTTTGATTACTGATTCAATGTCCTTACTAGAAATCAGTCTGTTCAGGATGCCTGGGTGGCTCAGTCGGTTGAGCGTCTGCCTTCGGCTCAGGTCATGATCCCAGGGTCCTGGGATGGAGCCCCACATCTGGCTCCCTGCTCAGTGGGAAGCCTGCTTCTCTTTCTGTGTGCTGCTCCCTCTGCTTGTGCTCGCTTGCTCTCTATCTCTCTGACAAATAAATAAAATCTTTAAAAAAAAAGAAATCAGTCTGCTCAGATTTCCTATTTCTTCATGATTCCGTCTTGGCTGGTCATACGTTTCTAGGAATGTAACCAACCATTTCTTCTAGGCTGTCCAATTTGTTGCATGTAATTGTTCATAGTAGCCTCTTAGAATCCTTTGTGTTTCGGTAGTATCTATTGTAACATTTATTTTATTTATTTGAGTCCTCTCTGTTTTCTTCTTGGCAAGTCCAGCTAAAGGTTTGTCAATTTTGTTTATCTTTTTAAGGAACCAACTTAGTTTCTGTGATTTTTTTTTTAATAGATGTGCACATATTTCAATTAAATTAACAAATATATCAGTTTCATAACATAAAATGAAAAGCAATTTGAAAATAAATTTATATTACTAAATTTTATGCTTCCCCAATTAACAAATAAAACATCAAATTAACTAAGACAATTTTAATATAGGAGAAGATTAAAGGGAAGGCCTATCATTTAGTTCCAAGAATGAAATGAGTTTATGAATGTAAATTATATGTGCGTGTATGGTATGTGCATGTTATTATATATATGCATATGTGTACATATGTACGGACATATGAATTTGTACAACAACTGAATTTGTTCTTAGAAATTAACCAATCACTATACCTAAGTTAATTAAGTTTTAAAAGGCCACTGATAAGAACTAATTCCTAGTTATAATTATCACTAATTAGCACTTTAAATAAAACCTGACAAATTCTGTACTGAAATATAAAAGGAATTTGGAGAATTTTGAGAGGAAGAAATACAATATTTAAAGGATACAGCACACAATAGATAAAAAAGTAAACTTAAAAAGAAATGAAAAGGTCAAGAAAATAACAGTGATCCAGAGGTTATTCACCGTTTATCTACATTGTGAACAAATTATTTAAAATTTTGAATTTCTTCACAAAGAAGAAATATAAAAAATATAAAGAAGGAAGTTTAACACTTTTCTTTTGAATAAAAATAAAGAACAGCTACTTAGCTATACATAAGGTGTTTTCCCATATGAAAGAAAAAAGGACCTAGGATTATATTTCTAAAAGTGAAGATTTGATTTTCCATTCTCTTACCTTGAGTTCTTCATATTTCCATTCTTTAGTGCTATTTGTCCCTCTGCCTTGAAAGCTTTCTCCCATATTAAGCATGCATTTGAGTGCTCCACTCTCACAAAAATGGTCACTGCTTGATGTATAAGTCTCTATATATTCTCTATAACATTATTTGAAATTATTCATTTATATCTGCTTTCACCTACTAAACCAAAAGATTCTCAAATGCAAAAAAACTGTGCCTAATATGTGATTTTAACCCCAAATGTGACACATATTGGGTCAAAAACCACTTAATTTACTGATGAATGATGGAATGGGTAGATGGAAGTATCAACAATAAGGGTTAGCAATGATAACCCTTCATCTTTTTTTTTTTTAAAGATTTATTTATTTGAGAGAGACAGTGAGAGTGAGAGAGAGCACAAGCAGGGTGAGCAGCAGAGGGAGAGGGAGAAGCAGGCTCCCCGCCGAGCAGGGAGCCCAATATGGGGCTCGATCCCAGGACCCTGAGATCATGACCTGAGCAGAAGGCATATGATTAACCAACTGAGCCACCCTGGTGCCCCAACCCTTCATCTTTTTAATCTGAAATTTTTGTAAAAAAATGTTTTAAAGCAAAGAAATCTATTTTGGTATATTGACATTTTATCATTGTATTAATTCCTACAATCCTCCACAACACACACACACACACACACACATAGTTATGCATGCCCCCCCCCCCCCCCGCACACACACATTCCAAGTTAAAATATAAACTCCTTAAGTTTGGACTCCACATACTTAAAATTTCATAATTTTTATAGGAGTAGGAGTCATTAAATTTATTACTGACTAATTCAAAATCTACAGATTGGGGAAATATAAGCTCTTCTTTAAAGGAACAAATCTACTATTTGTCAATAAGGAGGTGAAACTAGATAATCAGTAGGGATTTTTTTGAATTATTATTTTAAGCAACTGGTTCCATAAAGCCAAACTTCCATTAAACCAAACTTTCATTAAAGACTGGATTCACTTAAAAAAAAAAAAAAAAAATTGGATTCACTTGTATTTTACAAGAGAATAGGGTTTTTAAATGAAACAAAAATAATTTTTCTAAAAACTATAGCAAAATTGAAAAATATGAACCAACTCACTAGACATTATAATAGTGATATATTTTTTGCTATTTTTAACTACTGTATAGTTACCAGTGGGAAAAAAACTAAAATGTATCATCTTTCCCGCTAACAAAGATCACCTGAGCTAGTCCAATAATCTAGAGTGTGCAGAAAACTTCTGGCATAGAGAGGAAGAGACAAAGAAACCACTGGGTAATTCTAGCAAATAGCGCTAGTTTGAACAAAAATAAAACAAAACAACAGTTCTTCATATTCCACTGATCCATGCTTTAAAATTTCCAGTGTTCCCTGTGAAACATTCACAGTCAATTAAAAAGCAACCTTTTATGCCATAAGAGATATGGGAAAAAGAATTTCCTATTGTAATGAGTGAGATGAGGCAGCAAAAACAAACAAACTGACACTGCTTTGACAGAACAATAAAAACAGAACAACCTTGCAATCGGGATACAAAGAGAGAGAAGCAAACCACTAAACAGACTCTTAACTATGGAGAACTAACTGATGGTTACCAGGGAGGGGGTGTGTGGGGGGATGGGTTAAATGGGTGATGGAGATTGAGGAGGGCATTTGGGATGAGCACGGGGTGTTGTATGGAAGTGCTGAATCACCGTATTGTACACCTGAAACTAATATTACACTGCATGATAACTAAAAAAAAAAAAAAACCCCACAAAACAACTTTGCATTTGTATAACACTACATGTAGTCTGACCGCATGGATTCTCACTGTCCTGGTTTTACAATGGAGTTTACCTGTTAAGGATCTTGAAGTTTCCTGATGTAGACAAAGACTATTTTCCAAGCACCCAAAACTTTCTCAAAAACAGAAATTATAATATTTTTTCAAAAACCCAATCTTCACCATTGTGATCTGGCATTTACTTAAGAATGAATAAAGCCTACCAGACTTTAAAAACAAATGTTCAAATATATTTACCCAACTATATCTGATTAAATGCTGTAAGTGTTTTGTGTGCTTTTTATTCACTCTTCAGTTGAATACTGTATATTCAAGTGCTTGCTATCCCGTGGCTTGTCTTCATAAAGGGCAAATCCTGTCTCTGAGTTATCACTGCCATCTCCCTTCTCAGAATGTGGGACACAAAGCCCACAAACTGATGTAGGTGAATTAAAGCTGCGACTGATGCCAATTTTCTGATTGTCAGTCCGTCTCTTCCATCACAAGACTAAAAAGTGCAAGATTGTTAAGAACTGAAAGGATATAGCAATTGAGTCCTGAGAGTGTCTAGCCTTGTGATTTGTTGTAATCAATCTAAGACTAGGTTACTGTCCTTGTACTTTACTTATCCCAGTCACCTTAGTTAACCTCTGGTTGGCATTTCATTTTTTTTAAAAACAGCCTACTTGATCTATGATTTAAATATTGCAGAGTTCACTCATATTAAAATATACAATTCAGTGTTTTTTTAGAATATTTACAAAGTTGCATAATCATTATTATAATCTAATGGTAGAACGTTTTCATCACCCAAGAAGGGGGACTCTTACCCCCACCCAAAGGAAAAATAGAAGAAAGAAGGGAAAGAGAGGGAAAGGGGAAGGGGGAGAAGGGAACGATGAAGGGAAGAAAGTTGCACAGAAAGAGTTTCATCTTAAAGAGGAAAAAATGCTTGCAAAACAAAACAAAAAATGCTACAAAGATACATGCAATACAAATTTTATTTTAATTTATTTATTTACTTATTTATTTGAGAGAGAGAGAGAGAACAGGGGGAAGGGCAGAGGGAGAGGGAGAGAATCCCAAGCAGACCCCATGCTGAGCATGAAGCCCAACGCAGGGCTCGATCTCACAATGCCGAGATCACAACCTCAGCCGAAATCAAGAGTCGGTTGCCTAACCAACTGAGCCACCCAGGCACCCCTGCGATACAAATTTTAAAGTATATTTCCCACATTATTCTAAATGATTATACTTTCCTTCCTTTTTCATTATTAAGTATTATTGGTTATTAACTAGTCACAAAACGGATAAAAGATTCCTTAAAAAAAGGGCTCTATAAATCAACAGTGTTGCTCTAACAGGGCTGGGGCATCTTGGTTTAGTTTTATCACTCTGCAAACCATGGAAGTGACTTTTACCTGCGAGGGGTTGGACTCCTGGCGAAGAGTTGGACTGCTGATCAGAAAGCTGGCATCAGCTGAGCTTTAATTCACCCGTGTGCACCTACATCTTTTCTAAGGGCATATTCCACGTTCTTCCATTCTTGCCTTCTCCAAATGCACACACCTTTTCCTCTGCTTTGTTCTATACCGACAAAGGATCTGGACAGACATCAACATTTCATCCAAACCTACTTTTCTTTGAAATTTGCTAGGACAGCAGAATAAGTGTCACATTCTCAAATTATCATTGGATTCTTCAAAAAAGCCAACTCCCAGGAATTATCATTTTACTTTTCAGCATCTGGGTTACGTTTCACAGGCAGATATATACAGCCCTATCGTCTTCTGAGATAAAGTTGCTTAACATCATTCTAGCTAGCCCTGAGATATAGAAACCTTACTAGCCTCCATGCTGGAGTCTTAAAAAAAAAAAAAGTCCCCCAAATGTGACCTTTACTCTTGATTTCCTTAGATTTACTCTTATTCTATCAGAGGCTCCAGAGGACTACATGGAGAAAATTCTCAGGATCATATTAATCTATAGTAAGGAATTTTCGTTATTTGTAAAGTAATTCTGGGACTGCAAAATGAAACAAGGGAACTTTGTCTAAGTTCTTAAGTACTGTTAAAAGTCATCTTTAAACACTGCAATCGAACATCCTAAGACTTATGCACATGGTAACATATTTACTCTTGATACAATATTATTCCATAAAACCAAAAATTACAGTTTGTTACAAAGGAGTTGAAGGAGGCCTTCAGATGCCACCCATTCACTGTTAGAAGCCTGTTCATAATTATAAAACAGTCATGCAAATTAATTCCACTTAAGAAATTATAAATTATGCTAATTATATAAAGTTTGTTTTCTGAAAAGACCAGAACTATTTCTGTCATTGTGTGATTAAAAAATTTACATAGATTCAATAACACAGAAATTGAAATCACCTTCCTGTCACAAATATTATTTTAGAATAGAACAAAATTAGAAGTCCCTGACATATTATAAAAACTCCTTTTAATGATTAATAGTGTTGAGTTCTCAGAGGAATTGCCAAGCTACTGACATATTTAGCCTTTCAAGCTTCAGCATTCTTTTGAGCACTCTGGGAGGGCAAGCATCTTATCTTTCAAATCCTTCACGTAGTTCTTGCTAAACTGAGCTCTAAAAAACACACAAATTATTATTTTTCCAATGAAGACTGCTGAAGTGTCATAATTTAGAATAAGTGCCTACTGGCTAGAGTCATATTAATAAGTCATAAAAATGATTTGTCTAATGGTGACATAGCTGCAATCAATATTTCAATTAAAAATATATATTCATGCAGTTTCTTTGCAAAGAAAATGACAAAGATTTCAGTAGACATAACAAAAACTGGTCACCAACTAGAAGCATATAAAAATCAAACAACAACTCCGTTTTCTTAGAAAACAATACTAACATACTGTTTAATGAATTTAATGCATTAAAATAAATTTCATGTTTTATAAGCAAATTGAGATAGGAACATCTCTCAACAAATATAATAAACCATTTATATAATACCATTTACCCTCCCAGAGTTATAAGACTTTTAAATTATGTGTTTCTTTTATTTAGAGACAATGCCAGAGAATTTGAAAGTCCAAAACATACATAAAAGGGATAAATTTGCTTCTCTCAAAAAATAACCTATCTTTAAAAGCAGTAACAAGGTTTCTTTCTTTCCTCCTTTCCTTCTTTTTTAAGTAGGCTTCATGCCCTGCATGGAGCCCAACACAGGGCCTGAACTCACCACCCTGAGATCAAGACCTGAGCTGAGATCAAGCGTCAGGTGCTTAACAGACTGAGTCACCCAGGTGTCCCAAGGTATCTTTCATTCAGTCCCTTATTTAAACAATATTTACTAGGGCGCCTGAGAGGCTCAATCAGTTAAGTGTCCAACTCTTGATTTCGGCTCAGATCATGATCTTAGGGTCATGATCTCAGGGTTGTGAGATGAAGTCCAGAGTAGGGCTCTGCTATCTGCTTCTCTCCCTCTCCTTCTCTCTCTCTTTCTCTCTAAAATAAATAAATCTTAAAGAAATATACTTACTGAAAATTTATACTGCAGATGATATTATACAATATGAGTGAACAAGACAGAATTAACTTGTGCCCTGATGTTGCTTACAGACTATCAGGAAAGACAGATACTGGGGAAAATATAACTGTACATATAATGAGAATTTTTTTTTAAGATTTTATTTATTTATTTGAGAGAGAGAGCATGAGCAGGGAGAGGAGAGGGAGAAGCAGACTCCCCATTAAGCAGGGAGCCCAATGTGGGGCTCGATCGCAGGACCCTAGGATCATGACCTGAGCTCAGGGCAGATGCTTAACCGACTGAGCCATGCAGGTGCCCCTATAATGAGAAACTTTTTTAAAAAGAGTGCTATGGTGGCATGTTATAAGAGAACTTTAGTATAAAAAATAAAGGGGACCTTTTCTAAGGAAATAATGTTTAAGCTACAACTTGAAAGATATAGGTAGTTGACTGAGAAAAAGCAACATGGTGTACAAAGATTTGAAGGTATGAATACATGGCATTTGAAGAACTGAAAATAGATCAATAAGGAAGAAAAGCAGAGAAAAAAAGGAGAGACAACAGATGCAACTGAAGAAGAGATGAGACTATGAAGAAACCTATTGGGCAAGGTAAGCCTTACAATGGAAAGCAACTACAATTGGCTGGGACACAGTAAATCTGCATGTAAATTGACATATTAATATATGCATAGTTTTGAAGTGGATACTAGAGAAAGAGTTAAAAAGCTGTTACTACAGCTCAGGCAAAAGACGATGATAGGGAAACAAAGCTTGTCTCTGAGAATGAAAGGAAGTGAATGAATTATATTTAAAAGGTTTAATGCACAGGATTTGGTGTCCAAAAGTAAGGGGGTGGGAAGGCAGACAAAATAATAGCAGAATTATGGTTCTAGCAGCAGCGTGATGCCGAGGTGGATCTGGAAGAATGGATAGAGTTCTAGGAAACAGTTACAGGTCTTCCAGCAAAAAAGATTCCTTACCTGACTTGATATAGTTTTAGATTAATGGTTAAATCAAAGTTACTGTTAAGGAGCTCAAGCCTTTCCTAAAAACTGAGAGATGATTGGAAACCTATCCAAAGATTTCAAATGAAGGGTGAAAGAAGTAATGCTTTTTGCATTTAAATGTACAATTGGGTTAATCATCAGTTAAAAACAGGGAATTGTTATAAAATATTTATTAAAGATGAAAAGGAATAATCTAATACTTAATTAGGTTTTGCCAAATCATCATTTTCTTATAAAACTTAACATAAATCCTGTTCCAACAATACAGAATCAGTGCAGAGGAAAGATAAATGACAATCAAGGTGAACTCTAAAAAAGCACTAAAAAGCAGATACATCTGCTCAAAGCAAGCAGATATCCTTAATATACGTGTTCTGGCAACATGAAACGACCAACCCACAATGAGCAGGAATGGACATGTGTGGAACTCTGAGGCATCAAGATGACTAAGCATCTGAAGTAATGGATGGAGTTGGACACAACCCAGAGAGAGAGAATGGCCTAGCTGCCCTTGTCTGTGGGTGGAAGTGAGAAGGTACTGATCATTAAATCCACATCACAGTTAGAGGTGGATGCTTCCAAACATTGCGCAAGGACTCCTCTGTGGGGTCCTTCTTGTCCTGAATATATTCTAATGTACCTGAATGGGAATTTCAAGCTATAAAATGGCAGCACTGCCTGAAAGCCAACAATTTCTACAGGTTGTCAGAGTTTCCTGAGAACAATAATTGCACAGTTAACTTAATGATTTCATTTCATTTCCCACTATGATTTTATTTTTTTGGAGATTTTATTTATTTATTTATTTGACAGAGAGAGAGAGAGAGCACAAGCAGGGAGAGCAGGAGAGGGAGAAGCAGACTCCCCACTGAGCAGGGAGCCCGATGTGGGACTTGACCCCAGGACCCTGGGATCATGACAGGAGCTGAAGGCAGACGCTCAACGACTGAGCCACCCGGGCGCCCTATGATTTTATTTTTAAAATATGCAAAAACCTGAGGTGCCAGTTAATTGTCCAACTCTTTGTTTCGGCTCACGTTGTGATCTCATGGGTCGTGAGATCGAGCCCCATGTTGGGCTCTGCACTCAGCGTGGAGTCTGCTTGAGATTCTCTCTCTCCCTCTGCCTCAGCCCCTCTGCCCATGTGTGCTCTCTCCCTCTCTTTTGAAATAAATAAATAGAATCTCTTTAAAAATATATGCAAAAAACTGACATCAAAGTTCTATGTTTAAAGAAGTTCCTTAATTCTAGGTTGTGGAAACTGAGGAGGAAGAGGCCGTAAATAAAATGCCCTCACACTGGAAAGTAAGCCCCAGAAGGGCCACAGGTTTTCTCTGTTTTGCTCCCTACTGAGCTCACAGTCCCTAGAACGTTGCCAAGCACATGGTGGTTGCTCAATGTTTGCAGAATGAATGAGTGAACGAACAAATGGACATAACCTCAGAGCAGGACAGGACGAGGTAGCATAGGTGCACACTGAAACCAGCAATTCCAGCAACTCGCAGCACCCGCCGAGGGAGGCTGGAATAACACCCGCAGGTGCCAGCATCTACAATCTCCTTAAGGCCTTGAAGCAGGAGAATCAAGGCAAAGCATAAGAAGCCAGATCATCAACTGCACTCTTAGGAATCACATATTAACTTCTGAAAATATCAGCAATACGCATTATTAATAATGTTTATTAGAAAGTGTTGTGAAAAAAATGAATACATGGCAAAAAATACCAATATTCAGTGAGAAGGACCTGAGTTAAATGGTGCCTTCAGTGCTATGTTTGCTGAATGCCTGGGGGCAAGCCACTTAATTGTTCTGGACCTCAGTTTCCTCATCTGCACATGGGAAGAATGATAAGGTTCTTATATAGTGAGTTATTTTTAAGAAGAAAAGGAGTTACTGGATACAACATAGGAAAGCACCAATTACCCCAGCACCAGTGACAAAGCAGGCACTAAATAACTGGAGTTTTAAAACACATGTTAAGTAATATATATTTTCGTCTTTATTCCTGCGTCATACTAATCCATCATACCTACCTACCTGTCACTGAAGCAGCTTGATTCTGTACTACCAAAAACATGGATGAACTAACAATTCTGCAAATTGGAAAGAATAAAGGAATCCAAAAGATCCTGAGTTTCCTCAGTATCACAGAGGGGGAAAAATTGCCCAACACCTCCTCAACACAGACTTAAAGGGTTTGTTCGCAATGAAATACTTAGACAATGACTAGAAATCCGTAAGGCTTGGGAAGAATATGTTAAATAGCCAAATAACACTATATCTAGGTTTGGCAATTCAAAGAAACAAGCCAGTATTAAAAAACTAAGAATCTATAATACAACCTTGGAAAAATAACAATGCTACTAAAAGGCAACTTCCAAAGCTCAGGAGATAGAAAAAGTCATTATGCCCTCCTACAGAGAGAGACAGGTGCACCCAGCTCTCTTTTTCCATAATAAACATCCAGTCATTATAAAAGCCTGACAAACTAGAGTGCCATTGGCTACTTTTTAAACTGGATTCAATTTATTTCTGAAATGAGGAGTAGGGTATAAATAAAAAGGAACATTCTTTACTCCTTAGCATTCAAACACTTTTTTAAACCCATTTTTGCGATATACTTGACAAGTAACATAAGTTTAAGGTGTACACAAACACTTTATTTTTTATCAGAGCTTATTTTCTTCAAAATTGTTTATACTATCTCTCAGAAGTGAGAATAAACAGTGATACACTCAAATTCTATACAGGTAAAAAACTTTTCTCCCTGCTATTAACATTTATCAGAAAATAACTTACTAAAACTTTGGTTATTACACCATTTGACATTTAAACCTTTCTTACAATTTAGTGTTGAAATATTTGGCCATGTTATAATATAAAAATTAAACACAGTAATTTTGGGAAGAATTACACAAAATAAAATAAAAAAGAGCATTCTCAAAAAGTAACTCGTTTTGTTTTAAAACTATATAATGACCTTTGTTCTCCATCTTCCTCCTGATTGCAAACACTATTTCTCACGTTTTAAATATACAGTGGAATTTTAGGTTGAAATAGTTCTCATTTATGTTTTGGCCTAGTTGAAATGTTAAAGGAATATGATCAAGTTTTTTCATTCACTTGACTTCTACTTGACTTTCCTCTATTCTAGCAGTATATCTCCCTCCCTCTGCTGTTTTATATTAATTGCACTCTGCTTATTGTACTGTTATATCAGTGCTATAGTCCATCTTTAATTAGAGTGGGGGAATAGTACCACACAATGAAGAAAGGGCAGCTCTGATAGCTGAGTTCCCTCATTCTCCTCATTTGCTAATCACCTAACCATGTCACGGGTTTTCTCCAATCCACACTCACACCCTCACTGTCTGGGCCACAGGAGATACAAGGGGGTCTGCATGTGTGAACACCTGACTGGGCCTCTGCTATAGCCCAACTAGGCAACTAGCTACTTATCCCTGGACTCATGGCTTCTGCAAGAATCTGGAAGCTGCCATTTCTGAGTATGGAGCATTTCTGGTGTCACACCCACCTCTGGTTAGCAGTCCTCCACTGTGCGTATCTTGAGTTGCGGTTTTCAAATCTGATAAATCAAATCTGACACTGTATCCTTTTCTAAATTTCTCATACTTTTTGGCTTACTGAGGGTAAGCATAGTTCTGAACGGAATTATATATATTCATTTTCTGTTCTACCCAGGAATTTGAGGTTGTAAGTGGGATATTACCATGTGTGCTTGGTTTATCGTAAGGAATATAAAATCTGTAATTTTCTCCACAAAATATAATTTAATGTCAAGTATTGGTATAAATTATAAAAGTGGGTATCAAAGCTCTCTTAATAATCTCATTACCCTGAAAATTTACTATTGCCATTTGCATTAGTGTTAACTTAGGGCACAGAAGTGTCTCAAAATGCTATTTTCATACTTTCTAATTAAACAAAATAAGAGGTCTATCTGGGAATCTCTTTAAATGATACATAATAGAAAACATGTAAATAAAACTAAAAAAACTGAATATTGGGTAGAAGAATAGAGTTAAGGGATTTGAAATGAATGAAATATGAGGAGGGTGGAAGATATAAACGTGTGGGAAATGAAATATGTAAGGTGTCTAGCATACAGCTGATGTCAGATTGTCTCACAAGATCACAAGGGAATACTGACTGGGTGGTTTGATATTTTTGGATTAAAATACTTTTTCTTATGTTAACACATGTCTTTCTCTTGCAGTACAGTGGATAAAATAAGGACTCTACTTGGGTTCTAATCCTATCTCTGCCATTTGACCTTGGGCGAGTTTCTCTCTTTGTGCCTAAGCTTTCCCATCTGTACACTGAGTTCTTTACCTAAAAATTTCCATATGAGGATTAAATGTGTTCAGTTGTACAGACAGCTTACAATAGTACCTGACAGACTATATAATATCTAAGTGCTGCCCTTTATTATTATTATTAATGCTGCTAAGTATCCTGTGGCAGATTTTTGATAACTCAGGAGTTTAGAAAACTCCACTTAAGAATGGGGGAAAAAAGGCCTATAAATTCCAAGCAGACATACTGCCTAGTAGAATTCCAGGCCTATAGTATTAACTGAGTCAAATTTTTATAGGACGAATCATCTAAAATATCTTGGGATAATCTAACTAAATAATATAAAAGATATAAATTTGCTTTGAAAAAGTCAAAATCCCAATGAAATGAATGAAGTTTATATTCCCTTTCTATTATAATTATTGTTATCTATATTTTCTTATAAAATAATTAACCAAGAAACTTATCTCTAGTATATCTATTATGAAGTATATTCAAAATTATTTTTATTTTTTTTAATTTTTTGTTGTTTTCTAAATTAATTTATTTTTTATTATGAACATAAAATGTTTTGTTTCAGGGGTACAGGTCTGTGATTCATCAGTCTTACACAATACACAGCACTCGCCACAACACATACCCTCCCCAGTGTCCATCACCCAGCCACCTCATCCCCCTACCCCCCTCCCCTCTAGCAACCCTCAGTTTGTTTCCTGAGATTAAGAGTCTCTTATGGTTTCCCCTTCTCTGGTTTCGTCTTGTTTCATTTCTTCCTCTCTTCCCCTATGATCCTCTGCCTTGTTTCTCAAATTCCACATATCAGTGAGATCATATGATAATTGTCTTTCTCTGATTGATTTATTTCACTTCAAAACTATTTTAAAGAAAGAGACTCATTAACAAGTCAAAGTATAATTGAATTTTGAACTGCCCTTAAACAGCAAAATTTTTATATTTCATCCCAGGTTAGAATTAGCAAATAATTGTATTAATGAGTCAAGGCAAAAAACAATGCTATTTAAGCAATTATCAAAATTTGAAAGAAAAGAATACTTCCCACATAAATGTCAAATAATTCTCCTTTCTCAGGTACTAGCCAGCATTTGGCCTTTTATTAAAATTATTATGTGACATTAATTACCCTGTGTTATCTCTTGGTAACTCCAAAAAAAGTAAATAGCCTAAAGATGGCTTGAGAGTTTTAACTGCATCTTCATATCATCCAGGATGTGTTAATGGAATAGTTGTTTAATATTCTGAAACTGGGTGGGGAAAAAAAAGAACATGCAAATATGTTCCGTTCTCACAGCACGACCTTTGGATATAATAAGGTGGATTTAATATTAAAGCTCTAACTTTGCATTCCAGAAATCAAAAACCACTTCAGTCTTACAGAAATTAGTAAAATCTGCAGAGAAATGTTGTCTAATCACCTTACATAAGGTAACCTGGGATTACCAATGACAAATTACATAAAAGGATCTATTTCTATGTTTTACTAAATTGCTCTTCACTCATATGGTTTTCAAAATCAAGTGAAAAATGCTCTCAATGTGCATTTTTTTCTACTTTTCGTTCAAAAGTAGTAATTTTTCTCCTGATTTATCAAATGGCTACTTAACCAAGCTGAGGATATACAATCCATACCCCATATATATTTCAAGGTATTTTATGGAATACCTGGCTCAGGTGGTATAATTCTTTACTCATTCACAACTCTTTTTCCTCCTAAGTCAAAAGATACCCAATCCTTGAAATCAATTACTTATTTTTAGAAATACTATTCTATAAAAATTCTATTTTGGGTACATTTTATGTGCTAAAATTTACCTAAAAAACACATTTTTTTTCCTGATTATAAAAGCAGTATATGCTCAGTAGGCCACTATACTTTAAAAACAAGTTTAAAATAAAAAAAAAATTAAAGTCACCCAGAAAGAGCCACTGCTAACACTAAAATCCACTTACTTTAAGTATTTCATATTAAAGGTAGCCAGATACATAGTGTTGAGATCTTACTATAGATAGAGCTGTGTGTCCCAGTTTTGTCCTTTTCACTTTTGTTCTATTTTCATTTTATAGTGGTTTATTCCTATGTTATTATTCTTTTTTTTAACAGAAATATAACTCAATGCTGTATTACTTTCAGGTGTACAACATAATGATTTGATATTTATATACATTATGAAAAGCTCACCATGATAATAAGCATAGTTACCATCTGTCACCATACAAAGTTATTACAGTACTATTGACTATATTCCCTATTCTGTCTTTATATCCATGTGATTTTTTTTTTTATAACTGGAAGTTTGTACTTCTTAATAATCCTCTTCACTTATTTTGCCCACGACCCATATCCCCCTCCCCTCTAGCAACCACCAGTTTGTTCTGTGTTCATGTACCTGTGTCTGTTTTGTTTTGTTTGTTCATTTGTTTTGCTTTTTAGATTCCACATACAAGTGAAATCATAAGGTCTTTGTCTTTCTCTGTTTTATTTCACTTAACATAACACCCTCCAGGTCCATCCATGTTGTCACAAACGGCAAATAAATATTATTTCTAAATGTCATTTTTTCACTCTGCATAATATTCTTTTGTTGTATATTGTAATAATACAAAAAATTTTTTCAAATATACTCAACAATTTCAGGTACTATTTATGTGCTCATACTTCCTTATTCAACAGCACCTGTCCCATATAGAAAACTGCTTCTTGAACATACTCATTTAGAAGCACCAGAGCAATCAAAACTGAAAATATACAAACTGAATCCATTATTTTGTTCCCAAGTCTCTGTCCCTGTATCCACCTGTCTCCGTCTCCCTGTCTCTCTCTCTCACATTTCCAATCTCAGCACCTACAACCATAATCCATAGTCTTAGAAGCTAGCACCCTGGGCCATAATAGTTGATTCCTCTTATCAGTCTCTATCTGTAATTCACACGAAATCGATTCCCCTTTTCAACATACCAGAATTACATTTATTTCCCTTCAGTCCCACCAGCATCTCCTCCACCAAGCCTCTGTTATTTCAAACCCAGATTACTGAACAGTTGCCTAGCAAGCTTTTCTTTCTCCAGCATTGCTCAAACATTGCTCATCTCTACACTGCACCCAAAACGATGTCCATAAAACAGAAATCTGATGTGGTCGTTCACCTGCTTCATTCCCTCTGGTGGTACCCCACTAACATTTAGGATAATGTCAGAGTCCCTACATGCTCCCTTTGCATGTGCCTCATTAACCTCCTCACCATCATCTCTCCTCTGCATGCCTCATCCAGCCCTGGGTAATTTTTGCTCCAGCTCGACTGAACTGCTTTCAGTTCTTCTATTGAACTATGCTTCTTCATAAATGCTTGCAGCGTCTACCAAACATCCCCTTTCTTCAGACTGAACATTCACCCTTAGTTTAGACATTGTTATGTCCTTTAAGTAGCCCTCTCTAGCATACCCCAAGTACAGGCTCAGGGACTCTGCCAGGAATAGTATCCTGTACCCTCGTAGAGTGGGTCAAACAGCACGTTGACAAAATCCATGTTCACTAAGAACTTCAGCATTGACCTTATTTGGAAATAGGATCTTTACCGATGTAATCAGAGATAAAATCATTCTGGCTTTAGGCTGGACCCTAAATCCAATGACTGGTACATTTATAAGAGGAGAGGAGAGGACACACCCAGAGACACACAGCGAGAAAGGCCATGTGAAGAAAATGGAGCTAGAATTTATTTACGCTGCCACCGAGTCCAGGAACACCAGGAGCTATCAGAAGCTAGAAGAAACAAAGAAGGATCCTCCTCTAGATTCTTTGAAGGGAATGTGACCCTCCTGACACCTTGATCTCACACTTCTAGTCTCTAGAATTTTTGTTATTTTAAGCTGCCCAGTTTGTGGTTCTTTGTTACAGTAGCCCTAGGAAACTCATCCACCTCTTACCTTAAAATTATTGCAATATATGAATTGTTGTCTTTCAATTCTCTCCAGACCCTAAACTCCATGCAAAGCAAGGACTAACTGTTCCACAGTTTCATGTTCACTGCTAAGTACAGCAACTGACATATGACAGGCAATTAATAAACATATGCATAAAAGAAAGAATAAATTTCTCATAATAGTAGATATCTACTGAAACCTGAGTAACACTATTATTTAATCCAAGTTTAATTTTCCTTGCAAAATCTTTATTATTTGAGATATTATTGCCATTGGAGTTTGCTGGCTTTCAAATGCCAGCTCTGAAGAAGGGTTTTAGCAAACATCTATTGCTTTTACTGCCCCATATCTCTTCCCCCATCCTGGTCTCAAAACTTTCAAGTTCCTTTTGGGAACCCATCCTCTCCATGAGTACACAGTCTCCAGAGAATTGTTAATCAAGTGCCCCGCTTGCTGGCAGAGGGCAAATAATTCAAACTCAGCCATGCAGACTCCCTTTGTGAATGTGGGAGGGACAGCACTGCAACACAGGATTGGTCCAGAATTAGCTGCAGGGCAGTCCCCTTCAGTCTCCCCCAACTTCCTGCTTTCTAGGCCCACGGAGCAGTTGTGACTCCTCTCTGTCCTGAAAACAGTTTTGGCTGATTACCTTCTGATTCTCCAAACTAACTCCTATTCTCTCAGCAGACTGCCTTTTTTGCTTAAAGTAGCCAGAACTGGTCTCTGTTACTTGCAATCTAAGAACAGTAATTGCCAGAGAGAGACTCTTCAAATGTAGATGTGATTACACGGAGTACAGGTTGCTTGTGTAAGATTGGTGTTCTTTCACAAACGGTCGGTCACCTGATCAAAAAGGTTCCAGTCTAGATTGTTGAGCCACCTAACTGATGAACCATGCAATCTACAACTCGGGATTTGCCAATTTCCCTCTCCGATAGAGCCATTTCCATTTCTTCATGCATTGCACGTATTAATGTAAATCCTATTCTTCTCCCTATCTATCTTTAGGGATATCTTTAGGGATAAAAATTATCCTTTTAAAAATTTGTCTTATTTTTCACTAACTAGATTTTCTCAATGTAAATCATGCTCTAAAAAGCAAATTAAAACATTTCATAAAAAATGTTACCTCTAAACAAGTAAAGGCTTTGGTATAATATATGATACCCTTAAAACAGGAATTATTAGTTTACATTAAAAGGCCCATAGTTCACCACTTTGCAACACAGAGACCAAGACATTTGACAAAGAACCACTTCGCTAGGTTGCACTATTTCATTCAAATAGCAGTTAATTTATAAAGAAGTCATCCATTACAATTACATATTACATAAATGTACAGGACATTTATTCCTTTAAATCTCTTCATTAAATGAAAAGTAATGTTATTATATGGATAAAGATTAATCTGAACATCATTAATTACTGGAGAAGTATCATTTACATATACAGATATACTGAACATAAATTTTAAATGTACAGCCAAAGGTCAGTGGCAGCAAAACGGTTTTCTTCAATTTCTTCAATGGCTTAAAGGTTATTTTCTTTTGTATTTAAATTCTGATAAAGCATAATTCATCTCCTGAATAGAATTTGAATTAGCTCTCCACTGAAGGATCTCCCTTCAGTGGAGAGACTCTCTTCAGACAAGAGTGCTTTAGTCTTATTACAACAGAAAGGGGCAGGAGAATTATACTTCTAGTTCTTTTCCGCTATTTTCTTAACATTGCATTACATTTCTGTCATCTTTATTCTACTCCTCACTATCTTGAATGACTACATTCTATTCCTCACTCTTTCTGCCTAATAGATTGTAATGTCCATGAGGATGTATCTTTTAATACTCCTAAAAGCTTAAAACCACATTCTACTCACAGTTGAATCTAAACTTCATTTATGATCTCAAAAACGAAACTTTCCCTTTCCGTCACACATTCTTGACTTTCTACTTCTGCACATTTACACTTAACAGGCAGTTGCCCTCACCTACTCCTAAATTTCCCAGTCTTGCCTCATGATGAGTCCATCATTTCCTTTTCTCTTTTCCTGTTTCCATCTGAGGCTAATTGGTAAAGTTAGCCATTCTATTGATGTTAGGCTTCTTCTGTCTTCAACTCTTCCTTCTGTAACATTAGTTACACAGCTGGAAACCTATTCTGTCCTGGTCATGATATTAGACATTCTGCTCGTTGTAAAAACAAGCAAAACCTGTTTGATTACTGGAGAAAGAGAACCTCAGACAAAGGCAAGCACAAATGAAAGAACACAATATATTTGGACAATTTTATATAATTTTATTGATCTACATTAAAGAATGATTAAAGATGAAGCTTAAATTTTATAAAGTCAAGATCCAGATGGCAAGGGTCTTCTCTTTCCTGAGAATGTCACATAAAGGGAGTGGCATAATCCTATTCGGGTTTTCAAAAGCCTCTTTGCCGGGAAAGGTTTGAAGGGGAAAAACTCAGAACAGTCTGACAGCTTAGCAGCTATCTGGCTAGTTTGAAGAAATAATAGAAACCAGTAATCAGTAAAAGAGAGATTGCAAAGAGAGATAAGTGAGAAAATTTTAAGGAGTAGAGTGAAAAAGACTGGTTAACCAACTACAGGTTATAGATATTAATAAAAAAAAGAATTCAGGTTTAAGTTTCCCAATCTGACTATCCAAATGGATAGTAATTCTAACCAGAGAGGTAAGATACTTTAAAGAATGTGAGACAATTATAATCTCTGACCTACTGAGTTGGGTCCATTGACATAGATACACCGAACAAATGGACGTGTCTAGAAATCTGATAGAATAGGCAGCCTCTAAGATGGCTTCCAATAATCTCTGCCTCTTGATATTGATGCCCTTTTGTGATCCCCTGCCCTTGAATGTGGGCTGGACCTATGACTCACTTCTACAATACTGAAGACGGCAGAAGTGGTGGTATATTCGTTTCCTGTGGCTGTCATAACAAATAACCACAAACTGGATGACTTAAAACAACAGAAATGTATTCTGTCATAGTTTTGGAGGTCAGAACTGAAATCAAGGTGTCAGGAAGGCTACACTGCTTCTAAAGGCTCATAGGGAGATTTCGTTCCTTGCCTCTTCCAGGTTCTGGTGGGTCCAGTGGTCCTTGACGTGTGGTGGCATCACACGAGTCCTTCTTCTGCCTTCACAGGGTCTTCTCCTCTCATAAGGACACAAGTCATTAGATTATTAGGGCTCCTCTAGTTAATCCAGGGTGTTTGCACTCAAGATCCTTAGTCGAATTACATCTTCAAAGACTCTTTCCAAATGTCACATTCACAAGTACCACAGGTTAGGACTGGAACATATTTCTGGGGGCCATCACTCAACTCACTGCACATGTAATGACACTTCCTACATTTGGTTGTAAAGGAATGTTGTTTCCATAGGCGTGCTCACTTTTGCTCCCTCTTGGACTGCTTGTCCCAGGGAAAACTAGCTTCCATACGGTGAGGCAGCCCTACAGAGAGGCCCCCCCCCCCCCCCATGGCTGAGCCTGGAAGTGGACTCTTCAGCCCCAGGTGAGCTCTGAAATGACTGTAGCTCCAGCTGACAGCATGACTGCAGCATCACAAGACCAGAGCCAGAGGCACTGCTAAACTGTTTCCAGAAACTATAAGATAATACACAAGCACTGTTCTAAGCTGCTAAGTTTTAGAAGTGATTTACCATACAGCAATAGAAAACTAATATGGAGCTCACAAAAATGTCAAGGCTAAGTCAAAAAGAATTAAGACAAGCCATGGAAATGATTCAGTTCAGCATTTAAGAAATATTTATAGAGTATCCTCTATAAAACTAACATTGTGGTGGGTTTTATTTAGATCTAAGTTTGTATCTGTAATGATAAATGATGAGCCAATCCTCAAGAATCTTAGAGTCTCAGGGAACGATAGACAAGACCACATGCACGGTACGACAGAGGAATGTAAACTGGGTTAAGGTACATAGCACACAGAAGAAGGATCTGGTCCAGGTTCCAAAAGTCAGAGAAGACTTCCTGGAGAAGGTGAATTCTTAGTTTCCACAAACTGACCTACCTACAACTATATATTATCAAAGTTCCCTTCCTTTCAACAATGCAAAATTTAAAATACCTCTAAGTAATAAGGACACTTTTCCTGTCCATTACACTAAGACTCCTATAATAAATTTATCTAAGTTTTTAGGGCAAGAACATATATCCACTTCTGCTGTGCTGAAAAGGCTAAGGCTAAATTAAATATACAGTGATTATTAAGTTCATGTTTTGTTTGGTGTAACTTGTTTTCACCCTTATTGTACTTTTACTTTCATTTTAAGGAAACTCAAATTACTTTTAATAATAAATAAATGAATCCTCAATTATATAAGGAATTGCAATGAAAGCAATAAACAAAACACAGTGAGAGACGGCAGAAAAATCCTCAGTGTTCAAAACCAAACCTATAATTTTACAACAAAAAAAATCTCCCTTTTGCACTATTTTCCTCATTTTTGTTAATTCCATCAACATGCCCCTCTTGCCTAATGTAAAAGACCCTCCCCTTAACCTCCCAGCACTTATACCACTGCCTTAGTTTTTTTTTTCCAGTCAGATGTTTGCTTCCTTTTTTTTAAGTTTATTTTATTATGTTAATCACCATACATCATTAGTTTTTGATGTAGTGTTCCATGATTCATTGTTTGCGTATAACACCCAGTGCTCCATTCAGTACGTGCCCTCTTTAATACCCTTCACCAGGCTAACCCATCCCCCTACCCCCCTCCCCTCTAGAATCCTCAGTTTGTTATTCAGAGTCCATAGTCTCTCATGGTTCGTTTCCCCCTCTGATTTCCCTCCCTTTCATTTTTCCCTTCCTACTATCTTCTGTTTTTTTTTTTTAACATATAATGTATTATTTGTTTCAGAGGTACAGGTCTGTGATTCAACAGTCTTACACAATTCACAGCACTAACCATAGCACATACCCTCCCCAATGTCTATCACCCAGCCACCCTATCCCCCCCACCCCCCACCACTCCAGCAACCCTCAGTTTGTTTCCTGAGATTAAGAATTCCTCATATCAGTGAGGTCATATGATACATGTCTTTCTCTGATTGACTTATTTCGCTTAGCATAATACCCTCTAGTTCCACCATGTCATTGCAAATGGCAAGATTTCAGTTTTTTTGATGGCTGCATAATATTCCATTGTGTAGATATACCACATCTTCTTTATCCATTCATCTGTTGATGGACATCTTGGCTCTTTCCACAGTTTGCTATTGTGGACATTGCTGCTATAAACATCGGGGTGCACGTACCCCTTCGGATCACTACATTTGTATCTTTGGAGTAAATACCCAGTAGTGCACTTGCTGGGTCGTAGGGTAGCTCTATTTTCAACTTTTTGAGGAACCTCCATACTG
Source organism: Phoca vitulina (assembly GCF_004348235.1). NCBI lineage: Eukaryota > Metazoa > Chordata > Mammalia > Carnivora > Phocidae > Phoca > Phoca vitulina. Next base: position 45,381,756 of record NW_022589704.1, read on the forward strand.
TTTTCCAGAGTGGCTATACCAGCTTGCATTCCCACCAACAGTGTAGGAGGGTTCCCCTTTCTCTGCAGCCTCGCCAACATCTGTCGTTTCCTGACTTGTTAATTTTAGCCATTCTGACTGGTGTGAGGTGGTATCTCATTGAGGTTTTGATTTGGATTTCCCTGATGCCGAGCGATGTTGAGCACTTTTTCATGTGTCTGTTGGCCATTTGGATGTCTTCCTTGGAAAAATGTCTGTTCATGTCTTCTGCCCTTTTCTTGATTGGATTATTTGTTCTTTGGGTGTTGAGTTTGATAAGTTCTTTATAGATTTTAGATACTAGCCCTTTATCTGATAAGTCACTTGCATATCTTTTCCCATTCTGTCAGTTGTCTTTTGGTTTTGTTGACTGTTTCCTTTGCTGTGCAAAAGCTTTTTATCTTGATGAAGTCCCAATAGTTCATTTTTGCCCTTGCTTCCCTTGCCTTTGCCGATGTTTCTAGGAAGAAGTTGCTGCGGCTGAGGTCGAAGAGGTTGCTGCCTGTGTTCTCCTCTAGGATTTTGATGGATTCCTGTCTCACACTGAGGTCTTTCAACCATTTTGAGTCTATTTTTGTGTGTACTGTAAGGAAATGGTCCAGTTTCACTCTTCTGCATGTGGCTGTCCAATTTTCCCAACACCATTTGTTGAAGACACTGTCTTTTTTCCACTGGACATTCTTTCCTGCTTTGTCGAAGATTAGTTGAACACAGAGTTGAGGGTCCTTTTCTGGGCTCTCTATTCTGTTCCATTGATCTATGTGTCTGTGTTTGTGCCAGTACCATACTGTCTTGATGATTACAGCTTTGTAATAGAGCTTGAAGTCCGGAATTGTGATGCCGCCAGCTTTGCTTTTCTTTTTCAACATTCCTCTGGCTATTTGGGGTCTTTTCTGGTTCCATACAAATTTTAAGATTATTTGTTCCGTTTCTTTGAAAAAAGTGGATGGTATTTTGATAGGGATTGCATTAAATGTGTAGACTGCTCTAGGTAGCATTGACATCTTCACAATATTTGTTCTTCCAATCCATGAGCATGGAACGTTTTTCCATTTCTTTGTGTCTTCCTCAATTTCTTTCATGAGTATTTTACAGTTTTCTGAGTACAGATTCTTTACCTCTTTGGTTAGATTTATTCCTAGGTATCTTATGGTTTTGGGTGCAATTGTAAATGGGATCAACTCTTTAATTTCTCTTTCTTCTGTCTTGTTGGTGTATAGGAATGCCACTGATTTCTGTGCATTGATTTTCTATCCTGCCACTTTACTGAATTCCTGTATGAGTGCTAGTAGTTTTGGGGTGGAGTCTTTTGGGTTTTCCACATAAAGTATCATATCATCTGCAAAGAGTGAGAGTTTCACTGCCTTGGTTTTTATTTACATTATTCTCACCCTAGATAAAATTTCCACTGCTTCTTGTTTGAATTCTTCCAATGTTTAGAAACACTGCTTCCTTGGTAACCTTGATCAGACTTGATGTCTTTGAGAAAACCCCACCAGTTGATGATCTAGTACCTGCATCTCTACATAATTAGTTACCAACTAGTCTATCTAAAAACATGAATAATTGGAAGCGCCTGAGTGGCTCAGTCGGTTAAGCATCTGCCTTTGGCTCAGGTCATTATCTCAGGGTCCTGGGATCGAGCTACGCCTCCTAGGGCTCCCTGCTCAGTGGAGAGTGTACTTCTCCCTCTGCCCCTCCCCCCTCAAATAAATAATTGAAATCTTTTTTAATAATGTGATTCAATTGTTACACTATTTATTTGTTGGTCATGCATGTCTCATCCCCCACACTACAACCTCCTCAGGAATAAAGATTAGGTCTTCATCTTTTTTTCTACAGTTTCTCAAGTTCTTCAAGTACCTGGCAAACAGCAAGTGTTTAACAAATGCTGATGAAAATGAAAGGAAAAGTCTACAAATCATTCTCCCTTCCTTTGGGTTTGCTCTCCCTTCCTTAGTCTAACACACATATCACTTCTATATTAAGCTTCTTAGAGGACTGCATGGACCATCTCATTCCCCTGCAATTGTTCCTTCAATGTGTAATGATGAAATATAAATGCTTAAGTAGAGAAATCCAAATACAGAACATATTTCCCATCACTTTGCTATAGCTACCTTATCCTTCCTATTTCCTGAATACCCCCCTTTCTTTCTCAGCTGTGTATCTTTGCTCCAACTTCACCCTCCATTTAAATGTTCACCCATCAAAGTTCTACCTACTCTAAAAAGCACAACTCAACTGGGCTCTCATTTGTGAAGTGCTCTTGGCACCTAGCACATTCTACTTTTACCTAAGAAACTGAAATAGGTTTCTTATCTTGCCACATTTTATTGAAAATTGAAAGAGGTAAGAAAATACTTCTATACCTTCCTGTCCTTAATGTCTACCATCACCACCACCATCAATAATAATCAAATAATCATAGCGCTTAGGCTATGTATGATATAGTACGATATCTTAGTACGATAAGGCTTAGTACGATAATAAATTTTCACTAAATACTAATTGAATAAAATATATTTGTTATCACTTATAAATAATGTATTTTTAGACAGTGCAGAAAGATTATACATATGTAATATTTGCTTTTCTTATACACTTGGTTATGTAAGGGATATACTGGCCGAATATATGTGAGTAGAGAGTGCTACTGCTTACAAGTAAAATTTAGAATACTGACTTAATTTTGAATTTTTTCTTCAACACAAACTAGGTTTTGTTTGGGAATTTCTTTGAATGAAAATATTTTAAGTCATGGATCAATAAACATTTTCAAAAATGGTAACGAAAACTGTAACTCATTACTACTTTCTGGAGGTAAATTCAGAAATAATAAAAAGCCTTTGAAATATTATAGCCATCGAGCCAGTGATGCTAATTTTAGTAACTCTCCCAATGCAAAATGAGTGATGTACATACCAATCTATCTATAAAGATATTGTCTGAATAATAAACACAATCTAAAAAAATTTTAAAATTATTTGTTTATATTAACAAAAAAATATGAAACATTAATTCATATTCTCAGAACAAAATAGATTTGTGACAAAAATAATAAAGAAATTCAGCAAAGAATACATATCCTAACTTTGTTTAAAGGGGAAAACCAACAAAACATTAAGTGATATAGAACAAAATGATAACAGAAGTTTTTTGTTTTTATTTATTTTTATTTTTTTTAAGTAGGCTCCATGCCCAGTGTGAAGCCCAACTCGGGCCTTGAACTCATGACCCTGAGATCCAGACCTCAGCCGAGATCAAGAGTCGGACACTTAACCGACTGAGCCACACAAGCATCCCAAGAAGTTATTTTTAGAAAAACAGGCTCATTTGTGATTTTAACTTTATTTTGCTTTAATGTATTTTACCATATTCTGCAATAAAACTATGTTTTTAAATATTTGGTACAAAATAAAAACATTATTTACAGTTTCAAATCTTTTTTCAAAATGGTGGTAAGTATATAAACAATCACATATTCTTACCTGGGAGTGCTTGAATACAGTTGAAAGAATATGCAGACGCTTGACTTTGAATAGTTTCAATCATACAGTTGCCATTTGAGTTCCTCAATCACTTCCTCTCCTATATCAGAAGGAATCACATATAACTAAAAATAAAATTAAAATTGGACTGAGTAGAATTAACCAATAATTACATTTATGTGTATTTTAATTCAGAGCTTATGGTACATATTCTAAAATTCTAAGTATGTTTCTTGTGAAAGCTCAAGAAAATTACCTAATAAAAAAAGTGGTAAAGCGTGTAATTTTTTTGAAAAGATAAAGTAACAGATTGCTAAATAAGATCAAATACCAAAATTGCTAGATAGTAAGTTAAGTGTTTTAACTCATGGATATGTTACTATGAAAGCACAGTGATAGCTGGTTGACAATACACCCCCTCCCCCTACAGCTAGCCCCTGCTATCTCCTCCAGTCAGCAGCTAATTAAACCAACCAAGTGCATACTCCGTCCCTGATTAAGAAGATGAAACAGAATTTTAGAAAGCACTGATCTATTTTAACTTTCATTGCACTTCCACTGCTAAGGAGAAGCATTTAGGTAACTTATCCTTCTATTCATTCTCATGCTATATGTGGCTGATGAAGATTTTTACATTTTTTATTCCAGCAGACGAAAGGAAAAAGCCTTTCCAGATGCAACACAAATTATGCCTTCCCTTAATTTGGTCACTTCAAATGTACCTCTGATATAAATTTCAAATACTAGCAAAAATATTCACAGTATAGTATCTCTTCTTGTCAAAATAGCTGTTTTTTCTGTTTTGTTTTGGCAAAAATACAAAAATGTACCTCACTCTTTTGTTCTGCTTCCCTCCATAACTTTAATACAGACTGTTGGTAAAGCCAGATCTATATTTTTGACTTTCTCAAATTATAGACTAAAAGCAGATCTCAAATATTTTATTTCTGCCTCTTTGTGTCTTAGCCATGTGAATATTCTGAACACTACCTTTTTCCCTCTTAGCTACAATTTTCTTTAGAAGTCTGTTTGTCTATTTTTTCATGCTATTCCGGTTCATTTTCTAACAAAACTTTAGAAAGAAAAGAAAGGATCTTCGTTTAGGTGGCCCCAGAGGCAAAGTCTGACGTAATAATTCAAGTAAATATGTTTGTTTGGGAGACACTAAAGGAAAGGGTTTACAGACAGATCATCAACAACATCTACCACAACAATGACTATAAAATTTGAATTAAAATATGAGCATGGTTTATTGTAAGGCCATATACGGGTATTTTATAATTTTAGTGAAAAAAAGTTTATCTACCCAGTGATGCCTATTGTTTATTAAATCACATGGTACTCTCTTAGCGTTTACTAAATCTTAGGGTATATATATGATACAATTCATTTTCTCGTTCCTCAAAATGTAAAGGCTCCATTACCACATACCTCTAGCTTTAGAATTCAAACATGACACAGCTAAAAGGTAACCGTGAAACTATGTCATGATTTCCAAAGTGACTAACTAGATCATTTTTCTGTTTTGTTTTAGGGAGAAGGGAGAAAAGGAGAGACAAAATTAGTTCTTTTTTAACATAATGATAATTTTTCTATTTTGTGCAAATATTGGTCTTATGAAAATAAATAAGAAAGAAATCCCCTAAGATAACATAAGTAACAAGACTATTCCAAAAAAATCCCATTCCAAAATATTATAGGAAAGTAAATATTTTCCTTAAAGTGGTTAATTCAATTTAACATCCCCATAGTTTGTATTTCTATCTCAGATTGACTGAAATCCAGTCTTACTGAGAAAATGTTTTCAGCCTAGAATATATTATGCAACGTGACAGAATAAAGAAGAGCACGAAAATATCCACATTAAAAAACAAGAATGAACTTGTGCCTACTTCTTTCTTTCTTCTTGCAAGAAAATGACATATACTCTGAAGTGGACTGTCCCATGTCTGATATGATTAAATTTGTGCACATAAAGAGCATTTTCAAATATTCTTCCAAAAAATGAGATGTGCTTATGGGTTGTTCTTTTGATTATATTTTTATTTTAAAATATAAAATCTTATTTCCAACTTGATTCTTAAAATTTTAGTATGAACATAATACACTCAATTTCATCTTATTTTGCCACCATTTATTATATATTGATATGAAATTTGAAGATGTATATGAAATTAAGTGATGCCAGTCATTTCTTTACCAGAACCTTCATTTTTCCCAACAGTGTTAGTTTAAGAAACTAACATGATTAACATTGCAATATGACTACATGCTTCAATCTGTTAATGCAACATGGTATCTTTAAGTATTTCATACACAGTAAAACCAACTAAAACAAACAAGCCAGGCTAAGACATATTTCTTCTGGTCATGAAATGAAATAGAAACCAGCATTATCATGATCTTAAAACTTTCTCAAAATCATTTTGCTACTTATTTTTCTTTTTATAGCTAGCCCCAAGAACTTAGCAATATCCCAAACTAATTTACAAAATGTTGCAAAAGAAAGTTTTCCTAGATACTCATCTTTTATTCTCTCTGGGCAACTAAATTCAAAATATACAAAAGCAGATCTTTGGCCTGTGATTTTCTTTTTCCTTTTTTTTTTTTTTTTTTGTCCTGTGATTTTAATTAATACTGTAATTTTCATTCTAATTATTCAAGCAGAAACCTGGCATTATTATAATCCCTCATTTTCTTTACCCATTGTCATAAAGTTAAATCAGAATAAATTCTATTCTACTTAACACAAAAGACGCCATTTTGTTTCTTCTCCCAGTTCACATCCTCACCAACCCATTAGCAGTCGGCCATGAGCTGAGTAACAAGGAAGTTGGTTGTATCACCCTCTGGACAAAGTCCAAATGACTTAGCATGCGTTAGCATCTTAGTCCAGATGCCTTAGAATCTCTTCTTAATGATGTCTTCTCAAATGTTTTCACTCTAATGCCCCAGGGAAAAGGGTATAAATTGTCACAGTGGCTCAGCACAATCACTTCCTGTTCATTTTAGTCTTCTCACCGAGGCAGGGACATACATACATTCATAACTATACCCCTATGCTCTAAGGAATGTAAAGTTGGAAAATTAATTTAGTTCATCAGAAAAAAATTCATTGAGCATGTACTGAATACCCAATTTTATCAGTCATCAGGGAGAAGAAAATAAGTCCACGGCCACCTTTGCATTCATCAATTGATAAGGATGATGTTAACGGCAAGGTCAAGTGCAGAAGAAACGTAGAAATGTTTAGGAAAGTCCCACTAGAAAAGATGGAATCTGTGAACCTTCAGTTTAGAAGTCATCCGATGAAGAAAATGGGAAAGGCCACAGTTGGCAGAGGGAACATCATAAGCAAAGGCACAAGAATAAGAAACAACATGCCACCTTCAAGGATAGGCAAGCAGTTAGGTATATAGGATTTGAAAAGAGAATGTTTACAGAATTGTTTTAGAAGAGATTTTAGCAGTAAGGTAAGGCCATATCGGGAAGGTTCTTGAATGCCATGCCGTGAAATTTGGATTTTACCCTAAAGATGGTAGGAGTATGATAAAACAGGAAAGTGGAGCAAGAAGATATGTATTTTAGGAAGATCATGTGGCAAATGTGGCTCTCAGGAGATCATGAAAGAGAGAAGGTGAGATAAGCAAACTGCTGCTTAGAAATCTATGTATATTTGTTAAATGGTAATGCAAAATAGAAATAGACTCTAGGCATTCATATTTGTAAGAGGTAAACCTGGAATGGTGCTTGGGATTTAATTCATGTAGGAACAGAGCAAGACCAAGACAACTCTGGCCCTGGGCTTTCCTATTCTCAGAGATGTCAGTCTGGACCAAGAACTCCTACCATCTGTTGTCATTCAATGTGCATGTTAAGTTCCCTTTCCTCAGCTCTCATTATGGAAAGAAAAAAGTGACAGAGGATGACACATGACAAACTATTTCAGAATTAATAACAATTTTAAATTCGCCAATTTAAAAACAAATTCAACCCAGTTCTTTCCTCTGAATTTGACATGAAACTTTTAGAGGTGCTTTCAAGCTGTCACCAGCAGGAAATTTTCCTAATTAGAAGAAGTTGGAGAACAATTATCAAGTCATTCACCCTTTCTGGTGAAATCAGTGGGAAACACAAGTCACTTTCCGTGAAACTTTCGGTTATTATATTTTTCAGCCTAAGTAGGTTAAGGTAGAGCCTTTGTTCTTTTTTAACATTAACTCTTCACAAACTCTGGTCTCTCAAATATTAAGAACCTTTTATGTAAAAAACACAGCCCAGGCAATGAGACTGATCCGAAATGCTGACAACAGGCCACAGGTTAAAAATTCATGACTTAAGTTAATGAATGATGTAGGGCAGAGTGAAATTCATAGTACGGTAGAGAAACTTTTTTAATGCAATACGAATTCGAAGAATCAACTAAATCTGACTAGGGAAAGGGATGGAAATCTTAGCAATGTTTGGAGGAATGAGGAAAAAAGAAGAGCAAGAGAGCAACAGGAGACAAAGCTATTCTCCCTCAGTCAGTCATCAAAAGTTCTGGGATTTACTCTGTTTGAGCCAGGAAGGTGACATGCACATCCCCAACCAATCACTGGGAGTGCAGAGTCACTGAGTCGCTTTGGCCAACCAGGGTGCATTCCTGGAGATACAGATATGGTCAGTTCTCCTAAATCACATGGCTACTACACAGGATAAAGGTGATTCCACCAAGGAAATCTAATTTATTATGAATACAGTGGTAGGGAAATTAACAAATAAACACTAACTCTACATCATATGAATTTAGAAAGAAAGACATGAGACATTCCATACACAGCAGTACTCATTGTGCCTGGCACATAAAAATAGGACTCAGTAATTCACAATCATTTTATTACTTCTGCTATCGTTCCATACTTACATATTACAAAGAAAACTGCAATACATATCACATAAATATTTGTGTTCGTCTCAAATTATTGCTTTATTAAGGCTTCCTAGAAATGAAATTACTAGTTCAAAAGTATTTGATCTTTCAGGTGTTTTCATACACATCACCAAGTTGTTTTCTAGAAAGATAAACCAACAAAGGCTTCCACCAACAGCAGATGATGATGCTAATTACAGCCATCCTTGCCAGCAACGATTTTTTTCTTAATCTTTGACAATTTGATTGTTCAAAAATTTGTCTTTTTCTAAAATGTGTATTTATTTAACTGCAAGTAAGGTACAACTTTTATGTACTTAATTTATTAAATACTTATTTTATAATTTTTATTTTCCTTTTGGTGTGCTGTATTTATATTTTAATGAGGTTTTCTGAGATTTTGATACAAATATATACCTCAAAGCCTTTGGATTTTTATTCCCTCTGTCTTCATTGCTCTTCTCCCAAGTAACTACATTCACCACTCAGTTCCGTCATTAGATAAGGAAAGGCTGGTTTTCAGTTTCCCTTAATGTCAGTTATATTTTTTACCTACAAAATAATGTAAGTTGTTAGTCCTTACTTTAAGATCTTAGCTCTGAGCGAATACAAAGGCATTAAAGCAGCTAACTCATTATCAAAGGTGTCAAAGAATTTTATTTAATGGTTGTATCTGTCTAATATATTTTATAAATTTAATTAGCTTTAATTTTTTAATTAATCATCTTATTTAGTTCTAATACTAGGATTATTTCTAAAACACTGCCAATATGGATTTCAACACCACGTTCTTTAAAAACAGAATTTTTTCCAAATAGTCTCCATATTTTAAGCTCCTTCCTTCTGTCCTTCCTTCTTCCCTCTTTTCTTCCTTACTTTCTCTGCACTCTTCTTTCCTTCCTTCCTTTATCTCAGAAAACAAAATCATGAGTTACTATTCTTTACATAGTATTTTAATATATCAAAACATACTCAGGAGACTAAAAAAAAAAATTATAAAACACCTATGCTAAAAGCCACCCTTAAGTTTTGAAAATCTTTATTACTAAAAAAGTGTAAAACTATATAAATATATTTCAGTGTTTGTGGAAATGGAGCACCTTTTCAATAAATGCTCTTATAAAGCATTTTTGTAAATAGCCACACAACAGAGACTGCTGAAATGAAGGAAATCAAGAAACTGTGGTTGATTCCTTAATAAAAAATTGGGGCAGAAAATACTCATTAACTTGGGTTACATAAAAAGTCATTAGCTTAATTTTTCCAGTCCTGTGGAGTTTAATTTTATTCATGTTAATATCTATGAAGTATGTAATGTATTTAAAGGCAAATTTCAGTGAGCTATAATTCAGTGTTCCAATTTCCCACAGTTAAGGTGGAAGATGGGAAGGAGATTTTTATTCATCTTTGTCTCTAAATTAATTGCAATAACACTATAATTGGATATAATTAACTTAAATTATATAAACACTGCTCAATAAAATCTAGAAAACCTTCTGTATCAATATAATTCAGCACATAAAAAGTATATAAATGCATCTACTATTAACTAATTATTATCTTACAGATGAGGAAATAGTCTTTTGAGGTGCTATCATCCATAAGTATTTTATATGCTGACTGGTTATGTTTCAAGGCCTTTCTTCAGCAATCAAACATTTTCAGTATCAAGATTTTGCAACCATCCTTTATGTTGATCTGCTATGAAATACTAGTGTACCATTTTAACCTGCTGTTCTTTTGCTCAATGGTATTTTCACCTTACAGCATACATTGCACTCTTCATTTAATTTAATATATACATACATTGCACTTTCCTGCCATCACGTTCCTGTGGGAAAAACAAAAAACAAAAAGCAAACAAAAAAACCACATTCTCATAACTGCAACCTGGGTTTTATTTGCAGACCTATACTCCTTCCCTTCCTCCTGGTAGTTATGTTTGACTGGGGTGGCTCTAGTGCTAGTTCCAAGACTAGCCTGAGAGTACCAGGACCCTAGTCATAATTAGTTACTCAGGAATGGAAATGTGCCCTAAGTTAAAATAAGGAAAATCAAATCAGCACCTTTTTCTACAACTATATGGAAAGAAGCAATCCCTTTCCATATGAGTTGATTAAATTGAGGATTGAAAGACTGATGGCTGTTTTGTCTTCTCATTTCCTACCTTCAAAAGAAACCAACTCAGCGAAAAACAGAGCCATGAGAGAGAAACAACTGAGTACCTGGATTCAGCCTTGCCTGAAGCATCACTCTAGAACTTTGAACTGCAATAACCAATATCTATTTTGTTTCGTTTAACTGAATTTTAATTGGTTTTCTGTCAAGTTCAAGCAAATGATCACTCTGGAATATATGCTATTTACTAATGTATAATATGTATTTTATTGAATTTTTTTTTTTTAAAGATTTATTTATTTGACAGAGTGAGAGATAGCGAGAGCAGGAACACAAGCAGGGGGAGTGGGAGAGGGAGAAGCAGGCTTCCTGCCGAGCAGGGAGCCCGATGTGGGACTCGATCCCAGGACCCTGGGATCATGACCTGAGCTGAAGGCAGACGCTTAACGACTGAGCCACCCAGGTGCCCTATTTTATTGAATTTTTTTTAAAGGCTTTATTTATTTGTCAGAGAGAGACAGCATGAGCAGGGAGGAGGGGCAGAGGCAGAGGAAGAAGCAGCCTCCCCACTGAGCAGGGAGCCTGATGCGGGACTCGATCCCAGGACCCCACAATCATGACCTGGGCCAAAGGCAGATGCTTAACCCACTGAGCTATCCAGGTGTCCCTATTTTATTGAATTTTCATTTGACTTTCTCCAAATTGAGCTAACAGTATAAAATGGGCCAAATAATTGAAAGATACATTAAAAAAAAATGTGTTCTACAAAATTGTTATTCAGCTACTTTTTTGGTGTTTTGAAGGTATCTGCTGCTATTAGAAGCTGAAAAGGACATGAAAGGTCAGATGAGTCTTTAGTAGGTTTTTAATAATTAAGAGGGCAGAGGGGCACCTGGATGGCTCAGTCCGTTAAATTACCAACTCTTGATTTCAGCTTGGATTGGAATCTCAGGGTCCTGAGATCAAACCCCGCCCCGAGGCTCTGTGTTCAGCGGGGAATCTGCTTAAGATTCTCTTTCCCTCTTCCTCTGCCCCTTTGCTCCTGTCCTCTCAAATAAATAAATAAATATTTTTTAATTTTTTATTTAAGATTTTATTTATTTATTTGAGAGAAAGAGCGAGAGAGAGCACGAGTGGAGGGGAGGGGCAGAGGGAGAGGGAGAAATAGGCTCTCTGTTGAGCCTGGAACCAATGCAGGGCTGGATCCGAAGACCCTGGGATCATGACCTGAGCCAAAGGCAGACGCCTACCCAACTGAGCCACCCAGACACCCCATAAATATTTTTTAAAAAATAATTAAGAGGGCAGAACTTACATAGTTTAAAATGTTTGCTTTTCTTTTTTGTTTTGCTTTTGTTTTTATTTTTGAAAACGTTTGTGTTTTCTTAAGAAATGATATAATATAGGGGTGCCTGGGTGGCTCAGCCAGTTAAGCATCTGCCTTCGGCTCAGGTCATGATCCCAGGGTCCTGGGATGGAGCCCCGCATCGGGCTCCCTGCTCAGTGTGGAGCCTGCTTCTGCTTCTCCCTCTCCCTTTGCCCCTCCCCCTGCTTGTGCTCGCTTGCTCTCTCTCTCAATCTCTCTCCCTGAAATAAATAAATAAAATCTTAAAAAAAAAAATGATACAATACGGGCTTTCATGAACTTTAGACTGGAGCGTTATATCTTAACTTCAATTGAAGACAGCATAAATGTGATTGATTTAAATAACTGGTAAATAAACAGATTCAGGATGGATATGAACAACTTTATAAATCTGATATGCAATAGGTGATGTGGAGCATTTATTAATTAAAAATTACACAAGATGAATAATCTCTCTTAATTCCTGATGAATTAATTTTATGTTTTACATAAAAGCAAATAAAGACCTGATTGGCAGCTTAATAGAATTATTCCTACCTGATTCTACTCTAATAAGTTATTTTCATATTTCTTTGGAACTTTTCACAAAGACAACACCTAAGTAAACATTGTGCCTTACTAACTGGTCATAGAAGTTTCTAGGGCAATTATTTATGTTGACACCCAACCCTTTAATAGCTTTTCCCTATCTGATAAGGATTTGATATCTACTATGTAGTATCTGAATGGCCTATCAAAAATAAAGACTTGGGGGCGCCTGGGTGGCTCAGTTGGTTAGGCGACTGCCTTCGGCTCAGGTCATGATCCTGGAGTCCTTGGATCGAGTCCCGCATCGGGCTCCCTGCTCGGCAGGGAGTCTGCTTCTCCCTCTGACCCTCCCCCCCTCTCATGTGCTCTCTCATTCTCTCTCAAATAAATAAATCTTTAAAAAAAAAATAAAAAAAAATAAAGACTTGGAACTATCACTGTTTACAAAGCTGGAAAAATAAACCCAACTTTATTTTATAAGAGACTTAATAAGGATATATCAAATACCTGGGTTTATAATTTCACAATTTATTTTTGAAGACTCAGTGCACAAAATATCGTAAGGCACCCAGAAGTTCTCCCCAAATAAATGTCAGCTATAAAGAAAGTTTAGCTGAGCAAATCTCGTTTTCTTTTTTCTTAAATAGGTTCAAATGTAATATGCTATCTAAATAAGCATTGTTCTCCAAAGGTACCTGATCCTTCCCTAGAATTTTCTTCTCCATTTTCCCCCTCTTTTAGACTTCAGCTCCATCTCAAACAAAATTCAATAAACTATAATCACTGAAGAAAGAGGTCATAAACTGTAACTCTATGTTTGAATCATTCCTTCCCCCAACTCCACAGGATAGAGTCTATGCTATCAACTGAATACATAAAATACTTATAAGAAACAAGCATTATATTTACCCAAGCTAATAACTTCTCTTCAGCCTCCTCTGTTACACATTTTCCTCGTCAATAGGGAATTATTTCTATCCAGACAAAACATCAAAGAGATCTCTAGTTTTTCAGTTATTCTTCAGTTACTTTGTGATAAATGAAGATGGTTTCCTATCTTGCCTGTGAGCAAAGAAGATTGCAATCATCTCATTTGAACCTAATCTCCCCAAGTTCCAGAATCCAATGATATGGTTTAGCATAGATAGAGCAGGTCTTTTCTTTGTTCACAGATTTATCAAAAGAGTAAAACGTGTAGAAATGTCATCATAATTAGGTCAAGTCTAATTTCATTTGACAAATATTTTACATGTAAGGTAGGTCAAAGTAACCAACAGAGCACTTGCCACATGATGTTAATAATACCTATGCTTCCTCTCTCTTGGGGTATTTTCAAACGAGCTATCTATCTATAAAAGCACTTTCAGAAATGTAAAGTACTATACAAATATGAGATCATGTTACTAGCCGAAAAGGATGCATTCCAGGAGAAGTTATAACTTGTGCTAAAAAAGTAAAATTTACAACCAAATTCCCCTTTTCCAACAAGTGATGTCAGAGTTCCACACCTGCAAGTAAAGTTTCTGCAAAGACATTTCATAAGAATTCAACACTGAGCCACAGAGAAAAGAAGATCATGTAATATACCAAGTGTATCTGATTTCCGAGCTCTGAGTAGTTAGAAGAAGTAAATGACCAAAACGCAGTCTTCCAAACGCTCTAAATCTATTATTAAGTAGAAAGTACTAATGTTAGCCACAGCGGGTCCCTCTGGAAAACTCCCGACTCGGTAACGCGAGGTAAACCAGTTTTTAGCTCTTTGCTATGAATGAAAACACTTAAAATCGAATCAGTACAGTACATTCCTTCAGACTATGAAGACTTCATTTCATTCAGTTACTTAAGATCATATTACCAAGAGCACATCTCTGTTTTGCTATAACCATTTACAGCAAAAAAAGCAAAATGAAAGGAACAAAAGCCTTCCAATCTCATAGACTAAAGCAAAAGGAAACCATGACCTAGGTACCTGTGGGATGGACTCCCCTCTCTAAAATGTAACTGAAAGCTAGTGCACTAGTTTATAATAATCAGTGATATTATGAATATGCTCCTTCCTCCTCTCTACCCAGTTTTACTCATCCAATGAACGCTAATGAACACCAGCTCAGTGCTGTTTACTGGGGATACAGATGAAGTCATGAAGCTGCTCATCTAGCAGAGGAGTCAGCATGCATACGAACTCTAACTTGCTGTTATAAACGCCAAAATAGATGTCATCCCATTAAGCACTTGCATCTAACTTAATTCTGAACATGTCTCAATGGTGATGAATGTGTAAGTTTAACTTTTCAAAATGTTTTCACGGTTATAATGACATCTTGTTTTTCAAAAACAGCCCTGTCCTCTATGTAGGGTCCTTCTTTTACCAAAAAAGAAAATCAATACTGAGAGATGAGTTACAAGCATCAGAGCCAAGATCACAACTCAGGAATTCTGACTCTTTTTATTTCCTTTTCACAACTAGAGGATAACCCTCTAGTTTGCATGCTAAAATCCTGTGTACTATTTATCATCTTATTTCACTTTTTTTTTTTTTTCAAACTATGACTACTGATAATACTGTTAAAGAAAAATCCTCACCTATTATGGCTAAAGCAAGCTCATGTGAGAAAACTATTCTACGCTACAAATTTCTTATTGCCAAATGAAATAATGAAGTTTATTTTTTTTTCTATTAGTACCTGCCAAGAAAACCTACTACAGAAGAAAACAGACACAGTGTGAAGTCTGAAAAATAGATCAGATGCTTGTACACCAATGAAAATTGCTGCCTAATCAAGGAAACCATTCTATTCAACATACTTACATCTTGCCAGTTGAATTATAAGTACAGCAATCACAGGCTCACTGTATATGTGAGTTAGATAAAAACTGCATCACTTTCTTTGTGGCTGGTACATAGTAAATGCTCACGAGATATCTGGGAAGGAGTTGGTGGGGGATAGGCAAAGGAGAGCTAGAAGAGAGAAAACTCTTAATAGGTCATCAAGCTCCACCTTGCCAAAAATCAAACAAACAAAAACAACAATAATAAACCACACATACACACACACAGTTAAATACAAGCAGCACATACATTTAAAAGCAATAGGTCTCACATTTCAAAATCTCTAACTCTGCTTTTTTGCCAGGGTTTCCTGTAGTGTCTTTGAGTACCTATTTGGGGACTTTGCAGAGAAGTAACATATTCAAGACAGCAACAATACTCTGAGAAGCAATCTTTATCACTTTTTAAAACTGAAAGAGCCTTACATACTTATAGATGTCACCATTACCAAGTAAGTTTAACTCCTTGTATAAGTTATTTATATATTTTCGGGGTGCCTGGGTGGCTCAGTCGGTTAAGCGTCTGCCTTTGGCTCAGGTCATGATCCCGGGGTCCTGGGATCGAGCCCCACATCGGGCTCCCTGCTCAGCGGGGAGTGTGCTTCTCTCTCCCCATCTCCCTCTGTGTATGTGCTCTCTCTCTCTCTCTAGTTCTCATTCTCTCTCAAATAAATAAATAAAATCTTTTTAAAAAAAGTTATTTATATATTTTCAAGTCCCACCTATAGATTAAAATAACCCATAAAGTAATAAATGAAAATTAAGTTGAAAGGAAAATCTGCGAAGTAAATGAGGGGGGGTGACAAATAAAATATGCAATGAGATCTAAGGAAACTAAGTGAGGAACAACTATTTCTCATTTGTTCAAGGCAAAAATATATGGAAGGCCAACTACGAGCAGCAGGGGGTCCTCCAACTGCTACACTCCTTGTGCCAAAGTAATTTCTCACTATACTCAAACTAGCCATCTATTGCTCCCCAAATGCCTGCTGTGCCTATAAATCCATCAATAAAGGTCTTGCCCTCATCCTCCTACTGGAGGAATAACTTCCCTCAAGGCACTCAACATAACCCTTTCCCTCTGAGGAGACTGGCCTGAGGACCTGAGCTAAGACTAGATCATCTAAGGCTTAAGTGGGGACCTAGTGCAAAAGCTCCACCTAAACAAAACAAGAGTGGATTACCCCGACCAAGAACATGCTCTACATTCTGAATCCTGACAGGGAAGACAACCAGACTATTTGTAACTGGAGCAGAAAACAAGCCGCCTAGGGAGAAGATGCTTTACCGATGTTATCAGGCAGTAGAAGTCATAAAGAATAATGATTATGGGTGATCAGACACTGAGTCAGAAGAAGGTAAAGAAATATTACATAGAATAGAGAGAATACTGGTAGCGGCAGATAAAGCAAAGACAGAGGGAGCTACGTCATCCCAATGGCAGAGAATCAACTCTGCCAAGTAGGGGGCAAGGAGGGAATCGGTTACTCCCATTTCTGAATTGCAGTCCATTTTCCCTGGGTTCCCTTAAAGGCTAGACGTGTGGCTGAGATTCCTGTCTTCTTCAGTACTTAACCTTACTGAGGTAACTCAAATGAGTCTTCCTCCCTGCATCCAAAGAACCTAACATCATCTCTTCTGTCAGGTCTCAACAGCCACCTATGTTACCAGTTTTAAAACTGCAAATGAATGAAACATCACATACAACACTGTAAAAATAATATTTTTTTACCCTAACAAATTAATACACTCTGAAAAAATCATACCAACCCAATGAAAAGAAAAGGAAATAAAGGCCACACAAATCTGTTAGGCATCTCAAGTCACTGAAAAAAGTGTCCCCTCCAAAAAATGCTCTTCATTTGTAGACCTCTGTTCCCCTACAGCTAATTCCAAAATAAAAACAAACAAGAACAAACAAACCTATGCTATGATTGTTCTCTCTCTTCCTAAGAACAATAAAGCACACATAATTTATCTACAGCTTCTGTATTTTCTTTATTGTGCTTAAAACATTTTGCATGTGTTTTGTTTTTTTTTAACTTGAAGCTAAGTTAAATGTATTCCTGGACTCTATTAATAGAGCAGAAAAAATACACTTTTCAATTTTATGGATCCCTCAGCACCAAGAAAGCCCAGCCATTTTTCCTAGATTATTCTCAGTTATATATCAGATTTCACTTTCCTATATTATAAAATATTAGGTACAGAGTTTTTACCGTACTTACAAAATCACACCCTGTACCTGGGAGGAAGAAGAGTGAGAAAAGGGGAAAGAGAAGGTTGAAAGAGAAAAGAGAAAGGATGGCAAGGCACAGCTACACTGAGAAGGAGAAAGGAGGAGGGGGGGACTGATAGTTACAGGTGCACCCATGGACATCACCACATCCTGATTCCTGGGCTTCACGCTGGATCCCCACCCACCCTACAGCCAAAGCGCCTAGGCTTTTCCATTTTTCATTCAGCAATCTAGGTCACTCTTCTTGCTGGCCTCCTCCCTCCTCAAGCCACTATTCTGGTAGAAGGATGTAGACGCCCACGTTTCTAACTGTGCATCCCTCTTGTGGGCTTCGGTACATACCCGTTACTATCTTGGTGCCTGTTTCTGAGTTTCCAGGATAATAATGTACTTTTGTTATACTTTCCCTCCATAACTGAAACTTGACAAATAAATCCCACTCACTGGCACGGGTAGGCCCAGACTGCAAAAGAACACCTGTGAAAGCCCCAGGTGTCTACCTATTAAATGCCATCTGCTTCTCCATGGCTAGGCCATACCCACAAGCTAAAGCTCCCTGTTGCTTCATCCTGAATCCTGGAGCTAATGTATTTCCTCAGAAGCGCCTGAAGGTAGTCCAAAGTAACCTTGGACACTATGCTTCTGTCTACCCAGTGGAGCTCAACTGTCTGACCTACAGCTGAGGCAACTTCCCCACACCTACCCTCTCCTCTATCCATCCTAGCCCATCCACACAGACATGGACAAATGCTAACAGAAAAACTGGGAATACTGTTCCAGTAACCACAATCCATTCATGTAACCAATATATATTAAGTGTTAGGGATATGTCCAGACAGTAGTGATACAACAATAGACAAGTAGATTCTTCACCTTCAAGGAATTTGTGTTCTATTTATCTGCTCAAATAAACTAAAATTTCTAATTACATATAAAGGTAAAATCATTGTCCATTTGTTACTACAACAAATAAAAACATGTGATTTATTTTTATACTTCCTAGAGGTAGAACATTCAAATTAGTTGGGCTTCATTAGCACACAAATGCCGATGCTGAGTGCATAATAGAATGAACCCAGTACTCTGACCATGCTACTTGGAAGTAAAATCTTTAGTGTCCACTGTGAATTCTCTCCATAGATATTTCTGTCCTAGTAAGTAACCCAGGTAGTCCTGGGGATCAGGAAGTGGTCAGTGGGCCCTTCTCAGTGGGTGCTAAGAAACCCAGTGTTCTCAGTGTAATCATGATTCCCTCCATGTAATAGAAATTTGAACCCCCACATGGAAAATCAACAAGGCTTTCCCTGGGATTTGCGAGCACTGAATCGCAAAAGGGCTTCCTATTACTTGCGCACTGTGAGCAGGATGATTGGATAGGAAACAAGGATTTACTTACTTAACTATAGTAAATGATTCTTCCGAGCAACCTAGAGGGAGGTCAGCTAGTTCTAAATGAGACAGATGATAAAGTAGTAATAGCATACATTAAGCCCACTGCATGTAAATTGAAGATTTTAGTATACCTTTTGAAAAACTGCAATTTTTAGATTTGGTATGTTTAATAGGACACAATCTATAAAATTCAATAGAACACAAGCATATGAAGTATGACGAGCAAGTCAATGCCACTGGTCAGCACGCAGAAGTGTCACAAATTAGGCATGTCTAAATAAGCCCTTATCTTCATGACCGCCAAAGCTCTTCTGCTACCAAATTTCTCACCTAGGAAAATGCTAACAACTTTTCAACTTACATCACACTTCTTCCCTTTACTCAACTCTTTACACCCCGTCACCACATCTTGGGCATTTCCCTTTTAAAAGAGCTCTAGAATCTATTCCATCTTCTCCATCCCACTGACAGACACTAACAAACCTTGACCTTGACAACCAGACTAACTCTCCTTACTTACACTGTTTCTCCTACTCCTTGTTCTACCCTCTGGCAGCCATAGTTCAGAAATGCTAATCTTGAGTCTGCCACTCACCTGTTAACCATCTGTCAATGCTTCCTTGAAATTTTCAGGGTAAGTTTTATACTTAATTCAGTCCCTGCAAACACCCTAAACTCAACTCTAGGTCAACCATTTCTTGATGTGCATCCATTGCTTTTGATAGTTCCTGTCCACTGGACTCAATTCCCCAAGTGACCACAAAGTTACTGCACAGCACCTACAAATCCACAGTTCCTTGCGTATCTTTTACAGACTAGAAGTGTCACACACAGAGACATACTATCATTGTTCAAAGGTACAACAATGAATGCTTGAAAGTACCAAAGGCAATTAAATGTTATTAATTCTGAATTCTTACAACAAAACTGACAAAAACAATGTTTTCTAGAAGAAAAAAGCAGGCAATGATATTAATAGAAAAGATTGAGAAATAGGAAGGAGATACTTTTTCAAAATGTAATGCTTCCACAGCTCCTGGGAAATTAAGAGTGGGAAGGGCTTGGGCACCTGGGTGGCTCAGTTGGTTAAGCTACTGCCTTCGGCTCAGGTCATGATCCCGGAGTCCTGGGATCGAGTCCCACATCGGGCTCCCAGCTCAGCGGGGAGCCTGCTTCTCCCTCTGACCCTATCCCCTCTCATGCTGTTTCTCTCTCTCTCTCAAATAAATAAATAAAATCTTTTAAAAAAATTTAAAAAAAGAGTGGGAAGGGCTTTCCAATAACTTAAGACAGCTATATCGTCACCTGTCTTTACAAGCCGTGTTTTTTTAATTATTATTATTAGACAGAACCCTCCTCCTACCAAGCATTGGTTTCCTTTTCTGAATTATATTCCCTTTAACTGGTTAGAAGTAACTGCTGATAGTTCTCCACATGCTTCAAGTTTTATATATTTGACGGGAAAAGCCACTATGCAAAGAATGATCATACTCTCTTGGCCAGTAGTACCCATAGGCCTTCTAAATCAGAAAACAGAGGAATAAACAGAACGAAAAGATCCATGCTCCTTAATGTTCAGGGGCTCATGAAACAAATACAACCATTTAATATCTTGACACATGGCTAGGAGTACTGAAGCTACTCTTTTTGTGAAGAGCCTGAAGTCATCTATGAATTAAATTTAAGACTTTAGAAGAACAAGCAACAAACGATTAACAGGTTTATTTGTAAGTCCTGCAGGCACTAATAAGGGAATAAACTTCACATCTGCTCAGTGTCAAAAAGAATCACAAGTCTTCCACTGTTTTGTTTTGTTTATAAACATGTGCGGGTGAGTAAAGCAGTATCAATAATAACATTTGCAAAAATAAAAGCTAGATATGTGGGAACCATGTTTCTCAAAATGAATTCTGAGAAACACTAGTTCTATGAAATACGAAGTTTTACACACATACACACACACATGTAAGCGTTCTATAGTCAAATATGTTTGGAAAACATTTGGATAAATAGATTTAAACAATGCTTTTACTCTGGTATTTCTCATGTTTTTAATATATTATTACGTACTTTGAAGCTCCTAAAGTATATCATGATTCTTTATTTCATCAAGAAAACACTTTCTCACGAGGTATCTCCAGAGTTTTATTCATAATACTCTTAGAAAAATGAGGAGATAGAGATGATTTCATGATTAACACTTTTATTTCCAGAAAATGAGTCAATTATTACAACTAAATTGTTAACTGAAAAGCAGAGGGATCTGACATAAAACTAGAATGAGCTTATAAAATTAGGTTCATAAAGTAGCTATGAAATAATTTTTATTTTGTAAAATTGAGCTGACTGTATATATCAGTATTCATATTGAACATTTTGTCATTAAGAAGTAAATTTAGAATTAAATTTAAAAGTAGAAGTAAATTTGGAAAGGTAGGCAATCATGAGGGGAACTAGGCTTTATTCAAAGTCTCTTTGAATTAAGGAAAAATTTTATTGAACATAAATGACATGTACATTTTCCTAAAAGAAATGTGCCTCCTCCCCATTAGAACAGGATAATTATCACCATATACATACATCAAAGGCACGATAAGCACCAAGTTGCATTCTAAACCAAGTCATTAAAAGCTGCATGGATTAGCATCAATTTGCCCCAATAAGTTTTTCTTCTCATACAATTAATCTGCAAAAGAGAATTATATCAGTTTGCTTTAGGTGTGAACGTCTGACAAATTATAACAAATATCAAATGTGTAATGTCCAAGAATATCCTCCATATTTTTTCTGTAATGATATTAATGATAAAGTCATAATGATCGTCTCAAAATGCAAATAAGATCAAATCATTTGATGGCTTCTGCTCACACAGACTTACAAGCCCTACATGAGCTAGCTCATGCTTTCTCTCCCCCTCTCTCTCTCTCTCTCTCTGTCTCTATCATTTATCTTCTTCTCCCTCCTTCCTTCCTCCTATATTCCATCCACATAAGTCTTCTTGCTCTGCTTCAAACAAGCCATAATCATTCCTATCTTAGGGTCTTTACTTGAGCCCCTTTCCTACACCTGCACATAAGCTTTTGCATCCCTCCATCATTTAACCTTCTGCTCAAATGTCACCACATCTAAGAGGCATTCATTCCTTGACTACTGTTCTATAATAATTCCACACTGCCATGCCCTCTTCCCTTACCCTGTTTTATTTTCCTTTCTCGCATTTATCAGTAGTTTAACTTTTCATCGTTTTTTATTGCTCGTTTCCTTCACTAAAATAAGAAATGTGGTCTTTCTTCCTTACTATTAAAAAACATGGTTTCAAATCTAGTTGTATATTAGAAACACCCTACGAGAATTTAAAATGCACAAATGCCTGGGTGCTATGCATTTCTAATTTCATTAATGTCTCTTGAAAATAACTAGATAGAAAGATGCCTGGTACATAATAGGTGAATAGATGAGTGAATGATTTACACAGATGAAGACACCTACTTCCTATCAAATACATTTACAGAGCACAACATACTTGGAGTGCTGCATATAGTATTTAGCCATTAATATCTAATGGTCACAATATCTATAAATGTCATCTGCTTAATATTTCACAGTGCAGTGACACTTTAAACACTTTCAATTGCTAATTTTGGGGGGGAAATAGTAAGTTTTCAGGTTTATGCCACCACAGAAGAGGAGCTACATGCTACGATTGTGCTGAAGTCTTCAGTTGTATGGTAATTAAACTACTGGTGATGTATTAAATCCAGAACTGTTACTTGAGCTACTTACCTTTCAATTTTTATAATCAGAGAATAAAATGAAATATCAACTTCCACAATAAAATGTCTAGAAGGTAGTTTGTGGTTTATTGCCCTGCACTAAAATAAGTATGCCATGCTTTCCTGTCCTTCCAAAAAGAGCAGCCAAATGGTTTCTCTTTAATCTCTTCCTCCAGCATCTCTTCAGGTAAGAGCACTGCCAAGGGTGCCGGGATCACTCGCTATGCACACCCTGACCTAACCAAAAAAACAAAAGGCTCACCACTGACGTAGTCAACTTTAATAATCAAATCAATCTTCCTCTTAAGAAATCAGAATAAAGGCTTCACAGGTGGAAGCAAGTCTTACTGCCAAAGGGCTTTCCACTACTTGAGACATGCAAGATTTGGTGCCAGAAGAAAGTGATAAAAACCGTGGAATGCTTCTAGTAGTTTTCAGCTAGTGGTGGAAATTGCCACTGCTTGAAAATCAGTGTTAAAGGAAGGCATGAAGTTGTCTATGATGCTCAATCAAGATTCTTTAAAAGCTATGCTAAGTAGACATAGGCTTTTTAGGCTGTGATTGAAGATCTTTCTGCTTGAAAATTATTCACAGTTCAGAGTATTCTGGCCAGGATACATTCTTTTTAGTCTGTTTATAAGATCACAACCAGAGAACCTGAGTACGAACCAGGTAAAATCATCAAAGTGCACCAGGGAGGCACGGACTACAGGATGTCAGTCAGAGAGAAGTGGAGATCGAGGGGCAGAGGAGCATATTGCCACTGGGGAAACAACGTTCCCCAACATCGAGGAGTTCACATTCCCATTACAAAATGTCAGCAAGTCTTCATAATTACGATGTTTTTAAAGCAACTCTGGTCATAAAATATGGAACAATCTCAAAATAAACAGTGAAAGCCTCTATGGTTAGCTAGCCTCCAACTTTTTTCCTATTTACTTACTGATCTTTTTCCTCTCTGTGATAATGACTCTGATCTATCCCGTTATACAATTCCTAAAGTTCAATGTTGTGTAAGCAACATCTCAAATTGAGTTCGCTTTTCTAAGCCCCGTAGTATTGTTAAGGTCATGTGGAAAACCAAAATGGCTTCCTTTTAAAATTAGAGCAAAAAGAACAGTTGACTCTTTTAGGTCTGTCACCTTTCTTCTCTTCAGGAAAGTTAAAGTTAATGGTAAGTGAACATCATTTTTAAATTCATCCTGCTCTTACATCTGATAGCAACTAAGTGCCACTTTTACTCAAAAAAATTACAATAACACAACTTCCTCCATGAGATGAATTTGATCACAACCCAGCTAAAGGCTTTGATTTTGCAGGCTGTAGAAGCATGCAGCAAACATGACAAAAGGAAATGCATTTACTAACCTACTAGAGGAAAAAGGCATTCCGAAAGTCTGGCTTAATTATATAGATACTTTGAGTTAGTAGATAATAGCTTATTTCAGTGTTCTTACTCTCATTTTAGGGACTGTAAAACACAATCATAGCACAATCCATTTCTCTTTCATAGCATGTATCACTCTAGAGCCTAATGAGTTATCATGACTACGTCTGTTTTGGTCACCGCTCTATCTCCAATATGGAGAAACATATGGTCCAGTGCCTGACATAACATTGTAGCTCAATACTATCTGTTAAGGAAATAAATTAATGTTAAAACTAGATAAGGAAGGAGAGCAGGATAGTAGCATATCAGCTTACTGATATTTTGAAATACGTATCTGATAATGTTATGTATTTCTTTGTCATCCAAATCCACTTTAAAATACTAAATTTATCTATAAAGAAAACTGTAATTGATAAACCTTCCAATACTTTTATATAATTGTCTTATAATTATCTTGGCATTTAAAAAAAAAATCAAAAGGAATTTTTGGTTTTCTTCTCAAAATAAAAAGAATCTAGAAGCTAAAAGAATACAGTTGACTCCGTTACCCACTATATAATTAAGATGCTAGACTGATTACTTATTTTTTAATGTGTCAATTACTTCATTTTTCTGACTAGAAATGGATGGCCAATATTTGTGCTTTTAATTTGTGCTTTTAAACTAATCAATACCACAAAGGATGGTCTCAAACATATTCTTCTTTAATTTTCTTCATATATAAAACACCGTGCAAGAACTAGGCAGTCTTAAATTTCATAATGTACAAATTCTATTCTGACATCATTAAATACGTCTTCTTAAAATTAGTCTTTTATTCTTACCACAATTTTTAAGGAAATAAGAAAATATTGGAAAAACACCCATGGAACACATATACACGTTATTTTTAGTTATTTGCAATTTTATAGCTTTTCTCCCCTATTTTTTTTAGTATTCTATGATTACTGTTGCAGATAAACATGCTATTTCTATCCTTTTTTCAATCATCTCAAAAAATACTAATATTCATTAACCCTAAATTTAGCTTTCAGTGGAAAATTATTTATTAGGCAATCAGGCAAATTTGGGGATAGTTTAGTTTTCAACTTGATGTTTTTTGGTATCCAAGTGGTTCACAGGCCACATAGATGTATTCCAAGAAGTCCCCAGGTTGCCTAAAATTATATATTTATATTAAATGTGTATACATATCTTTAATGATATCCTCAAAAGGGCCTGTGACCCCAATTTGTTAAGAATTGCCTTTTATCGCTTCTTCAGCGCACAAGCTGATGTGAATTTGTGGCCTAAATATACACACATACACACACACACACACACACACAACCTTTTTTATTTTCCTTACTCACTATAAAGTTATGGCTTAAATGCACTAAAGTGTATCTAGACGAACTTCTTCCCAAGTGCTTGTTCTATCCAAAGTTTATCTAACATGTCTTGGTTTCTGCCCCCAAAGCTGCAGGCTGAGTTTCTCATGGAATCATCTGTGAACTATAAGCCCAATAGTTTGAGTCTTTTAGGCATTAAAAATTAAAAGCACACACACACAAAACTAGCAACATGGGTCAAAAGACCTTAAAAATATTTCACTTAGTTTCTGATTTAACATAGATAAATAAATATATGCAAATGAACTGTCAAGTACAGTGATAAAAATGGGATACTAGAGTAAAAAAAAAAAAAAAAGAGCCTTACAGACAAAAATTCCTTAGGAAATACCCTCATTTGCTATCTTGGCCTGCCATAGTAAGGGGCCATGTTAATGTTCTACTAATACATCGCCCAGGGGCGCCTGGGTGGCTCAGTGTCTGCCTTCGGCTCAGGTCATGATCCCAGGGTCTTCCAATTGAGCCCCATGTGGTGCTCCCTGCTCAGCGGGGAGTCTGCTTCTCCCTCTCCCTCTGCCCCTACTTGTGCTCTTTCTCTCTCTCTCAAATGAATAAATAAAACCTTTAAAAAAGAAAAAAAAAAAAACAAACATCGCCCAAAGTCCAAGACTTCTTTGTGTGACAGCAAAAATCTTATAAGTTAACTAACAATCCTGAGAGAACCAAGCCAAAAACAAAGCACAGGGCATCTTTTGCAGAATCAAGTTTGACTGGGTATTTTGACAAAGAAGGAAGAAAGGAAGAGAGGGAAGGAGGAAGGGAGGAAGAGGAAAGGAAAAGAAAAAAAAAGGGAACACTACTTTTTATCTGTGTAAATAACAACATAAAAATAAAACATTTTTATTTTATTATTATTTTTTTAGAGAGAGAGTGTGCATGCCCAAGCGAGGGGTGAGGGAGGGACAGAGGGAGAGGGATAGAGAGAATCTTAAGCAGGCTACTCACCCAGTGCGAGTCTGATGTGGGGCTCCATCACAGGACCTGAGCCGAAATCAAGAGTCGGACACTTAACTGACTGAGCTACCCAGGCGCCCCAGAGTAAGAGTTCTTAAGACTAAAATAAATGTGTTTTTTCCTTTTTTAAAGTTTTTTGTTGTAGTAAAATATACATAACATAAAATTTACCATCTTAAAAAAATTTACTATCTTAAACCATTTTTAAGTACTTAGTTCAGGACTAAGTGCACTCAGACACACAGCTGTGCAACCAATCTCCTGAACCCTTTTCATCTTACAAAATTGAAACTCTATACTCTAGTAGCAACTCCCCATTGCCAACCCCCTCCCCAACTTTGCAGGCCTTCACAAAAGCAGTGTATTTTTAATAGATGGGAAAGTATGAACTCACTGAGGAAATGGATTTTCTAAAATGTATTTTGTATTTCTTCGAAGTACTCTCATTACACAGAGGTCTTTCCTAAAATATGTGTTGGTCATTGATAATACCTCTTCAGAATTAGCACAAAAACATTACCTGGTTTTCTGGACATCAATGACACTTGTACATTGGGAACTATTTCCAGTAATGAGAATGATTTCATACAACCTGCCCATATTTTTCAAAACCTCGTCCTTATTAATAACATGAGAGAACAAAAGAGTGCTAGACACTGCTTTGTGTGCTTTACAAATATATTATATATTTTATTTCTGACAACAAGTATATGAATAAGTACTAATATTACTGCCATTTCACAGATGGGAAATTAAAGTCAACTATCAGCCTACTTTTGATGGGTTCATTGTATCAGCATAGAAGTTTAAAGAAGCACCTTTAAGTATGGGAAAATATTTAAAGATAAGAGGCTGATAAACATGCTGGTTTCTACTTTTATATTGCCAAGAAGGATTCTTCCTAGGGTCCAATGTGATAATGATTTCAGCATGTGCACTTATGATCTCTTCATTGTAGAATGAGGTGCTCATAGATTATGAAGAACTAAGCTGGAGCCAATCTCAGTTCCACTGCTTCCTAAATGAGCAACTTTGGACAAACCACATAAACATATCCTGCCTGTAAAGTGAGGATATCCTCACGTGCTCTGCTTCACAGGGTCTGTGTGTGTGCATGTGTGCATGTGTCTGTGAGGGAGGGAGAGAGAGAAAAACATGACAGAATATGTGGACAGAGACTTTGTTAACCACAATATGTTCTGGAAATGTATCATAAATATTACCTGTAAATGGGCACCTAAAAACACACAAGAAGACAGTATCAGGCAGTGTTTAAAAGTGTAGCACTGGGTGGCTCAGTCGGTTGAGACTCTGACTCTTGATTTCATCTCAGGTCATGATCTCAGGGTCCTGAGATCAAGCCCCATGTCAGGCTCCGCGCTCAGCAGGAAGTCTACTTGAGATTCTCTCTCCCCCTCTCCCTCTGCCCCTCCCCCCAAGTCTCTCTCTCTCTAAAATAAATAAATCTTAAAAAAAAAAATTATAGCACTAGGTAGCTATAGTGTTGGCTTAAATGCCGGCTGAGTGGCCTTGCAAGTTAACTAATCTCTGTATCTCATTTTCTTCATTTGTGAAGTTAAAATAAGAACATTATGGCAGTTAGTATAAGTAAAGCACCTTAGAAGAGTACCTGGCATATGGTGAGTGCTTGGTGAATTAAATGTTAGCTTTCATTTTTTATTTAGTATTTGCTATCACTGACCACGGTTCTTCTCATCCCTACCAAATCTTTTCCTAAAACAATTCATGTAAAAGACCTAATAAAGCATTTCCACCTAGTAAACAAGGAATGTTTGATGCTGCACTCCTACTCATTTATCACCTCATGGATTTTGCCAGGTTAATAGCTTATTATAAGTCTTTGCACACAAAAGTAACTTGTCTCATGTTTCTACTAAAACCTGAGCAATCAATCGAAAGGGGAATAAAAGGTCTTATTTAACTGGTTTTATTTAAAGTAGAAATATTTGCCATAAGTGCTACATCAGTGTTCTATTTTGTGGGTTACCAAATTTTTTCACCTCGATTTTAAATTGTTTTCTTGGAAATTCAATCTATAATTACTGTAGAATTTTGGCACTCATATACTTAACATTTTCCTATTTCAGCTCCTCAACAGTGAAGCTGAAGATGGAAGATACGCATTCAAATTGATATTTTACTGAAACATGAATTTGAATGTATTACATGTAGTGTGACCATGTAATTTACTATTGAAATTGGGACAGTTTGGAGAGTGAAAAGAGAGCTAACTAGATAGAGAACCAAGACAACTGGTACGAACTCAGATTATCTATGGCCAGTGGGGATGCAATGTTATCCCAACTGAAAGGGCGGGGGTAGTAAAGAAAAATTTAGTTAGTAGAAAAAGCAAGCTGCCTTCTTTTCCCAAAGCCTTAATTTCTCCTCATGCAGCTTGAAATGTAGTCCACATGAAGTAAGTGTTTGTTGAATAAATAAAAGAAAATGAATACATGAAGTATGTACGGGAATTCTCACGTTAGACACCGAGGGAGTATGAGGAGCCTGTATTGGTTACACTTTGCCCCTGTAGTGACATTACCCTTGGGAGTAATGGGTGTGACACAGTCACACGATGCTAACAAAAACAGTGTTTGCTTATTATGAATTAGAACACATTCATGTAAATTGTTAATATAAATGTCTGTTCTTTTTTTTCCCTAGAATCATGAGCACCTTCGGAATTAGATCATACTCCTCTATTATAAGGTACACGTCACTAAAAAATGCAAAACCTTCTATTTAGGAACATGGTTGGATTATGCTAATGGGGATTTGGGGAATGTAATAAAGCCTACAACCCTCCATAGTTACTCCTAAAATGCAGCACAGTATAAAGAACACAAGGTTTGGGGGTCAAAAGGTTTGTGTTTTAAATTCTAGCTCTGCCCTTCGTGGCTTTGGGACCTTGAGCAGTTCACAGGCCCTCTTCTCATATTTTTAGCTGGAACTATCAGTAATTTTTACCATTCCCTCCCCTTCATCCTGCCATCATCAATCTTTTACTAAGTCTTATTTTTGGTCCCTTGGAAGTTCTCTCCTTGTCACCTTTCTTTCCTATTTTTATTAAAATCACTTTTTCATTTTATATCTATCCTACTGCGAAATACATCTTATTAGTCTTTGTTTTTAGTCTTCCTCAAACTATAGTCCATCATCCTCATTATTTGTTTTTTTAGAGTTAAATATAACTTCTCCAAAAATTGTCTCTACACTCTGACTTTACCCACACCAGTCTCTATGTAAAATAACTTCCCCTTGATTCACTGTCCTTGTTAAATCCCATCCATTCTTTCAAAGAATGACGTTGCGTTCTATCATTTGCAGAGTCTTCTTACTTACCTCAGTGTGCAGTATCAGTTTCATTTTACTACTATCCATGGAATTTATAGTGAGTATTATATTTTCTTTGGAGGTATTTCAAGCATACTGAAACTTGGCTTCTCTATGAAATTAAGTTTATACACAGAGCTCATTTTTTTATGACCTCCACAATGCCTAGTACATTCCTGGGAATGATGTTACAGTCAATAAATGTTTGCTGACAACCATATCAACAAAATGAGGACAGTTTGCTTTCCAGGTTCACCCACTGTTGTACTGAAAATACAGACTGAAGCAGATGTCCAAATGTATATTATTGTGATTTTTAAAAGCTTGTTCCAATGTAATATTATTAAATGTATTATACGTTAAAGATAACATTTTCAAAAGGAAAGGAAAAGAAGTAAAAGGCACCCAGATTGAAAAGTGTTATGGACTGAATATTTGTATCCCCCACAAATTCATACGTTTAAGCCCTAACCCCCACTGTGATGGAATTAGGAGGTGGGGCCGTGGGAAGTAACTGGGTTTAGATGAGGTCATAAGGGTAAGCCCCATGATGACCCTAATGTCTTTATAAGAGGAAGGGACCAGATCTTGCTCCACCATGTGAAGACACAGCAAAAGGCAGCCACAGGTAAGACAGGAAGAGGGCTCGCTCCAGAGACCAAATTTGTTAACACCTTGATCTTCGATTTTCTAGCTTCCAGAATTGTGAAAAATAAATGTCTCTGGTTTAAGCCACCCAATCTGTGGCACCTTGATATAGTGGCTTGAGCAGACTAATACAGAAAGGAAGAAGTATAACTATCTCTGTACACAGGTGACAAGATCCTGTATATAGAAAATCCAATGGAAACCACCAAAAACCTTTGAGAACTAATAAGCAGTTTCATTACGGTAAATATGCAAAAATCAATCAGTCAGAAGAGCTGACTAATGGAAAGATATGCCATGCTTCTATACTGGAATCTCCCAAAATGATCTACAAATTATATGAAATTCCAGCTGCTTTTTTTTGTAGAAATTGAGAAGCTGATACCAAAATTCATATAGAAATATAAGAATCCCAGAATAGCCAAAACAATTTTGCAAAAGAAGAAAAAAGTTAAGAAGACTCACATTTTCCAATTTCAAAATTTACTACAAAGCTACAATAATTAAGGCAGTGTGGTGCTGACATGAGGCTAGACATACAGATCAATGGAGTAAAACAGAAAGTCCAGAAATAAATCCTATATTTACAGTCAATTGATTTTCTGCAAGGATGCCAAGACAAATAAAGGGGAAAAGAATAGTCTTTTCAAAAAACAGGGCTGGTAAAACCGGCTATCTCTATGTAAAAGAACACATTATAGACTTTAATGTAACACTTAAAACTATAAAACCATTAGAAGAAAACACAGAAGTAAATTTTTGTGACCTTAATTTTGACAACAGTTTTTTAGATACGACACCAAAAGTGAAATAATAAAATATATATACACACATACACACACACACACACACACACACATTTGTTTTCATCAAAATTAAAAACTCTTAGGCTTCAAAGGACAACATCCAGAAAGTGAAAAAACAACCTACAAAATGGCAGAAAATATTTGCAAAAAATACATCTGATAAGAGAACAACTCAATTAAAAACTGGGCAAAGAATCTGAATAGACATTTCTCCAAAGAAGATATACAAATGATCAATAAACACTTAAAAATATGCTCAATATCATTAGCCATCAGAGAAATGCAAATCAAAGCCACAAAGAGATACCTCTACACACCCACGGGTTAAAATAAACAAGAGAGACATTAAGAAGTGTTGGCAAACATGAAGAGAAACTGGAACCCCATAAATGGCTGTAAATTGGTGCAGAACCTTTGGGGAAAGTTTGTCAGGTCTTCAAAATACTAAACATACAGTTACCATATGACCCAGTTATTCCACTCTGAGGTATGTGTCCCCCGAAATTTAAAACACAGGTCCACGAAAAAGTTTGTACACAAATGTTCACAGCGGCATTATTTAAAATAGACAAAAAAAAAAAAAAAAAAAAAAAATGGGAACAACCTAAATGCTCATCGACAGACAAATGCACAAATGGATTGTGTCACATTAGAATGACGCATATATAGAGCCTTCGTTTTCTTCAAATGTGGAAGTTTCAAAAAACCACAAAATTTGGAATGCATTCTGCATTAATTTACTTTTTAAGATGAAATGTGAATAAGTTTTCTTTTTTAGCAGATTTTAAAACTTGTCTTTTTGGTTTATCAGAAAGTTTTGTTAATTTTCATCACTACTGAGAAAAGTATATTAATTTTCAGTATTTGCAAAATTGGTTCATACTTAGGCAACTGCTGCTTTAGATTATTTACTGTTATATTACCACTGAGGAAGCTGGGTGATGGGTACACGGTACTTCTATTTTTGCAACTCTTATGACTCTATTATAAGTATTTTCAAAATAAAATTTGGGGAAAAAAAACATCATAACTCCTCTTTATCACTATTAAGTATTCTGATGTTCTGCTTGCTTGCTTCAGATATGGCTGGAAAACAACTTTAAGACTAGGCCTTTATCTAAAACTTCCTCCTTTTACCCACCTTAATGAGACGAGAACTGATGCTTACAAAAATGTTTAATCTACACTAACCATTGAATAACACCAGCAACATACTACATTCAAATCATGGAGCAAGATTCATGGCACACTCCAGCAATCACTGAATGGATTCCATGTTTCCCTGGGGCTGTTAGTTGATAAAGGTAGCATTCTGGCTAGTGCTTGCTGCAAGTCAAGAGGTACACATTTAGGGCACCAGCCTGGCTCAGTCGGTGGAGTGTGCAACTCTTGATCTCAGGGTTGTAAGTTTGAGCCCCATGTTGGGTGTAGAGATTACTTAAATATAGAATCTTAAAAAAAAAAAAAGAATTATATGTTTAATCAGATAACTTTGTGTCATTGTGGGTATAATACATTAAGTATTAAAAGCAGATTACTGCCTGATATTGTGGTTAGCACTTTTCTTAGACATATCTTAAAATAATGGAGAAACAGTTATATGACATTGATATATCCCGTATCAATGGTTTCACTAAAATAAGTATCCTGAAGAACAAGTCTGTCAATTATTCTATAAATTCATCATGAATTAGTCAAACGTTTCATGATAAATCACTTCTATATTAAATTTTACTTCCTTTGATACTTAATTATATCTAGAATATTTCCAAAGGAAAAACATATACTAGCTCCAGTTGATAATAAGTTCCAAAATTCACTTCAGTAGATAATGTCTAATAAACAGTAGATAATATCTGTTTTCATTCTCTAATCATAAACCCTGTGAGAAGAACCAATCACTGATCAGACACTGAAATTACACATGTGCCAATTTTAAAAGCGAACATATTACATTAGTCCACTAACTTTTTTGAGGGTATTTAGACAACCATATAATGTAATGCATTGTTTCTGATTGTGAAACTAATTAAAAAAAAAAAAAGGCTATTAGACTAAAGTAGCTCTAATGCTATGACAGCCTACCTAAGCAGACCAAAATCCAGGCCTGTAAATACCTCAACATAAGGAAATCAAAAGGCTAAGGACAACCAATCAGAAACAGCCAAGGGGGTTTTAAGCTATAGCCAATCAGTAATCAGTCATTTCCTTACTTTGTTTCTGCCTTTTTTCTATAAAAGTATCTCCCCAGCTCCTGATGGAGTGCTCCCAATCACTTTTTTTTAAAAGATTTATTTATTTATTTGGGGGGGAGGGGCAGAGGGAGGGAATCTTCAAGCAGACTCCCTGTGGAGCCCAGAGCCATCTTAGGGCTGCATCCCACCACCCATGAGATCATGACCTGAGCCAAAACCAAGCGTCAGATGCTCAACCAACTCAGCCACCCATGTGCCCCCTAATCACTTCTGGCTTGCTGCTGCTTGATTAGAATCAATTTTTGCTCAAATAAAGTCTTGAATTTTTAAACATGCCTCAGTTTACCTTTTAAATGACAATTTGTTGTGTTAGCGGCTGTAAGAGCCACAGAAGGAAAAAAAAGAAAACTCTCATGTAAAGAGCCTAACAAAGCTGTACAGCATTACACAGGGGCTCAGACCATCCTGCGTCAGTCCACCTGGGTTTGAGCTGTGACTCTTGCCACTCACCAGTCCTGTACACTTGGGTAAGTTACTTAACCTCTTTTCAATTTTATCAACCACAAACTCTGGGTAAAAGTAACCTTTACAGTATAGGATAGTAGTGGAGATAAAATTTTAAAAAACCTAAATGTAAATTTTTTAATGCTGCATCTGGTTCATAATAAGCCCTCAATATGTCAGCTATTATTAGCAACTTTTCTGAGCCTCAGTTTCCTTATTTATATCCCCATATCCCATTAACAATGCCTCCTCTGCCTATGGATCAGCTATGTTGTGACTCAAGAGCAGTAACACCTATTGATTTTATAAACTGTAAAGAACATGCTCTCCACAAATGTAAAACAGTCTTCAATATTATGATTTATCAAACACTCACCATGGAATATGAAGTTTATTGTTTTAAAAAAAAAAAAAAACTCTATAAACCTGTTCTTGCTTGGGTTTTTTTTAGACTCTAATAATTGCCCTCATTAGAATTTTGTATATACTTTAGTCTAACAGCCACTAAATGACTACTTTGATAAGCATTTGGCGGCATTAACTGACTCATCAGGAAGTCCATTTAACCTGGAGATTTCTGCAATGCCTTTGAAAGTTCTTTTTGGGCTCAAGCCAACCATCCCATTTTAACACAACCAATCATTACATGGATTTAACTCTACCCCAGATTGAGCCATATCATCTTAAGCAATAGAAGCCTGATAAAACACCACTAGCACTAGGGCCTATAAAACAGGGGTTATTTCCGTTTTCGGTGCCAAGGTTAAAAAGAAGTTCCGCTCTACGTGATTCACACAGATTGGTGTATTAAATCATGGCTCTCAAAAAAAAAGGCCCCATTAAAACTCTGCTAAAGAACATGCTCAATGTAGGAATGAACCTTATTCACATCATGTGCTATATGGTTTTAGACCATAAATTTCAAAGAGGAAGAGTAAGACCTCATAGCTTTCTTCATATAACATCAGACAAGTGACACAGTCAATACATTCAAGTAATTATCAGGGGTATTGCTACAAATAAGAGTTTGAAAGAATAAGGAGGAACACTGTTTCAGGAAGAGGGAATAGGACGAAGATATATCAATTTTCTGTCTTCTTCTATAACTTCTACCCTCCTTTACTGGCTTCTTTCTCTTTCATTGGAAATAAAATCTTATCGCCACCCAAGCCCTTTCCATTCACAATTAACCTTCTCGAAGGAGTGGTCTACCCACAATATTTGTATTTCCTCACTTCCCACATACTGCTGAAACCACAGCATTCGTTTACCTTCATCGTTCTACCCTGCTTTTTTTCCTCTTGAGATACTTCATCCTCTCACGGTCTCCTGTGAGATCAAATAAATCAGCTGCGGGGTGGTGAGGTTTCTTGGAGGGATTTGAGAACATCAGTGAAATAAAAAGGATCTTGAAAACCATTTTACAGATTCCGTTGTGACAGCAGAGGCGATTGGCAAATAGTGCAAATTGTTCAGGAAAATGGTGTGATGCTAACAATTTAGGAAAATCGTCCTGCACCACTGAATGGAAAGGAGGAGGTACATCGGCTTCACAACCGTCATGAAACACGTCATGAAAACAATGAAGACGGCAATTTTTCAAAACCCTACTTAGTAAACCAAGAGTGTATTTTGGGCAGAGCCTCAAGTACATAATCTGAGGTTTTTGAAGAAAGCAGGTATTTATAAGCTTCGCTCAGAGTTTTGGCATAAAGTTTATTATTCATGAAAATAAGATCCTCATTATTTTTATGACAAAGTTATACTTTTTAAAAAAGTATCTAACCTAATTTTGCAAGCTGTATCTATTCAAAGAAACTGACCTTAAACTAAATGTGTGCATATATACAAATATAAATGATACCATGCAATAAGCACTGCTTTAAACCATCCAAGAATGTCACATCTACATTTCAGCTCTGACTCACCATGCTCAAGCAAGATGCGGATGGCCACCCAGGAATAGACCACCCAAGAACAGCTACACAATGACATGACCCAGTCACAGAAATGATCTCTCACAACCTGAAATCAAGGCTGGAAATTTCTCTCCCCTTATCTCTCAGCCTGTGATATACAAATGCCAGGACTCAACAATTTCTCAACCCCATAGAACAAACAGGCACTCACTTTATCATGAATCCTTCGACTATTTTGTCCTTCAAAGGTGGCTCAAATCTGATTTTCTCTGTAAATCCTTTCCCCTTGAATCTTACGTGAGCCTTTGCAGCACTTTTAAAGCTCCATTCGACAAATAGGGTTTTCAAAGCAGAATTCTACTTAACCAGTTCACCACTCACCAGGCTGACTGACAGTCCCATTAAAGTGTAAACCATACCAACTGGTGCTCATAGCTAACTGAGAGCTTACAGCTACTAGAACCTGCCCACATATATTTTTAAGCAGTTCTGTTCCCACCAATTCTCTTGTGTGCTCATTGGAATGAAAGCTGTTGGCTACCTAACAAGCACCCATTCCTCATTCTTCCTTCCTAATAAAACCACAGTTTAGTCAAGTAGTCACTCCCCACTGTCACATTATAGGTTGACAATAAGGCTATGAAAGACTGAGATGAAATTATTACAGTTTGGAAAGAATTTGCACTTAAGTGGCATCTAGGTGTCCCTACATTCTCCCTCCCATTTGATAAAGTAATATTGGGACGACCTGTAATGGGTATTATTTACAAAAGAAAGTCTTTGTATAACTCCAGTGAGCAGACTCACACTCAAAGGAAAGGCCTTACACGAAAAGTTTGACAAATCAATACATTTGTATAAGCTGTAAGTTAAAACAGTTTAAGTGCATATGCATCTTTTTTGTAATTATGCTCCTTAGCCATCTTTTCCTGATCCCTTACCAACAATGCTTCCAGTTATTGTTCAGTTAGCATCTCCTCCTTAATATGACACTAAACTGTTTCAAAACAAATCTATTATTTCAAAGTTCCGGTCAAAAATACATATTGATTGCTTTAAAAGTGTACAGAGCACCTCTCATCCTTGATTCCCTCCTTTTTTTATCTCTGAAAGTTTGCTTAAAATTTGATGTCCACATATCTTCATGAAGTATCCCCCCCGCCCCCAGGGCTAATAACGCTCTGCATGTGGTGGTCATCTCCATTTCTCTAGAATTTTTCTTTTTTTTTCTGTTCTACTCTGCAGAGGTGCAGAACGTATAAAATGCTGAGAATGGAATCCAGATTTCTTAATGCCCATTTTAGTGTATCTTTGGCTTCTCCCTCTTAGATGCCCCCAATTTTGGTCAATCATCAAATATCACTATATCTTCTTTGCTGTGTCAATCTTTTGAATTCGTTATCTCCTCACTGAATCTAGTGCTAACATTCTGGTCATGATGGTAAGTGCTTCGGGATGAGAATCAGGAGATCTCACTGAAATATTAAATATCTTTTTACCATTTAGAATCTCTTAAAAGTAATTTCAAATATCAAAGTTTCAAGTAATGAGTAACTAAATGTGCATATGCAATAGTATATCCTGGGAATAACTGAAAGAGGATGATCAGCATATATTTTTACTTAGTGAGCCAGCAAAAAGAAAATGAAATTTAAGTCTAAAATCATCATGAGATATCTTTTATTTTAGGTAATATATATAAAATAACATTTGCATATAAAATATACTTAAAACGAAGTAATCTGTGAACTAAAATGGACTGAAACCAATGTTTGCACTGTTCTTGTACTATATTACCTGTTTCTTTACTCTAAGTGTTCAAAATATATAGCAGGTCAAATAGTGGCCCCCCAAAAGATATGTCCAAATCCTAACCTCAAAGCACCTGTGAATGTGATTATTAACAGGGTCTTTGTAGATATAATTAGTTAAGTTAAAAATCTCAGATGATATCATCCTGGATTTCGGGTGGGCCCTAAAGCCAATGACCAGCATCCTTATAAAAGAAAGGAGAGGAGATCTGATACACAGATGGACACAGGGAGAAAACCATGTGAAGGTGAGGCAGAGACTACAAGCCAAAGATAGCCAGCTGCCACCAGAAGCTAGGAAAGAAACATGAAATCATTTCCCCTCAGAGCTTCTAGAAGGAATCCACCCGGCAAACGCACTGATTTTGGACGTCTGGCTGCAAGAAGTATGAGAAAATAAATTTCTGTTGTTTTAAGCCACCGAGTGTATGGTATTTGTTATGGCAGTCCTGGGAAACACAATATATGATTATTTATATGCATTTATACATTTTCATTTAAATCCTTTCCACTTCCAAAAGTGGACTTTTTTGGACTATTATAATAGAAACCTCACATAAATCTGCTCATACAGCTGAATAAAACTGCATACAGAAAAAAGTATGAAAACAAAACAAAAAAAAAAGTTTTAAAAAAAGCCTGACTTGAAATGTATGGGGATTAACATAACAATAAAAAAATTTAAAAAAAAAAAAAAAGCCTGACTTGAAATAATTGCTGAGGTCATAGAGTTAGGCAATTTCTATTCTTAGTTCTATCATTTTTTTTAGTCATATGAACTTGGCCAAGATATTTAACCTCTGAGCCAAATGACTTACCTCATCTGTATAACAAAAGATTATGGTACTCTTTTATTATGTAGTTGTGAGCAAGAAATATGATAATTTATGATAAAAATTTTGCACATTTCTAGGCATACAGTAAACTCTGATTTTGTTGCACCATTTCCCACAGGACTACCTTCTAAAGGCAACCCATCTTCTCTTTTGGCCTCCATGACCCTACATGATCCTGATACAAAAAGCAACTATGCAAATCTGTCCAGTTCTTTCTAGGTTAAGCAATACTGAGTGACACTTGCAAAAAATCCTTCTCTAATTAATACTCAACATGTGAACAGTATTTCTGCCTACAGTCCACGCTGGAACACTCGAGCATTCATCTCCGGATCAAATCCTAATCCTACAAATGAAGCATTTATTCTTTTATTTATGTATTCCTTTTACAAATAAGGGCACTTAAGTTCAGAGAAGCCTAGTGAATTGCCTATGTCATAGCGTTATATTAATCCAATATACAATGGTGTCTTTTTAGCTTTTCATTATGAAAAGAAAAATCAAACATGTATAAAGTAAACAGAATAATACAATAAACCATCATGTACCCATTACCTGGCTAAAATGTTTCTTTGGAAGATTTACTTTCAATTTCCCATAATGTCCCTACTGAGACAACAAATGACATCTCCACCCATAATATATAACTTAAAATGTGCATCGTGTCTTAAGAAAGAAGAGGGAAAAGTGACAATCAGGAAAGATATTCCATAAAGAGAATCTTTCACCCAAAGCATTCTGTTTCTAAACTATAAAGACAAAGATATATCCCTAGGTGATAACACTCAAGTTACCAGAATGTGTCACCAAAAATGTACTGACAAAGAATGAACTAAGTAGGAAATCTCTGAAAATTCACTGGCAAAAGTGAAGCCTGAATATGCATAAGCCTAATGGTTACATCTGACAGAAAGACACTTTTGAGTCAAAAATCTACTTTTCAATTGATATTCAAAGCAAACTACTCTTAAAAGTGTCTACTGGTATCACAGGAGATAAGATCTTTAAATGAGAAAAATGGGGTGCTTCATTCTCTCCTCTGCATAACAATGAACAATTTCCATTAAAGTAAACAAGTGAATATTTCCCAGAATCAAGCACCATTTTTACCTACACACATGTTGGAAGAGGGACTTTCTTTGCTAGGAGTCATCATGAAGAGCACTGCATCCAACTGACATGTCAATAAAAAAAGAAAACAAATTGTTATAGATATAAGAATAGCTTCTAACAAATAAAACTGGCAGGAGTTAGTAAAGATTCAGAACTTCAATACAGAGTGGAAAGATGGCCAGAGAGGCAGAAAATGGAAAGCCATTTTAGAGAAGTAGCTAATTTTTAACAACTCTTCCAAGACCAGCTTGGCGCGCGTATAGAACAGATGGGGGTGGTGAAAATTCTAAGCATATTTTCACCTTACTCTTGTACAGCAATTAAGAACCATTTAAAATTCAGAAGCCCTTTCTCAAATGCAGCACAGTGGACCTCATAAATGGCTAGTTACCTGTTTTATTGAAAGAATAACTGAACAGACACTACAAATGCATATATGCTTAGGATTGTGGTTAATAATTAAATACTTGCTTAGCTTTACTGACAAGGGGGCTCTTGGTGAGAGAGAAGTTGTCCAGGGCAATGTAATCCTTATCAATGAGGTATCTGGGAGCCTGGAGAGATCTAAAGTCTAGTGAAGAAGGTAGTATCTTTGGGGCGCCTGGGTGGCTTAGTTGGTTAAGCGTCTGCCTTCAGCTCAGGTCATGATCAGGCTCCTTGCTCAGCGGGGAGTCTACTTCTCCCTCTCCCTGCTTG
This sequence comes from Phoca vitulina, assembly GCF_004348235.1. Classification (NCBI taxonomy): domain Eukaryota; kingdom Metazoa; phylum Chordata; class Mammalia; order Carnivora; family Phocidae; genus Phoca; species Phoca vitulina. The sequence continues at coordinate 45,422,039 of NW_022589704.1, forward strand.
TGCGCTCGCACCCTCTCTCTCTCTCTGACAAATAAATAAAATCTTTAAAAAAAAAAAAAGTAGTATCTTTGTACTAGATCCTGCTCTTGAAGTTAAGGGGACCGATAAGAGGTTTCCAGAAGAATATAATGGAATGATTAGTCCAACTTCCCATGAGTGCACAGAATAAAATAGCAGCCTTCTCTAACAGAGACAAGTTTACAGATACTAATTTTACAAATAAAAATATGGAAAACAGGGTTTTGAAATAAGCAGTGTTTATATCTCCAGGTCATTTTTGGCCACTAATTAGCCCAGGAACTTAGAGTTGGAATCAATCTCATTGATCTAATGCTTCTCAGACATAGGTAGTAAATCTCCCTGACCCTTACTTGCAAGTTCAGGACACTGACACAGAGTTCTTAATCGCAAACACTGAAATGTGCTCTAGTTAATTTAAATAAAAAGAAATGTCTAGAAGGATATGAGAGATCCACAGAAACTCCATGATGGCCAGAAAATGAAGCTACACAGTCAGAAACAGCACAAAAATAACAGCGCAAGGCTGGTTCGGTGTGCTCAATACGGCCACCAGCACCAGGCACTCTCGCCGAAGTCCCTCAGGCTAACCGGGATCTGGGCACCAGCTGCGATAGTAGAAACCGGGCTGTAGGTGCGCCTATAGATGAAATGTATCTGCCCCCCTCATTGCTAGAAGAGATTCCATGCTGCAGGTTTCTTGTCACTAGGTTCCAATTCAAAGTCTTACCTGGGTGGATCTGACAGAGCCTGGCTCCTATGCATGGGTCCCATGCAAGTTTCTGGCCTCTATTCTGGGACATTACTAACAAGGAAGGATTTTCCCAACTACATGAAAAGTGAAGACATTGGAAGGAAACATCAAAGATGTCGAAGGTATCAAAGATCTGAGAACATCATCATGGATTCCTCTGGGGTATCTGTACGTTGGCGTTTGAGAAACGGTGTCTACCATTTATTTCAACTTCATGACCTGGACCTACCAGCCTCTACTCTCACCCACTTCAACTCTTCCCACCGGCCACACTGGTCTCAGTGGTCCCTCCAACAGGCAGAGCTTCTGCAGCTTCGGGATTTTTGGCCTGGAGCCTCGCTCTGCCTAGGACTCTCCACCTCCAAATCTATTCATGGCTGATTCCTGCTTTACTTTTCAGTTCTCAACTTAAATGTCGCTTCCTGAGGAAAGACTTCTCAGACCACCCTCTCCATGGATGGCCTCACACCTTACTCCAGCCACATTCTTCCTCATCACCCCGTTCTATTTGCTTCACTACTGGATTTCATTTTACTTGTTTATTTTCAGTCTCAATCACCATAATGTAAGCTCTGTGGGACTGTGGATTTTCTTTTTTTTAAGATTTTATTTATTTATTTATTTATTTGAGAGCGAGAAAGAGAGAGAGCGAGCAAGCAGGGGAAGACTCTGAGTGCAGAGCCTGACACGGGTTTCGATCCCAGGACTCTGAGATCATGACCTGAGCTGAAATCAAGAGTTGTTTGCTTAACTGACTGAGCCACCCAGGCGCCCCAGGACTGTGGCTCTTGTCTGTTCTTTTTGCTGCTGTGTCTTCAGCACTTACATTAGCCTTCCAAATATTTGTTGCATAACGAATGAATCGCTGATATAGTTTAATAGGTCTGTTTTATAAATGTAGAGACGGGAAGAAAAGAAGTCCAGTGATTTATATATGACTTTGATTCCCAGCCTTACAATTTCCACCAAGAGAAAGGTGGGAGCTGCTTCTTAAAGAAAGGGAGGCAGCAGGGAAGGCAGAAAGAATACCAATTAGGAAAAGAGCATGAGCTCTATAATCATATATTTCTGAGTCCGAATCTGTTCTCCAAATCTAACATAGGCCTCATAAGCTTTTCAGAGGATGAAATGTGACCACATATGTATATTACACATATATGTTATTTCTGTAACACCCGACATATAGGGGCATTTCACAACTGGAAGCTATAAAAATTATTGTTCATTTATGAGTAATGATCCATGTCTGAGTTCACATTATCTTAATTATATGCTAAGAGAGATGTACCTTTAACATAATCTAAATCAGAGTCCTCACGTATAAAATGAGAATGTTAATTCTTTCAAGCAACTAAAATGCATTGGCAATCTGCTATTTGCCAGGCACAAGTTATGCACAGGTGGAAGTCTCTAAATTTCTTCCTAGCTATTAATGCTAAGAGCATTTCAATCTCTGATTGCCATCTACAAATATTATCTTGCCACTGTAAACTAAGGGCAAAAATAGGCTATTGTTTCCATATATTTCATTTACTTCAAAGCATTTACTGAATAAACATTATTGAAAAATAACCCTTGCCTTCAAGGTACTGTTTCATGGGAGAGACAAACAAAAAGAAAATTGGCAAGAACATGAACACAGGATGCTTTATGAATCCAGAAGAATGGTAACTAACTTAGACTGTAAATTAGAAAAGGCTTTTTAGAAGAAGTGATTCTGAGCAGAATCCTAGCTAAAGGATGAGGAGAAATTCACCAGGAGTAGAAGAAAGGGTCAGACATGCCCAGCAGAGAAAACAGCACCCTCAAAATCCCCACGGAGAAATGAAGCATGGCACCTCCAAGAAACTGAAAAGTTAAGGTAGAGTAGGGTCTCAACAGTCCCAAGAATACAGAATTTAAAAAAAGGGTCTAGGGCGCCTGGGTGGCTCAGTTGGTTAGGCGACTGCCTTCGGCTCAGGTCATGATCCTGGAGTCCCAGGATCGAGTCCCGCATCGGGCTCCCTGCTCAGCAGGGAGCCTGCTTCGCCCTCTGACCCTCCCCCCCTCTCATGCTCTCTCTCTCTATCTCATTCTCTCTCTCAAATAAATAAAATCTTTAAAAAAAATAAAAAAATAAAAAAATAAAAAAAAAAAAAATAAAAAATAAAAAAAGGGTCTATCCCCCACCCCCTTCAAGAATGCTAACGCTACAAATGACTAGTTTCCCTTAATTACTTTGCTTTTCTCAAAAAAGAGAAAGAAACTATTCATAATTGTGGTATCTCCTTAGTCCGGTACTAATTCTTAGTTTTGGATTAGGATTTGTAATATTTAAAAAAATATATGCATGTGTACTAAAGAGTATATTTTCATCAAAGCTCAGTTTCATGTTTTTTTTTTTTTTAATTCCCTTTATTAGCAACTTTTCATAAAGGTATTGTCCTTTATGGCCTGGAATGCCTTCAAGTCACCTTCCTTGGGCAATTTTCACTTAATTCCTGTAAGCAGCGTTTTTCATTTCCTCCCATAAAGTGACAGCACTTTCTTCATTACTTCCATTATAGCTCTTAGCAAATTGCCTTTTAATAAGTTTCTCTCTTGCAAGACTGAGCTTCTGGAGGGAAGGTTTTGATCTCTGTATCCCAAACATGATCTTTTTTTTTTTTCTAATAAACATTTTTAATTTTAGAAGAGCTTTAGCTCTATAGAAGAGTTGCAAAGGCAGTACAAATAGTTCCCTAGGGATCTTTTTAAAATTCAGATTCTGACAGGTCTGGGAAAATCCTGATATTCTGGATTTCTAACAAGCTTCTACCTCATGAAAATGCAACTGGTACAGGGACCATGATTTGATAAGGTATGAATGTCGGACAAATCAGGACAAAGATTCTCAATCCTGGTTTCCAATGGGAATCACTTGGGAAAGGTTTTTGTTTTAAAATCCCAATGCCAGAACCCACCCCCAGCTATTCTAATCTAATTCATCTGCATAAACCCGGGAATCTGTATTTCAAAAAAGCTTTTCAAGTGATTCCAAGGTGCAGCCAGAGTGGAAAACCACTTGTCCTGGCAGGCTGTCTGTCACACACTCTTATCCTAGCAGGCTCTCCATTTCCTTCTCTGTAAAACAGAAATAATTACGAGTATTTGATTTGGGGCAAAATGAAACAGTGAGAGTCAGCATCCAACTCAGCACTTACTAAATTTTAGGCACTTAAAAATGTTAGTTACGATTCCGACTGGCAAAAGGATATGTAAATGCACATTTCTCATCAGTAAACCTCGGAGAACATTCTTCCTAAACTGTCTTCCGAGGGTTAGACTGCTCTTGGATGCCCAGCTGTCAGAAGAACATTTAAAAGGGCAAGAGTTCACAGCTTTAGGGTGGAGTCGCTATAGAAATCTGCTAGTCTTGGGGGAATGTGGTCTAAGTGGGCTTTGATTAATTCAGCACACTCCACAGCTGAGCCTGGAGAACAGGGAGTCCTTGCCTGTGTGGGACAGAAACATCTTTGTATGGGGAGAGTCAGTAGGGTGACTAGTTGGGTCTAAGCTGCTTATTCCAGGACAATGAGTGGTCATTCCAAACTGCAGCTGGTCTTAAGGAGCGATCTCAGAGAATCATCTGGTTTCAAACTGCTGTTCATAGGCTAGAGGGCCAAGCGCCTAACAGAACTCAGAGTGATAGTATGGTCATATAATTCCAAGCAAAAGGACACTAGTAGGTGCAAACTGCATGTCATGTACACTGGCTTCTAACACACAACCCCTTCTCCTCTCCTAAGGAGTATAAAAGTTAACTCTGCTTTTAACAGATGCCGAAGGTTAAAAGAGTTACGTTCCTCAACCAATTGTTTTTACTGGACTAAACTAAGGTTAGTAGGTTCCTGGGATGATTAGAAAAGAATCTGTAGACAGATTTTACAGATTAAGAGATGCCATACATGATTACTATTCCCCTTGCCTTAGGAAAAAAAAATTACAGAGAGAATTAATCCTGGCTTAACCTAAACCAGTTGCTAATTATTTAGTAACAGATAAGCATCGTTGCCCCAAATATTGTCACCTGCTTGAAGAGGTGGACTACTACTGACTACCAAGATTTAAATTACATGATACTTTCCATGGCTGTTATCTCTCTTATCTTATCTCAAAACCTTTGAATACTACACTTTAAGAAATAATGAGCGGGCATTTATACAGACACATATAAATATGGAAGGATACTCATCAACTTGTAGTAAAGGAAAGTAAGTAGACTTTTACATTTTACTTCCATTTCCATACCTTAATTTTTTTTTTTTATAAAAGCATATGTTACTTTTAGAAATATACAATAAATTTGCTTTAAAGATATAGGGCATCTGTCAGCAATCTGTTTCTTAGTCTAGGTACAAAAAAATTACTTTTGCATATCAACAGAGTAGATACATTGCATTAGCAGCTACCACTAACACATGGAAAAATCATTTAAGCTCATTTAGAGTCTATTCCTTTATGTAAAATTATCTAAATCAAATTTTGAATTGCAGAATGTACGATAGAGATCATATGCATATCCTGCTCTTGTTTGGTAAATATGCATGGATTCTAGCCATTCAAATACAAAGGCTGACTAGACATTGCCATTTAAATTTAAATTATCTGCCATCACTGAATAGTCAACATTTCCTGAAATTTATCCTTGCTCTCTGACATCCCTCCCCTTCCCAAATGGTTCATTCTTGGCATGACTTTCTGACTTTTCTAAAGGCATTATCTCCCTCACAGTTATCTCTAGATTTACATAGACAAAGGGGGAAGTAGCATCCAAATGAAAAATTATGAAACCACATATACTGAAGACTTTCCAGGGCACAGCAATCTTCTGAGACCTAGAAATGTTGAAATTAAATATAGAGATAGGCACATGGAAAACAAGTGTCCAGATGGTAAATTCAGATATTTTATTGTCCTCTATATGTGCCATGTACTTTTTGCTCCTTCTATACTGTAAGAGAGCAGTAATATTCTTAAATTGAAAACAACCTTCACAACCTTCTCTCCTTGGCTGTCCTGCCCACCACTCCTTTGCAGTGTATTCAATAAACTTCTATCTCCTTTAAAAAAAAGAAGAAGGAAATTAAGAAAACAACCTTTAGGATTGATATCCTCCTATCTTCTGCCCTGCAAAAATGGTGCTAGAATCCAATCCACCCAGCAACCTTCTATGAAATACTAGGAGTCATGCCAGACTCCTCCCTCTTGGTTACCTCCCCCCCCCCCCCCCAACACTCAGTCAGGATGTCCTGGTAATTCCAACTCCTTAACAATTTTTGCCTCTAACACTGTTTCTTAGTACCAGAATAGCTTTCAACTGGTCTCACCACCTCCAGCCACCCCCTCCAATCTATCTGCCACACTGCTACCACCAGTATAAAGTTACTTGCCTAAATCCGCAAATTCTTTAAAATGGCATATACAATGCTGCAAGATTGGACTCCTGCTTACCTGTCCAAATTACCTCTTGCAGTCCTGTCAGGGGCAGCCAGTCCTCTAGCCATATCAAAGTACTTAGAGTGTCCCATTTATAAGACACTAGCTCACATTTCTATGGCTTTGCATATGCTTCTCAAGGAAAAATCTCCACCACCCCCTCCCAACTCCCATCTGCTTAGATAAGACTGCTCCTCATTTTTCAAGACTCACTTCATTCAACAACTCTTAAGTGAAGCCAGCTCTCGCCACTTCCCAAAGAGAGGCAGTTCTTTTATATGCAACCTTTATTTCCTCTGCTATAGTAGGAATTTGGTGCAGAAGTTTTGCTTTATAGCCTTGGCGAGTGGCACAGAACCTAGAACACAATGTTGCTTGAAAGAACAAACGAACGACTGATGAAATCTGGACTGAATAATGATATGACTACCAATGCTGACCACCATCTTCCCTTTAGAGATCAGAAGAGTCAGTATGTTTTACAAAGGACCTTTACTCCAACGTGCCCTGAAACAATGAGGAGCAGGAAGAATGTTGCCAGGCTAGGAAGGTCTCTCTCATCCTTGCAAGTCTCCATGCTCTATAAAAATCACCTTTATGATAACAAGTGGGGGTGATAAATACTCATTAAAATTTACTATTTTGGGGGGGTACCTGGGTGGCACTTGTGTGCTTGCTCACTCTCAAATAAATAAATACAATCTTCATTTATTTGAGAGAGAGAGAGCACAAGCAGGAAGAGAGGCAGAGGAAGAGGGAGAGAGAAATCCCAAGCAGACTCTGTGCTGAGTGCAGAGTCCCAACTCGGGGCTCAATCTCATGACCATGAGATCACAAACTGAGCCAAAACCAAGATTTGGATGCTTAACTGACTGTGCCACCCAGGTGCCCCTAAAACTTACTGTTTTTAATGATAAAAGTACTATACAGTCATTGTGAAAATATTAGGATGAAAAGAGAAGTAAAAGTATAAATTGGCCACAATCCCAACGAGCACAAATAATCAACCATTGATACCATTTTCGGGATATCCTCCTAAATTGATTTTTCTTTTTAAGATTTATTCATTCACTTTAGAGAGGGGGGGGGGAACACGGGGAAAGAGAGAGGGAGAGAAAGAATACTGAAGCAGACACCCCACTGAGTGTGGAGACCAACAAGGGCTCAATCCCAGGACCCTGAGATCACGACCTGAGCCGAAATCAAGAGTCAACAGCTTAACCGATTGAGCCACTCAGGTGCCCCTAAATTGATTTTTTTTTACACCAAGATTGTATTGCATGGAAAAATAGAATCATATTATACAAACTATTTTAAAACTGAATTTACCATTTCATAATATTCTTTGTTGAATTATAATAATAATCTAGAATCACAATCACACAAAATGATTATTAAAAAATGTAGATTGCTGGGCTTCATCTCTTGATCCGTTGAAACAATCTTTGTATAGAGAATCCTGGAATATTCATCTTAACCCTGTGATTCTTATGTACAGTAAACTTTGAAAGCCACTAACCACAGACAGTGTTTTCAAATCACTATGGTAAAATGACAGAAAAATGAAGATTTCAAAGGTATTTATCTTGGCAGCACCTAAGAAAGTACACGAGCTGCTACCAAATGGAATGGGTTACCATCGCAGTTGATGAGCTCATGGTACTCTGCAAATAGATTTTGAGTAACTAGTCTCACGGATGTGGTGGTCATTCTGTATCAGGAAAGAGGCTGAGAGAGAGAATTTCTAAGGTCTGTCTCAACTGTAAGATCCTAAGACTGTAATCAAAGAATGTTAAGGCTAAATTATACTTCAGAGGCAAAAAAAAGAAAGGAAAAAAAGTTACCTGGGAAGACAGTTATGGAACTGGCTGGGTATGTTTTTGGGGCAGTGGTTTAGAGGTAAGACAGCTCTCAAAGCTGACAAAAAGTCTGCACATTGTTATTTGAAATTGTTTTTTTTCTAGAAAAGATGAACAACTAACTGTTTTTTAAAGACTTTTAAACTGGTGCTCCTGGGGCGCCTGGGTGGCTCAGTCGGTTAAGTGTCTGCCTTCAGCTCGGGTCATGATCCCAGGGTCCCAGGATCAAGCCCCACATCGGGCTCTCAGTGGGGAGTCTGCTTCTCCCTCTGCCTCTCCCCCTGCTTGTGCTCTCTTTCTCTCTGTCAAATAAATAAATAAAATCTTTAAAAAAAAATAAATTAAAAATAAATAAATAAATAAATAAACAAACAAACAAATGAACTGGTGCTCCTGTGGCTCAAAAATGTCTTCCTTGGTAACACTAACACAGAGCAAGTAAAAGCTAAAAGTGAAGGAATGGGCACCTGGCTGGTTCAGTTGGTAGAGCATGTGACTTGGGGTCATGAGTTCAAGATCCATATTGGAGATTACATTAAAATAGCAATAATAATGAAATCTTAAAAGAAAGAAAAAGAAATAGTGAAGGACCCAGGCATCTTTGGTATACCTGGCCCATTGTTACCAGTCTGGAGGGGGTCTCTAGAACTATGGTAATAGCAGTAATCTAATTTAATCTTCTCATTTTCAAGCAAAAAACCTATAGAAGTTAAGTCTACAGAAGTTAAACCTAGAGAGTGGTAAGTGTTGTAAATTGACATGGCTAGTTGGTGACAAAATAACTACCCTGGAAAAACCACTCTGATGACCCCTGCTCTAGTGTTTTGGATATCAAAGATTTCTTTACTACTACGAATGCCATGTATTCAAAATCCTAAAACGTTAGAGATAAATCACAGAGGGCTAAGCGTTTGAAATTTTTACATATAGAGATGCCATATTGTAAACAAATGGCTTAAAATCATTGCATTTTAAAAGTAGACTGACATTTCAAGGATAGCTGCAATAACGTTCCTTATGTTCTCTTTTCAGAGTTATAATTTAATTCCCCGCTTGGCAGGAAAATCAGTGATTACTCTCACTTTCTGACATTTAAAAAAAAAGCCTTCCAAAAAGACAAATAATATTTTCAAACATAGTCTTTGTGTTATACACACTTTATAGTCTACCTATGAGTTTATATACACATACCAGTATGTTAGTGGTTATGCACGTTTATAGGTGCTTATGTTGTATATACGTTAATTATAGAATATATACATCTTTTATTTTTTATAAAATATCATTTCTAATCTTAATATTGCTTTTACAGATGAACATATGGGGGGGGAAGAAAAAAGAGAGAGGGAAACAAACCATAAGAGATTCTTAAAAACAGAACAAACAGAGGGGTGATGGAGGGAAGTGGGTGGAGGGATGGGATAGATGGAGGATGGGTAGTTAAGGAGGGCACTTGATATGATGAGCAGTGGGTGTTGTATGTAAGTGATTAGTCACTGAACTCTACTCCTGAAACCAATATTGCAGTATACGTTAACTAAATAGAATTTAAATAAAAATTAGAAAGAAAAAAATATAATTTTTTTTTAAAGATTTTATTTATTTATTTGACAGAGCCAGAGATAGCGAGAGCAGGAACACAAGCAGGAAGATTGGGAGAGGGAGAAGCAGGCTTCCCACCGAGCAGGGAGCCTGATGCGGGACTTGATCTCAGGACCCCGGGATCATGACCCGGGCCGAAGGCAGACACTTAATGACTGAGCGACCCAGGCGCCCCTATAATGTTGTTTTTAAAGGTTAACCAGGCTGACCCAAGCACTATATATTTACAATGAAAATTGTATTTATAAATACCCAACTAAGGAATTTGAGAATCAACAGCCCAGGTAATTTCAGTAAGTCTCAACTTTAAATACTATCTATATGTCAATGGCTCCTGAATTTGTATCTCTAGTCTAGACATTTTCCATGAACTGCCCACTCAATACTTTGATGCATCTCAAACTTAACAGATCAAATTCCTAATCTTCCTCTCTAAACTCTTCCTCTAATGGGCATCCTCATATCAGAAATGACAGGTCCATAAAAATAATTAAAAAAAAAAAAGGGTGGGGGGCACCTGGCTGGCTCAGTCAGTACAGCCTTCAACTCTTGATCTTGGGGTTGTGAGTTCAAGCCCCACGCTGGGTGTAGAGATTACTTTAAAAATAAATAAAAATTTAGAAAAAAAAACATTAAAAAAGAAATGATGGTCCATCCATCCAGTTGCTAAACTTTGGCATGATTATGAATTGCTCTTTTAACATCCTACATCCATCACCAAATCCTGTCCTTGTATTCCAAAACACATCCAGAATTCCAGCATTTTTTCACTACCTTTGCCACTACCGTCACCATTGCCTTTCTCAGTAGTCTTCTATCTGTCCTTCCTGCTTCCACATTTGCCCCCAGTCTATTCTCCAAATAGTAGCCAGAGTGACACATTATAAGTCTTTCATCATCTCCAATGACTTCTAATCTCACAATGAAAATAGGCCCCATAAAGCACTCTGTGGTCTTCCCACCTCATTCTACTATCCCTCTGACTTAGTTTCCTACTATTCTCCCACTTGCTTATTACTTCATTCCAACCACCCAGTCCACTCTGCTGTCTATTCAACATTCTGAGAAAAGAGTTTTTCTACACAGAAGGTTCTTTCCCTCCACATCTCCACGGCATTTTCCTCACGTCCTTCATATGTCACTGAAAACGTCAAAGCATCACAGAGGTATTTCTTGACTAGCATCTGTATCAGCCAGGATCCTAGAAGGGAATGTGTACCACACTAAAAGAGCTAAAAGAATAAACAGGCTGAACTCACGCTCTCCCTCCCTCAGCATTCTTTCCAGAGGGCCCATTAATATAGTCTATATTGATTTGTCTCCCAGGGCAGAGAGCAAGATGGAGATGGGTAGAAAACAGACCTGAAGGAGACACCAAACTACCACTTCATTCCATTTCTCTCCTGCACTCAAATATTTGTTGAATGGATTAATATGATGCAATGGTGACTGACCATTGAATGTGGCTGGAAACATGCTATACGAACTATATTTCCTTAAAAAAACAAAACAAAACAAAAACTCCTCTGATTATAAGTCAGAAGGAGTCAGGAGACACTAAGGTCATCCCAAAGCAGAGACTAAGGAGGCTTTCATGAACTTGATATGGTGAGTGAATTGTGAGGCATCTTTCAGGCTTCAGATTCTGCCTTATAGAACTGAAGGTTATTTATCACACTCACCAAGCTAGGGAAATATAAGAGAAAAAAGGTAAGATCACAAGTGGGCACTGCACTGAGGGTCCTCTCTCCTGACATCCTAATGCCTTACAGCTTATTTATGATGAGTTGAATCATGATGTTTGACGTATATCACAGATGTTTCTAATAAAAGAAACAATGGAGCAAGAAGTCATACATATGCTATGTTCTGAGAGGTAAGAGAGTATTAAATGTTTAAATATCCGTCCTACATACTGGTATCCACCATGAATAAATCAGGCAAGGCTTCTCATGAGACATTTCATCCCCCTGGCAGGGGTTCATTAAAGAAAAGCTCTTTGAGGAACAAACATTAGTAGAACCTCTGACTCCCTGGTTTTCTAAATTATTTGTGACATCTGGGCACTTGTGTGCAACAATAAGAAAAGCATTACTTCTTTTGTTAGAGTTTCCCAGACTCCCCAAAGATGGTGCAATTAGCAGATAAGATAAAGCAATGGGACAGAGCAACATCTGTTTTACATCTAAAAACTGAAGAATTCATGTTGGTGGAGAATTTATTAACAAGTAATATATTTGCTGATTCTAGTAGCACCTCCCAGGCCACCCCCAAAGAAAAGGAAAAAAAAAAACACAACAACAACAACAATCAGGGTAACATATCATTAGGAGAAACAGAGTGAAAAATACAAGAAGATACCCTTAAAAAAGATCTTTCATACCTGCTCCCAGTTTCATTAAGAGAAGAATCTCATTCACTGATGACTCCTATCTGTCTTTATTTTCCTGAAAGGAAAGATGGTGCTAAACAAGGTTGACGGAAGATAGAAATAGATTGGGTTGCTATGGTTTCTGAAATGTACTCTAATCCTAACCCTAGAAACATAATCTTATATACTCAAGTATCACTCTTACAATCTATTTTCATCCTATGATATCCCTTTTTCCCCTGAAAGGAAATCGGTTATGTTACTGTAATTGATCTCTACTTTAAAAAGTTATAAAAATAATCTCTGAAAAGGATCTTTGGGTTCCTGGGGAAAACCTGTTTGTTATTGGGCCCCCATTCCATACTCTTCCCATTCAGGGGCAGATTCAAGTATTATAAACTTTGAAGCTTATACAATGGGGGCAGGGGAACCCTTTCCGAAAATAAATTTCAAGGGCACCTGGGTGGCTCTTGGTTAAGCATCTGACTCTTGATCTCGGCTCAGTTCATGATCTCAAGGTCGTGGGATAGAGCCCTGCATGGAGCTCTGTGCTAAGCATCAAGCTGGCTTGAGATTCTCTCTCTCAATAAATAAGTAAACAGACAGATAAATTTCAAAGTACTGCAAATAAATAATTTGACGGTCACCACAAAAATGACAAAATCCAGAAAAATAGCCTATGTTTTCAAATAATTAGTAGATATGCTTTGGCATACTTTTGTATACTTTTTATACTTATTTTGTTTTGCTTTGACTCATACATTTTATTTGCCTCTTCGTATTTCACAGATCTTATTTTCCAAGGAGAGACTAGAAAGATAATTCAATCTTTCCTCTATTAGGGTCAACCAAAGTTTTGTCGTTCTTTCTTCCCTACCCACGTTTTCTGTGCCAGGTGCTCTAGGACACATGCATATCACAAAATGACCTCTAGCCATGTACTTTCATTCATCACACTGGGTAGACTCAGTCAGCAGTGGGAAGATTCCTGGAAGACATTGTTTTGCCAGGACAGTAGAAATAACTTAATTATATACTGAGGAACTTCAAACCACATATGACCACATGAAATTGCCAATGTTCAATCATCTTCCACCTCCAAAAATGACAATTTCATATGGCTCACATGAACATATCCTACTACGCCCGAAATAAATGCACCTCCAGCTCGGCATCCTGTTAGCCAGATTCCAAAATTGCCAGTGGCCACTCTAACACACTTTGCACAAGGGAAAATATGACAGAGGGTCAGGGGAGTGCAAAAAGACCCCAATCTTAGCTGATTAGTTTAAATCAACTACAAATTTCACATGCGATCATGTGAATAAGGCCCAGGATTCTAGACAGAGCCTGGGAAAATAAGGGGGCCCTGAAGCCTAAGGCCGATTAACTTCATAGTGAATCACCACTGCAATTCCAATTCTATCACTGAAAGTTTTGTCATCTGAGCAGTACCAGGGAAATCTACAAGGCACATCAGAAAAGCAAACACGCTTCTCTTTTCTCTCAAAGAAATAGTTCCCACATGTCACATACAGAGGATTCCCAATTTATAGGCACAAGCAGAGCAGGCCTTGTACTTCCATTACTGGATCCAAACAATCCTGTCCAAAATGATAAAAATTTCTGTGAAACAAAGAGTCCTTTGTTGGCACAGGGTTCTCATCTCCCTATCATTATCCCCTGGGGCATTCATCAAATGCATGTTTTATACACCAGACATCTTGCCCTCATGTGAGCACTTGTAAAACATAGCACTCTCTGATAAAAACGGTCTCAATGCAAAATGTAAACTTGTGGTTTATCTGGAATCTGACACCAGGCTATTTGCTCACTGGCCTTATGGTGAAATAGCTCTCTGGCCATATGCTTTCTAAATCCGATACAAATGCCACACAGAGAACAAGAGTCCAGCCCAAGCCCTCAACCCACTTTAACAAGAATCTTTGCGCATGCGTGCCTGCATGTGTGTGTGCGTGTGTGTGTGTGGTTTCACAGGTGAAGTCTCTCCACCACAGACCGATGCCTTGCACAGGCGGAGTCTGCTGAGACGGCAGCGCGGTCCGGGGAACCGTGCTGAATCTGCACACCAGCCACCATCTGCTGCAGAGCTTCGAGGAACAGTGTCGTCAGCATGAAGCACAGTGGCCACCTTCATAATTAAAGGGCTGCTTGGGAAGTTAAAGCCAATGATGGAACCATTCCAGGTCATTAACACCTGGCTTCTCTGCAATAACTGAGAATACAGGTATATAAAACTATGTCAAGCGTCAGTCCATTTGTATCTCCGAAGATAGCAGATATAGTCAATATAGTCTGTAGGTCCAGATCAGGCAGGCCCTCGGCTGTGCCACTAGCTGAGACACTGGCACTGATGAGAGTGATGGAATGGCCATTGACTGGAGGGCTGCTCTGTGCCAGAGTCGGTGGAGCTGCTGCAGACATGGTGTCTTAATTCTCCCATTTCCCCAAAAAGGGAGGTAGGTATTATTATCTAAAAGGCGAACGATTGCTCTAAGCTTCATTTTTCTATTCCATAAAACAATGATAATTTCACTTACTTTGTAAGATTTTAGTAAAAATTAAAGATAATATAGGTAAAGTATTGAGCATTCAATAGATGTACAAATAACACATCTGTTATTAAAACATTAAACTCTTAAAGTTTTTACAGATTATAAATACATATATACTAAAATATTAGCTCTAGACTCAACATGTATAATATAAAGTACAGAAAACTTCAAACATCCCATCAGGGGATCTAGGACACCACCTTGCTGAGTCCACAGATTTAAGGCATAAGCTAACAAAAACAAAACAGAGCAGCTGTGTGGGGCACATCATCATTTAAATTAGTCAGCATGTATTAAAAGCCTACTCTAGTACAGTAAGAAACTGCAGAGAAAGTATTCCTTCTGGAACCATATTTTAAGGCTACAGAAGACACAGGCATTACATTATTCTGTCATTTGGAGCAATGCAAACAAGAATAATAATGTAAAGCATTAGTCCAAACACTCAAAAATCAAGGGATCTCTGAAGAGTAAGAGCTGAGAAATATTTGTACTCAGCATGTAATTTTCAGACTAAAGTGTACCTTTAAAATGAAAGTAATGACTACATGCTTAGTGACAAGGTCAGCTAGTTGTTCTATTCCAAACAGTGGATGCTATCCCTAGGGAGAGTTATTATCATCCTCTCCAGGTACCACCCCTCCCTTTATCCCCTGCTCTGTGACTATTAGCCAAAATACCTCAAAGGTGGGTAGGAGAGAAAGCACATACTGGCTCCATTGTTCTACAAATTTCCATAGCAGCCCACGGAAAATTTTAGCAAGAATAAAAATTACCAATAATGGAAAAGCAAATTTATCAGAATGCTCTGTTTGATTATCACCACCTAAATCAGACTAAAATGTCTTACTTACTAAATCATGAACATGGGTATTCAAAAACGAAGGAGATAAAAAAGCTTACTGAGAAAACAACAAAAAACCCTCACCCTCAAATGGTTGAGAAAAATTATATATATGTGTGTGTGTATATACTACACAAATATATTACATACATACCCACATGCACACAAAAACATTGAGAACGAATGATAACATAAATGAGATAAGATATTAACAATAGGTTAATATAGGTAAAATAAATCCCTTCAACTATTCTCGCAAATTTATTCTAGGTTTGAAATTATTTCCAAATAAGGAATTATAAAAAGAAAGCTAGCAAAAAAATATTTCACCATAAAATAAAATGAAAGTGAAATTTCAAAAGTTACTTATTTCTTCCTCTTAAAACTCAAGAAAGACTACTCTAATAATATCATTACCATTATCTAAAGGAGCACTCAAAAACTTAGGAGAGTTACAGTCAATGATGAATATATTAGTTTAGTATAGAAAATCATGGGATTTTTTTCTGACATAATTCTCCTAAGTATAAATATGAATCTCTGACAGAAACAACAAAGAAAATCAAACTTAAAATAATTATATTCGACCAGACTTGAGAATGTGCAAGGCATGAAGTAACAACAGTCATACTTAAATATTTCATTTGTTTTCCTTGTAATATCTCATCACACTCAAAGCTACCAGTCTGAACTATAATCAGGAATTATACCACATTCTCTAAGGAGTCCACCAATTATAGCCATGGCCTCATATATTTCTGGCAAATGTGGGTGCCCCCAAATCTCCCAAGGTAGGGAGTATCAACACAATTTGGTATAATCTAGTTTAGGATATGCATACGGATGTCACTACACTAAGTTTTAGAAAATAAATATTAATAATAAAAGTTTCAGTATGCAATGGCTTTAATTAGCACCACACACTTACCATTGATTTCAGATTAGAAACGAGACAAAGCTTCTAAAAGAAGTCAATTTTTGAATTGGTTAAGTAATTAGGCTGAGGTACAAACTTAAAGGATCCTAAGTTGCTATATTCAGTGTCTTAAAAGTTCTAATAAAAATAAACAGGCATCTAACAAGGGTGAAAAAGTCCTCATGTATCATTTAAAAGGAGGTTCCTTTGAATATTCTTCTTCTTGAAGAGACAGCATTGAAAAGTTTGTTGGTACTTCCTATGCTCACTAAGCAATTATTGTTACAGGTTTAATTTTAGAATGTTCCCTGGAAAATGATTCAGGGGCATCAGAACCTCTTCAACAAATTTAAGTAATAGCACTAACATTCAGTCATTTACTCATTTAAGTCTTGTGTAAATACAAAAAAGTGCTCAGAGTAATCATAGACACCTTTGTGCATCAGCAGCATGAGGGTTTCGACTTCTTCTTTTTTTTCTTTAAAGATTTATTTATTTGAGAGAGAGAGACAAGAGATAGCGAGAGAGCACGAGCGGGGAGGAAAGAAGCAGGGAGCCTGACTCGGGGCTCGATCCCAGGACCCTGGGACCATGACCTGAGCAGAAGGCAGATGCTTAACCGACTGAGCCACATAGGCGTCCCGAGGGTTCAGACTAAAAGATTAGGATGTTTTATAATTAAATCCCTTTTCCTATTTTTGTCATTAGCCCTTTAGACTAAGTTTAAGACAAATATACCTGGTACTAAATTTTACTGTGTCATATATGTTGCAATAACAAGGTTCCATTGAAGATATAAGAAAATATAAAAGCAAATTATTATATATTATTATATTCAGGAGCCTAACCTTATAACTCAATTATTAGATTATTATCAAATTAGTAAATCACTTGATATCTATTGGCAAACATGCTAGGTTTTTTCCTGCATGGTAACTTGCTGCACAGAAGGTAAACCACAGAAGGGTGAGAGATTGGAATGTCCTATCATCTCCGGATGCTATGCCATAGCAATGTCCCCCTTATAACAACTGGAAACTGGCATTAGGAATCTTAAGTGACCACAGAGGCCTCTAAAAGCTAGGGGGGTGAACTACATTTAATGGGTACATACATACATAGGAAAGCAATGGCAATAAAAGAAAACTTCTCTTTCCCTACCATTTTGTGTGTGTGCGAGCACACGCGTGCACGCACACACACACACACACGCACACAAGCAATCTTCAAACACCACCTCCACGGTGCATTTTCATTTGATTCCCACACACAAACTCCTTAACTGTACACTTTACTGGAGAAGGAAAGTATTTTTCTGTGGGTGGCAAAAACATTGAGATTCTTCAGGATATTGTTTGAATCAATATTAAAATAACATACCCTCATAAATAAGTGGTTATTCATCCTTCAAACACTTATTGCCAATTGCAGTTTTGTGTGCAATGAATGGAGTCCCTAGAATGTAGAAGAATAACACCCCAACACAGTCCCTGTTCATGGCAGTTACACAGGGAACAGATCAGTGTCTGACTCTAAAATTCATGCCTTTCCAAAAAATAAATAAAAAATAAAATAAAATAAAATTCATGCCTTTCCTCTACACTGAGACTGCATCTAGCTATTAATACTAAAAAGAAGGAAAGAAGTGGAAAGAAGAAGGAAAGAAGGAAAGATGGCAATTCACAGAGAAGACCACTATCACATCTTGTTTGTGTAGGGTTAAAAGGGAATCCAAAAAGTCTAAGGTGAAAGGTAAAATGTGAGCTGAACCTGGAAAGGAGTATAGATATTAACGGACAAGTGAATTTATTCTGGTTTCCAAAAACAGTAAGTGAACAAGAAGAGAGGACAACAAAAGCAAAGGTAAGATCTCCTAAGCATTCAATGATTGTCCAGTCAGTGTAGAATACAAGAGGAATAGGGAATGTCTGTGGACTGAGGCAGATGGTGGTGGGAACAGAAAGGAGAGATAAAGCGGTCTTTGCAAAGAGGGAGATTCCGAAGGCTTTGGACCAGGAAGAAACAAGATCAGAGCTGCAATGAACTAGAGAGAGAAAACACCAAAGGCTAAGAGAAAAGTTAAGAAGGAGTTTCAAGCAGCACAGCAAGAGGTAGTGAAGGCCCAGAATTAGGGTCAGAGAGGGAGTAGGAATGGAAATTGGCAGGCTCTAATGTACCTCTCAGCCATCAAGTCTACATTTTAAATAAATGTGACCTTTACTACAAAGAGCTAAGTGAGGATGGCATAAGAAACTTTAGTCAATATACATTTCCAAAATAAACCTCCATGAAACAGCTGAAATAACAAAGGTGGGGGAAGATCTGCGGTGTTGTGAGGAACTAAAATAGCGAAAGAATAGCATGGTAAAAGAATAGCTACAAATTTGGAGTATAATAATCCACCATTAATATTATACCCAGACCCATATTATTAACTGTCTTTTATGTTATTCCTGTGGAAATGTAGAATTAAACAAGCTAGAATCAAGTTCAACTCTCTCCTTTACTCTAAGGTATTACTAAAGTTTATGTCGTGAAAATAGAATACAGTGAAGCCATACTGTTACTTCCTTTATAATTCCACCTAACAGCCAACATCAACTGCCTCCCCTACTCCCCAAAGAACACTTCTAAGACATAAATGTATTAAACTCAATTATATTCTATAATGGCTAGTATTTTATGGAGATCACTATGTAAAAAAAAAATTTTAAATAATGAAGCAGAAGAATTTTTGGTCATGTTCTAGAAAATTCCTACTTACAATCTGAAGACTCTGCAAATCAAAGGGTAAATTTTATAAATCACAAGTTATTTCCCTCAAATCAGTGTTTCCCAAAATGTGGTAGGTGATATAATAGATGACTTTAAGTGATTCCTGAGTAACCTTTTCTGTAACCCTTTTTGTCTTACTATTTATTTTAATATACATCAAAAAACTACAGACCACAACAGGATACTTCCCTTTTAAATACATTTAAGTTTTTAAAAAGGCCTATTTGAATAAAAATATTAAAAGCTGCAACAAATGATACTCAAATATTTCCAGTGGTACAATAAAGACAAACATAAAAAACTGTTTTAGCAGGACACTGCATAGATTTTAATATCCAATAAACATAATGATATATTTTTATCAGAATATTACTTTTTAATAATTTTTACTTGATCTCAAGTTTATGGAGAATCAAGTCTATTACTTTAGTCAGAATTAGTATTAAATATAATATTGATATCTAAAATGTGATTTATATTAGCTTGAAAATAAAGAAAATACTTCATCTTTCTATTGGATCTGCCATTTTCAAATCTTTAAAACTGGATTAGGAAAAACAGAAATTATAAAAGCAGAATCAGAAATTACAGATTTCTGTAATAGATGTATTGAAAACAGCAAAATAAATTGATACATTAAAATTAATACAATGCTTGGATTTCACAAATTTTAACTTCAAAAAAAGTTAAGTATTGTTTCTGTAAAGGAAGTGAGTTAAACACATGTTGGGAAAAGCTGGAAATAAATAATTCTTTTAAAATAGCCTATAGTACAAATTAGTTTTAAAAATCAACAGGAAATTAATTAAACAAGAATATATACCAAGGGCGGAAATAAGACCATTAGGTCTAAAGATAGAGGAAACACTGTTTGAAGTGTTTTCATTGTGAAGGTCAGTTTTTTTGTTCTTGGCCCATTTCTGGGAGAGGTACCAAAATGTTAAGTTTCAAAGATAAATGTGTCTGAAAACAATCTTAGATATTACATAGGATAGGATTTTTATTATTAAAATACTTTCACTGAGCTATGCAAATTTTAGATAAAATGTTAAAATCTTAGTTTATGTTATTTCCATTTAAATTGAATATTATGTTCACATATTTGAAGATAAATGTTGAGGGGTTTTATATGAGAAAAATCCATATGTATCTAGATCTAACGACACAGCATCTATTCTGGAAGGTGGTTTTGTTTAGTTTAACACCTCCGAAAACATGTTTCTATGTGACACTGCAGTAACCCAAATGCATTTCTTTTTAAAGTACAAGGAAATAAAGTGGTAAATAAGCTTTTGTCAAGACATAAGAAAGGTCTGATTTCAGGTTTCTGATTTCATAGATAAGTGAGGGCATTTCTTTCAAGTTGGAGAGGTCTTTTCATCGGCAAATATTTTCACATTTTTTTCTATCTAATATGCAACGCACATATCTACCATTAATGAGTTAAAGCCAATTATATATATATATATGGACTGAAGGTTTAATAGTGTTGTATTTATCACAACTTTAATGACTTCAAATCATGTTATGGACTGGTTTAGGGTTAGATAGAGACCAGGGATGCTGCTAAACATCCTACAATGCACAGAATAGCCTCTTTCCCCACTGGACAACAAAGAATGATCTGGCCCTTACATGTCGAAACTGCCAAGGTTGAGAAATTCTGTCCTAAACACATCACCACGAACCAGGCTTTTCTAAAATGTTAGGGTCAAAAACAGGAGAAGACAGGAAAAGCACAGAAGGTCATTTAAGAGAGAAGATACAATATAAAAGATCAGATCAATTAAAGAAAATATAAAGTATTTTTAACATTTACTGTACGGCTAATATGAGAAATGCAAATATGGGGCCAAACTAGTATGATCACAAACATACAAAAAGAATGTGAACAAACTTGACAAGCATTTTTTTTTTTTAAGATTTATTTATTTATTTATTTGAGAGAGACAGAGAGAGAGAGCAAGTGAGCACAAGGGCGAGAAGGGCTGAAGGAGAAGCAGACTCCCCACTGAGCGCGGAGCCTGCCTGGGGTTTGATCCCAGGACCCTGAGATCATGACCTGAGCTTAACCGACTGAGCCACCCAGGAGCCCTTGACAAGCATTTATAAAAGAAAAAAGGATGCCTATTTTTTAAGCTACATTTCTGGCTTACTGATGAATGAACTGACTTTCATACAATTATTTTACTCTCTAGTGAACATGTTTCCTCATAGATGCCATGCCAAGAAAATGCTAGAGTAACTGGGGGAGACTCATCTTGGGCAGCAGTGATACTTGGATAGACTGTCCAAATAATAGTGACCTTGAACTCACAAATCAAATCTCTTTAATTCCAAAGATGTTAATCTCTTCCAACACAAGTTAAAAGAATATATATTATGATCCAATTTTTTTATTTTTTAACAAGGTGTTTGTGAATAGAATTTGTGTTATAATGATGCATAATAAACTATTAACAGTATTTACCTTGGAGGGGCATGGATGTAGGGGAGCAGGAAGGTAAACAGTCATATTTTGCTCTCTAGATTTTGGGAGTATTTGAATCTTTTATAATGGGAATGCATTCATGTATAATTACTTTTTTTTAAAGAATGAATTTCCCCAAAAGCAAAATGCAAAAATTCTTCTATAGTCTGCAAATATTTAATACAAAACCTTACTTTAAATGAGATACAAATTGTTTAAAAGTTGCAGCAACAGCTTTAATCATACTCTTATAAAGGAATTTGCTAAAGAAATCCTAGAGTTTATTTCACAGGTTTAAAAACTTTTTAGAAAACAAGTATCACTCATAAATTAAATGATGTATTGACTTAAATTTCCATATATGGAGTTTACTGAAAGAAAAGAACAACTGAATGTCATCAGCACACCATCTTTAATACTGGGAATTTAAACGGACACTTTTATGTTGATACCTATCTGGAAATTAACCAACAGATGCCACTAGCACATTTTTAGGAATTTAGAGATTCTCCTAACAGTTATTAAAATTAAAAATAAAAACAAAAAACAAAAACATGTACTAGGGCACCCAGGTGGCTCAGTCAGTTAAGCATCCAACTCTTAATTTCAACTCAGGTCATGATCTCAGGGAGTCGGCTTGGGATTCTCTCTCTCCTTCTCCCTTTGCCCCTCCCCCCCAAAATAAGTAAATAAATCTTTAAAAAAAAGTTTACCACCTCTGAAATGGATTCCAAACATGTTTTACAACTTTTCTGAGGGCTACTCTGCTTCATTTTAATAGCATATATAGCAACAGTCAATGAACAGTTAAAGAAATACTTTGAATTTTCTCTATCCTGCTTTATTTAATTATGAGCAGGAATAACTGCACTTTCTATTTTAAGATTGATTTTTCTCATTTATTAACATATCATTTTAGGGACAAAATATGAATTAGGAGGAAATCCTAATTATTTCACCCCCTAAAATTTGGCAGATACCACAAACTTTTCTCACTCATCAATTAGGGTAATTTATAATAAACAGACAAGTGACATTTTGGCTGATGCTGAAGATTAGCTTGCCAAGGTGTAAAAATGAACAATGAGAAAGTGGAAATGAAAACACTGTGATCATAAAATCAATCTCCTTATGGAACTATAATTTCATTTACAGAAAAATATTTCTTGTTCCATCTAATATCATTTTCTAAGTGATATCACACCATAATACAAAAATAATACTTCTGCTAATAGTTTATAGCATATTTAAAAATAGATTATAAATATGTCTTTATAAAAACATACTAAATGCTTTAGTCATATATTTATATGATTAGGTATATTATTATAAGTTATAAATAAAATCCATGTCCTCAACTTTTCAAGTACAGTTATCCATTAATATGGCATCAACTAATAAATCAAAAACGTATTCCTTATTTCTTATACTTCATCAGTAAGGGGCACTTTTCAATACATAAACATTTTGATAGGTTACACCCAAATATGCAGAAATAAACTTGAAATAATGTAAAAGATATAAAAATAAATCCATGTAATTATTTCAACAAACACATGCAAACCAAGTTACTATTAAATTATGCTAAATATATCTCTCTTCAGTTATTGCTGCTTCTTAGAATTTGTTTCTTAAACCGCCACCTGAAATACCAGCTGACTAGATATTGTCAATTACATTTTGCTTCCAGAATAGTTTTTAAAAGTACAAATTCTATTTCATTCAATCTCAGAATATTTCAAGTCAACCTAAGAAGAAACGTTTTCTTAAGGACTGAAGTCCTCATGTGGGTATAATCATGTTTAGAATCTTAAATAATCAGAAAAAGTAGGCCATGAAAAATCTTGTCCCTTCACATGCAGCGTGAGGAGGTAGGAGATGGCCAAGGCAAAATTTTACAGAGCTACATAGCTCGTGGTACAGATTGGATCGTTTCTGCTAATGTCTCTTGAGATAAAAACTTACTACTGGCCCTCAAGTAATGGACAGGCTAAGGGTCAATGTACAAGTGTGTCCCTGCCCCAATTCATTAACCAACATTTGCATCTTTCTAACAGCTCTTCCCAAGGCATAAATTTAGTATACACATGTTGGATGACGCATACTTTCTCTTAAGGAAACTAGATCTTGAATTCCTTGTTTCTCCATTCACTCATTAAATATTTGAATGCCCCCTGTGCCAGACACTCGGATAGGTTCTGGGTCCCTGGGAATAAGCAAGTGCACAGCAATTCCTGTTCTTGTAGGGCTTCCATAAAAGTAGCTTAATACTTAAATACACTATTTCTCATCCCTCCCCTTCTATTCACAGAAAGAGACTAAGTAACTTGATGAAGGTCATCCAGTTAGTACCAAGAATCTAGTAGAAAATTCAAGAGTCTAAAAGTAAAAACACACTAAAAATGACTCTACAGAAAGCACTACAAGACTCCATTTTACCAAGAACAGTATCTTACCAGTTAATTTATAAAGATCCTTTTATATGAATTTTGTCTTCTTTATTTTCTTTTTTATGAAAAATTTTTTAAAAGAAAAAGAAGAAAAAGAAGCCTCCGGGTATCTTTTACAGTTCTGATGAAATAAAGACTTATGACATAAGGACAGTAACAAATATAGATATGCTGTTTTTGAATTGCATTGATGAAACTAGAAAGACCAAAATAGAAGGAGGGTTGGAAGTCTCCTTCAATGCTCTTTTTCTCAATTCTTTATTTTTCTGGCAGAATTAGTTTATAAAAATCAAGTTTGATTTAAGAGAATAAAAATGTTTAGTAATATAACTATATTCAATATATAGATGCAGGTTTATAATGTTTGTCATGAAATGCTTTTCTAATAATATAACTGCCTAGTAACTAGTTTTCATTAATGTAGGAAAATTCATTTTGTCAAAATTGGTTCCATCTACTGATATTTACTTCTAGGTACTCCTACTTCAAAGATTGGTCAAATTCAAGATGGTGCGAGACTCAGAAAAGCCCAGATTGAAGTCACAAACAACAAGTAACTCCACAATACAACTGTGGTTACATTTAAGAATGGCTTTGTGGAAACAAAATGCAGAGATATTCCTTGGAGAATTCAGGATAACCTAGGGAGGTCTGTAATATCTTGTCTTTTGACAAGAATTGAGGTTCACTTTGCCAAACCTATGAAATCCTTATTCTGTTTCTGGGATGGAGCCATATGAACATGGAAGCCCTGGTCAGCCAAACTGGCCGATTCTAGGAATGACTGTCTTAGATTAGGTGCATTTTGGTCTTTTTGGTCTTTAACAACACAGAAGAGTTCTTTTAAAAGTATTTGGCAATCCAGTCCTTTCTTTTCCATCCCCTGTATTCTGATTTAGATTTCTATTATCTATTTAGTTGACATCTCTATTATCTACCTCCTGGGCAGGGAAGATTTAACTTTGGAATGGAGACTTTGGGTTCATATTTGGGTTCTTCTCAGTCTGTTTTGCTGCCTTTTCATTTTCTGATTCCCATTAACTACCACTGCTCTCAAAGGTCTGACCTAATGGCACTAACAATCACCCATGCCGACAACTTTCAAATATGTACCTACATCCCAGGATTTATCCTTATTTCCAAATAGCATATCCAATTTACTGTAGTGCATTTCCCCCATAACGGTCCCTAAACACTTCAAACTCAGAAAATCCAAAGTGGAATTCTCAGTCTTTTCCTCCAATCACATTCTTTGTCCCATATGTCCTTGTCTTGGCGAAAAAGTAGCACCATCTCGTCAATCAAAGTCTGCACATGATCCTCTTTATTCCTTCTTCCTGAAATGCTCACACCCGAACAGCCAACATTCTATAAATGAAACGTCACTCCAGTTCATTCTTCTCCAACCCCACTATTGTCTTGTACAGTTGGGCCCTCATCATCTCTCATCTAGACTATTTTAACATTTCCTAAGTTAGTTCCATACGGCTATTTCACTCTTCTTCATTCCATCTTGCCCAAAAGCTGTGAGGTTTCATAAGTGCAAAGTTTATCACCTTCCTTACCTCCTTTTCCTTTATTCTGTTTGAAAACCTTGAAGGACTCCACACAGTTCACAGTGACAGTACTTTGACAGAGGCACATATATACTTAGGGAAACGTAATATTGAGACAAGGAGTAAACAAAGTCACAGGATTAATACCCCATAATCCTGGAGGATTGGTATTGCCTCATTGTAATTAAAATACATTAGTTTTACTTTAAAACAAAGTTTATGGAGTAGAAGGTCAGATTCAAATGAATTTGAGACTTCCAAGAAATTCTACTTGCAACAGGCAGATTAAGCTTTAGTCAACGCTTCTCTGACATTGGAATGCTTTGGAGGAATCTAGCACAGTAGCTGGCACATAAGAATAGTTTTAAAAGTGTTTTGAATGAATGAAGGTCTGCATGATTAAATGGAGAAATCCCTAGCTTCAGGCCACTTAGCACAAAATTATTGGCTCTCCCTTATTTTACAAATATTATTCCAGGAGACTAATCACCCCTTGAAATTTCAATTATTATCATGGTTGTACCTTAGAAATCTTCTTATGCAATGTCTCAAGCTACAAACAAGCTACAACATATTCTTATATAGTAGCCCTGACTCATAGCTATTCGGCCTTTCTCCAAGTAGGTTCAGTAACAAAACATCACTATTGAAAAATCAAGTTAGATCCATTTTCAGAAGCTTCTTTCTTACACTGGGTTGGAATCTGAAGCTAACATAACTTAATTTCTTCCTAACATAGAGACCATACATGACATTACATCTCACAAAATACAAGACTGAAAAAGAAAAAATGCCACTGGATTCAAACTGTGGAAAGGAGCGATTTCAGAAATAACAACGTACTGATAGGAACTTTAACTATTTATTGATTCCCAGAATCCTGGTGATCTGTTAAGGAGACTAAGGAAACCCAATGTTGCCTGCTCTCCAAACCCAACACGCAGGGTGAATTCAAAATCTTGGGGCCATAGGAGGAGGTACACAAGAGAGAGCTACATGAAAATCTGCTGGTGTCACTAAAGATTTTGGCTTTTATACTTCTCAGTGATGCATACAAGGTTCATATTATTATCTTCTTCATTTTACATTCGAGAAAATAATCTCCCCAGGATCCCTAATCCAGGAAATGATGGATCCACAGGCAAGACTACACATGACAGGAAAATGTATGGTAAGGGGCCAGGTTTCCCTGTATCTCGGGAAGTCTTCAATAACTCGTCTGGGGTCTTCCTCCATAACATCCCACAAACTTCACACTTTGCGCTTCATCTTCTCTTGCAAAAGTTCAATACTTTAGATGTACTGAGGGGGGTGGAGTACATAAATAAAAGCAAAACAAAGCCCCGGTACATTTTTGTTTTGTGGGTTTGTTCTTTTTTTCCCCTTATTTAGTTCTTTGTTTTCAAAATATTAACCAGGAGACATTTCTTTAAACAGCATTAGGGGGAAAAATGTTCAAAAGCTGATTTTTGTAAGGTTTTAATTTGAATACCTTAAAGAGGAGAATTCTTATCTAAAAGACTTTTTCAGGGATAACTGTTTTCACGTGTGAAGTTACAAAACAAAACATAGCATGCTCTTAGCCCTTCATGAAAATGATGCATTTTAAACACCAAACCTGAAAAACAGATTCCATCCTTGAGATCCAAGTGACTTTAATGCCTGTGTAGACATCAAGAAGAGCCTAAGAGACACAGCCTGTTCTCAGACCCAAAATAAGTTGAGTTCAGGCACATGCGGGTGCTAATGTGTATCCAGAAAATAATGCAGAAAATAATGACCTAAATAATCCAACTTGTAGGATCACCGTTGACACAGTTTTTGGTCAAAAGGAACCAACTCTTGAGAGTGCTAAGAAAGATAAAGCAAAGGGGCCCAGATGGGTGCCAATCAGTTTATAATGCACTCATCCTTTCTCAGTCATCTGTCTCCTGGAAAAAAAGTGTGACTCTGCCAGAAACCACTGCCAAATGATTTATGTTTCTCTGATTACTTATTTTCTGTTCAGATGTCAACAATCCACAGCATTCCACACTTATCTTTAATACTAACATGATTTGAAATGATGAAATTATATCTCAGGATTCTCCTCCTCAATTTCTTCCTGCCTCCATCCTAGTACATCACCTAAATCAGTTACTGTGTATCTGCATATTATATGAAAAAAGTCAAATTACAAACCAGTGTGTTGTAAGTGATCCCAACTGTTTAAATTAAGAAAAATGTCATTAAAATGGCTAGATCAGGGCACCTGGGTGGCTCAGTTGGTTAAGCGTCTGCCTTCAGCTCAGGACATGATCTCAAGGTCCTGGGATTGAGCCCCACGTCAGGCTCCCTGCTCAGCGGAGAGTCTGCTTCTCCCTCCCCCTGCTCATGAATGCATTCTCTCTCTCTCTCCCTCTCAAATAAATAAATCTTTAAAAAAATAAAAATAAAATAAATAAAATAAAATAAAATGGCCAGATCATTTTTGTTCCTTTCTACTCTTCAGCATTCTTAAACTTGTTTTGATAGCATGTACTAATTGTGCAAGTGTTGATCTATATATGCCAAAAATGGTAACAGAGTTTTCTCCTATGTAATTTGAGGATTAAGGATTTCTTATGTGGTTCACATTAATATTTTATATTACAAATTTTCTGCCATGATATTTCATTTATGTATAAAAAAAGAACAAAAATTATTCTACAAAAGAAGATGATCTCAGTTCAAATTACAGAATGTTTTGAACTAGCTTTCTCTCTCTCTTTCTACGGAAAATACACAACTTTTTGATAGAGAGGTAGTCAAAAACAGACACTCTTTCTGCACCTCTCGTTTTTTTATATTTTCTAAGTCTCAACATACTACATTTGAAATTATTCCATTTGTACTTATAGTTTAGGACACATTCATTTACATAAAATAGCATATCTGTTTATCAGGATGAAAACAGCCTATATTTTACCATTAAATTAAATACAGCAGCACAAAACTACACTTTATCTGCATAATAATGCTAGCTACCATTTATTGACCACCTACAAAATGGCAGCCAGTGTACTACATGAAAGTTATGTGTTTAATCCTCTCAATAAACTGTGTGAAATTACTATATGTACCATCTTACAGATTAAGAAAGAAGCCTTATGCAATTAACTTGTCTGCTGAAGAGCAACCAGACTGTAAATATCAAATCCTATCTCCAAAGAAGTCAAAGTTCAGGCTTTTTCTATAATATAGAAATTTCTATAATGCGTTATACTGATTGTGCAAAACTATAATGAATAGCAGTGCATATGTGTTTAAAGTATCAAATACTCTAAAATGTGAAGTGCTAATTTAGTAGTATGTAGTATATAAAAGCAGGCTTATAGCACATGATTGGAACAAAAGTATCTGCTATCAATAAACCCACCTTCGCAATAAAGTCTCATCACTCTCTCAAAGTAAACTCAATGTATTTCTGGGTGCTATTAATTGGACTGTATCCCCATCCCCAAGATTCCTATGTTGAAGACCTAACTCCCAATGTGATGTTATCTGAAGATGGGACCTTTGGGGCATAATTAAGTTTAATGAGGTCATGAGGGTGAGGTCCTCATGATAGGATTTGTGCCCTCCTAAGAAGAGACAGTAGAGCACAAGCACTCTCCCTAGCAGGCTCCTCCACTCCCTCCCACCCCTCCTTTCTTCCTACCCTCCCTCATCCAATATACTGGCCTCTCAGTTTCTTAATTCTTCATACCCAATCATCTCTCCTCACTTCTTCAGGCATTCCACTGGCCTTAGCACTTAGAACTATTAAAACTGACATCGAATATTCTGACCACAGTCTCTTATAATGCATAGATCTTTCTCCATTTCTTAGCTCCTTCCCCTTCCCCTATCAATCTGTCCCTTCCCACCCTCATGTCCCTTCTCTTCTAATAGTGCAGTGTTTGGTCCATTTTTTTTAACTACCTTCTAGCACATGACTAAAAACTTTATTACTACATTAACCTTCCACTGTACACTTAGGAAAAAATCAATTGTCTTCCTTATACTTACCTATATTTAAGAAGAGTACTAAAGGGGAAAAAAATCATAAAGCTGTAATAAATACAACAATAAATCTCAAGCGGTCCTCAATATTTCTTGGAATTCTAATATGCTATCCTAGTTTGCATGTTTTCTTATTCTCCACAATGACAGATGTGACAAGTAAGTCTACATTCTCACATATCTACAGTTGGAAAGAGCTGAGAAGGGACTACCCACTTCAGAGGTTATGAACTAAATCTTTAGTTCACCACAGTACCAACCACCCAGCATGATTTCATCATACATATAATTGTTGGTCTCTGTAGACACTATTTGCCAAAACTGCTTTAAGTATAATAAAATCTCTCTTGGAAGAATTAATATGCCATTAAAATATCCATACTTCTCAAAGCAACTTATAGGTTCAGTGAAAATCCTATCAAAACACCAATGAAGTGTGCCTGGGCGGCTTAGTTGGTTGGCATCTGCCTTTGGCTCTGGTCATGGTCTGGGGTCCTGGGATCAAGCCCCATGTCGGGCTCCCTGCTCAGTGAGGAATCTGCTTCTCCCTCTCCCCCTCCCTACTCTCTCTCTTTTTCTTAAAAAAAAAACAAAAAAACACCGATGAATGACATTTTCCACAGAAGAACAGGTAATCCTACAATTTGTATGGAACCATAAAAAATCCCAAACAGCCAAAGCAATCTTAAGAAAGAACAGAGCTGGGGGCACCACAGTCCCTGATTTCAAACTCTGTTACAAATCTGTAGTAATTAAAACAGTATGGTATTGGTATAAAAACAGACATATAGATCAATGGAACAGAACAGAGAGCCAGGAAATAAACCAACACATACAGGATCAATTAATTTAAAACAAAGGTGTCAACAGTATACAATGGGGAGAGCTCTAGCATAGCAAAGGAAAACATCAACAAAATGAAAAGGTAACCTACTAAAAAGAAGAAAATATTTGCAAAGCATGTATCTGATAAGGGGCTAGTGGTGAAAATATATTTTAAAAAACTCATTAAGACTCTATAACAAAAAGCAAAAAACAATCCAGTTAAGAAAAATGTGCAGAAAATCTAAATAGACATATTTTCTTAAAGAAGACATACAAATGGCCAACAGGTACATAAAAAGATGCTCTATAGGACTAATCATCAAGTAAACACAAATCAAGACCACAGTGAGAAAATACCTCACGCCTGTCAGAATGGCTATTATCAAAAAGGTAAGAAATAACAAGTGTTGGTGGGGTTATGGAGAAAAGGAAACCCTAATGCACTATTAGTGAGAATGTAAATTGGTATAGCCACTGTGGAAAGCAGTATGGAGGTTCCTCAAAAAATTAAAAATAAAAATACCATATGATCCAGGAATTCCACTTCTTTTCCAAAGAAAACAAAAACACTAACTTGAAAAGGTAACAGGCACCCCCATGTTCACTGCAGCATTATTTACAATAGCTGAGCTATGGAAAAAACCTAAGTGTCCAATGATAGATAATTAATTACTTACATAATTAAATTTGTTTTTCTTCTGTTAATCTGTCTTATGTCAATTTAATTAAAAGACTACCCAAAACAACCAAAAGGGTAGAGTAAAATAATTTTCCTCTCCTACACCACACACAGATTTATGTCATGAAAGATTGTCTTCAGGTGCTGTTTTAAATACTCTACTACTTCACAACTAACTCACCACAGACATAATTCCATCCAAATGATTCCCACCATAATCACAATGACCTTTATGTCAAGTACATTAGACACTTAAAGTGTCTGTTGACAGTTTAATCTGTGTATTTTTTTAATTGATTTTCTTTTTTTTTTAAGAGTATTTATTTATTTATTTGACAAAGAGACAGCGAGAGAGGGAACACAAGCAGGGGGAGTGGGAGAGGGAGAAGCAGGCTTCCCGCCGAGCAGGGAGCCCGACGCGGGGCTCGATCCCAGGACCCTGAGATCATGACCAGAGCTGAAGGCAGTCGCTTAACCAACTGAGCCACCCAGGCGCCCCCTAATTGATTTTCTATACTACTTAAAACTGTTAATCATCCCCTCCTCAAATCTTTTTTGTTTTTAATCTTGGCTTTTATAACATCACAGTCTCCTGGGTTTTCTTCCTTCTCCCTGATAATTCCTTCTTAGTGTTGTTTGTAGGCTTTCCTTTTTCTACCCTGGTTAAAATACTAGTGTTCCTCAGAGCCATGTCATATACTCCCTTCCCACCATATAAACTTTTGTTTTGATGACCCTTTCTAAGCTAAAAACTCATATTTGTAATCTGAATTCTGAAAATTTGTGTGTGCATATATAGATAGATAGATAGATAGATAGATAGCTATGGAGCAAGAATCCCTATCCCCTTCAAAGGTCCTTTTAGCTGGGCTAAAAATCAAATTGACATAAGACAGATTAACAGGAGAAAATCAATTTTAATAGCATATGTAGGGGGAATCCACATAGACATGTAAATTCCAAAGAGAGTCAGGTAGAATGAGATATCTAGGTCATCCTAAACTAAGGAGAAGTTGGTAGGGAGCCAGGACTTCAAAGGAAGGACAATAAGAAGAGCCGATATTTGAAAATTAGATGTTTATCCTTCTATATACATGGGTCATTCAGACAAAATGTATCTTTGCTAACAACCCATATTCTAGGAAAGAGCCTCAATTTAGATTCTTCTATGTAGTTAAGAGAGGGGCAAAATTTCTCTAGAGCCCATAGAGTTCAGCTGCCTTCAGCTCAGAATACTCTTCATGCCAAAGTGGCCATCTTGGGGTGGCCCCAACAATACATACATGTAACACATATACACATATATCACCAGCCCACACTAAATTTCTTGGCTACAGATGTGTGTGTGTGTGTGTGTGTGTGTGTGTGTGCGCGTATGACTGTATGACTACTGGACATCTGTAACAAGATGATTCAGACACATCAAAATGTGTCCAAAATAGAAAATCATTATTTTCCTTCAATAATTTTATTTCTACCTATATTTATTCTGTTGAAGAAGTTAAACACCCAGGTTGCCAAAACTAGAAATCTTAGAATTGAAAGGGAGCAGAATTTGCCACCCCAAAATATGCCTTTGGCATAAGGATTATCTTGAGTTGGCTATTTTTAAGAAACAGCAGATGTGGGAAAGCTCTGAAAACCAAGTAGAAATTACTCTTTTGTAAGGGACACTGACATTTATAAGGATATTCTCCATTAGTAAAAAGGTGTCTCCTTCTCACAACAGGAAGAGAACGATGATCAAATCTCTAGAAACTCTTATCAGTGGAGAAGACATTGACTTAAATCTGTGTAATAGCCATACCCGTGTTTACTCTGCTTTTCCTGGAAACCTCCTGTAACTGGATCCCTCCTCTCCCAACATCTTCTTGTCTTTATATGGAGATGGTATTTAAGGTGACACCTTGGGCCATTTTGGGGAGTTGCTCAGTTTTTCTAGGTATCTCCCATGTATACAGGAGGTATACATGTTATTAAACTTTTGCTTTTCTCTTGTTAATCTGTTTTTTTTTCTCATTAATCTGTCTCACCCAAGAACCTAAAAAGGTAGAAATAAAATTATTTTACTCCCCTACAGAATCAACATTTACACCATCCACTTGCCTACCTCCCATAATCATTAACAAATCATCATAATGTACAGATTTTTTTCTCTTAAATAACTCTCTTATAAACTCATTTCTCATCACCATCTACCATCTTCTCTTGCCTAGGCTTACTGGCAGAGCATCTATTCAAATATAAAATGAAGATGACATCTTGTCACCATACTGTTATAATCTTTCAGGACTTTTAATTGTTCTTTGAATGAAGCACAAAGTTTGGATTAGAAAGCCCCACAAGATCTAATCTCTGCCTCCCTGGCTTTATCTCTTAGCCATTCTAGTCCTTCTTTCCCTTCCACTTTATTCTCTAGTTCTATTTCAAGGCTTCTAGTTTTGTGGCTAAACTATATACTCACTCCTTGTCTAAGATTTCCTACACTCTCTCCACTCTCACTGCTTCCTACAGAGATGTCTTCCCCCTAACATGTATATGTCAAAGTTCCTGTGTGTAACTCCAAGCATTCCAGAGAACCTTCTAATAATACCCAAGCTATAAAATACCACAACAGGTCAAAGGTCTAACAGTTTATGTCAAAAAAAAGACAAAAAAATAAATAAATAAATCAAATATTAAAATAGGAAAACTCTGAATATGGTATTTTGATTAAGAAATCGGGGGGGAGGCGCCTGGGTGGCTAAGTCAGTTAAGCGTCTGACTCTTGGTTTCGGCTAAGGTCATGATCTTAGGGTCCTGGGATGGAGCCCCAAATCGGGCTCCTCGCTCACTGGGGAGTCTGCCTAAGATTCTCTCTCTCTCCCTCTGCCCCTCCCCCTGCTCGTGGGCATGCTCTCTCTAAAAAAAATAAATCTTTAAAAAAAAAATTATTTTTTGACTATTTAAAAATAAAACTTAGACTACCTTAAGGGCTGAAATGTTCTTTGAGGTTATTTAGTCCTTCCTCTCAGTGAAGGAAAATGTTGTCAAATACCTAAGTGAAAAGTATTTGTCGTGCTATTAGAAACTATTAATATTAATGATTTTACATCTTAGGCTTTATTTACTCAAACCTTATCATTTTGACAAAACCGGGGAAAAATGGGATTAAGAAAATGTCAGATTTTCTCACTCAATAGGTTAACCCTCCAGACAAATCAAATCAAGCAAAAGCCAAAGCAATATGCAGACACAATTTAGTCAATGGGTTAATTTTTATGCTTTATCTACCAAGTAGGATAAAATGAACAAATAGCCTGTCACACAGGAGTTCCAAGTTACCCTGTGTGAGAGTGGGAGAGGAGCAGCTCATCAAGCCAGAAAAAATGGGGGGAATCAAGCCTCAGCCAGATGTCTAGGTGGTCAGGGTACTTAAAGGCATCATACTCACACTAGGGAAGAGAACTTCCAAGGCTGGCCTAACCCTCCAGGATGCCTTGCTCATCAACTGCACACTCCCTCAGCTAGTATGGTAATTCAGATACATTACTTCCCATTCAACTATGTTCCCTGGTCCACGTGTGCCAGCTGTGGAACCTCAGACAAGTTTCATAATCACTTATAAATTATAAAAAACACAGCATAATGCTTAGGACATAGCACTCTATAAATGCTATTTGTAGAGAAGGAGAAATATCTTTTTCCTTTACCTTTCTAAGCTCTTGACTGGAACTCTCTGTGACAAAAGAAAGATTTATAAAAGAAAAACATATAAATCTATTTAATATAAGTTTTGTATGACATGGGGCCTTCTTAAGAAGATGAAGACCTGAAGAAATTGTTAAACCTGACTGTTTTTATGCTAGGTTTGAAGAAGAGTTACAGTCTTGGAAAGATATGATAGAAGAAAGATTATGAGCTAAGTATATATATAGTAAACTGGGGGAAACTTAGCAAGATCATTCAGATTCCTCCCAGTGTCCCTTTGCTTTCAGAGATAAGGATATTCTTTCCTCCTAGAATACAGAGAAACCTGCTTCAGAGGAAGGTCAGAAAGTCCTTCACATGCCACTTCTCAAATTCCTTCGGCTTGAACTATTCAATGTCAAGGTGCCATATTTTGAGGTAGCATACCCCGAGCCCTGTCATATTCTTATCATTTCTCTCTTATTCAAAAAAAAAAAATCACTTTTGGTATGGACTCATAGGTATAATTAATAGGTTAAGAAAAGAATGCAGGTTCCACAAAGATCCTACTAGACAGAGACAATTTAAGGGGTGGAAAACTATTTTCACTTATCTGATTATTTTACAAATGGAAGTTGGAATCTGAATTATCTGGATACTTATCCTCTTCCTCATTTTATATCTGCTGTAAACCAAGTTATATCTTCTACCAAAATTCCCCAAGTAAATAAGCAGAGTCCCTTTATATTCATTGCCATACCAAGAATAATTTATTCACATTCAAAGAGACAAGAATGTGGTTCCCTTTTAAGCCAGGAAAAGGCCAGAGGGCACTCCTATTCCCTAAGGGCAAAGGGATGCCCCCAGGACAAGCCCTGAACAACAGCTTCTATAAGAACAATAATCCTCTGAGAATTGCAGCACTTTGCAGGATCTGGTCTCTCTGGCCTAGCTTTGAATGAAGGTCATGATCTCATACAGGAAGCATCTCAAGCATGCTTACTGCATTTTTATGCAAAAAACTAACATACATGTCTCAATCACAGTAATGTAGGTCTTGTTACTTTAGACATCTCCATCAGTAACTACTCTTCTGAGGTCTCTTTTATTTTCCTTTGGTATTCAAGTTACTGGCTGGCTGTTTCTCTCCAACCCAATGCTTCATGATTTCAACAGTCACATTGAGAGGGTTCTAATACAATAGCCCGTTCTTTCTTGAACCAATGACCCAACTGCCACTCTGCTTTACCCCAGGCTTTCAACAAATGAAACATTTCCACCTGCAGTTTCACCAACTGCTCTTCTTCACCTGCACTGTCTGCACAACCTTTAGCTTTCTGTTTCTCACACCCCCTCACCCCAACTACACTGCCCATTGTGACACTTGCTTATTCTCTGATACTGTTAAGATTATTCCTGGTTTTGCTTGCCTCCAGCTCCTGCTTAAACCACTGGTTGGTTAACAATCATTTTCGCTAAGGGGAGCATTAGCACTCTAAAATTTATTACACTATGGTTTTGTCAATTCTCAGCTTTGGGTATTTCCTACCATCTTTAAAGCAAAAGGGCAAAGACTCAGATATATCTCCATACCTTGATACAGCACATTACAAAAACCAATATGCATAATGTTAAATCGTCAAAAAAACTAACTCAAGAACATGGTGGCAGAAAATAATTAAATTGCTAATGATGTCAGTGAACTAGAGTTTTATAATACTAGTTCCTACTTAAAAGTGTATTACATGTCTGCATTTTTTTATACCTCTGTGAATGGATCTGCACTTCACAATTTTCTGTAATTTTACTATTAGCTTTATTTTTTTTTTATATTTAGTTTGTTAGTTTTAACATGACTCCAAGCTTTAAATTATTCAGATGAGGCGCTGAGATTCCTTCAATAATTCTTAATGTACATTTAATGTTTCCAATACACTAAAGGCACCAAACAATCAAATAATTCAAGTGGTGTAATGTTATGAAATGACTGGATTGCAAGTTTCTATTTCAAATTTATTTTGTTGAATAATGTATTTCTGAGATATATGTAGAATTTTCTCATCTCGGAATAAATTTACTTAAGATGATTAATCTATTAACTATATTAAAGACAACATTTGGTGATTTAAGTAATAAAACATTTTTATAGAGTAATAGCAATAATCATATCCAATGTTTACAAAATTCAAGTGGTCTACACATTCTTTAACAACCTAAATTATTACTTCTAAAATGTTTATTTCAAATTAAGATACCACTTAATAACTGTTCTAATTAAGATACTTTCTCTTTTAAGTAACTGAAAATTCTAGTTCAAATTCATTTGAAAAATTAAGAACTTCATTATTTCACACAATAGTAAATCCAGAAATAGGGTAGGTTGATTTATGGACCCAACAATGCCACCAAACACCCACATTCTCTACATTTTTTTCCTGCTATCATTAATGCATTTGTTTTGCCCTCAAGCTAGACTGCATAGTGCACAAAGGATGACCCCCTGTAGTAATTTCAAACATCTATTCCAGAAAGAACCAATATCAAGAGCTGGCACATGCCTTCTCATCCAATTTCCCCTTGCTAAGTGTAAAGGCACTTCTCTCTAGTCCTGTTATTTCATGTAATTGAGGATGACTGGGATAAGGAAAAAAGGTCCCCTCAATAACGAATCACAAACAAAGGGAACAGAAGCACCATGATTAACTTAGGCTAATTGAAATTTCACATTTTTAGGAATGAACTGTCTTCCCTGGAGTCATGTGGGATAGAGTGGACATCTGAATTAACACCAGAGTTCTATGAACAAAACGGAATAAGTAAATTACTTGAGTGACCAGTCAATAGTATCTGCCACAACAAGGAAGGGGATAGGACCCTCAGAAGTGAAAATATGCTCATGAATCAATGTGAAGGAAATGGAAAGGAGAATTAACTTCAGGTAAAGGATCACACATGGCTTAAACTAATCAGTGTCATTCCAACAGAAGCTGAAGATCCCAACACGGGAGTGACGTAAAGAAGTG
The DNA here is from genome assembly GCF_004348235.1 of Phoca vitulina. NCBI lineage: Eukaryota > Metazoa > Chordata > Mammalia > Carnivora > Phocidae > Phoca > Phoca vitulina. The sequence continues at coordinate 45,459,906 of NW_022589704.1, forward strand.
ACAATGATAACTTCATGCTTACCATTAGAGAAGACACAAAATGGAGCCAAAAACAAGGAATAGACTGAAAGACAGTCAACTCTCACTGTGATCTTGAAGTTACTGTCAGTTTTCAAATACAAAACAATTACATTGCACCCACCCCTTGAAATTTTAAGGTGATCCACACCTACTAAAATTGAACTGACTTATGAATATGAAGCTCTATATGGTAATTATCTCAAATTAATAAGTTTAAAGAGACTGCTTTTGTCATTTATTTAAAAAAAATTGAGTCATCAGTTTCAAATAAGTATCAATACAAGAACTAATTTTATAAATGGAAGTATCTCAGAGAAATGTCAAGCCAAGCAAGAAGAAGAAAGGAAATATAGTATAATAAATTATATCATATATGCTTCAATTATAGTTCCCCTTCATAACACAGGAGTTTGCTATACTTTTATGTATTCTACATTCTTATTGTCCAAAAATTACTGACGTACATTTAAATTTTTCACCAAAAGTGGTCAAGAATAATACACATCATATAACCAAATATATAATGTTAAGTAACTCAGTGATACGTAGGAAAAAAAAATCACTTCCATATATACATAAATTATTCATTTTTTCCTTAGTATTCACAGGAAACTGCTAATACTGGCATAGTTGTTACCAACTAGAAGATACAAACAACTATTTAACATATCTATTCTCTCTCTCTTTTTTTAAGATTTTATTTATTTATTTGACAGAGAAATAGAAAGAGCCAGAAAGCACAAGCAGGGGGAATGGCAGAGGGGAAGGAAGAAGCACACTCTCTGCTGGGCAGGGAGCCTGACACTGGGCTAGATCTCAGGACCCCAGGATCATGACCTGAGCCTAAGGCAGCCACTTAACTGATTGAGCCACCCATGCACTCCATATATCTATTCTCTCTTATAAAACATACCTATTCTCTCCTGGAACTTAAAGTGTAGTGGAGGAGACAAAACATTTATATATGAAAAATAAACCAGCACCACAAGGCAAAATTCCCAGCTAAATCATAACCGTTCCAAATATAGTTAATGCTATAAAGTGAAAAAGATAAATCTGTTTTTTAAATTTACATGTTCTGAAATGAAATATAAATCCTTCTTTGTTGAACTGTCACTAGGCAAGATAACCAAAAAGTGCACACATGCTTCGTGAATAAAGCAAATAATCTAAAAAATAAGCATTATTTATTAGAAATTTACTTTAAAAATATTTAGAATATCTCTATAAAACTAACACATAAAACTGAGTTAAATAACTTTAATTTCTCTTAACCTCATTAAATGACAGCAAAACCAACTGGCACCTCTGAAAAAATCAGTATAGATGTCCAGGGGTGCTTAATCTGTTTTGTGCCATAAATCCATTTGCCAGTCTAGTGAAGTCTATGAACCCCTTCTCAAAAAGTGCTTTTAAATGCATGAAGTAAAATATAAATTATGTAAAAGAAACAGACTTAAAATACAGTTATTAAAATATATTAAAACAATTTAAGACATGGCTACATGCCTATAGATATACCCACATATGAAAAAATAATCCCTAGAAGCAGATGTGATTATTACTCCAATTTCAAACTAGTCATAAACATAAAAATACTTCAAAATATGTGCAGCCAAAGCAATTAGACATGATAATAAATAGCTGCAACTTCTAGAAAGCTACACTATAAGATGTGTGTGTGTGCACATGTGCGTGTGTGTGTGTGTTAGGTGTTCATGAGAGTAATGATGTTGTTTCCTATCCAAGTTCATGGACACCCTAGAGCGTGAAATGGAGAGCATACTCAGCTCCTTATGACTCCAATTACACGTTAGTTAGATCTAGAGAGATGGGTAAAGAAATAAAAATAAGATAGCACTTTTAAGATAATTCATCCAGTTAAAGTTCTTAAACTTCCATATGTAATTACTAATGATTAAGGTCATCAACATGAAGACAGAAAGGAAAAACATCTCTACAGTTCCAAAATCCACAAATTGCTCTATTAAACCATTTACATGGTCCTATATCTCCTGCCTTTGCCACTTGGTCTGTCTTGAATTGCCTGCCCCTCCCCTTCTTTGCCTGGCAACTCATCTTCATCCTTTGCCCAACAATCATCTCCACACTTTGTTTCCAGATACTGCTGCGCCTAATGCTGATGAACTCCACCTCCTACTCCTTCAATATCCTCTCCACTGTAGCACAGAATTCAGGGAAATAAAAAGTTCTATATAAGTCTATTTAAGTTAGTTTGAGATACATCACTGTCATTACTAAAAATTAGGAGAGAACTACAAAAAATTTTTAAAAGTGGTGTTCAATAAATATTTATTAAATTCAACTGGATCGGGGCGCCCGGGTGACTCAGTCAGTTAAGGTCTGTCTTTGGCTCAGGTCATGATCTCAGAGTCCTGGGATAAAGTCCCACATCAGGCTCCCTGCTTAGCAGGGAGCCTGCTTCTCCCTCTCCCTCTGCTCCTTCCCACTCTCATTTTCTCTCTCTCTCTCAAATAAATAAATAAAATCTTAAAAAGAAATTCAAATGGATCATATCAGAATCCCTTTATCTGTCAACTCATAATTTAAAGAGTTACATTCTCCAAAATGAGAAGAGGGGGGTAAAAAGGTTGCACATTTTTATGACAACTTAAAAGAAAATCAGTATCTCATTGAATAAGGAAGTCCCAAAGAAACATTTATTATATCAAGTCACAAAACTGTTCTTTAAAGCCTTCTCTGCACCCCTCTAGGAAATTTCCTTTTTCCAAGTTGATCATAAATTACCTAGTCCACTTAATCTAAGCAATGATGCTTACGACAATTCAGATATTATAAACTTAGTGGTGGTTCTTCCTTCAAAAAGGATTAAAAACAATATTGGCAATATGATAGTTCTTACCAGGTTGCCACTAAGAATTTTAAAAGCCTTTCTCCTATACATGAGGCACAATGATGCATTAAAACAGAAATAGCAATTCACAAAATTTCAAAACAATATCTACTCTTATAAAGAAATGCTACTTTGTAGATCTGAAATAGACTTTTACCATTTCAGATGTCATTAGATAATTTCAAATACAATCATTTACTCAAATGACTACTTAACAATTCTCTCAAACTGTGTTTTGCTAGACTTCACTTCAAAAGCAGTGTCCTCTGAGTAATTATAATCAATTACTAAATGCAGCATAGAGTTAAATCACTTAGAAATTCAGTTATACAACTGTTCTTTACAATAAGCCAAATTTTGTATTTTTGCGACCAGCAATGATCATCAGTATTTATGTTGGAGGACATGTTTACAGTTATTAATAGTGCACATCCTCAAGGAGGTATTAGGAGAGTTCCACCATCAACCAAATTTACTAGGGAGTATTTACTAGGGAGTTGCAAAAAGACAAACAAAAATTAAATAGATTACAGAGAGTAACATTCACGCTGACCTTTAAAAATACGTTACAAAGTACTCTTGTTAAATAAAACTCTTTTCGGTACTTACCACACTATGTTTTAACTCACACAAGTGGAAATCGGGGTAAATTAACCTATTTCTGTTAAAATTTTACTTTAAAATACAGGGCTCTCTTAATGGTTGTAAACAGCCATGAGAGAAATCGAGAGGCTAAAATCAAGTTCATTCTCTTATATTAAATTTTAATTACTTCAAATTTGGAGATTTGCTACCATAGCAGAGATGGTTCTGTTTGCTTTTTAGCTAAAGTGCTGTGTAAGATCAATATTACCGCATTTACAAACTGAGAAAGAGAGCTTAGTTATCATTTCATGAAATATTATATAACCATGTGACAATGTTATACAGCCAAATCCTTAATGATTCAGTTAGCTTATTTATGCTCTGTCGTCTCTTCTCCCAACCCTCTCAACAAGCTGGTTTCAGCCATTTAAATAACTATCATCATTTCTACAGAGAGTGGACTAAAGACTGCACCCAATCATTCAATCTGCTCTTTGTTGGTAGCACTGGTACAGTTTATTAAGGTCCCTGAAATTCTTAGAGGACTTGTGGTTGAAGTTTCAGGAAACAAGTCAACTGTAGCATCTGATAATCCTAAAAGAAATATCAGTTAATTGAAGTTACTTTTCCCTATAAAAATATACCTAGAACAAACAGAGAAACATCAAAGAACATATACATGTCATAATTATATGTCTGTATAAATACTTTATAGAGATAGAAATACTGTATAGAGATAAATCTATATATACACAGAGAGAGTCATTAGTCACCTAAGTCTTGGAAATTTCCAGGACATATTCTGAACTTCCTCTTCAGAAGATATATGATGAAAACAATATGTAGATATATTTATATAATGTTAATAGCAAAAAACAAACATGAAATAAAAGGAGCTATTAGTATCTAGAGTATGCTCTCTGAGGTGTACCCTAGAAAATATAGTGTTATTCAAAACTTTTTTAAAAAATCGTATTAAATCTTTGAATCACAATTGTTACATAAATTAATTCATTCATACTATGTGACCTGCCTTTCCAACACTATCCTTAAGTACACAATATCGAAAGGTGAACTGGATTCCAAATTTACCGTAACTATACCATTTCAATGAAAGCAGAAAATTGGCATTTATACCTGTGTCAATTAACTGTCTTCTGGTGAAAATATTCATGAACTGTAAGTATCACTAGAGTGGCTGAAAACATTTTCGTGGTATAAAACAAATACAAAACTAGCAAATAACAGAGCCTAAAAACAGTTTTAAGCACCTTCTGAGCCTAAAACAATGACTGGAACAATGACTGTTAGCCATTATCTTTAAAATAAAGGCCTGATTTCAATTTCATATCTCCACTGCTTGAAAGCAAAGAGATTTCTCTGCTCAAAATTTACCCCATTTTCCCTCTTCTAATCTGAACATATTTAAGCTGCCATAGGAACAAGCTGAAGTTTCCTGATCTCTAAATGTGTTAAGGCAAGCACCATTAGAGCTAGCAGCCTATGTAACAAGGGCTGATACGTTTAGGGACAAGGGCTCATGTAACCATATGGTTGACTCCTATAGTAACTACTTTTGATTTTATTATTATATCCAAATAACTTTTGTCTTTTAGAGGTTTTAGAAAAGAAACTGCGGGCGCCTGGGTGGCTCAGTCAGTTAAGCGACTGCCTTCAGCTCAGGTCATGATCCCAGGGTCCTGGGATCGAGCCCCACATCGGGCTCCCTGCTCCGCGGGAAGCCTGCTTCTCCCTCTCCCACTCCCCCTGCTTGTGTTCCCTCTCTCGCTGTCTCTCTCTCTGTGTCAATTAAATAAATGAATAAAATCTTTAAAAAAAAAAAAAAAAAAAAAGAAAACAAACTGCGATTTTATAGGATGAATCACTAACAAAATGCTCTGCTAAGTGAAATTTAAATAAAAATTATCTAATATTCATCAATGGAAATTAAAGATTTTCCAGATTTTTAAATTCAAAAGCAAAACTGGATATTTTACATTAAAATTACTACCCTAATATATCCTTGAGCCTTCACGTGTCCTTTGATTATTCAAAAACAGTGCCTATTTTGTTACTATAACCATAAATTCAACTATTATCACCCTTATACTCCTACTTTTTATACATTCACTATTAATAAGATAGTCTAACGGGGCGCCTGGGTGACTCAGCCTCAGACTCCTGGTTTTGGCTCAGGTTATGATTTCAGGGTTGTGAGATGGAGCTCCATGTTCAGTGTGGAGTCTGCTTAAGATTCTCTCTCTCCCTCTCCCTCTGCCCCTCCCCCCAATGTATGCACACCTGCACGTGCTCTCTCTCTCTCAAATTAAATAAATAAATAAGATCTTTAGGGGCGCCTAGGTGGCTCAGTCGTTAAGCATCTGCCTTCAGCTCAGGTCATGATCCCAGGGTCCTGGGATCGAGCCCCGCATCGGGCTCCCTGCTCCATGGGAAGCCTGCTTCTGCCTCTCCCACTCCCCCTGCTTGTGTTCCCTCTCTTGCTGTGTCTCTCTCTGCTAAATAAATAAATAAAATCTTAAAAAAATTAAAAAAGATCTTTAAAAAAGTTTTTTAAATAAAAATAAGTCACGATGAAGTATTTCACCAAAGATTTTATTATTTAAACAATTTATCCATACTTATTACTTTCTTTCTCTAGTACGTTGACCTTTCACCTGAAAAATAAACATCCATGCATACAATACGGTACATTAATCTATAATAGGTAGTTTATTTTGCTAATTGGCATGTCAAACTAAAAGTGAAATATTCACAATTATCATGTGTGAAACAAGTTCATACGTTATAGATAGCAAATGGACAATAAATTATATGTTGGTAAAATGTTGGTCAAAGTAAAATAACACAAACAAAATTAAGAAGTTCAGAGCTAGGATTTGAATCCAAGCTTGCTATTTCCTTGCACATAAAAAATATGCAACAAATATTTGTTGAATCAATTAATGAAAGGCTCCTAAATCTACTCTCTAAACTCTTAAAAGGAAACTGTTGTGGCCTTTGGGAAAAGATGTACACCATAATTGTAATTTTAGTCCCTCAAGTGTTATTTCCAAGAAGGGAGCCAAATTTTGCAAACATATCTGGTAACTTCTCATAAAGGCAAAATTGAGCTGGACTTAAAAACTAACTGGTCCTGACTATAAATATAAACCAAAAGAAAAATAATTTGCTGATTGTATTTTTCTGAGAATGACTCAGCTTTAACCATAACAAAATTTCACCCAATATTCTCCAATATTAAAATTTGATTAGGGACGCCTGGGTGGCTCAGTCGTCGTTAAGCGTCTGCCTTCGGCTCAGGTCATGATCCCAGGGTCCTGGGATCGAGTCCTGCATCGGGCTCCCTGCTCCGCGGGGAGCCTGCTTCTCCCTCTCCCACTCCCTCTGCTTGTGCTCTCTCTCTCTCTCTCTGACAAATAAGTAAAACCTTTAAAAAAAATAAATAAATAAAATTTTATTAAACTAAAGCTATGATTTAGTAATTGTTTTATATTAAATACAGATATGTCACTATAATGTGTATACTAGATATAAATATTATTCTTTTACCCCTATAATCTCAATTGAGTCAACTGAGTAAGAAACTCTATGACCTTTATATTTCTAAAAACCTATTAACATAATTTCATCTCTTTAATGCTCACAGTAAACCTGTAATTATGTAAAGTTTCTTTACTTTGCAAGTGGAAAAACTGAAATCATAGGGAAAACACTTTGCCAAGAGTGATTCATAAAGTCAGTCTCAGAGGGCAGACTGATAGTCACAATCTCAAACTCACCAATTCAGTGGAAATACAATCCATATTAGCGTTTTGTACCATTCAACCCCCAAACTCACAACAGTAAACCAACCTCCCTGAAAAGGAAGGAAGGAAAGAAAGAAGGGAATGAAGGAAGGAAGGATGGGGACACAAATTTAACACATAAAAGAAGGGTCTGAATTGCAGATAAGGCTCTGAGTTCCTGGCTAATCTGGAACTTGGGAGCAGCAGGGCCTTAAGAATTGGGCGAATACTGTGTGAAATTGTGAGATCACCCCAACTTCTACGCCTTCAAGAGAAAGGGCAAGATCCACTTATGGGGGTCACTTTTGACAAACACAAGGAAGACATGCTAAACCCATTTTCCACTTTAACTCCATGACCCAAATCTGTGCCATTTGAGAATACCTAATTGAATTATTCAATTTAGGTGGCAAACCATCTGCTCAAGGCCCAAGCCTTCGATTCTTACTGGCTATGAAAACAACAAAGGCCAAGGTCAAGGGATTGAAGCTGCAGCAAGCCTAGTCCAAGTTGAGAAGACAAATGGCAACAAAATGTGAACATGAACAAGTATGAGCAGCACAAGCAGCATCAGGCCCCCAGCAACTCCACTGCAACACTGATTGAGGGGCAGACTTCCCTTCTAGAGCACTTCTTTCACTCTCCTTTGTCACATCCGACTGCACTCTCTGCTTAGTTTAATTTTTTTGCCAAGAAGACTGATCTTAGTCACCTAAAAATTCTCATTGCAAAAGAAACCCCTTGTTTAAACCCAAGTACCCAACAGCTCCTTTCCAATTATCCCCTGCAAGTTCCCCAGTCTCTTTCATGCCTGGCTACTGAGCCCAGTCTGGTTTGGCTGCCCGCCAGGTTCCTCTCTTCTTTCCTTGTCAGTCGTAAAAACTTGGAAAACACTCCTGGACAGCTCAAGGAGACCTTTTAATTATGCAATGGGCCAGTACCTTCGCCTGTCTGCTGTTTCCAGCAAGGCTTGGAGTCGCCAGAGACTGCACTCTCCCAATTGGTGGGTTTTCTAGCAAGGCTACTTGTTTATGTGGGGGAAGGAGGGAAAGACTGGCAGAGAAAGGGGGCGATTTGCAAATCTGAAAATATTCCAATTCCTCTCAGACTTTCCTACCCCCTAACATTCACTCTCAATACCGCCCTCCTTTAGCACTTTATCATCCATTTGGTATCACAGACACAAAATCATCAGTATTGTGGTCTCCTACCACTCCTAGAAATTAACTAGCGAAACCGTAACCAGAACACTCCCTAGAAACTTTTATTCTTGTGTTGATGTAACATTTCTTTTCTAAAAAGCAGGTCCGAAAGTGAACTCAATTAAATACTTCCTAATGGATTGCATTATACCTCATCAAACTTGCAGACTGAAATCGTACATGTAAAATGCCTGATTGCACGTGAAAGTAAAGCGAGTTCAATTGAGAAAAACTGTTGGGACCCACGAAGGGGTACTTTGACTGACATCCTGCTCCTACGACGGGTTTGCCCAACATGCTAAGCGGACTCTCCAACACCAGCTACGCCTTCCTTACTCTATCCCGGCACGCTAGTTCCAACTGCAGCGTCCGGCTTCCTGTTCAAGTCCCATTCAACATCGTAAACACATTCCAAGAAAACCAGCCTGCCCAGAGTTCCCTCCCGCACACAGGGAAGTCGGCGCGGCGCCCCAGGAGCCACAGGGAAGATCCGACCGCGCCGGATTCTGCTCGGTGTAGGGAGCCAGCCCACGGGGAGGTGGACCCGGGCGAGCGAGCCTGGCAGCGCGATCGAGAGCCCAGGGTCTCCTCCCCACGCCGCGCCGCGCTCCCCTCCTAACGGAACGCCGGCCACAAGGAACTACTTGACCCGCCCAGCCAAAGGTTAACGGTGCGGGCGCCGCCCCTAAGTCGGGGCCCTCCCAGCGCTGGCTTTAAAGAATCCTGAGCCGGCCTAGGAGCTTCGCGCCTCCCCGCCCCCATGCCCACACTCTCTCCTGGAGCCAACAAAAGGGAGGTTAACCCCGTAAGAAGTTTCGCTCCTGGGTCGCCTCGTTTGTGACCCGGCGATGAGTCGCCGGCTCCGTCCCGTCGGGTCCGCGCACCCTCAGCGGTGCCGATCCACCGGCTCCCCCCGCCCGCCCCCCGCCAGCTCCCGCCCACCGGCCCTGGCCACCCGGCCCAAAGTTACCACAAAGGGCTAGGAAGAGGATCCCGGAGCCGCGAGCCCGATGCGTCCCCGACCTCGTTAGGCTCCCCCGTCATCCCTCAAGCACTGCCATGGCAGTCGTCAACAGGTCTTCGCCTCCCTTCAGGCTGGAAGACTCCCGGTGCCTTTCACTGCCCTAATTTTTGCAACCTGCCCGCCGGCGGCAGCGGCGACGCGCAGCCCCGCGCCCTCCTTCCCAGGCACCCGCGGCGGGCGCTAACCACCGCCCGCCTCCTCTCGGGATGTCAGTTTAAGAGAGACTGCGCGCTACCTGACGGGGAGGCTGGGCTTGCAGCCCGGGAAGACCCCCAGATAAATCGCGGTCTCTCCATACCTTACGGACAGATGCAGTCGGGTCAGGCTTCGGGCAGGGGCGTGGAGAGCTGCCGCGTCCTCGGAGCCCGGCGGTCTCCGCTCCTACGCGGCTGGGGCGCCGTTTCCGCGGCCGAGAGGGAAAGTTTTTCGACGTCAACACGGTGCTGGACTCGGGACCCTTCGGCCCGGGTCCCCTCCCTCTTCGCGCTCTCTGCCCCCTCCCTCCTCTTCCTAACCGGCTGAAGCTAAAACTGGCGGCGGCTGGGGCTCGAGGCTTGGGACTCCGGGTCGCTCCCGGCTGGGAACGCCGGGCTCCCCCTCTCGGCCAGAAGGGAACTCTCAGACTCCGGCTGGCGCACTTCTGGCGGTCTCCTTGGACACTTCCAAACGGGACGCCTGTGTGCGAGCTCTCGGACTTGCTTCAGGCTCTGATGGTCGTTTCCTATGGGCCCACTGGGCTGTCTGGTGTTTGCAGGCGGGACCTAAGGGAGAGAGTGAAATGGGAGAGAAACCCGACTGGAGAAGGAGAGGCCTTACCTTAGCCGGTACTTGGCCGGTACAGAAGCAAAAACACAGTGCCCCCACCCCCATCCTCGTACCCCGCCAAGTTTCCTTTTGAACCTCCTCCCTAAAGCCCTAGATGGGGACTATTTGCCTTCCCTAATCTCTCTGTGTTTCCTAACACAATTTTAAAACACCTCTGAGGCTTAATAAGAAAAAAAGTGCCAAAAGAAGCACACACACAAGAATACGAGTAGAACGTGCTTTCTTTACAACATTTATCAGCAAAGCATTGCACAGTTGGTGCTGCTGTCCCGACGGTACCCGCACAGACATTTTTCATTTTTCCTAATTTTTTAACTCCGCCTGAATCTCCTCACTTTGCCATGCCTTAGAAAAGAAAAAGAAAGAAGACTGCTTCAACCACCAGATCATGCTCACTTGCTTCATTCATGTGTGCACATCAGAATTCAGAACTTCTGTGTAGGGTTTAAGGGAAAACACAACAAACCATTCTTACCCTGGTAAACCTTTGTGTGGGAGGAAGGATGAGAAGGAGGAGTATCCTCATATAAATCATTCTTAAAGGATGTGAGGACCTTAACATTTTTCGAGATGCTGCTCAATTTAGTTTGCTAGATTTTCATTTGAATGTGAAAATAGATGGATAAAGAAAAATAAAGCATTTTGTAAGGCTAGCAAATATATGTGTGTTACAGTGGAATCCAGGGCTTAGACTCAGACAATCCAGATCCCTTTCCAGACTCCATACTTATTCATTCTGTGCCCTAGGACACTCAACACAATTACAACTGCCAAAAGGAATTATATAATCAAACTCACAGAGTCACGGTCACATTTGCAGGGGTTAAAATAGAGTAGTGTCAGGCACAGAGAAAGCACTCAATAAATATTTGGTTCTTACATCCCACTATATTTAACTATAATTAAGAAAAGATGGTACTGAAGATATCCCCCAAAGACCTTGTTAACTGAACCAATTTTCTTCTCCCTGATGCTTTTTCCATTAAAAAAGATATAGCTTGCAGTTTTTGAAATGGAAACTAAATTTAGGGATCACCTAGCTCTAGTCAGACTCTCTCATTTTAAATACAAGGTAACTGAAGTCCTAGAATCTTAATTGACTTACCCCAAATCTCATGATTAGGAAGTGCTAAATAAAGCTAGGATCAGAAATCAGGCCTCTTCATACTTGGTCAGGGTCCTCTTTTAACTGTGTTTTCTCTTTTATCACAACAGTCAAACACACAGTAAATAATTTTATTAAAAACAGTCTAAGGACAATGCTAATTGCTTTTTCTATAAATAACCTCAAACAATTTAAATTGTTTCTAAATAATTGTAAGTAAACAATTAATTTATAACCACTATAGCCACTATAAACAATAAAGATTATGAAAATAAATCAAGTGCTAGCCCAGTACTTAGGAATAAGGAGGTTGACTACCTATCCAAATTTGTGCTTATATCATGTCATTATAAATATACAGATCTTTTCTCTTAACACAGTATCTTAAAACTCTGACAGAGAATTCTAGATTCCCAAGAATACATCAACAAACCACTAGAATCTGCTGACCCTGTTTTGAGGAGCACTAGATCAGCCTTCAATATATTACAGCTTCACTTGAACAAGTGCAGGGCATAAGAACAAATCAGGCTGCAGAGATCAAACATTATAAGCACTGCCCTATGAATTAATGGACAACCTCATAATGTGTACTTCTTACTCATTTGCTCCTGATGGCTTTGAAGAGAAGTTCTTCCAAACCCTTTCTCCCCTTAGTCAATGTTGAAGGTCACGTGGACTTTTACACAACTCCCAGGTTCTCAGAGATAAGACTTTACATTCTCCTTCTGAGTAGGGATTCTCTACTACTCCAGCTTCCCCCTAAATTAGCCACTAAAATAATTTCTTGAAGACATTTGATAGCCTTCTCTATGCTCCCTTTCGAGACTTGGAAGTTGCCAAAAAAAGAGAAAAAAATTATAACTGTAAAGTGCATCCATCATGGATGGGTGAATGGGGATGCATGAATCCCCATAACTGTCTTTTTCCAATCATTGCATACAGTGCTAAAAAATTATTCATTTTTACATTTTCTCCCAATGTTTAAATTCTCTAAACTTGCTATTGCTTTGTAATTTTTGTAACCTGACTTTTGATATGAACTGTTTTATGAAATGGCTTAGAGGTATAAAAATCTCAAGGATGTCAAGAACGAAATTTTCAAAAACACTACAACCAAATAGAACAAGATTTTAAATCCGGTCTATTAAAGAAAAGCAATGCCACGGAGGGCTTCAGAGGCCCTGGCAGGGCACTACCATTACAATGTGCCTAATTCTACCCACTGCAAATACTCAGATTTCTATTTGAAAATTCTTCACATTCATCACTGTGCATAGAAAGCACCGTTACAATAATTTTTAAACTAATTTTCTGGCTCAAGCCAGTTTGAAGTTTCTATTACTTGTACTGAAAGAACCTTGACAAGGACAAAAAAAAAAAAAAAAAAAACAAAAACAACCTACGTGTTTTTTATGTTGAGAATAGCAATTTTATTGTTGATTATTACAAAAATACACAAAAACGGAGTGCCTGGGTGGCACAGTCGGTTAAGCATCCAAATCTTGGTTTTTGCTCAGGTCGTGATCTCAGGGTCCTGAGATCAAGCCCCGCATCAGCTCCACACTCAGCATGCAGTCGGCTTCTGATTCTCTCTCCCTCTCCCTCTGCCCACCGCCCCCCCCCAATTCATGTTCTTCTCTCTAAGATAAATAAATAAATCTTTTCTAAAAATACACAAAAAACACGCTGGCTGTTTAGCTCTATATTACTGCAAACCCATCATTTAGAGTATTTGACAAATTTTTTTTAAAGACAATAAAAACCAAGACGTAATTCAAAATCTGTTACGTGACTTGAAAAGGGAGCATGTATGTTTTGCAAGTTGAAACCACAGCCAAATTCTATTCATTGAGTTCCTTGGGGATCTGGGTTACAAAATTAATGTTACATTTACTTTCTCATTTCCATCCTTTCATCTCTTATTCTGTTTTTGTCCTCCAGATTAAGAATATGAAACTCAGTGCAAAAAAAAAAAAAAAAAATGAATAGGGCCAATGCAAAAAAGAAATAAATATCACCTGTATTTTCACCACCAAGAGTACCCATTGCTAACATTTGCTCTGTGCCCTCCAAGGATCATTGAGGTCCCTGAGAGACTTACTCTCCAATAAATAACATTCCTTCTCAATGCCTGGGCTGGGAATAAATTGAGAAATAAAACAAAAGTTTAAAACAGAAGCTAAAATATTGCCTGTATTATTGACAGACACTTGGTTTGAATTGGTGGATCTAAAACTGAACAATCAAAATAGTAGTTTCAGTCACATGGTTCCTGGTCCCCCTACCTAGGAGAAGATGTCTTTTGAAAAAGGAGTTAAATTCTGTTTCCTGAGATCTATGAGAGAGAGAAAGAGACTGACAGATTGAGAGAGAGATGGAGGCAAAGACAGAGATACAGAGAGAGACAGAGAAAGAGATAAGGGTGTAGCTGAACCCTGCACAGCCAGTAATTCTTTCCAAGTTTATTCCTAAATATATTTATCAAATACGTTGCAACACCACTCCAAGAGCAAATGAGTAAAGACCCAGAAAAAATATTTTAGCAAGGAAATCAAGAGCCAAGAAAAGGCATTACCCAGTACCTATAGCCACTTCTTTTCCTTTTCTCACAGGAAAGTAAATTGTACATACTCACTACTTAGTAATAACATAACAGTATATCATAGGCTTGTCCCCTCCCTGTGTTTATTAATATTTTTTTTCCATTATAAGCAAACTATGGCCATCTGGACAAATATTTATGTTAGACTCAGGTTACGAATCTTTGGGTAAAACATGGAAGTGTAATACTATGTTCTTTTTTTTTTATCCTATCATATTTCACCCAATTTTGATGTGTCCCATTATGGATCATCCTCACCTGGTTAAGGTGATGGTCCCTGTCAGGCATCGCCTCTATGACATTCTTCTCTTTCCCTTTATAATTGGTAGGTATTTTCTGAAGAAATACTTTGAAACTGTGTAAATATTTCATTCCTCATCAAACTTTCAATTCATTCATTTATTTATTTATAGTAATAACAGTTTATAATCTGTTATTTTCATGATTTATTTTGAGATTCACATTGTGTCAGATGTGGCCAAAGTGAGTCCTTTCAAGCTAACTTCTGTGTCCCATGGCCATGTCTCCATCGTCCAGGAGCACTTCCTCACTTCGGGGCACAAAAGGGTATTCAAGTCTCATTTTACATTTTCCCGGCCCAGCTCTAGAATCAGCCGTTTCTCGAAAGAAGACAGTCCCTTTCACTGAAGGATGATATTTACAATCTGAGCTCCAGGTGCTGTGTCATTGCAATTAGGCTTTTTGCTTTACTTAGTCCCTTTCAGTAGCCAAAAGCAGGGAATACATGTATACATTTATATATTTTATTCCCTCTCCCTCTGAATCTTTCATTTTGAAAATCTTGAGCTCATACACTTACCTCTAATTCCAAATTTCATATTTGGAACTGCCTTCCCCTCCAGTGAAAATCTAATTCTACTCCCATTATCCTTAATATATTTTCTTATTTAGTCAGTGTCCTGGTCTATAACCAATTTCCCGTGGCTGTCACAGTCCCTCCCTTGTGTGGCCAGGCCACTTCTCTGCAGGAATATCTTCACCATCCTGCTCAGGACCAACAACTCAAGACAGACCCCTACATCCTCCCCCACCTAGGACTCCAGCACATGGCCAGGCTGACTTCTGTGTGATTTCTTCTGCATCTTACTTGGGCTCTAACTTGTTACGCGATGCTGCTCCTTCACAAGGTTACCTTTTTCACTACACTTGGGCTTCCTGACCCCTCTCTGGGCCACTGCAATCCCCCCATCCCAGTCCCAGTGCAGAGGTTTACCTTGCTTGGCCACTCTTAATAGATGAAATTCATATTGCCAAACTAATTCTGGAAAGTTAATAAAAACGTACACTCTTAGGAGCAGTATATAAGTGAGTGCCATTTCTTTAATGTGCAACACTTGTATTTTCTTGATTACCTGTGTTACCTAGTTAGTAAGGAAACAGGCACGGGGGCTGTGTGAAGCATGCTTGTCGGTGTTCTTGACACGTCATCGTCCTGCAAGTTCCCACAGTCCCCTCTTGATTTTATTTCATGATGTGCTTTTATCTCCATTTTCTCCCATTCATTCTAATGTGCTTTAATATGTATCTTTTAAAAATTTTATATGTATTCTTGCAAAATACTTATTTTTTATGCTTTTTAATGTATATAAATGCTATTGTGTAAACTATTCCATCTTGGTTGTTACTTTTTTCTCCAAACTCCTTTAAGTTTTCAAATAATCTAAGTGAGAATTTAGCTCAATTATTGTTTGAATTCTTATTCTTTTATTGTTTAACTTTCACTGTTAATAAAGCTGAATATGTTTTCATACAGTTAGTAAGCAACTGTATTTTTTTTTTTGTGAACTGGCTATTTGTATATTTTACTCATTTTTTTCTCTTTTCCCAATGGATTTGTATATTTTTCTTTTTCGTAATGATTTTTAAGGGTTCTTTAATATATGTATTAATCTCTAGCAAAAAATAAGGTGTTCCCTTAAACTTAATTTAAATAATTAAATCATTTTGTTGATTCCTTTGGACTATATACAATTTCTTTAAAGGTAGTCTTGTATGTCTTCTGGGGGTTTTTGGTAATGCTTATAAAGACCTTCCACCCAAACTAATCACCTATATTTTCTTCTAGTGTTTGTAGTTTTATTTTTTTACTTTCCCCCCCCCCCCAATTTAGTTTGGTGTGAAATCTAAGATAAGGCTTTGTTCTCCCCCGCCCCCACCCCAGGATAATTACCTAGGTGTCTAACACTGTTTAATGAATGAGTCATTGTTCCTCCTGTGGTTTTAGAAGTAATCCTTATCACATATTAATTGAAATATGAAACAGTGTCTGTTCCTGACGAACTTCCAGGTGTAATCAAACAGTATGCACAATGCAGTAAGAGCCCCCAAAAAGCACAGTGCAGAGTGAAAGCTAGCCAAGCTCCTATGCCAGCCAAGCCAGTGCAGCCCATGAGCCTAGAGAAAGGGGCATCTTTTCTAACTAGGGAGACAGCCTCAGGTTCTAGCCAAGCACCTGCAGAGCTTCCTTGGAAGGCGGCAGGGGGCTTCTCTAATTGGCACAAAGTCATCATATAGGCTAGAGGCAGCCCTTTCCCTTTAATTTTTTGGTATATTCCTGCAATAAATCAGTATTAATAACCTCAGCCTATAATTGTTCAAAATATCTGTTAGGCAAGGTCTTCATTATTTTCCCTTCAAAAATTTTATCAGTATTTTCTCAAGTTTATTTTTCCACATGAACTTGGGAAACATTCTGTTAAATTTCCTCATCACATCTCTTTCTTCCCTACTTTTGACCTCGACACCTTTCTGTTAGAATTGCTTGAAATATATATGTCCATTTACTTGAATCACTTCTTTATTCATATTTTTTCTTCTGATCCTGAAACAGAAGATGCACTTCCAACTTG
Source organism: Phoca vitulina (assembly GCF_004348235.1). NCBI lineage: Eukaryota > Metazoa > Chordata > Mammalia > Carnivora > Phocidae > Phoca > Phoca vitulina. The sequence goes on from NW_022589704.1 coordinate 45,476,824, forward strand.
AAAAGACTTCTGCACCCATTCATGTTATATCTTTACCCTCCAACCCATTACACTGCCCCTTGTGAGGTTCCCTGGTTACTGCTAAGAGTGAAAGAATCATTCCACAAGAACCACAGAATACAAATAACACTTAGAATGCAACAGCCCTACTTTACACTAGAAATGAGGGAAAACACAGACTTCAATCCAGGTCAGGTTTCCACTTCCAGTTCCATTTCATAAGCACTCTACACAGTAATGAATGTTAGGTGAAAGCCAGTCATGACCAAGAGTGCAAACCTTGGATGTGCTTCATGGAAAGGTCTAGCCTAATGACCAGGAGTGGTCTCCTGAGATGTGCTCTCCTGCCCCAGTGTTTGCAGGCCTGGAAAGTTTGCTCAAAGCAGTTTTATTTGCACGAAAAACTGCTGAGTTCAGAAAATATTTTGCCTGCTTAAAGACTCACATACTTCAAATACAAAAATAGAACAAACAGAATTTTATTGCAAATAGAAGAATGTTATTTTTTTTCTCAATAAGATTGGAAACAAATGATACATTCTAGGTTGTCTAAAAAATATTTTCTGGCAAAAGAAAACTTTATTTGAAAATTATGATTTGCTATCTTTCACTAGAATATTTTCTTAAGTTCCCTTCAAAATCCTATATCAGAATTTGCCCAGACCTGATGACAGAGCCTGACAGAAAAGCAGAGCAAGGCAAGGCACCTACATGCTTGGGTCTGACATAATGTGATTTGGGAAAATGTCATCATGCTTTAAAATGCAAAGGGGATATTGGCTCCTATCATAATATATAACAACAAAAGACTTTCTCTCACTGAGTCTCTTTTTCATTACACGGGTAAAATAATTCTAACAGTGACTCTTCTGCAAAAGGCAATCTATGGCAGGAATTGCTAGAACAGAGACTTGTCATGTTGGTTCTGCGTCAACAGTCTCTAACCCGACAACCTGAGAATACACACAGATAAAGTGCTATCAGTTCAATGGAAATTGGCTGGTTTTCAAAGGGTATGACTGCATAAGCCCATTGTTCAATTTCAAAAATGAAACCCTCTAGAAGCAATTTCAAAATTACACAAATCTTTCACATACACTGATAGTGCAGGTAAGGCTCATCCATTTTCCACATAACAATAAATTGCTAAAGACTTTTAAATGAACACCACTATCTATACAATGCCTGTTTGAAAATCTATACAGTGTACAAGTAAAGAATGTAATAAAGTACCTAATAAAATAAAATCGTTTTCATTAAAAATTGCTCTGTGCCATGAGTTTGGGGGGAAAATTAATGAAGGGTAAGTGAATAGATTGCATAGATAGTTCTTAAAGTTTGGAGAAAGCTGTCATGGCTTAAATTTTTATTTACTGAATTCAGTTTCAGATATTTTTTATAAATGTGAGTTTTGGGCTGCTGATTTTTGAAGGAAGAGGCACAGTATAGAGTTTTAAAACATGGACTTGGAATCATGAAATCATAAAAGTCAAATTTGTGCTCTTCCACTTACCGGTTGTGGAATCCTGGGCAAGTAACTTCCCCTCCTTCAATAAAAGTTTCCTTATTTCTGAAACAGAGTTGTCAAAATTACTAGAGTTAGTGGGGCGCCTGGGTGGCTCAGTCGTTAAGCGTCTGCCTTCGGCTCAGGTCATGATCCCAGCGTCCTGGGATCGAGCCCCGCATCAGGCTCCCTGCTCCGCGGGAAGCCTGCTTCTCCCTCTCCCACTCCCCCTGCTTGTGTTCCTTCTCTCGCTGTGTCTCTCTCTGTCAAATAAATAAATAAAATCTTTAAAAAAAAAAAAAATTACTAGAGTTAGTAAATTAGTTATTTAGCATAGTGTGGCAAATAACTTTAAAACAAATAATGGTTGTCCAAGTAAACAGGTAAAAGTATTCAAACTTTTGATATATTAATGAGGGCTTGTCTTGAAACTGAATCAATGTGGGCCAAAATAAAAGGAAAACAATAGCTTTGGCTAAAAATCAAACTAGATGTGTGGATTTTTCTTTGGAGAAGTAAAATATATTTCTGGCATTTTTTGTCAAGAGAAAAAGGGATTTTATTTATGTATTTTTAAGTGTTTTTACTTATATATAATTGAGATACAACATTATATTAGTTTCAGGGGTACAACATAATGATATGCACAAACATGACATATATGATAAATGATCACTGAAATAAGTCTCATTAACATCCATCACCACATGTAGTTATAAGTTCTTTCACTTGTGATGGCACAACTTTCAAGATCTACACTCTTAGCAACTTTCACATATACAATACAGTATTATTAACTATAGTCAGTAATACTGTACATCGTATCCCCAATATTTATTATTTTATAACTGAAAGTTTATATTTTTTTCCTTCTAAGGATTTTATTTATTTATTTGGGAGAGACTGAGTGTGCGTGCGAGAAAGAGCACAAACGGTGGGGGTGGAGGGTGGGGAAGGGCGAGGAGGGGCAGAGGGAGAGGGAGAAGCAGACTCCCCACTGAGCAGGGCTCCATTCCAGGACCCCAGGATCATGACACCAGCCAAAGGCAGACGCCTAACCGACTGAGCCACCCAGGCGCCCCTATAACTGGAAGTTTAAACCAGGGGTCAAAACGTACCAACTTCCAGTTATGTGTTTATTTTTATCTCTTAACTAATCTATGGAATTTATTCAGATATTGTCAGTTTTTTCCATCAATGTATCTTTTCTGTTCCAGAATTCCACATAACATTTATGTCTCCTCTTATCTGTGACAGTTCCTTGGTGGTCCTTAGCCTTCATGACATTGACTATTTTGAAGAGTGAAGTTTGAATATTTTGTAGAATGTCCCTCAAATCAAGTTTGTCTGTTGCTTTCTCATGGTTATACTGGGGTCATGAATTATTGGAAAAGAGACCACAGAGGTAAAGTTTCCTCATTGTATCATATTGGAGGCATGTGATATTGACATGAGTTCCTACTGGTGATGTTAATTTGGTTAAGGTGATGTCTGCCAGGTTTTCCTACTTTAAAGCTACCATTTTTCTCTTTGTAATTAATAAATATTTGGAAAGAGATACTTTGAGACTATACACATATCCTATTTCTCCCTAGACTTCTGCCCAGTAATTTTAACCTGCACTGAAAGATCTTGCCTGCAGCAATTATACTGTAGAGTTCTAATAGTGACTTTTCTCTTGCCCTCACAATTTTTACATTATTAATTGGGAATCTTTTGTAAGGCAGAGCATTGCTTCTGCCTCACCTAGCATCACTTTTTAACTGAGTTTAGTTCGAATCTTAAAATGCCGTCTGCTCAAAGAACCAGAGTAAGGATACTGCTAGGAAGCAGGAATGAAGGAGATCAAATCTGCTCTGGGAGCCCCGTCATCATTCATACACCATTCAGAGTACCTCTAATGCCAGTCACCGAGCTGGTGCAGGAGAAATGACAGTGAATAAGAACAGTCTTTGCCCTAAGGAACTCACAGTCCAGCAGAGGATAATAAATAAATGCAGGTTAGGCACTAAAATAAAAATATAATCCTTAGTGTTGGGTGAAGGATGTGCTAATATTTTAGAAACCAGGCATGTTGTCACAATTTGAGCTTAGTTCTGGAGGGTGATTGGGTGTTCAGCAGGCAGGCAAGATGGAGAAAGGCATTTCTGGGAGAGAGAATGTCATGTTCAAAGGCTGAGAAGCTTGAAATAGATAACTACAGAGCAGTTTAAAGAGCTTAGTGTGTTGGTGAGTATTCAGTGAGGGTCCGAACTTATCTTGTAAATCTTTGTAATGGGAGCTATCGAAGTCTTAGAATAAGATGATTTTGTTTTAGAAAATGTACTCCGGTGACCATTTAGAGAAGATACTGAATCTGTGTGAAACTGGAAGTAGGGAGATGAATTAAGGGAGTTGGGTTCCCTTTATATCGAGCTTAATATTATTGGGTATCTGAGCAGCTAAATACAAGAGGGTATAGAAATGACAAATTTTAGAGTGATGTAATTCTTTATTGCATTGGGAAAAGGTACCTGTCATAGTATAGCTTTGATTTATCTTAGTAAATCTTTGATAGTATACAGGAAATTAAAATGACGTTGGTACCTCCAGGGACGGACGGATTTATTTATTTATTATTTATTTATTTATTTATTTATTTATTTTAGAAAGGCAGACTGCCTCATGCAGCACCTCATTTGGATGTGTCTGGAGTCTTGGAAGCTTGACTACCCTACGATCTCCTACAAATGGACCTTGAGAGCTTATTTAGAAGTGCTAGCAAGGAAGGACAGCTACTCCTATACCCTTGACAGAAGAATGGTTCTCCTCTGTCCCAGAAGGTCATCCTCTTGGACACAGCACATGGCTTCTGGAGGGAGTGGTGAGGGAGGAAGGGGACACCTGCCTAGCCAGCCAGATCAGCTGAATCAACCTTAGTGATAAATGAGGTCTCAGATGTCACAGCTAGATCACCCTCACATCCTAGGGACCTATTTAACTCTATTCCTAAAGTTACCTTTTAATTATTTTAGTTATTATTTTAACTATTTTAAGTTCATATTTGAGCTCAGCTATTGAGAAAATTTAAAGGCATGGGAATAAAGCCAAGTGAAGGAATTTCAGAAAACGGTAAGAGTAAGACGCTCATGAGGGACGGTAAACAGTAAAGGAACATTCTAGTTATTACTGAACAACGTGGACTCTAGATAATACAATAGAAGTTGATGAGATAGTAAAGAGAAATGCATAGTTAATGGCAATTCAGACTAAATGCTGTATGACAAACTAGCAATGTGTTGACTTTTGAGTTTACATAAAGATTCCATGAGTACCAAAAATATTAGCCTATATAAATATTTTAGAAAGTTCTATGAGAAACTGTATGTATTAGTCAGAGTCCTGGAAGGAAACAAATAGCTCATTCAAACCAGATAATTTGAGAAAAGTTTAATAACGAGACTATAAAGGTGTGAGCAAGGTTTAAGAAATAGTAACCCTCGGGGCACCTGGCTGGCTTAGTCAATGGAGCATGCAGCTCTTGATCTTGGAGTTGTGAGTTCGAGCCCCACGTTGGGTGTAGAGATTACTTAAAAATAAAATCTTCAGGAAGGAAGGAAGAAAGAAAGGGAGAGAGTTGCCCTCATATACTTTGGGAATACTTTGGGAAGCCATTACTACCCCTAGACCTGAAGAGGTAAGAGGAAGGAAAGGGAAAGTTACTAGAATCTAGAGAGGATAACTATATGGAAAAGATGCCTAATAGAAGTTGTGACCTTCAGTAAAGGGGCACAGCCAAATGGAAACTGGGCAGGAAGAGAACAGGGGGAATAAATGTGCCAGTATCACTTTCCTCCCACATTCGCATCTGCTGGTGCTTCCCATTGCCCAACTGAAGGCAACGGAGCAACTGGATGCAGCCCCAAAAGGAGCAGAACAGGATAAAAAGAAGATGGAGAGTAAATCTGGTAGGTTAAGATGAAGACATTCAAGACATTTATTTATTTTTTATTTTTGTAAAAGATTTTATTTATTTATTTGTCAGAGAGAGAGAGAGCACAAGCAGGGGGGGCTGCAGGCAGAGGGAGAGGGAGAAGCAGACTCCCCGCTGAGCAGGGAGCCCGATGCCGGGCTCGACCCCAGGACCCTGGGATCATAACCTGAGCCAAAGGCAGACGCTTAACCAACTAAGCCACCCAGGTGCCCCTATTCAAGACATTTAAACTAATATTTTATAAGATGCAAGAAAGAGTTATCTTTATTTACATTGGACTTTATTTGAATGTAACTCTCTTTAATGATAGAGAAATTTTAATCTATATGAGTATTTTTGGTTTGGGATTTATTAAATTCAGGGCAGCACAGAACTTAGCGTGTGGAATATTCTTTATCATTTCCAAATACATTTTACAGTCACTGGAAACAGAAGGAACATGAGAAAATATAGAAAATCACACATGTACTTGAGGAAGTGTTTGTATATGTCAAATTTATATGATGGAAGAATGAAATAAAATACAAAATGGATATAGTTTATAAGCTTAAAAACTTCTGTTGCCTAGTGGGCATCGTGAAATCCAATTTGATATTAAAATAAATATGAAAATGCACAAAAGATATTTAGAAAAATCATTTACATAATGCCCAAACATCAGAAACTACTTAAATGCCTTTAGGCAAAGCAAAATGTGTTTTTATGACACTAACACTTAAAATTTCTTCTTTAAGCAAAGGATATCATGAGGGAATCTAGTTTTTTTGTGTGTGTCTGTTAGCACAATACTTGAATTTTCACATGAATAACTGAAACAATATTGTCTCATCATCTACTTCAAATAATGTTTAGAAGTGCAGGTAGGTTACAGTTTTAGTTAAGAGTATTGTAATTTATTATTTCAACTAGTAAGAAAAAATTATTTTTTCACAGATCTTTAAAACAAGACAATATTTAAATACACACTTAAAAATAAAGTCTTAAAGTAAATTATTTTTGCAAATTTGGTGGGGATTTTTTTCAGAATACTTTATTTTGTATCATTTAAAATATTAGTTTCTATTAGCCAGGTGCTGGTCAAAAGTTTCTTACAAGTTTTGGGGCACCTGGGTGGCTCAGTCAGTTAAGCATCCAACTCTTGATTTTGGCTCGGGTCATGATCTCAGGGCCATGAGATTGAGCCCTGCATTGGGCTCTGTGTTCAGCAGGGAGTCTGCTTGAGATTCTCTTTTTCCCTCTCCCTCTGCCCCTCCCCACCCTCTCTCTCTCTCTCTCAAATAAATAAATCTTAAAAAAAAAAAAAAGAAAATAGCACAGAAACTTAGAAGGAAACCATAAAGAGTATTTCTTTGGGGGGAGTGGGTGGTGGGAGGGAGAAAGAAGAAGAAAGATGCAGATATTTATATGAAGATTTAAGAGTGTTTAAAGAATATATTCAGAAGATGTCTTGTTTTAGGATGTTAGGTGGTGAAAGGAATACAGGGATTTTCAAACCAAAGATATTAACCAATGAATTATTTAACAAAGATTTTTAAAGATTTTATAACTGTAACCAATGTCTGTCCCTACCCTTAGTTGATATATTAAATGCTGAATAATGGATGAAATGTCACTTAAGGGTTAAAGTTGGACAATTTTATAATGTATATTTTTAATAAAGAATAAGCTCACAGTAAAAACAACAACAACAACAAAAAACAAGGGTGCCTGAGTGGCTCAGTCGGTTGAACATCCAACTCTTGGTTTCAGCTCAGGTCATGATCTCATGGTTGTGGGATCGAGCCCCGCATTGGGCTCTGCACTCAGTGTGGAGTCTGCTTCAGATTCTCTCTCTCTCTCTCAAATACATAAGTAAGTAAGTAAGTAAATAAATAAATAAATAAAATATTTTTAAAAAAGCAAGCATGCAAAAAATATATATTTCAATGGAAAAGGAATTAAAGTTTTTAGAACAGATTAAAATGATGCTATAGATCAAAAATTATTAATGCTATATTTTTTAGCAATTAAAAAAACAAATTAAGTCCTTTTGAATTGCCCTAAAATCCTATGCTTTGGGCTGAATTTTTGTGTTTGATCTGAAATGAGGATCTAATTTTATTTTTATTCATGTGAATAGCCAATTGTCCCAGCACCATTAAGTCACCTCTTCCCTGGTTTATAATTCCATATCACTCATATACTATAGTGTCATATTAATGGATCTGTTTCCACATACTTTGTTCTGTTCTACTGTTTATCCATTCAAGCATCAGCACCACACTATTCTTTTTTTTTTTTTTTTTTTTTAAGTAGGCTCTGTGCCCAACATGGGGCTTGAACTCACAACCCTGAGATCAAGAGTCACATGCTCTACTGCCTGAGCCAGCGAGGTGCCCCAGTTCTACACCATTTTAACTACTATAGATCCATAGTAAGTCTTTATATCTTTAAGGGAAACTCCCCTCTTCCCAATCTTTCACTTCTCTCTTTTCCTTTTTTTATTCTCTTTTTTCTCTTTCTATACCTCTTTTATTTTTTCGTTCCCTCTTATTTACTCTATTTAAAAAAAAATTTGTCCTGTCTGGATTAGAATAATTTGTCAATAACATGAAAAACAGTTTTATCATCTTGTTGTCCTTTATATCTCTTTTCTCTTTTTCTGGAACTCTTTTTTTAATTTTGCTTGTATATTAGACTTTTTCTAGTTAAACACTTTCTTATATATTCAGCATTCTCTTTTAATTAACTAATCATCTCTTGTCTTTTTACTTCAGAATTTTACTTTTTTTTAAATCTGTTCTTTTCTGTTCATAGTTCTTGTTCTTTCATTATGTTTTATATTTCTTCTTTTATTATTTTACATTTTCACTTAATGGGAATTAAATGTCCCTTTCATAGAGATCCCAATTGTCTTTTGCCAGCTTTCTCTGAACTAAGATACTTCTTATTCCTTATCAGTAAAAACCCAAAACTCATACTGGTTGGGGTTGATATCCATGTTCCATATTTTTCTGATCCTTCTGGGATACCTGTCACTTTCCATACTGTATTTGATGTCTCTCTTTATTGCCAATACCTGGACTAATAGATTAGTAAGTAAAAGTATTTAAATATTTGTTAATTCTCTAGTAATCGTTTGAATATAATTATTTGGATTTCTGACTACACCCACAGTGGCCAGCAAAATATCCCATTTAACGTCTCTAATCTCAACCTTGGTTAAACTCTTCTCCTGACACTGTAGGGATTACAGGATACACTGGAGCTAAGGTCAAGGTCTCTAGTGTTATGATACACCACAGTGTTTTCAAAATAATTGACAAGTTTGATTCATTGCACTCTCACCTGAAATAGATAATTTCAATTACACAACATAATGTTTAGAATCAGTACATAAATATATTAACTTTAGAAAAATACCACTTAAAACACAATTTTAATTGATAAAAGCTACAAACTATTTTCATAAATAATTTGACAAAGATTTTACTACTTCAATTGCCCTCTATACTTTAAATACCCAACATCTTGGTATATATGCTAATTCTGCATGTATGATAAAATAGGTAAGTAAACATCAACATTAGAGACTGCTAATGGGAATTCAGACAATACAATAATAATGTAAGATAATTTACTCTTTTCCAAATGAAAATAAACATTGCAATTTTGTTTTTGATAAGAAAACACATATTTGCAATTATCAAAATATTTAAACTCATGTTTTCATTCCTCCTACTATGTTTCCCTGTGGCTTCAATTTAACACATTTTTAAAAAAACTCGACTATAAATTTTCCTGTTAGATTAATTAATCCCAAATTAAGAAATGTGAGACTAAACACATGAAAAAGATGTAACGTCCTTGAGAAAAATGACATTATTACTTAAAGGATATCTGAAAATTTGAAAATATTTTGGATATTAGTTTTTTTTTTGTAGATATATTAGTGTAAAGCACATAGAGATTATTAGTAAATTCTTTGTTAATTCAAATACTACTCTAACAACACTTGTTCATTTTCTTCTTGGTCTTAATATTTCTTGGGACAAATAGTTGTTCTTTATTAATATTATTATATAATATTTCCTAAATTGTGGTATAAATAAAAATCTTTCCCCAATGTTGTATATTTAAAATCATTTTCTTGAACAGTATATGATAGAAACTCTGAGCCTATTATAAGCCTTAATCAAACCATGAGAACTAATGCTATTTAGAACTATTCAGAAATTTCCTCTTAAGGGTCACCTGGGTGGCTCAGTCAGTTGGGCATCTGCCTTCAGCTCAAGTCATGATTCCAGGGTCCTGGGATTGAGTCCCGCATCGAGCTCCCTGCTCAGCAGGGAGCTTGCTTCTCCCTCTGCAGCTGCTCCCCTTGCTTGTGCTCTCTTTCTCTGTCAAATGAATAAATCTTTTTTTTAAAAATGCCCTCTTAGGAAATAGAAAATTGTCTATTAAAGATGTCAGAAATAATGTAAAAACAACTTCAAAAACAATATGTAGAATCTCCATATGTAAATGAAAAGATGCTAACATCAAAGTTAGGAAACTGTTGGGACACTTGGGTGGCTCAGTCAGTTAAGCAACCGACTCTTGATTTCAGCTCAAGTCATAATCAGGGTGGTGAGATCAAGCGCTGCGTTGGGCTCCTCACTGGGTGTGAAGCCTGCTTAAGATTCTCTCTCTCCCTCTCCCTCTGCCACTCCTCCCCCCTACTCCACCTGACCCCCAGCTCAGGGCTTGTACTCTCTCTCTACGAAAGAAAAAAAAAAAGCCAGCAAACTGTTTGAATAGGAAACTCCAGTTCTAGGAAATCTCCAGCAGTGGAGAAACTGAGAAAATACACACACACACACACACACACACACACACACACACATTTAGCAGATGTTTTATGGTAGCTTGAATTGTGTTTCCAGAAAAAAAGAATCTCATTTTAAATATAATAAAATGGCAAGTCAGCAAATTATACTGTGTCTTTGAAGTCCTTGGCTTGTTTGAAAAGACATTAAAATAACAAATTTGTAGAAAATGCTATTTGAGGGGCACCTGGGTGGCTCAGTCAGTTAAGTGTCTGCCTTTGACTTGCGTCAAATCCCAGGGTCCTGGGATTGAGCCCCACATTGGGCTCTCTACTCAATGGGGAGCCTGCTTCTCCCCCTCCCTCTGCCTGCTGCTTCACCTGCTTGTGCTCTCTCTCTCTCTGTCAAATAAATAAATAAAATCTTAAAAAAAAAAGAAAAGAAAATGCTATTTGAGAAAATTCTTGCAAAATTGAGTCCTTTGAACAAAGTTGGAAATAGAAAAGGTCATCTTGTATTTTTAGCTAAAATACATGTTGTAGCATAGAGGTTTAAAACATAGTTAATAAAATCATCTTTTCTTGGTGCTGATCAAATTCTACCTCTACTATTTACTAGCACTGGGACTTTAGGAGAGGAATGAGAAGGCAATGTTTGAAGGAATAATGGCTGATACTTTTCTAAAACTGATTTGAGAAGCTTGTTGAACTAATTCAGAATAAATGCAAGGAAAGCACATTTAGACAATTATATTAACGTTAATATGAAAACCAAATACCAAGACAAGTCTTAAAACTAGTTCAAAAAGGATGGCACATAACTTTTAAAAGAGCAAAAGAAACACTTACAGATGACTTTGTAACGGAAATTATGAAAACCAGCATGAAATGGAATGACATTTTAATAGCGCCAAGGGGAAAAAAAAGCCCAACCTAAGACCCTATACCAGTAAGTCTTCCAAAATTTAAGGAAAAATAATTTTTTTTCTAGAAAAAAGAGAATCCAAAAGAAATTTTCATCAGCAGACCCACAATACATACATACTGAAATAAATTGTTTTTCTTCCTTTCTTAAGTAAAAATAAACCCAGTTTATATTATATGACTTAGTCTAATAAACGTTGAATCTGTGAGTTTAGTCTAAATAATCTTCTCATCTGTGAGGGTGCCCTGAGAATTTCTTCATCTATCATAGGATAACATTTATTTCATTCTCCGTGATCTCGTTTTTTATACACTAATGAGTACTTCTTTGTTTGCAGGGTATTAATTTGTTATAATCTGACTCTTCCTCTAGGATGAACTTGTGGTAAGCAACAGTGTAAAACAGTTAATTTGAAATCTGTGGTGAGGAATACTGTCATGTTCACCTTTGTATCTTTGTATCTCTAGTAGTTAGCACATTGTCTAATGCATAGTATTATTCTCTATTTGATAAACATATGAATGATTAAATTAATTAATGACTTTGTAGTAGAGGCTGGATGTGGAAAAGAATAGAAAACATAGCCTATCTTCTGAGTGGTTGTTACCTAATTAAGATGGTTTAGCATATTTTTTAGGCTCTAAATGTCAGTAATAAAATGTGTAAAATAGGAAATAAGTCCTTTGGGATTCAGGGAAAAATACTGCATGAAAGGAAGAAACAAGTTAGTTGGTCCTAATAAACTCTTACCAATTTTATGCATTCTAACTCAGCTTTCTTGAGTGATCTAGAAAATTAAGAAGTTTTTGGATGTTTTCCCTGTCCTTGAGGCATTTACAGTTTCCTATACACATCAAGCAGTTAGCCTTTGAGTGGATTTGTGTTTTTTGCCTACCTAACATGCTGTCCTTCTGGGAATGACACCCCAAATTTTTTTAAGAAATAAATTAAGCCCATAGAGCACTGGCTTTGAACACATCGTGAAAGTGAGCACTTCAGTGAATACTCCCGCTTTTTCAGAAGTTAGATTTTATATTTATAGGCTCAAAGAGTATAAACACAGCAAAGGATAATGTAAGAAATCAGACTAGTGGCTCTTCCGAGAGCATGGCTTCACCAGTCTCCCTGGCTTCCTCACCAGTGACTGTGTTCTTGCCGAGGCAATTGTATCTTCATTGTCTCTAAGTTCTCCGTGGTCACAGGAAGCCATAGAGGGCAGCTGACCAATCCTCTTAAATGTCTTAGCACATCACCCTGAATTTCCAGCAATTTTTAAAAAAGACTTTATTTGAGTGAGAGAGAGAGAGGGAGAGAGAGCACAAGCAGGGGGAGTGGCAGGCAGAAGGAGAAGCAGGCTCCCTGCTGATCAGGGAGCCCGACTCTGGGCTCCATCCCAGGACCCTGGAATCATGACCTGAGCCAAAGGCAGACACTTAACTGACTGAGCCACCCAGGCACCCCGAATCTCCAGCAATTTTATGATTGTTAAATACTGCCTTTAATAAATGTCACCTAGATCTGGTATCCAGATTCTTTTTCTGATGCTAGCTCTGGATATTTCTGAGACATAAAAAAAATAAATTTCATTTTCATATTGAGCTTATGCGTTTAGAGTTTCTGTTGCTTGAAACCAGAAGAATCCTGACGCAAAAAGACAGTAATGATGGGATAGGAGTTCAAAGACCTTCCTTCTTGAACTTCTCCCGCCTTATCATCCTTCCCTCTGTTTTTGTCTAGCAATAGAAAATTGCCCAGACATGTTGTTTGGGTGCTTCACATATTTATACCCTTTCTAGTAAAGTATTATGTCAAGATCAGCACAAAGATCATAGTTATGTTTTCTCTGGAGGTTTCAGTGATGACATATATTTCCATCTCCTTACCTCCTGCATGCAAACTTCATTTCTTTCTGTACCAACACTTTGCCTTTTACATGCCATCTTTATACATATAATACTACATTGTAATTATTTCTTAATATCTGGCCATTCCCATGATTGAGGACTTCTTGAGGTTGTAATTCTGTCTGATCCACTTTTGTATCTAACAGTACCTACTATGGTGAAAGTAAAGTGAAAGTAAAATACATATTGAATGCATAAAAATATCAGAGACGAAGAAAAAATAAACTGAACACAGCAATGCATTGGGCATAACTACTCCAAAAGTATTTTCGCAAGTAAATAACTATGTCTTGAGGGACTATTTTTTTTTTATTGTTTTGGGTTTTCCCTCATCAGATTGTATATAATGAAATCTGAAAATTTAGAGGCACTCTAAAGCATTCCCACATCAAAAATTTTCTTTATTGCAATAGGGTATTAAAACAAAATGCATGCTTTGTCAAATATCTATTCTAAGCTATCACATTATTTCTCTTTTGAAATTTACACAAGAGTATCAAAAAATGAAGTGAATATACAGTGGGGAAAAATACACAATAACAGTGTCATAAACAAATAATCAAATAGACTATATTCAAAGCTGAAAATGTGAACTTTGTTTAAAATCCAACTGAGTGAAGTTGTCTGTATGCCTGGCCATAATAGTCAATATGCCACAGAATATAACAACAACAACAAAACCCATTAACTCAAAACAGACAAACAAAAACAATGAATAAAAAAATTCAACTTTTTGGATAAATATATGTAATTATTTTTGGTTTACTCTAACAGCTCTAAATCAACCTGAGTATCTGGCTCTGAGGTCTTATGTTACCTACTAAATGAATGGACTAGGGTTATTCTAATAAAGGAACAAGAATGCTGTTGTACTTGGGTCATGATATCAGAAGGCTGGGATCCTTATGAGTAATCTGGAACTCTCTCTTAAACCAACAAATGTGGGAATGTAAGCTGTACTTTTAGTGAAACAACTTTTTGGTCATCTACTGAAATATACTATATTAAATGAGAATTTCTTAATGGAAAATGAAAAATTCTAGCTATTTTACTCCAAATAGGAAAGGGTAGGCTGAATTTGAAATCCTCATAAAATATACATATTTTTGCTAAACTCCAGTGGGGTAGAATTATTAGTCTGTTTGGGCTGCCATAATAAAATACCATAGACTGGGTGGCTTAAACAGCAGAAATTTATTTCTTCTAATTCTGACGGTTGGGAAGTCCAAGATCAAGATGCCATCCCACTCAGTACCCAATAAGAGCTCTTTTCTTGGTTTACAGACCACCTTCTTGCTATTTACTCATAGCCCTGTCCTGGTGCTTGCATGCAAATAAAGAGGGAGAGGGGAAGAGAAAAAGAGAGAGAGAGAGAGGTCTTTTTTTCTTCCTCTTCTTGTAAGTCTACTAATCCCATCACGAGACTACCATCCTCGTGGCCTAATCTAATCCTAATTATCTTGCAAAGGCCAAATCTCCAAATACTATCCCATTGTGTGTGTGTGTGGGGGGAGGGTAGGACTTCAACATAAGAATTTTGAAGGGACACAACCATTTAGTCTATAACAGATAGCTACTGATAATTTTATTTCATTAATTTTACAACCAAATAAGAATTATCTTACTTCATTTTTTTATAGCATTTCAGAAGATTTACACTGTAAGTTCCCTGAAAGTGGCAACTTTGTTTTGTTCACTGCTATTCCCTCAGCACCTACCATGATTTACAGACAAGGAAGATGTTCATCAAATATTTTGCTGAATGAATTAGATGAGTGAAGAAAAAAATTAATGAACTTCACAATGATGTACGAGTGCAGATAAATATGATGTATAAATGCAGATAACGAACTGGGAAAGTTCCTTCCTGCCTTTAATTGAGTAAAAACTCCCAAAGAAAGAGTTCTGTCTCACATTGTCCATATATTTTATACTTGTTTGTAGAGGCTATAATAATAGCAATGCACGTTGGGCGCCTGGGTGGCTCAGTTGGTTAAGCGACTGCCTTCGGCTCAGGTCATGATCCTGGAGTCCCGGGATCGAGTCCCGCATCGGGCTCCCTGCTCGGCAGGGAGTCTGCTTCTCCCTCTGACCCTCCTCCCGCTCATGCTCTCTGTCTCTCATTCTCTCTCTCTCAAATAAATAAATAAAATCTTTAAAAAAAAAAAAATAGCAATGCATGTGGGTTTTTTTTTGTTTTTGTTTTTGATAATACTGACGTATCAGAATCAAGTCAGGAAAAGAGAAACCACTCTTGGATTTCAGAGACAACTTAATGGTGAAAAGTAGAGATGCAAAGCCAAATAAAAGATGATGAGACAATCCAGGAATTTGGAATACAAGAAATTGCCATCGTCAGTAGGCTGGAAGGACAAAACAAGAAAGCTGGATCCCAGAAGCCCCGAGCCACCTACTAGGGAGTGCAGTGGGCCTAGTAGAAGCTGAAGTAGAGCAAGACCTCAATCCATGCCATATGGGATTGTTTGGTGGGTAATGGCCACAGCAAAAACTCAGCTACAGCTGGTGATGCCAGGAAAGGTAAACACTTATGGAAAGGGATTGTGGGGTAAAATACCCTGAATTCTCAGTTCATCTTGTTTTCCATGCTCTTGCTGATACTAACCCACTAGCTACAGTCAGTGGGCAAAGGGTTCTAGGAAATGTAGTTTCCTCTGACACAGAACAGAAGGAGGAAATGAAAAGAGGAACCGAGAACAGGCAAACAGCATGCATTGTGATTTTAAATAGAACAATGTTCATATTTAATTCTTTATATTGATATATTCCATTTAAAGACAGAATCAGATAATATATTTTGTCTGATTTCATTTAAAAATATTTTCATAAAATGTAAAAACTAATTCTTTGGAGCATTGATATACTTTTTATTAAAGATGAAATTACAAATCCAGTGTTTGAAAGACAAAAACGGTGTCAGGTATGACATTTTTTTCAATAATAATCTATTTTTGCTTGCTGCTTAGAATAACTCAAAGCAACATAAACAGTGTTTCATAGCACAAAAGCCATGTGATTTAATATTTAAATACAGTGAAAATATTTTAATTAACCTGAAGTAGCTATCTTCTAGATTTTAAACAGGTTCATTTTTTGTCACATTTGTTTCAGATTTGTCATAAAAGAAAGAAAGAAGGAAGGAAGGAGGGAAGGAAGGAAGGAAGGAAGGAAGGAAGGAAGGAAGGAAGGAAGGAAGGAAAGAGAGAGAGAGAGAAAGAAAGAAGAAAGAAAGAAAGAAGAAAGAAGAAAGAAAAAAAAGGAAAGAAAGAAAAAGAAAGAAAGAAAGAAGGAAGGAAGGAAGGAAGGAAGAAAGAAAGAAAGAAAGAAAGAAAGGAGGAAGGGAAGGAGGGAGGGAGGGAAGAAAGGGCCCATTTCCTCAACCAATCCCTGTGTCTCCCTTTCTGAAGGCACATATTCCATTTACATATATTTATACTATTATTTGTTCTGATCTTAAGTTCACATAAATTATACCAGGTGTGAATAATCCTTTAGAACTTGGTTTTTTTCCTTTAACATGTTTAGATACATATATCCATCATGATATGTTTAAAAGTTGTTCATTTTTTTCATTTTTTAAAAAATTTTTAAAAATATTTTATTTATTTATTTGAGAGAGAGAATGAGAGACAGAGAGCACGAGAGGGAAGAGGGTCAGAGGGAGAAGCAGACCTCCCGCTGAGCAGGGAGCCCGATGTGGGACTCGATCCCGGGACTCCAGGATCATGACCTGAGCCGAAGGCAGTCGCTTAACCAACTGAGCCACCCAGGCGCCCTCATTTTTTTCATTTTAATTACGCATAATAAAGCAATTGTGTATTGCTTTATACAAGTTTATATATCTAGATTCAAATCTTAGGTTGGTCATTTTGCAAATATCTTCATCCAGTATGTGTTATGGTTTTGGCTAAAAAGTTTTAGTGGGAAAAAAACACCCTTCTTCTTACATATTATTTTATCTGTATTTAGGAAGAAAGAAAAAATCTAGAACAATAGATAATGCTTCTAAAACATTTTTTTATAAGCTAAATCAGTGATTCTGCATGTATACATCTTCCCATTCACAGACGTGGCACAATGAAAAACCTTGGAAAAATGCTTTAATTTGCATATATTACACATTTTCTTTTTTAGTGCTTGATTAATGACTGTAAAAAATCCTGAACTCATTTTATGTAGAGGACATTGGTAAAGAGAAAAGACAAAAGAAATTCTGAAAAAAAAAGTACCTTAAAATGGAGATTCCAAGAGTAAATTGGTTCTTTCAAAAAAGCTGTTGTTTCTTTTCTGTGGTATTTATAGTTGGGAGTTAAGTATGTGCATTTTATTATTCATCTACTCATTCATTCAATCTTTTTACTTGCATAATTATTTAGTAAAATTTATCAATGAGAGTTGAGATTCGAGGTGAAAACATTTTTGATTTGAGTGGAGAGGGTAAGTTTTGTAACTGGGGAAAAAAAAACCAATTTGTAGCTATCTGTATCTTTTTTGGGGGGGGAGGGGAGTCTGTTAGATTTTTTTTTCCCTTAGATTGTACAGTCCGTTCTATTCTCTTTCTTATGGAATTGGTGATTATTATTATTAAGTATTGGCAAATGTCATATCAAAACTCATTTATATTCTGGCAAACTGTGACACTAGTCATACTTCTTATAACAAGTATAGATTTCAAGAAATTACCTAGTGAAGACTCTTGTGCCTGGATTGTTGTTACATCCATATAACTTTCTTTTACATCATTCTGTATTAGTTTTCTGCAAACAGTTTATCACTCAGTGATGATTTCTCATTCATTCATTCATTCACTTATATGTATTTACTTGTTTATTATTTTGTCCCTTAATTAAAATCTGAGATACATAAGAAAGAAACTGTGTGTTTTGTTTCGATGTTGTGTTCCCAAGGCACAGAACAGTGTGTGATTTGTAAATTATATCCTGTTTATATATATTGAATGAATATTTGCTGAATAATTAGAGCAACAAATGCCAGATGGTTAAGTGAGTTCCCCAAATAATATTGTCTATTAAAGGTAGGGAGAGCACCATGCCTCTTGTCTCAAACAAGCTAGCTACTACTGCTTCATACTGTTGGACATATGATTTTACTTAATCTAATACCAAATATATAATATTTTAGAAACTGAGAGTTGATGCTTTATTATAATAATAAATATACCTATCTACCTGAATTGATGATAATACAAACAGAAATGTTAATAATCTTCGTGGTTTTAATTGATTCAAATATAAAATCTATCTTTAAAAAAATAGAATTGTGTATTTATGCTCAAATTTTTGATAATTGGCTTTAACAAGAAACCATTTAAGTTCACTAATTTTTTTTTTTGAGAGAGAGGAAGAGAGAGAGTGTGAGTGAGCATGGGGGAGGGGCAAAAGGAGAGGGAGAGAGAGAATCTTAAGCAGGCTCCATGCCCATTGTGGAACCTGACCTCATGACCCCGAGATCATGACCTTAGCCAAAATCAAGAGTCAGACACTTAACTGAGCCACCCAGGTGCCCCTAAAATTCAATAATTAATTTTTTTTTTTTTTTTTGCAGTTTGACAAAAAAGAAATGTTTCTCTTTCTTAATAGTAATGTTTATCACTTTAGAGCAAGGCATTACTAAGTCATGATAGGTCCCCTCTAGAAAATATTAGACTGCATATCTGTGAAGTTTAGACAGACTAACTTTTTAAGAAAACCATTTATGATGTATTTCCACTTACAAAGTTATAACAAATGTCTATCACTCAGCAAAATACACCACCATTTCTTTACATATCTATGAGTTAATATATTGTTTTGTATATATTATTTTATATATCAGAGTTCAACCAGAAAATCAGAATCAGTAGGATGTATATGGATTCATTACAAGAAATTGCATATGCCGTTGTAGGGGCTGATGAAGCAAGTATAAAGTCTGTAGGGCAGGCCTTCAGGAAAGAAGGTCATGAGCAGCCTGGACCCCACAGGCACAGGCTGAAGCTCTTGTTCATGGGCAGGAATCTCTTCTCTCCCTGGAGAAAATCTCAGCCTGCCTTTCATGGCCTTCTAACTGATTAAGTCAGGCCTACCTAGGATAACCTCCCTTACCTAAAGCTGGTTGATTAGAAACTCTAATTGTGTCTATAAAATCCCTTCACAACAACATCCAGATTATAGTTTGATGGAATAATGGGGGACTGTAGCCCAACCAAGCTGACAAATCATAAAGCTACTATACTACATATTATTATATCTTACATATTATGCCATATGTTATATTTAATATATTAGAGATCACTGTATCCTCTCACAAAACACTCCATTTGTTATTTTGCTATTACTAATAGTACTACTATTCCTACATGATTTCCACCAATAATTTGAATGGTTTCTAAGTGAGACACTTAATAATCCTACCATATGTCTTTGTACATCTTTCTCCTTTCTTATACATGCATTTATACACATATATGAAGTTTTGGTTTATTGTTTGATTTTTAAAATTTCATTCCTTCTAATGTAATTTCATTTATTATTTATTTATCGCTGCTACCTCATTATTTTGGATTTCCATTTTCTTAGTGGCTAAAATTCCTTAAGTGGTTCTCATAGATAAGAAGCAATCTACATAATATGAAAAAAAAAAAAAACAGATACGAACTTATTTCTTCTGTGACAACCTATTTGCCCACCTTCCACTATACTCTCCAGTCTAATAATATAGTGTTTGAAATCTCTCTTCCACCCCATCCCCCTATTCTGTTTGGACATTCAGAACCACTTTGCCCTTTCCTTCTCTGCTTCTAATTCTATTCCTAGATTTTATTACGGCAGTCAAATATTTTAGTTTTCACAAGTTGTATAGTTTCTCTTGGAACTTATCCTTTCTGTTTTAAGGTGGATTTTTTTGTTTGTTTTTTTAAACAGAGTGAAAGAGAGAACATGTGTGTGCGAACGGGGGGAAGGGGCAGAGGGAGAGAAAGAATTTTTTTTTCTTTTTTTTTTTTAAGATTTATTTTATTTAGGGGCACCTGGGTGGCTTAGTTAGTTAAGCATGTGCCTTCAGCTCAGGTCATGATCCCGGGGTCCTGGGATCAAGCCTCTCCTTGGGGTTAATGAGTGGAACATCCAAGATTCAAATGCAAGTCTGTCTGGTTCCAAGCTTATATGCTGTTTGTTTGGTAATTTTTATTTTCCCATGAACATCCCTTCTAAATGGAAATCACTGTTTGGAAAATACTGAACCTGGGAAAGACAGTTTTAAGAAAGATAGTTTCTCCTGTGAGCAGTTGAGTTCCTGTCCTATTGAAGATTAATCCCACAGTTGGGGTAAGGAAGACAGGGACTTTCCTTTTATTTATAATATTTTAAAGTCCTTAATTCCTGCCCCTCCTTCTCAGCTGAGAAACATTCATTATCTTGCCCTTTAAAAATGTGTGTGCAGAAGAATTATTGGAAGAAATCTTCTGAGTCCTTTGCCCTTTGAGAGTCTCTCTCCATCACTCTCTTTACGTAGTCACTAGAATCAGTATAGAACAGAATCCCGAGGCTGTGGCAAAATTTATCATTAATAGTACTAATCTGTCTCATGAAAGACTTTGCCAGCAGCCTGAAAGTACAGTAAAGTACTTTCATAAAGTACTTTTCATAAGTAACAAATATTAACACATAGCAATTAAAAAATGTATTAATATTTGTTACTTGTGAAAAGACTGTCCTTAATTTAAAAAAATTTTGTCTTCAGTTCTTCCAGAAGAGAACTTTTTCACCATAAATCATATTTTTATATTATATATTATTATCAATATAACATATTGTATATTAATAACATATATTATATATTTATGTTAACTTTTATATTGCAGGAACGACATGTGATTTTGTTTGGGTACTTTTTTAAAAAAAAGCTTTTTCAGGCATAATTGACATAAAATAAACTGCATAAAGTATACAAATTGATAAGTTTGTGGCATGTCTACAATTGTAAAATCAACATCGTCAAGATAATAAACACATGCATCACCACAGAAGTCCGTATATAAGCCTTTTCAATATTTCCTTCTATTCCTCACTGTCTTCCCCCATCTTCAAGGAGCCACTGAGTTGTTTTCTGTCACTATAGATTAGTTTAATTTTCTAGAATGTAAAATACATGAAATCATATGTTCCCTTTTTCTTCTGGCTTCTTTCATTCAGCCTACTTATTCTGAAATCTGTTTGTGTTGTCATGAACACCAATGGGCCATTCCTTTTAATAGCCAACTAGTATCCCATTGTTTAGATATACCACAATTCGAATATTCATTTAACTATTGGGGGAATATTGATTTTTCAGCTTTCGTCTACTAAATAAAGCTGTTACGAACATCTATGCACTAGTTTTTGTATGGATACACGCTTTCTTTTCTCATGGGTAAATACCTAGGGATGGGATGGCTGAGTCATATGGTCTGTGAATGTTTACCTTTTTAAGAACCTGCCAAATGTTTTCTAAAGTGATTGCTGTATTTTACATTCTTATCAGCAGCATATGAGGGTTCCGGTTGTTCCACTTTCTTGTCAACACTTGGTACGCTCAGTCTCTAATTTTAGCTTCTAATTGGTTTGTAGTTACATAACACTGGGGTTTTAATTTGCACTTTCCTAATGACTAATGATATTGAGCTTTTCCATAGTTCTTAATTTCCATCCATATATCTTCTTTGGCAGTGTTCAAATATTTTGCTTATTTTTATGAGGTGGTTTGTTTTCTCATTATTAAATTTTGAATGTCCTTTATATGTTCTGATTTTTGTCTTTTTGATATTCCTAGCTCTACTTAACATGTTCACTCTTTCCCTTCGCTTCTCGTACATATAGAATATAGTTACAATAATTATTTTCAGGTACCTGACTGCTAATTCCATCATCCATCATCTCTAGATCAGTTTTCATTGATTGATTTGTTCTTTTCATTATGGGTTAGATTTTCATGTCTCTCTGCATGCCAGATTGGATGCCCAACATGCATTTTACCTTCTTGGGTGGTAGATATTTATTTGCTCCTCATAAGTATTCTTGAATCTTGTTCTGGAAAACGATTACATTATTTAGAAACCATGTGATCACTTGAGTCTTGTTTTTAAGTATTGCTAGCCTTTACAAAGCAATATTTAGTCTGGTTAATTTTGCTCTGCCAATGAGATAGAACCCTTTTGAGTGCTGTAGCCATTTTACCATGGATTATGAGGTTTTTTTATTGTGGCATGGGAAAAGGAACTATTACTGGCTTTGTGTGAACTGCCAGGGATTATTCCTTCTAATTTTTTTAGATTGTTGTTTCATTGGCCTTAGATAGTTTTCTCACATGCATGTGCTGATCAGTACTCATCTGAAACTGAAGTGGGTAATTCTGCAAGGCTCTGAAGCCCTATCTCTGGGAAGATTGCTCCTTCCATTCCCAGCCCTAAGATCTCCAGTCACCTTTACCTTTCTGGACTTCCAACTCAGTTCTGCTCACACCAGGGGGATCAATAAGTCCTTCCAGAGTTTCCACTCCTGGCATCAAGGTCCAGCAAGTCTTTCCAGGTAGGAAGGTAGGGCAATTATAAACCTCATCTTATTTGTGTCCTGTCTGTCAGAGATCACTGTCCTTAGTTGCTGGATTTCCAATGTTTTAAAAAACCCATTTTTAAAAAATGATTTTTAAAGTTTTCTTTTCAGTAAAGAGGATACATTTTGTTCATGTCACTTCATTTTAGCAAAAAGCTGAAGTGTGGTTCCTGCATCTGATTTTTATTGAATGCTTCCAATTTCAAAGGTAACTTTCAAACAATACTACTAAATTGTTCAAGAAAACAATTGAAACTCTTAAAAAGTTCAAAATTCACGCTTCTGTTAAGAACATCTCCTTCCTTTTTAGAAGATCATTATAGTTGACTTTGGTGATATAAAGCCTAAGAGTTCTTGTTTACCCTTTATAGTTCGTCAGGATTCATTTACAAATGACATTGGATTTTGGAGTTTTTGCTTTTACTTTGATGCTTCTGTTAGAGATGTAACGGAAAATAAGCAGAAAACCTCTGTGCTGCAATGTTTCTCACTTTCAGCCTTGTAAGGTCAGCAACAATTTAAAATATCTAATCAATCTTAGGTCACATTTACAATCAATGAAACTTGTTGGAAAGCACTATTCTTTTTTTTTTTTTTTTTTTAAGATTTTATTTTTAGGTAATCTCTACACCCAACGTGGGGCTCGAACTCAACTGGGAGAACAAGAGTGGCATGCTCCACCTACTGAGAAGCCAGGCGCCCCTGGAAACCCTACTTTTTTTGTTAGTGTTTCTGTTCAGATTCCTCTAAGATTTCATTTACTTTCTAACTTTTGATGATTAATAAGTAGCTTGCTAAACGGTAGACACGGTTTTAAATGTCTCACATATACTGAAATATCTAGTCTTTAAAACAATCTTCAGGGGTAAATTTTTACTTTCCCCCTTTATATTAAATGAGAAACTAAAGCAAAGCAGAATCTTCCTCAGTTAGGAGGTAGCAGAGCTAGTATTCAAACATGCTATCCTACTGCTGTCCCTCATTAAGGTGTCAGAATTCTATATTACTTTGCTTTTGATAACTTGGATTTGGAATTAAATTTTTATTAGATCCATTGACCAGTATTGGTTTTATGTTAATGTTGGGTGAAGGTATAAAAATTCTTATACAATTTCAGAATTTTGAGGCAATAACTAATTTTATCCAATGTATTAATTTTACAGATGGAGACATGAAAATTTCATCCTATTACTCCAAGCCAACTAGCCAGTTAGGACCACACGGACTTATTATTACATAAATTATTCTAGACATTTTAAATGCAAATGTTTTGTGGCCTAATAAAGAACAGACTACCATTTGGATAAAGGGGTGTTCATCTTCTTTCTTCCTGCTTGCCTTATTTTTCTCAAGTGGTTATTTGAGAAACTATCTTTTTCCACTCCATTTCATTTTCTAGCTTTCACTCCATTTAACTGAAATGGTAGATTAAGTAACATAAACAAGGAGATTTATATTATTTTCATTGTCTTATCACCTATAAAGAAATTTTGCTAGTGCAGGAAAAAGTATCGTGAATAGCCAGTTAACTAAGGTAATGAGTAACAGACAAGACATCATTACAATCGAACTATACCAGTTCCAATCTTTCTACACAAAAGTGTGATGCAAGGATTGGCTCCACAGGTATCAGGTTGGAGCTTGTTAGAAATGCAGAATCTCAGGCCTAGCCCCAGACCTGCTGACTCAGAATGTGCATTTTCGCAGAATCCCCAGGTTATTTGTGCAAAGTCTGGGAAGCGTTGCTCATCCTGGTTTTGCAGCTGTGTCCCCCTTCTGTTCATTTATCTCCCCAGTAAAGAGCTATAATCTGCTAATTATCCTGGATTAGCAAACCTCATAAAGGGTGGGAAAAGGAGAGTTGAAGCTTAAACTCCAAATTACTGACTTCAAACTGAGAAATATCACCTGCACGATTCCCTAACACCTTCCCACTCTCTACCCAGCTCTTTCGGAATATCTGAAACCACTGTAGTACTGCTCATCTTTGTGAATTCCTGCTCCTCATTCTCCTTTTTCCTTAACACACATGCTGTGCAACTCTATGGGACTGTGTCGATCTGGAAAGGATGGATAGTTTATACCGCAGTAATGAACTACCTCCAAGTCTCAGTGGCTTACTAACAAAGGTTTATTCCTCATCACATTACATGTTCATTCCAGGTCAGCTATCACTCTCCTTAAGTAGTTTTGCTTTAGGATCCATGATATTGCCCGTCTGGTAGAAACATCAACAGCTAAAGTGGCAGAAAGAAAAAGAACATGATAAACTACACGCTGGTTTTTAAAGTTTCCGTCCCTGTGTGACATATATCACTTAACCTCACATTCCACTGCTTAACCAAGTCATATGTCCACATATGACATTAATTGGTTAGGGAAATTATGATTTCTCTTCCCTAACTGGAAATGACAGTGAGTATTTATGCATAATTATACATTCTACCATTGAGCATTATGGCAAAGTTTTATCCACGTCATTAAAGTATTTCGTGTAATATTTTATTTTTTATACTTGTTTATTTACATTTGTTCCTTCACGAAACTAAGATTCCTCTAGTCAAACTAATTTTATCAGACTATTTTCTCAACACCAAATTAGTGCCCCATGTATAGTAGGCATTTGACAACTGTTTACTGAATGAATTAAAGATAAACATTATTAAATCACAGTTATATCTAGAGCTTGCATAACACTGATATTCTTATAATAAAACAATATGATTCTTAGGTATAAACACTTCTAACGTGAATAGCTATGTACTCAGATTACATCCTGATATCATCTGCCAAACACATCTTACCATGTCCGGTATGTGGCAGAGCCAGATCAGAATCATTAAAGAAGCTCTCAAAGAGTTTGTTTGGAGACTAATACAGTTTTCACTTCTGCCCAAATGTCTGTGTACGATTCTTAAGATCTAAAAGAAATGGATGGAGGGAGTTTGTCTGCCTTAACTCTTTCATCACTAAAATAAAGGGTGTCATAGTCACAATGAAATTTGAAGTATTTGTGGGTAGACACTATACTCTACAGGGCATATCAGTTATATTCATCCTCAAAAGATGAGGATCCCTTTTGCCTTCTCAACAATAAATGTGCATACTCTATTTTCTTGTAGGATTAATTACTGTAGATTTAATTATATAGACTTACAAGTAAGCCTATATCATTTAAGAGAGATACACATCTCTGAAATGGTATTTGCTTTAAAAATATTAGGTTAAATTATATTTCACGATAACATGATCATAATAGTAAACAATATTATTTTACATCTTGACATCCTATCTAAATAGGATGACAGGGAGAAAAAGAATAGTTTTCTATGAAATTGTATAAGTGCATATTAAATCATTACTATTTTGCATTTTAAACAGTACTGTAAAAAGAGATGAAGAAATTTTTAAAAATTATTACAACAGACAAATATTGGATACTTATTTCCTATATAAAAATAAATATTATTTAGGTAGAAATGTTATATGTTGAGGTGAAGAAATTTGAATTAATTATGTGAAATGAAATACATTAGTAAAAGAATGTCTTTAGATTTAGACATAAGCAAAGTAAAAGCCTTGAAGAGAGTAAAGGGGCAAATCTCCCACCTGCTCACTGATGCCTGAAATTGAGCTGCAGAAGCAGAATTCATTCCACTTAAAGTTTTAAATTCCTGTTAAAATGTGTTTTTTTTACCACAATAAAAATCACCTCTTTTAAATTGCAGATGACGTGAAAGGTTGAGACAGAATATCATCATATCTACACTCAGATTTTCTTAAAGAGAGAATTTAAATATGGATGAATCATATTGGTGGGAACCTGATTATCCAGAAACTGAGCAATCAATGCTGCTACTTAAAAGTTGTCAACAGCTTCTCAGTCAGTTTTGGGGTGGACAGTGGGTCATCTTGGAGTAGATCGTGTTTGCTTTGAATCATTTAAGTGACTCATCTTAATGATATGAATTTGGGGTTAATGAAAACTTTGTTGTTGCTACTGTTGTCATTGGTTCCTTATAAAGACTATTCCCTTCATATTCTTGGTAGGAAGAGTTCAAAGTCTCCAGAGAAGGATAAGGACAATTTTGCATAACCCCTGCAGAGGCCTTCAGGACAAAGGGTATAGGAATCATACTCTTTTACAGAAGAGATTTATTATAACCACTCTTATGGTAGAAGCTGTTCCTTACTTAGGTCTTTTGAAGGCAAAGGATACTAGATGCTCCCTAAGGAAACTCACCAGGATGGCTGGAGTAGGGATCAGGGCCAAGAATGATGGACGTTGGGGAGAGCTGGTTCAATGCTGCATGTGACCAAGGCTGGCTCCACTTCTGATCTAGCAATCAGTGAGAGTGGAGCTCACAATGTGGTAAGTCACAACCTTAGGAGTACCACATGTAAAGGATCCTTAGCCCTGCATAAGATAATAGGGTTGGGGGTAGATGGGTTTACCTTCCTGGAAATACCATTTCAACATGTTTCACAAATCAAGAAGACAACAAAAATATAAGTTGCACAGACTGTGGCAAGATGAGTTTCTTTTATTATTTTTATGGAAAATTCACACATACAGACAATTTTGCAAAATAATACAAGAAACATTTGAGTACCCACTTCATAATTTTAATGTTATGCCAGACTTGCTTTGGATTTTTTCTTTTTAACCTTAAGATAAATTTGAAATCTCCAGTGTAGTCCTCCCTGACTCCATTTCCTTCCTAAACTGTTACCTAGAACTTGATGTTTATTATTCTTGTGTATATGTTACCTTTATTACACATACATACCCATAAAAATATAATGTGTTTTATATATTGTATAATGGCATATAAGTGATATTGAACTGACATATTCATTTGTAACTTTTTAGTTCATGATTATGATCTAACTTACATCTGTGTTAATAGATGAAGCTAATGCAAAATTTTCTATTTTATGACTACACTTATTTATTCTCCTGTTGATGGACATTAAGTTGTGTCTAAATATTTCCCTTTAGGCTTTCAAGAGAGCATAACATATAGGTCAGGACAGGATGATGGACTCTGGGGCTAGACTAGCTCTTTGAAAATCCTTGTTCCACCACTTATCAGCTATATGAACTTGGTGAATTCCTTACTCTTTGTATGTCTCAAGTTCATCAATTATAAAAGGGAATACAATTAGCATCTACCTCAGAAGGTTTTTGTGAAACCTAAAAGAGTTAAAATAGATAAAATATTTAGTAGAGTAAGCTGCTGCATAATAATGTTACCTATTGTTATTATAAAATGATTTTAAAAATCTTTCTTATACAGGTGTCTTATACATAAATGTGTAAGTTTCTCTAGGATATATCCCTACGAGTGAAAATGCTCGGTCTTAGATCACATAAACCTCCCATTTTACAATATACTGCTAACTTTACAAGATCCCTCCTGCAAAATTGCTTTCCAGAAGAATTTATTTATTTATTTATTTTTATTTATTTGACAGAGAGAGACACAGCGAGAGAGGGAACACAAGCAGGGGGAGTGGGAGAGGGAGAAGCAGGCTTCCCGCTGAGCAGGGAGCCCGATGCGGGGCTCGATCCCAGGACCCTGGGATCATGACCTGAGCCGAAGGCAGACGCTTAAAGACTGAACCACCCAGGCGCCCCTTTCCAGAAGAAATTTTACAAATTTATACTTTTCTCAGCAATGTGTGAGAATTCCTTTATCTCCACTTCCTCTCCAATACTAGGCATTTAGAAAATGTTTCCCAATTGTTGACTGTGAAATGGCATTTTATTGTGGTCTTATTTTTCAATTCCTTAATTACTAGAGAGATAAACAGCTTTTCATCTCTTTATTGACTATTTGGGTTTCTCCTTTTGGGGCTTGCCTGCTCCTAGCCATTATTGTTGTTGCTTTAGTTTTAATTAGAGTGCTTTTCTTTATCTTATTGATTTGTAGGTGACTTTAATATTTCTGAATATTAATAATGGCTAGACTTTTCACATTTTATGAAATTATTTATAGTACTAATATTTTAAATTTCAGTGTAGTTCAAGTTATCAATTTTTCTGGAGATTATACATTTCATGTCTTTTTAATAAATTCATTTTTAACTGGGTCATAAAAGCAGGGTATTACCCTTACTTCTAGACATGATACAAGTTGTTCTTTATTTTTAGGTATTCATTCACCTGAAATGTGAGTGTTTATTATATGAGATGATACAGAAATATCACATTATTTTGTTCCATATAGATTACCAATTTTTCTAGCACTGTTTATAAAATTATCCATCTTTTTACTTTTACTGAAATTCTGTTTATCATATATCTGTATTCTGTTTCATTATTTGTCTCACTCTGCAGTAATAACCATACAAGTTATTACTTGTCAAATACTAAGGTTTAAAATTAGCCTGGTGATGGGTATTAAAGAGGGCACGTACTGAATGGAGCACTGGGTGTTATACACAAACAATGAATCATGGAACACTACATCAAAAACTAATGATGTAATGTATGGTGATTAACATAACAAAATAAAATAAAATTTAAAAAATAATCTTATTTTCTGGTTGGGTTAATTCTTCCACTTTTTGTTCTTCTTAAATTTTTTCTTTGCTTTTCATGGCTTTTTTGCTCTTCAACATATGTTTTAAATCACTCATTATTGAAAGCCCTGTTGAGATTTTGGTTAGAAATGCACTAAAATTATGGATTCATTTGAGTTGAATGGAATATGTTTGAATATGAGTTGAATATGACATTGAATAGACTTGTTAAAAAACAAAATTGAACCAAGTACATTTGAAAATCTAATTGGCTTTATTAAATGATTCATAAATCCCAAAGCTCCACTGAGTTTCTTTTTTAAACAAAGAAAGGCTTTGAAAGGGAGAGAGAAGGCATTAAAAAAAAAAGACAACAGGTATTTATTAGTAAGAAATGAATTGTTTAGGCAAGGTTGCCCTCCAAAGGGGAGCAAAAAGGATCTATCAGAAAATTTCCTACTATTGACCAGAAATCCCATGTTGATTGGTTAAAGATTACATTCCTACAGGCTTGAAACTGCAGTTAGGTTAGGTATTTGGTCTTGGTTTACTGACTTGGGGCCTTAACCTAAGGGATACTTTCTTTATAGAAAAAATGTCATTATAAATTTGTCCAAAACCTCTAGAATGTACAAAACCAGGAGTATATTGTAACTTAAAACTATGGACTTCGGGTGCTTGTGATACGTCAGTGTAGGTGCATCAATTTTAACAAATGTGGAGGCAGGGGTTATATAAGAAATCTCTGCAAGTTCCTTTCAATTTTGCTGTGAACCTTAAACTTCTCTAAAAAAATTAAGTCTTAATAAGAGAAAAAAAGCTCTGTAAGAGAATTAATTTACTTTCTCTGTACCTAATCCTAATACTTGTTTCCCTTTGTCCCTCATGTAATTTCAGAAAGTAGTTGCTAAGTGGACACCCCTTTCTTGTTCTTGATTTAAAGAGAATTAAAAAAAAAAAAACTCCATTACATTTCCCATTTGCTCTAGCTTTTTGTAAAATCCCTTTATAGTGTTAAAGAAGTCCGATTCCCTTTTTGCTAGGAAATTTTTTACTTGTTTCTTTTAGAAAATAAACATGTTTCTTGAGTTTATTAAAATTTTAATCTAACTCATTTATTCTGACTCATAACATGATTTTTCTCCTTTAATTGCTAAGAAAAAAAGTATATCAATGTATTTTCTGAAATTCGTTATCTTTTTGCCTCTTGGAGATTAAACAAAACTTGATCATTTAATTTTTTTCCATTACTTGATTTTGATTGCTAATATTTTATTTTTAAAAAATGTAAGCTATGCTTGTAGATAAATTGGCCTTTTATGTTTTCTTAGTCAAATTCTGGCAAAGGTCATGGTCATCTCATAAAATGAGTTGGGGGCCGTTCCTTCTCTTGTTTGTACTCTTTAACATTTAGTTGCAGATTGGGATATGATTTGCCTGAAACACTCACGAGACCTGATGTTTTTGTTTATTTGGGTACTAGGTAGAGTTTTAATATTTCTTGAATTTCATTAATGGATAAATTTCTTTTTAGCTTTCATATTTCTTATTTAGTTTGTACCTTCTTTCCATTATGTTGGCAATAAGTCAAACAAGGGCAACTAAAATGAAGGCTTCTCCTCCCCTGATTTAATTTTCCATTCCTTTACCTCCAGAATGTTGGAAGAAAGAATATTCCTTTTAAATTGAAACTGAGTAAACCCTTCAAATTCTTGAATAATTCTGGGCAGAGAGGTAAAATGAAAAAGAGTTTTGGAACTTCTTGTTAATTTTGGCATTTAGGAGACTGAAATTTTTAGTAAGGAAAATGATTTTACTTGTACCTGAGGGGAGTGAATGGGACATGTTACATCCATACCTATCCTTATTTCTATCTCATTATTCATTATCCTTTTCTCTCTATCTTTAGGGCTCTTTTTCTCATAGGGTACATTCCTTACAGTACCCTACATATAACAGTATGTGTAATAATAGTTACTCTATCTTTTATGCCTGGTGTGGTAATCAGAATAATGGCCACCTAAAGATGCCCAGTACCTGTGAACATGTTAGTTTACATGGCAATGAGAAATTAAGGTTGAGGGACGCCTGGGTGGCTCAGTTGGTTAAGCATCTGCCTTCAGCAGCCTTCATCTGCCTTCAGGTCATGATCCCAGGGTCCTGGGATCGAGTCCCACACTGGGCTCCTTGATCAGCAGGGAGCCTGCTTCTCCCTCTGCCTGCAGCTCCCCCTGCTTGTGCTCTCTCTCTGACAAATAAGTAAAATCTTAAAAAAAAAAAAAAGAAATTAAGTTGAAGATAGGATTGCATTTGTTAATCAATTGACTTTGACATTGGGCGGTTATCCTGGATTATCTTAATGGGCCCAATATAATCACTAGATCTTTTTATAAATGGAAGACAGGTGTAGAAGAGAAACAGATAGAGGGCAGCATGAGAGAGAACTGGCCCTGCGTTGCTGGCTCTGAAAACAGACGAGTGGAGTCATGAGTTAAAGATGTTGGTGACCTCTAGAAGTTGATAAATGCAAGGAAACAGATTCTAATGTGGGCCTCCAGTAGGAATGCAGCCCTGCTGATTTCTCACAACCCTAGTGAGATCCATTTCAGAGTTCTGACCTCCAGAACTGTAAAATAAACATCTGTATTGTTTTATTTATTTATTTATTTATTTATTTTTAAAGATTTTATTTATTTATTTAAGAGAGAGAATGAGAGAGAGAGAGCGCATGAGAGGGGTGAGGGTCAGAGGGAGAAGCAGACTCCCCGCTGAGCAGGGAGCCCGATGCAGGACTCGATCCCGGGACTCCAGGATCATGACCTGAGCTGAAGGCAGTCGGTTAACCGACTGAGCCACCCAGGTGCCCTAAATCTGTGTTGTTTTAAACTGCTACAGCTGTAGTAACTGTTACAGTAGCCATCGGAAACTAGTACACATGGCAATTCGAAAGAGTAGAGAAGACTACCGACACTTTTAACCGAGAAAGATTTGTGAGTCATTTCAAGTCCCTAAGCTGCTCTTTCCTCATATTTAAATTAATAACCTCTATGTCTCCTATACATTTGGAGGATATGAATATTCCATCAAAGGGAACATTGGCATTGACAGACCCAGATAAATGATAGAGAATTGATGATTCCTAATTGACTGCTGATGAAAATTAAGAAAACTTCCTTGAAGGATGGACCTCAATATGTGAAGAAATTGCAAGGTAATTAGTTAAGAAGCAAACTGTGTGTGAGCAACATAAAGACAAATGGTCACCCTAGGGGAAGAATTTTTTATTAGCATGAAAACTTTTGTTTTTATATCTAGTAAAAAGAAAATAGATTTAGTATTATTAATACCAAGGTCTTTCTCAGTCAAAATAAGACCCTGTCAAAATGCCTGAGATTAGTTGTGTTACTTCCTTTAACAGAAGCTCCTGGATGTTGTAGGAAGATGGCGAAAGGTGACTGAATGACTTTCAAAATGCTATAAAACAGACTTTCTGTTTACTGGAAAATTTGCCACTGGGAAATGATACTGAAAAAAAAAATAGGTTATGGTAAAGTAGTTGGTGACAATATGATGGTAAGTTGCCTATTTTTGCCTAACATGTTTGAAAGAGAGTCGAAGAAAAGATTTAGACGAGACGTTTAGATTCCAGAGTAAAGAGGTTTTACCAGTAGGTGGATTTCTTCATACTAAATTTTAGTGAAGAAGTGGCTTTCAAACCTTTGACAGTTTACACTGAGACCTGATATCAGTGTGTACACGCACACATGCACACACACACGTTCTTTACCTTTCTCAGGTGTGATGAACTCTAAGATTTTCTATTATTTTCTGTTCTATTCTGTTTCAGTCTATTTCACTGAGATGCTG
Source organism: Phoca vitulina (assembly GCF_004348235.1). Taxonomy (NCBI): domain Eukaryota; kingdom Metazoa; phylum Chordata; class Mammalia; order Carnivora; family Phocidae; genus Phoca; species Phoca vitulina. The sequence goes on from NW_022589704.1 coordinate 45,509,916, forward strand.
TTTCTGACACATTATATATATTTCTTACCACACTGAGGCTGCATCCAGCAGTTTGAGAGTCACTGCACTGCAGAGCCTTCTTTTAGGGATATGAGGACTAGGAAAAGTGTTTCAATGCCCAGCATATGGTGTGCTGTATCTGGAGAGATGCCCAAAGGACATGAGAAGGTCAGGAGGGACTGAGAATCTAATTTCTAGAAAAGCGTCATTCATTATGCTGGGATTCACATGGCAGTGTGAAGTGTCAAGAATGTAAAGAAATCAGAACTAGAATTGGAGGGATATTAGAAAAGTGAAGTGCCCCCCACAAGAGATGGTGTGAGACATAAAGGCAGAGAAGCAGTATGAGTGACACCGTTATATTGTGCTGTTCAGGAGAATTGACCTGGAATTAGACATTGTAATTTTTTTTATTAATTTTTATTTTTTGGTTTAAATTCAATTAATTAACATATAATGTATTACTAGTTTCAGAGGTACGTGTCTGTGATTCATCAGTCTTATATAATACCCAGTGCACCTGCCCTCCTTAATGTCCATCACCCAGTTACCCCATCTCCCCACCCTCCTCCCCTCCAGCAATCCTCAGTTTGTTTCCTATGATTAGGAGTCTCTTATGGTTTGTCTCCCTCTCTGATTTCATCTTGTTTTATTATTTCCTCTCTTCCCCTATGACCCTCTGTTTGTTTCTTAAATTCCACATATCAGTGAGATCATAGGATAATCGTCTTTCTCTGATTGACTTATTTCACTTAGCATAATACCCTCTAGCTCCATTAATGTCGTTACAAATGGCAAGATTTCATTTTTTTGATAGCTGAGTGGTATTCCATTGTATATATGTACTACATCTTCTTTATCCATTCATCTGTCGATGGACATCTGGGTTCTTTCTATAGTTTGGCGGTTGTGGGCACTGCTGCTATAAACATTGGGGTGCAGGTGCCCCTTCGGATCACTACATTTGTATCTTTGGGGTAAATACCCAGGAGTGCAATTGCTGGGTCGTAAGGTAGCTCTATTTTCAACTTTTTGAGGAACCTCCATACTGTTTTCCAGAGTGGCTTCACCAGCTTGCATTCCCACCAACAGTGTAAGAGAGTTCCCCTTTCTCCGCATCCCCGCCAACATCTGTCGTTTCCTGACTTGTTAATTTTACCATTCTGACTGGTGTGAGGTGGTATCTCACTGAGGTTTTGATTTGTATTTCCCTGATGCCCAGTGATGTTGAGCATTTTTTCATGTGTCTGTTGGCCATTTGGATGTTCTTTGGAGAAATGTCTGTTCACAGACATTGTATTTCAATGTCAGCTTTGCTACTTATAGTTTTATAATATTGCATGAGCATCTAAATTTTTCATGCTTCTTCTTATAATCTATGAAATGACAGGTATGGTCTATTGAGCCCTTAGGTGCTGGGTACTAAGAACAGTGCTTTCAGATACTACCTCAACTGCTATTTACACCATGCTAGTGAAGTAGGCGGAGTTTTTATTCCTATAATACCTACATGCTAGAGCTGCTTTAAAGAGAATAAAATCTCATGAAATAATTCCTGGCACATAATAAACACTCATTAAATCAAAATGGTGAGATAGAAGGTTTTCTGAAACCCTGTAACAAGCAGCAGGCAAAGGAAAGCCATCCAATCACTGTCATCACTCTCCTTACATATGGCATGGCAATTTTGGTAGTGTGCTTATCTATAAAGGGGGATAAAATAAAGTTGAAGTAAAGTGTAAGTGAGTTAATGGATATAAAACACCTCTTGTTGGGAAATAATTCTCCATAAGTCTCCTGCATGTCTTGTATTAACTTTTGTTTTGGACTATCTTTCCAAGGATGTTTGTAGAGGAAACAGCCTTGAGAGAGAGAGATATCTCTTTCAGGGCACGGTCCAGGATTATTATCTCTTAAAGATAGTATCTCTCTCTAGGACAAAGGTTAGGCAGGTTTGCTACAACACTCTTTAAAAGGTAGGGACTTCTTAAACTTGGGATTCCTCAGCTGTGACTTAAACCCATTGTGTGGGCAGCATCCTCATGAATCCACAGACATATACTATAGCTCCCCTGGGTCATGGGACGTAAGGAAAACAGATGCAAACCTAAACCTTATGTTGCTTTCTGTGCCATGAGTAACAAAGTCCTTTGTCTGTGACCCTGAAGTCTATTCTTTTCTGCCATCATCTTTTTTTAAAAAAAAGATTATTTATCAATTTATTTTTAGAGAGGGGGGGGAGTGTGTGAGCAGGGGCAGGGGCAGAGGCAAAGGGAGAGAGAGAATCTCAGGCAGACTCCCCACTGAGCGAGAAGCCCCATTTGGGGCTTGATCCCACGACCTGAGATCATGACCCAAGTGGAATCAAGAGTCAGACGCTCAACTGACTGAGCCACCCAGGCGCCCCTCTGCTATTATCTTTGAAACTGTCGTAAGGTAACTAGTTAGTTTGCAAGTAGGAAAACAATCTCAGACCATTTGTAGTTCCTGATACTTAGACAGTGCCTGGCCACATACCGAGTACTCGATAAATCCTCCCCTGTTCCCACTATGGTATTTATCAGTGTGGCAATGTGGCAGATAATCAATTTAATTAAGCAACCATTTAATGCATATCTGTTACATGGTAGTCATAATGCAAGATGCTAAGGTTAAATGCTGAATAAGACAGGTTCTCTGATTTCATAGTCTGGAAAGGAAGACACCTGCACATAGATAATTATAAAATGCCTACATAACTATGATGGGAATATGAATAGGGACCTAGAACTGCATAGAGGAGGAAGCTTCTATTTTGGTCTAAAATGTGAGATGGAGAGGAGATAGCCGGGAAGTTGCTCAGGGTAGTACTTCAACTGAATTCACATGAAGAATGACAGAAAAACTGAGGAGGGCCTTTTATCTTGGGAAAAAAATCAAAATTATGTATTGCCAATGCAACATTGATTCAACTCAACATGAAAAAAAAAAAAATCCCTAGTAAATCAGACTACTCAAATGTAATGTGACCCCTGATACTGGAATTTGACCATATAAGAAATGCATTAGAACCATCTCCAAAGTCTAGTCACACCTTAGATTCCTAGATTTCAGTTTAACTGGATTATACAAAAAAATTTCATCTTCTGCTCTTAGAAAATTATATACAATACAAGGAACCACCACCCAGTCCCCAGGCCTAAAGAAACAGAATCACAGGAAAACCATGCTTGGAGTGGTAAGTTATTTCTGCAACAAAGAAAAGTAACATTCTCTTGAAAAAGTACTTAATAGTTTTTAAGAATAGTTTTATAGATTCAGAAAGGCATAATAAAAACAAATAAAATGTGGATGCTGATAAATTATTTTTTATGTATTAGAATAAATTTTATGCATTAGAATATTTTTTCCTTTAGAAGCTTATATTTATCACATAAAATGTGAATCATTTTCTCTGTCTCTGTATTACACACACACATTTACACACAATTATATTAAATATAGAATACAAAGACTTGAGACTTAGAATAACAAGGTTTATATGAGTGACCATTTGACTTGAAAATTCAACACTAGATGCTTCAAATGCAGGTGAGGAAAAAAAAAAAATCTGAAATGACAAGAAGCCAAATTAATTTGTAACAACCAAGCAGTAAATGTGAAGTTTACCAAGTGGAGACGATAGATTTCTAAGAACATGGAAAACAAAGTCTTCTAGAGGATTCCTTTCATTCCAAGGCTTATTTGAAAAACTCCTGGGTTATGTAAACTCATTACAATATGATAGATGGCACTGGTTTTCCTTTGGAGTCAGGAATATTAATGGTCATTCTGTCTTTTTTCATCTTCATGGTACATTTCTTATGAATACCATTTAGCATAATTTCTAGATCCATGTGTTTTCAACTCCAATCATTCCAGCCCAGGAAATAGTCTTCAAACATAGCTGAACAAAAACTGTGGACCCAAAGATTGTTTTTCTGGTGTTGACTGTGAATTTGTCTTTGCAATCTAAAATAATTTTTATTAAATAGCATTAGTGGTGGCAAAACTTTGTCCTTTAAAGATAAATTCGATTTTTTAAACAATCTATATTATTAAGATCCATGTTTGTTGAATAAGGCTCATGATTAAACTGCAAAATTAACAAGATTTGATTATAATGAAGAAAAAACACTTCTTTTTTTTTGGTCATTGATGTGGTTAATCTTAAGTCTTACCATTTAGGATAAGAATCAGCATTAAGGTAATTACTTTCCACATCCAAATATTGATTAAGTTCTATTACGCATGTGAATAAAGAAGAGTAATATTCTGAGAAATTGTGACAAATTTTCTTCAGAAAAAATGTTTTTAAAAAAAAATCACATTTTGAGAAACCTCCATAATTTGGTATGGTATCATTCATTCATCTTTCTCTTGTAGAAGATTTTTTGACTGCTATGCCTGATTATCACATTTGTATGTAGTGGGAATGCCAAACACAACTTTCAAGGGTCAGTGAATACCGACCGTTTGTCACCTGGGATTAGCTGGCTCTGAACCCTTTCCATGCTGGTCTCTCCAGGGAGCCTGATCCTCTGCCCTCAGTCATTGTTGTGGCCCTGTGAGGGCCATGCACTGCTTCATTCCCCCTGGCCTCTCCCCAAAATAATGAATTTAAAATTCTTATAGTAATAAAGATTAATTGGAATGAATTCCTCGAGTATTTGCACATGTGTTCTCTTATGAGTGAGGGGCCTTTCTCACCCAAAAACTGCTGTGATTTTCTAAGGAGGCATGGCTCTCTTCTGTGGTCATTATTAACAAAACTTATTAACAGTGTTAGTAAGAATGATTCTGCCTATATATGATTTACATATATAAATGAGTTGACAAAATGGTTATGGAGGCTAGGAGAGCAGAGGTAAATTCTACAATTCTAACTTTGGCCTTGTCTTAGGTGTGACATTTCTGACAGCTTCCTGGGATCAGGCTGCATGGTGCCAGAAACTAGAGGTGAAGTAGCTCCATGTATTTCATTTTGCTGAGCCAGGGCATGGATATATGTCAATATGGAAAAAATACCATATAGACAAGGGGAAAATGGGACCACTTTTAAGTTTTCTTTTGATTGACTGAGATTTTATGCATTTCCATAAAACAAATAAACATATGTATTAAGCTGGAGAATAAAAATAATTTACTCAATTGCTTTTTTATTGCATCATAAATCTATTCAATGAAAACTTACAACTTACTGTTTTTTAATATACTATACTGTATGGCTTTTATAAAGAGCTACTGATGGGCAAATCAAAATGACTGGAGAATTGGAAAAGATTTCTTGCTACAGCATAATTTAAATTCAGGATCCTAAGCAGAATTTGCATTAAATCTGTCATTTCCAATATTTGCTTTGCCTTTATAATTACTGTTGATAAGTGTGAAAACGATCCTTCTATATAAAATCTTGGTGATTAACAAATTAACTGTAAGTACAATATAATGGGAATGTTATGATGGTTAAGAGCTCATTTTTGGAATCAGGTTCACATATGATCTTTATATTCACTGTGTGAATAAAGCAATTAACTGACCTTCAAAAACCTCAGTTTCTCATCCACATCCACAATATTAACACCTACTCATAGCTTGTTTTGAGGATTAGATGAGATGTTAGTACACTGCTTGGAATAGCATCTGACACCTAGTTTTCCATAAATAAATATGATTATTATCTCTCCATGTTATTCTCTAGCCAGCTAGTTATTGTGGATTTGTTATTTTTATACCATTATATGTTTTCTTTACATTATTTCTTTTCTTTCCTATATACTCTACTAAATAGGTCCTTATCTTATTTTTCTGAAATTTAGAAAAAAATGTTTAGTTCTATAAATGTAATTTAGTTATATATATTAAACTATATTAAATATAGTTTAGTTACATATATTATATATAAATATATATTATCTTCTTTGTTCATGTATCAATACTACATCATCAATACCAATTAAGTTTGGCTGACTTAGAAATTTATTAAAATAATATTGGATTGGGGGCGCCTGGGTAGCTCAGTCATTAAGCGTCTGCGTTCGGCTCAGGTCATGATCCCAGGGTCCTGGGATCAAGCCCTGCGTCGGGCTCCCTGCTCAGCGGGGAGCCTGCTTCTCCCTCTCCCACTCCCCCTGCTTGTGTTCCCTCTCTCGCTGTGTCTCTCTCTGTCAATTAAATAAATAAAATCTTAAAAAAATAATATTGGGTTGCTAACAGAATGAAGAATGAGTGTAGAGCTTCCTGGAAAAAAAGGAAGAGTGATATGGGAATCATACAATCAGGGTCACAGTTAAAGTCATGACAACACAAGGCAGGGAGGACTCTGATGACACCAGCATTGAACACTTGTTTTCATAGCTTTTATCCTTGCATGTGCCATTGTTGCCACATACCCATGGGAATTATATTTTGGTGGCACTCCTCTCTAAAGAAATCTCTTCAAGTTATGTTTGGATCTCTAGCTTTTGTTTTCCATGCATCGGAATGTCTGGGCTGTCAGACAGGCCAGAAAAGCAAGTTTCTAGTGTTTCAGGTTCAATAGTGGGGTGTAGGCTCTACCTTCCATCAAGACGTAGAGGTGGAGAACTTTCTAAATATAGCAAAAGGAGTTCACAGGCTGGGCAGCCAAAAATACTAGAAACAGTACGTTTTAAAATGAACCTTAAAAAAGGTTGAACAAAAATGACAACTACTATGGATGGAGGAATATTTCACCTTGAATAATGCATCCCTACAATTGATTTCTTTAGGAGAAATTATTCAGAATCAGAATGCATTTACCAAACTAGTTACAAGGAAATACAGTTGATCCTCGAACAATGGTTTAGGGGCACTGACCCCCTTCACAGTAAAAAATCCCTGTATAACTTGACTCTCCCAAAACTTAAATACTGATAGCCTTACCAGTTACATAAACAGTCGATTAGCACACACTTTGTATGTCATATGTATCATATATTGTATTATGACAATTACGTAAGCTAGAGAGAAGAAAATATTAAGAAAATCATAAGGAAGAGAAAATACATTTACAGTATTGTACTGTATTTACCTAAAAAAAGCCATGTATAAGTGGACCCGCACAGTTCAAACCTGTGTTATTCAAGGGTCAGTTGTATTATGAATTAGGTATGGTAACATCATGAATACTGTAGCTATTAAATTGAAATCTTATTGAATGATTAAAACCATCACTTCTGTAAAGAAGTTTTGATAAAAGAGGTTGTGCTGGGTGAAATGTTCATATAGGTAAAAATAACAGCAAATTTTCTATCCTATTATTTTACATATTGCTTAGAGTTGGATGATGGCTATAAACAGAAGAACAATACCATCACTTAGCTTTTGTACAGTCCTTCATGTTTGTGAATTCTGCATTCATTCTTTCTTTTGATCCATCAAGCTGCATTTATATTTTTTATATTTTTTAAAGATTTTATTTTTAAGTAATCTCTACACACAAAGTGGGACTTGAATTTACAACCCCTTAGATCAAGAGTCACATGCTCTACCCACTGAGCCAACCCGGAGCCCCTTGAGTTGCATTTTATGGCGTAGGGAACAGTTGTAAGCATTTCCATTTCATAGACAGAGAGAGGAAGCCCACAAATTGTTCTTTTTGCCTTATTAAAGTAAATTAGGTTTCCTTTTGCTACATTTACCTTTGGATGAGCTCAGACAGGAGTTTAATTAATCTGAAAATTTTTCTTAATATCATTCAATCCAGGGTGCTTAGAGAGAGCTGTAGGCCACGAAGCTTATGTAAGTTAATTTGTATTTGCTGACATCTCAGTTAAGAAGATGTATGGATGGAAAGAAAAATGAAGCTATTTTCTAAAATGAGTTTGGGTTTCATAAGTTTAAGCTGACCCTGACATTTAGCATGATCTTGGATCGTTAGCTGTATGTAAGGATATTTTTTTAATTGGTAGGGTTGGATTGGCTGGAGGGTACAGTCTTCTCAGGTCTAGTAGGCTCCTGAGTGAACCTCAGGGAGAGTAATGCAAATTTGATTACTTTTCACTTGGTTACATTTCCTGCAGTTACTTTGACCCTTGAGCATGGCTTGTTTTTTTTGCTAATAGACATTTTAGAAAGCTTCGCTTCTCTGTGAAGCAAACCATTCAGTATCTGGAAATCCCAAACAAATCTGAATAGTTTGAAATAGAAAAACCAGTGCATAGAAGTAGTCAATTCTTAAAGTGAAGACGTTGTTCTGAAGGTCAAATGACTGAATTGTCTTTTGTTTCCTTTTCTCTACACCTCTCAAGATTAAACCTGGATTAGAAAATAAGGAAGAGCGTTTATTCTTCAACTCAATTAACATTTACATTGGTTTAGAATTCTTTGTTGGCACTACCCCCACTTCAACTGTCAATCTATGAAATAGCACAGTCGATAAATGTGGATAATCCTATCTGTGAGTGAGTGAGTGTGTGTGTGTGTGTGTGTAGTTTCTCAACAAGCCCTCTTGTCTATTCTCTGCCCATCACTTATATAATCCCCAAAGGATGCGTTGTCACAGATTTGTTCTATCTAGTTGTTTTGTGCTGCTTTCTCTGAAGAACTGGGCTCTCTTACAGAATAGTTACAGAATAAACTATGATGTTTAGATATTGATCAAATGGAACAGTTATAACTTTTATTGTGAGATCCGCAAAGGTTCTCTTCTTAGAAGATAATAGACATTGGGGAGGGTATGTGCTATGGTAAGCGCTGTGAATTGTGTAAGACTGTTGAATCACAGACCTGTACATCTGAAACAAATAATATATTATATGTTAAAAAAAGAAGAAGAAGAAGAAGATAGCAGAAGGGGAAGAATGAAAGGGGGGAAATCGGAGGGGGAGATGAACCATGAGAGACGATGGACTCTGAAAAACAAACTGAGGGTTCTAGAGGGGAGGGGGGTGGGAGGATGGGTTAGCCAGGTGATGGGTATTAAAGAGGACAATTATTGAATGGAGCTCTGGGTTATATGCAAACAATGAATTATGGAACACTACATCAAAAACTAATGATGTAATGTATGGTGATTAACATAACATAATAAAAAAAAGATAAATACATTTAATTACCTTGCCTATACCTTCAGAGTCACCTTTCTTTGTTTAAAAGGAAATTTTCCTATGACATTTTAGATTTTAATGTGATTTTTAATAACTTTTGAAATTGTTGCCTATTTAAGTTAAATTAATTAAGTTAGATATATTCAAGCACACACACATAAAAACTTAATTGTTGGGGACCATGGTGATGAAGTTTCTGTTTGAAGGATTCTTATCAAATATTTAAGCAGATATTCTTTTTATACAAAAAGGTGAAAAGGATTATTGTCAAATAAGAACATGTCTAAAACTATTCATCACAAAGGAGTTAGATAAGGAGAAGCTGGAGCTCAACAAGAATATAATGGGATTTTTTTTGGTATTGATTAGATGACACAAATATACTAAAAACTGTTGGGTAGAGAATGATGAATATTAAAGTCACCTAATAGCCATTTTACTTTCTGAGTTTGGCAATGAACCTGGGTATCCAGCTGTATAAAGTGGATGAGATAAAAAACAAGAACAACAACAAACAACTATTAGTCCTATTTGCAAAGGCTAAACTGGAGAAATCTTTGAGGAAAAAAAAACACACTGGGCTTGCCTTGCCTAGTTAAGTAATTGCAGGAAGACTATGAGTTCCCTGAAAGAGCAATTGCTGGTCTCAGATTTCTCTTTACTGCATTCTTTCCCCTCTAGTCTTTTTTTATTCCTACTTATTCATTACTCATTCACTGCCCTTTTTTTTTTCATTTAGTGATTCATCACTTACATACAACACCCAGTGCTCATCACAACAAGTGCCCTCCTTAATACCCATCACCCATCTCGCTCATCCCCGACCCACCTCCCTCCATCAATCCTCAGTTTGTTCTCTATAGTTCAGTCTCTTATGGTTTGCTTCCCCTTCTTTCTCTCTCTTTTTTTTCCCCTATGATCCTCTGTTTTATTTCTTAAATTCCAATTATGAGTGAAATCATATGGTATATATCTTTCTCTGACTTATTTCACTTAGCATAATACTCTCTAACTCCATCCACGTCATTGCAAGTGGCAAGATTTCATTCTTTATATATATATATATATATATATATGCCACATCTTTTTTTTATTATTAACATATAATGTATTATTGGTTTCAGGGGTACAGGTCTGTGATTCAACAGTCTTACACAATTCACAGCACTCACCATAGCACATACCCTCCCCCATGTCCATCACCCAGCCCCCCCCCCCCCCCCACCCCCCTCCACGCCAGCAACCCTCAGTTTGTTTCCTGAGATTAAAAGTCTCTCATGGTTTGTCTCCCTCTCTGGTTTTGTCTTGTTTCATTTTTCCCTCCCTTTCCCTATGATCCTCTGTCTTGTTTCTCAAATTCCACATATCAGTGAGATCATATGATAATTGTCTTTCTCTGGTTGACTTATTTTGCTTAGCATAATACCCTCTAGTTCCATCCACGTCGTTGCAAATTACATGCCACATCTTTTATCCATTCATCAGTCTCCGGACATTAGGGCTCTTTCCATAGTTTAGCTATTGTTGATAATACTGCTATAAACATTGGGGTGCAGGTTCCCCTTTCAAATCAGTATTTTTGTATTCTTTGGGTAAATACCTACTAGTACAATCGCTGGGTCATAGGGTAGTTCTATTTTTAACATTGAGGAACCTCCATACTGTTTTCCAGAGTGGCTGCACCATTTTGCATTCCCACCAACAGTGCAAGAGGGTTCCCCTTTCTCTGTATCCACGCCAACACCTGTTGTTTCCTGTGTTGTTAATTTTAGTCATTTGGACAGGTATGATGTGTATCTCGTTGTAGCTTTGATTTATATTTCCCTGAGGAAGAGTGATGTTGAGTGTCTTTTCGTGTCATTCACTGTCTTTTTGATGACAAAGTTCTCATTAGCTATTTTATTAGAAGAGAAATTTAAAAATAGTTTGTTGTATCATATTCTCAAACGAATAAACCCTGATGGCTCAGTTTACTAAATAAGGTAGGGAGTGAGTGCAGTGCAGAATATCAGTTTAAAAATAACTCTTAAGCCCCAGTTAAACATATCTACTTAAAAAAAATTCTTTTTTTCAACTTTTCCATCTATTGTTCATTGTTTTCAAAATCAGAAGTCAAAAGTTTTCACTGAGTACCTGCAGTTCCTTGTACAAGGAACTATACCTGATCCCAAGTGCTAGCTTAGACAGAACAAAACAGACATGTTCCTGCCACTTTAGTTAAGAAAATGAATAAGCAATTACCTCAAGTAAATAAAAAAAATAGAGGATCATAACTGTATTATTTAAAACTAGATTTTCAGTTGACCACAGCAGCATATAGGAGGGTAACTCTGCCAAGCCTGGGAGTTCAGGAAGTGTTTCCCTTAGGAAGTAATGCTAAGCCATGAAAGAAAACAGCACTTTCCTAGGCAAAGAAGAATGCTATAGGCAGAAGGAAGTGCAGGCAAAGGCTTTGAGAGGACAAACATTCCAATAGGTGTGAGAGAATGAGGGAAGCCCAGGAGAGCCGGCAAGGAGAGAACGGGGACAGAGTGTCCTGTTAAAAGACTGAGAAGCACAAAGCACTGTATTATGCAGGACCTTGTAGATCCTGCTCGGGATGCTGGAACAGTTCAGATGAGAGAGGGTAAACCACAGTGAAAGCAGAGAGATATAGACTGCTGACACATTTTTAAGGCACAGTCAACAGGAAGGGACCAGATGCAGACGAAAGTTAAGAATGTGAGGAACTGGGAGGGGTCCAACATGACTCCAAGGTTAGTGCATGATGGTGTGAGTATGAGAGACTGGAAACAGGAGAAAAGTTAAGTTTGCAGATGAAGATCAAAAGTTAAGTTTTGTGGATTTATTAATTTGCAATGTCTATGAGACATGCCAATTAAGTTATTCTACCTTTTCTCTTAATACCCATTCTTAACTTTTCCCTTTTTTTCCACATTAATTTGTTTTTTGTTTTATATATTTACTGTTTAAATCTTAGTGTGTGTTTTTTTTTAAAGTAACATTTTCATATACTTGTGAACCTTTGTACTTCTCTCCTGCTCTTTCTTTATGTCAGCTTTCTGCAGTTTAACTGATCATTTCCTTATAAAAAAGCCCACCTTCCCTCATTCAGTTTGGTTTATAGGATTTTTGCTTGTTTGTTTTTTGGTCTTAGGTATTATATCTTCCAAAACATCTCACTTTTTAATTTATTTTTAATGTATTAAATCAGAAATGGCAAATAGGCTGTATCAGGAGGGGGAATCTCTGATTAATTATGCCTGCTATGAACCAAAAGTTGAGAAATGTGGAACACAGGCCTTGAATCTCATTATCTTCTTTCCTCACTTTGTTACATATAAGCAAACAAATGAACACGTATAATAACAACTAAACTGAGGGCTCGATCCTCTAGAACGTAATCCTGGCTTCATTTCTATTCAGAGACACTGGGCTGACTTAAGCAGACAGAAGTTCTGTACAGTTTTTAAGGTCTAAGAAGCAGAAATCAGGAGCTCACTTTATTCTTAAATCACAGTGGTCGTCTCTGATAAGAGGCTGATGGGCAGTATCAAGACTTGCTAGCTCTTAAAAAAAAAAAACAATTTAGATATCTGAGTTTAATACATTTTATTAACTTTCCCATGAGACTGCTCTCTGACTATTCTTCCAGGAAAGCAATGTCCTTGTAGAAAGTCTGGACAGATTACTAAAGATATGTGACATTTTATTATCTCTTCAACAATAAATGAATGGTGGAAATGCATGGGGCAGAGAAATGTAGGTGCTACCGATTTGGTCTTTAAAATTTGAATCAAAATGTCAAGTACTCAAAATGTAAATACCTCCAAATGTAAATGAGTCTTTCAGGCTTAATATGGTCAAGTATTTAGCCATGTAAAAAAAAAAAAAAAAGGCTGGTCCTAAACGCAGTCTAGTGAGGGCTAGACAACAATGTGTTCCAATGGAGACTTTCCTTTGGTCAGGATAGATAAATTAACTCCAGTTGGATTTTGATGTAGATAGAGTTAATCTTACGAGTCATGAGAAAGTACTGGCTCTATCTTTGGGCAGTCTTGATATTTACCTTTATGCAGGGGATAGGAAAGTTCTGCATTTGAAGTAGATTCACAGTGATTTTCTTAATTTTCATAATTAAATATCAACTATGATAACAATATGCCTGGTATTTAGAATGCACAGACTTTTTTTTCAATCAATAATAGTGACTAGATCAACTTTAGACATTATTCTCATATTAGTTAATAATCAGCTACTCTTAGTAATCTGGCTGAGATAATTAAACATCATTCAAGAAACAATCTAAGACGGTGGTTTTCAAATTGCACCCTATGGGGCACCAGGGTTTCTCCAGAGAGTTTTCAAGCTAACCTTAAGAGGCTTCCTAGGTGAATGAGGAACCACTACTAATCCCTACCCTCTGCAAGAAAAAGAAGTCTCCTTTGATATCTTTCAAGTAGTTAGCCCCTGTACATTCATATGCCCCCCCCACCCGCAAAAATGAGGTTTGTAAATCACTGTTCTAAGGATCATAGGTATCATCTTTTTCCACAGATTCTTTAAACTCTATTCCTGAATCACACTGGATGAATACCTAACATAGGAACATTCCTTTAGCATAGATAGGTGATAGATAGATAGATGATAGATAGATAGATAGATAGATAGATAGATAGATAGATAGATGATAGAAAGATAGATGATAGATAGATAGATAGATAGATAGATAGATAGATAGATAGATGATAGATAGATAGATAGATGATAGATAGATAGATAGATATGCCTCCCCAAATGCTCATTTCTGGCTTCAGGCACGGGTCTTAACTATTGCTGATCAAAGTAATCCCATCTGCCCTGCTACAGTTATTGACTTAGGAACAGGTATATGATTCTTTTCAGTGGAATGAATGAAAAGAGGGCTTAACAGAAGTTTCTAGAAAGGCAGTTTATAGCTCTCCTGGAGGGTGATGAGAACCAATTCTGGATGTTAATGAGAAAGCATCTCATCATGATTCCAAGTGGCAGATGTCCTTGGGATATAAGGACTAGATTTAGAATGGAGCTAGCATGAAGGATGATTGAATAAAAAGGTGTAAAGAATTCATGAACTTGATTACAGTGTTTGCCTTTGGATTGAACACTCCTAAAATTTGATCTCCCTCTGACTTCCATTTATGTAAACCATTATAGGTTCTATTGTTTAATACACTTTCTTTTTTTCTGCCACTTGCAGCTGAAATCATCCTGACATATATATTCCAGAGAAAGGAGGTAGCTTGTACAAAGACACAGTGGTGAGAATAAACTCAGCATGTTCAGAGAACAGCGAGGATGTTACCAGGAAGTTATAAAAGAATAAAGATGAACTCAAGTGGTTCTGGGTACTGATGAGAAAGAAGATAGGGCTGCAAATGTAGATGCTTTAAGGGAATGAAAGCTCAGATCAATGGAATTGAGGTCTTAAAGAATCAGCAATGTAGAATAATACTGGAATGTAGGGTTACAGAAATTTTGTTTCTCAGGCGAGAAATTTCCAATGACCTTACGAGCCTGATAAGGATGTAGGTTAATGGTAGCACTGGGGAATGAAGTAGTGATTCATATTGCCAAATGGCTTATGGAACGTGGAATGTAAGAATAGCTTCTCCACTTTTGTATCTTTGGGGTAAATACCCAGTAGTGCAATTGCTGGATCATATGGTAGCTCTATTTTCAACTTTTTGAGGAACCTCCATACTGTTTTCCAGAGTGGCTGCACCAGCTTGCATTCCCACCAACAGTGTAGGAGGGTTCCCCTTTCTCCGCATCCCCACCAACATCTGTCATTTCCTGACTTGTTAATTTTAGCCATTCTGACTGGTGTGAGGTGGTATCTCATTGAGGTTTTGATTTGGATTTCCCTGATGCTGAGCAATATTGAGCACTTTTTCATGTGTCTGTTGGCCATTTGGATGTCTTCTTTGGAAAAATGTCTGTTCATGTCTTCTGCCCATTTCTTGATTGGATTCTTTGTTCTTTGGGTGTTGAGTTTGATGAGTTCTTTATAGATTTTGGATACTAGCCCTTTATCTGATATGTCATTTGCAAATATCTTCTCCCATTCTGTTGGTTGTCTTTTGGTTTTGTTGACTGTTTGCTTTGCAAAAGCTTTTTATCTTGATGAAGTCCCAGTAGTTCATTTTTGCCTTTGCTTCCCTTGCCTTTGGTGATGTTTCTAGGAAGAAGTTGCTGTGGCTGAGGTCGAAGAGGTTGCTGCCTGTGTTCTCCTTTAAGATACAAAAGTAGGGATCTGAAAGGGTACGTGCACCCCGATGTTTATAGCAGCAATGTCCACAATAGCCAAACTGTGGAAAGAGCCAAGATGTCCATCAACAGATGAATGGATAAAGAAGATGTGGTATATATACACAATGGAATATTATGCAGCCATCAAAAGGAATGAGATCTTGCCATTTGCAACAACGTGGATGGAACTGGAGGGTATTATGCTGAGCGAAATAAGTCAAACAGAGAAAGACATGTATCATATGACCTCACTGATATGAGGAATTCTTAATCTCAGGAAACAAACTGAGGGCTGCTGGAGTGGGGGGTGGGGTGGGAGGGATGGGGTGACCGGGTGATGGACACTGGGGAGGGTATGTGCTCTGGTAAGTGCTGTGAATTGTGCAAGACTGTTGAATCTCAGATCTGTACCTCTGAAACAAATAATGCAATATATGTTAAGAAAGAAAAAAAAAAGAAGAATGTAGCAGGAGGGGAAGAATGAAGGGGGGGAAATCGGAGGGGTAGACGAACCATGAGAGATGATGGACTCTGAAAAACAAACTTAGGGTTCTAGAGGGGAGGGGGGTGGGAGGATGGGTTAGCCTGGTGATGGGTATTGAGGAGGGCACGTTCTGCATGGAGCACTGGGTGTTATGCACAAATAATGAATCATGGAACACTATATCTAAAACTAATGATGTAATGTATGGGGAGTAACATAACAATAAAAAAATTAAAAAAAAAAAAAAAAAAAAAAAGAATAGCTTCTCCAGAAAGGGCTCCAGTGTAAGGATCATTCTGGGGGAAGATGTATGTTTTAGTTGAGGCCAAAGAGTTGAGACAAAGAGAGGATTTTGTGAAAAGTTTGAGTTCAGAAGAGAGCTTAGTAAACATGGAATGTGGTTTCCAGAGAGAATAGAAAATGTTTTTAGAAAAGATAGGACTTGGAAAAGTCAGAGAAAATAAGAGGGAAAACTCTCAAATATATGTAGTGAAGGAAATATTATCAGTGGGCCACACAAACAGAATTAACGAGATGTGGGGTGCCTGGGTGGCTCAGTTGGTTGAGCGACTGCCTTCGGCTCAGGTCATGATCCTGGAGTCCCGGGATCGAGTCCCGCATCAGGCTCCCTGCTCAGCAGGTAGTCTGCTTCTCCCTCTGACCCTCCTCCCTCTCATATGCTCTCTCTCTCTCTCATTCTCGCTCTCTCAAATAAATAAATAAAATCTTTAAAAAAAAAAAAAAAAAGAATTAACGAGATGTGACGCATGGAAAAAAACAGCCGACTTTGAAATATTACGTGACACTCTGCCATTTCAGGGCAAGCAGGGCTTTTGTTGGTCTTGGGCAGGAGACTTGCAAACAGGTTTTCAAAGAGAAATTAACGAAGGGATTGTTATGAAAAATCCAAGGAAATCCTTTGTCAATTGTGCAGTAAACTGAATTAGTTTCTAGAACCCCTTCTTAGTGCAGAAACAGCAGGAGTCTCAATAGATGGGCAAACTCAGGATAATTAAGTTCCTAAGGGAACGGTAATCTTGTTGTACAGAATAGACTTCTTAGTTCTCAAGGAGAAGCATCAGCCACCCCACAGGATTTGAGCCTTTGGACTCTCTGTGTGGAACATACAGTACCTTTTTTAGGGGCAGATTATGTTCCTTTGAAAGAAGTAAGATAACCAAGGAGGTACAATAAGCTTTTCAAACAACTATCAATCCTTGAACAAAAGTTTACTTGGTTATTTTACCTATATGTCCAGTGGAGAGAATCTCTTAGCATATGAAAATGTTTTCCTTTAAAGAAGTTTGTAAGTAAATAGTCTTCCCTCTGTAAAAAGGTGTGTTTTAAAACTGCTTAAAGAACTTTCTTTCTTTATTACATTCATGAAACTGAAAGGCTATAGGAACAAAAAAAGACTCATAATTTAAAATTAGTTTACTGAGTGAAAAAAATATATTTTATTATGAACTCATAACTAAGAAAGACTATAAACTATTATAATCAAAAGATGCACAGAAGGAGGATTGAGTAATTAAGGATTTTGAATATAGATACAAGAGTTGGGGATTTTAAATACCCAACATATATTTTACAGAGTAGTTTTGTAAATAAAAGAAATAAGTGACATAATGAAGAAAAGAGCTTTATGTAATGAAGGTATTTCTGGAAAGTTTTCTGTTTCCCTCTATATATTCCAGTAGTTTTTAATTATGATTATGGTGTTCTCATTGCCTCAAACATTTTTTTCTTTCTCTGTTAATCCATCAAGCGTATATTAATTTCTCAAAGCTTAAAATTTTTCTAACTTAAGTGCATCAATGTAACTTTTTTTTTTTTAAGATTTTATTTATTTATTTGACAGAAAGAGACACAGAGAGAGAAGGAACACAAGCAGCAAGGGTGGGAGAGGGAGAAGCAGGCTTCCCGCCAAGCAGGGAGCCCGATGCGGGACTCGATCCCAGGACCCCGAGATCGTGACCTGAGCCGAAGGCAGACGCTTAACAACTGAGCCACCCAGGTGCCCCTCAATGTAACTTTTTTAACTATAAATGTGTTTTATGTGCAGAAGTTCTACCTTAGCTATGCTGTACCTATTTCTTTAGCTTTTTGGGGAAATAATAGTGACTTGTTATTGATATATATGATATATACAAATAAAACAAACAAACAAAAACCTCCTAACACCCAAGTTGTATGGGTACTCATTAAATGATTTTGAGTTTGCCATTGGTTTTTTATTGGTTGGTGCTATTTACAATTATACGTACAACAGCTCAAATAAAGTCAGCGTATATTCCTTTAGAAGCACCAAAAGGAATGATCCAGAATATTCATTGTTGATACTCTCCATTGTATCCTACTGCTGTTTTTGGTTAAACTCGACAGCAGTCTAGGATACTATTTTTGCTAGTAGAGGCAAATGCCTCTGATTCCAGATGATTCTCTGATCAAATTAGTTTGAGTAAAGTTAATGTAGCTGGGTTTATAGGATTTGGGTTCTCAGGTAAGTACTTATTTCAGTGCCTATACACACTTCTTTTGCTGTGGTTAACAAGCACCTGACAGAATAATGGATTTCCAAGGGTCACTCTATAGATATTTGTTCATGTTTCTAAACAACAGATCTTTGGGGCCTGGAGCTTCTATTCGTAGGGAATTTGATAAAAATTAATTATTATGACATGTTCAATAAATTAAGAGTGTTTAGCTTAAAAATTTTATGGAAAATTCTTTTAGGTGAATATCATTTGAAGCAAGAGTATTAAATGTTTTTGCTTGAAATGTTAATAATAATGTAGGGAATTGGGGCCATTTGGAGTTATTTGTGAAGTAAAATCTCAGTGAGAGTGTTTAGGGAAATCAAATAGTTCAAATAAGGTTTGGAGTATGTTTTGGTTCATGGTATATTTTTTCTATGGAGAAGGAAGAGTAAAACCTTTTGGGCAGAGTTGCACAGTAGACAGTGACAAGGGGAAGACCATTAATGATGAGCAGTTGATTGTTATAAATGTCGCAAGTCTATAAAAAAATTACAGCAAGAGATAATAATGTATCTATGTTTTTAGTCTTTTCTGTATAAGCCTCTCTCTTTCTGTCTTAGGTTTTAATTTTTTTCCCTCACTTTTTGGCATGAATCACTTACCAATCTTCCCTTTACTCTATATTTTTGTCTTTTTCCAACTCTGTCTCCTTATTATTTTATTCATTAATTCCAAATTTATTGGCTTCCTCCTTTTTGCAGACATTCCTCCAAGCACTGAAACTCTAGAGATACAAGGCTTTATGGAGTTCTTGTCCTACGTTCACTGTAACGTTCAACTCAGTCAACTAAGCAAACATTTACTAGTATCTCCTATGTGTAAGTCACTATCCCAAGAGAAACAAATATGCAGCACCATCTTTGACCTTAAGAAACTCATATTCAGGTTGCAGAGACCAACATTTCAAAACATATAAAGCATGGTGTAATAACTGGTAAGATGGATGTTTATTTAACTCATGGGCATTCTGAGAGAAGACCTAACTTTATACCATTGAGAGCAAGGTAGAAAGAAACTACATTTGACGCCTCTGTCATTTCCTATAA
Source organism: Phoca vitulina (assembly GCF_004348235.1). Lineage (NCBI taxonomy): Eukaryota > Metazoa > Chordata > Mammalia > Carnivora > Phocidae > Phoca > Phoca vitulina. The sequence continues at coordinate 45,529,363 of NW_022589704.1, forward strand.
TGTACACATATCCAACAAAGACCTAATGCTTTGTCTTTTTGCTGATGTAATTTCTCCATAGTGGGTCAGTTAATCTCAAGTTTTCTCTATCTCTTTATAGTTAGAAGGCCTAACAGTCCTAAATGAAAAACAGTGGAAACCCTTTTTGTTGAGGGGTGAAGGAAAATGGAGAAATGGGTATCTGGGGGAGAAGCATTGTGTATTAATTCATTCAATAAATATGTATTGAGCACATACTGCATCAGGCACTGTGCTAGGTTCTGGGCATATAGCAATATACACAATGAGCAAAAATCTCCCCTCAAAGAAGTTATATTTCTAGTGGATAGGACAATTACCAAATAAATATGTAAAGCAGCATATCAAATAAGATAAGGGCTATGGAGAAAGACAAAGCACAGAAGAGAGAGAAGGAGTATTAGAGTTAGGGTGGGCCTACTTTATATAGTGTGATTTAGGAAGTCCTCATAGATAGGGTGACATTTGTGCAAAAACTTGAAGGTAGTGAGCCATGCAAGTACCTGGAGAAAGAATATTACCCACCTAGAGGAGATTAAGTGCAAAAACCGTGAGGCATGATCATGCCTTGTGTGTTCAAGGCACTGCAAGGTTTACTGCAGGGGCAAAAAAGAGGATTTTTTTAAATGAAGTTACAGAGAAACAGAGAATCAGATGTCATGGGGGTAATGACTGCATGGGCTGATCAAAACAGGGGAAAGAGGGTAACTATGACCAGTATGAGGTCATTTATTATCTCTTGGTCAACATAATGAGGATCCAGAATCCAGTTTAAGTTGTAGGTCAGGGATTTGCCCTTCACAAAGACAGTAATTCAGTCTAGAGCAAAATTAACCCAGTTTTCACATTTTTAGAGAGTAAGATGGAACAGAAAGAGCTTAGTGTCAGGAAGTCGGTTCTATTCCTATTTCTATTCTGCCTCCAACTAGCTGGGTAATCTGGAGCTGATAAATTAAACTCTCTGGGTTTCCCTTTTGTTTTTCCTTTAAAATGAAGGGATGTTTTCTAGATGATATCTATGCTTTAAAAATTCAATTCAAGGATAAACAGCAAGAGAGCCCAACTTGATGCTGCAAACAGAGCTTTATTGTTTTCGGAGGCCCAGAATATCAGGTTTGTGTTTACATTTATTCTTTTTTTTTTTTTTTTTAATTGATGGTAATTCTCATAAAGTAACAGTTCTGTCTATTCATTTCCTGTTTCTGGAAGAGGGGCCTTCCCTCTGGCTAGTCTTCCAGCTTATGCTCTGAACACCACAGTGTTGAAAACAGAGAATAGCAAGCCCAAGGCCATTCTCTGGGATCTCTGCACATTAATGCTCATCCACTGTCCACTAACATCTGTAGCATGAATTGGTGTCATAGTGAGAAGCTTGCTGGGGAGGAGTTGTGGTCTCTGCCTCGTTGTTTTCCAGAATGAGTCCAAGCAGAACCTGTTACTATCTCTGCTGGGCCAAAGGCGTCCATGGTTACCGGAACATGTGGAAATGCATTGCGCTTTCTGTGAAGTCATGATTTTATAAAATGAATTTATTATATAGCACTCCTCAGTACAAAAATGGAGGTCTCTGAGTTCCTAACAAAGTAAAATCTCTTAACTGCTTATTTTTTAGTTTTTGTGCATAGAGATTATCAATTTTCATTATAATATTTTTTATTTAATTCATTTTTTTTAAGTAGTTTCCAACGCATGGCTTGAACTCATGATCCTGAGATCAAGACCTGAGCTGAGATTAAGAGTCAGATGCTTAACCAACTGAGCCACACAGGCATTTTTTAAGAAGATTTTTAAAAAGCAAAGCAACAGATCACAAGACTTATGGAAAAAATAAATGCTTACTAAAAAACATAGTGAGAAACCTTATGAATAGAAAATTAATTGCTCTAAGAACAGAAGAATCAGCAAATAAAGTGGGTTTTTATAAGAAGAGAAAAATTATCAGCTTTGGAAAAAAAAAATAACCCAACACAGAAATGGAGATGGCAAGTTAAGAAAATAACCAAACAAATGGAACTATATGTCTATAGTTTAAAGAGTCTTGACTGAATATATTAACGGAAAATATAAATGAAATGAAATAACTTAAGTTCTTAATGTCAATAGAAAACAATCAAGGAAAATAAGCTGAAGAGTTCACTAAAGAGTTAAAGACATAGCACATAATTTCTGAGGGCAAAATCTTACTCTTTTAATAGAAAAATTCATAAATAGTTATTTGATTTCTACCGTCTTATTTTGCTTCTCTTTTCTCTCTCTCTTTTTTTAAGATTTTATTTTTTTTATTTGACAGAGAGAGAGAGAGAGATCGCACAAGCAGGGGGAGCAGCAGAGGGAGAAGCAGGCTCCCCACTGAGCAGGGAGCCCAATGCAGGGCTGGATCCCAGGACCCCGGGATCATGACCTGAGCCGAAGGCAGATGCTTACCCAACTGAGCCACCCAGGCGCCCCTTATTTTTCTTATTTTCAATTATAATTCATACCTAATTCATCACTGAAAAATCCAAGCCCCCAGATAAAATATTATAGTATGTAGATGACTCATAAGATGGAAGGTACCACTCTAACGTTAGCTAATTATCTTTCCTGACCTATGAAGATGGCATTATTTTTATGGCCTTACTGATACCTTTGTGGTCATGAGTTTGAGTGCCAGAGTCTCAACCAGTGAGTCACATCCCTAAGCTACACTAACATTCTCTTAAAGGGGTCACAATGTAAGACAGGAAACAGAATATCAACGACTTATTGTAATTACCCTTTTGATTCTGCAAAGAATCCCAGAGTGCCTGTTTTGTGGACCCTGAGGCTGAAGGACAGCACAGAGGGAACACAGTGACCGCAACTTCAGCACCTCATTGAAAGTCAGCCATTGGCAGTTTGTTTTTTCCACAGGATCAAATTGGAATGATTCTTTCCTTCCCCTTTTAAAATGCCCACATCCCTGGCCAGAAGCCTTCTTCACACCACACTTTTTCTTGGAACTGAAAAAACAATCTGTACATTAGCTTTTGCTGATGAGAAATGAGGGGTTGGAGAAGAAAGGGAGGAAAGTGGAAGAAAATGCGAGGTATGAATGAACAGTGTGGTGACCGATTAAAGGCAGAGAATGCAGGGAGGAGAGTAAGCAACGATAATATCAGATCTAGGGGACTCTGAGAGAAGGGTGACAGTGAAGTGGGAAGTGAGGAGAAAGCTGGCTTTTGGGAAATATGAAAGTACTGAGAGAGCAATGCTCTGAATCAAGGATGAACACAGCAGGGCTGAGTTAAACTGTGTGGTATTTCTTTTTCAGCATAAAGAGTTATTCAAATGAACTTCCAGTAGATTCCTCTTACGTCTTTAGTTAATTATTAGATTGCTTTATGTAGTGAGACTTAATGACATCAGTTCTCATAGTTATCATTAAGGTGATTGCTGCCAAACTGGGTGAAGCATGATGACTCTCCTGGTCTGATTTGGGTAAATAGGACCTAGGACTTAAAGGTGAAGGCTCAATAAGAAGACAAGGTACTAAGAAGAAAGAAGCAGAGCAGAGCAAATTAGAAATCTCATCCTCAGCCTGAATGCAACATTTGCTGCTTGGTTTTTTACTTCGTACTGTCCTTTGAAGGGCTGTCAAATATTTTCTCCTTCTCCATGTGTTAGAATTTATTCTCTATTTTTGTTTCCCTTGGTGATCTGTTAAGAGATTATGTCATCTGACATTGAGCCAATTACAGTGATTTCTGAAATTGGGCCTATTGCTTGTGAGCAATCTGGAAGCTATGCCATTGGAGATATTATAAGAGGTATCGGCTCCTCAGGCTTTGAAGCCAGAGCAGCTTCCACATCTACCTCACGGGAAGCCCATTCCCTTCCACCTGCGCTATCACTTGGGGATAGAAAGAGATCGCTTGTGGATGGACTGCTGCAGAGACTACGTGAAGTCAACTCCCATGGAAAGGGCTGGTGTTGCCTTTCTGGAAGGCGTGGTTTCTGACCTATACTCTTCCGACTGGACTGCTGTACTGTGACCAGAGGGGTCTGAATGTGACCTGAAACTAAGAAGACCCCATGGTGAGCATAGCAAAGCCAACGTAGGACAATCTTTTTTCCATGTTCTCCTCCTGCTCCTTCAACAAAACCTTTTTTCTTTTCAGTTTTAAACCTGCTATTATTCTTTGATGGTATCATCTTAAAGGACTATCTCAATACGACTAATTAGTCTTAGGAAACGTATTCTCTCACTATATTTGTTACCACGTTTGATGTAAAAATTTCCCTTCGCATCTAAAAGTTGTCAAAATCATAAAGAGGCAATTGATTTAGCAATTAAATTATTTTCCCTTTAGTGCACAAGGCTCAATTTAACACCCTCTTCATTTACTGGCAAACCAACATTAAAAGCCATGCAAAGTCATTTTCTTCTTTTATTATTTGTTCCTTAATATCCATCCTTACTCCAATTCCCACCCCGTCATAATATACTCTGCAATGTCTTCAAAATATGTAGATGTGGGTATGTGTGTGTATAAACGTGTGGAGAGAAAGAGGTGTTTATGGGCATGTGTTATTAATTTATATAAATTTATAGACTTCATTACCAATTATAGCAGTGGAAGTACAAATTTTTTAGAAATTAGTCAAACAAGAATGACCAAGACCATTGTGAAAGATAATTTTAATTTGAAAATATAAAAATAATACTTGAGGTATTAAAGCAATACTGTGTTCATGGAGGGGATATTTAATAGCATAAAGATGTCAATTCTTTCAAATTAATTCCATAAGATGATACAATTCCAATAACAACTGCATTCAAAGTTCCAGCTTATGGGGCGCCTGGGTGGCTCAGTTGGTTAAGCGACTGCCTTCAGCTCAGGTCATGATCCTGGAGTCCCGGGATCGAGTCCCACATCGGGCTCCCTGCTCAGCGGGGAGTCTGCTTCTCCCTCTGATCCTCTTCCCTCTCGTGCTCTCTGTCTCTCATTCTCTCTCTCTCAAATAAATAAATAAATAAATAAATAAAAAAAAAAAGTTCCAGCTTATGGAATGGCAGAGTTAAGTTCCTTATAAGAAATTATGAGGGGCACCTGAGTGGTGCAGTCGGTTAAGTGTCTGACTCTTGATTTCAGCTCAAGTCGTGATCTCAGGGTCATGAGATCTTAGGGTCAGGCTCTGTGCTCAGCATGGAGTCTGCTTAAGACCCTTTCTCCCTTTCCCTCTGTCCCTCTCCCCTCATATAAATAAATAAATCTTAAAAAGAGAAATTATGAGTTATAAATATATTAATTAGCATTTAATTTGTTGCAAATTCATAGACTTAGATTTACCACCTTTGTTACCATTATCTTGCCATATATAATTTCAATAATATTAATGTACACATTATGGGTTGAATTGTGTCCCCCCCCCCACCGCAAAAAAAAAAAAGACATGTTGAAATCCTAACCCCTAGTAGAGCAAAATGTTACCTTATTTGGGAATATTTTTTTTTTCCAGCTTCATTAATATATAATTGACCTATAACACTGTGTAAGTTTAAGGTGTACAATGTGATGATTTGATACATGTATATATTGTAAAATGTTTATCACAACAAGGTTAGTTAACACATCCTTCGCCTTATATAATTACAATTTTATTGCTATTGCTGTTTTGATGAGAATATTAAAGCAACTTTCAAGCATACAATACAAACTATAGTCACCATGCTGTACATTATTAGATCCTCAGAACTTACTCATCTTATACCTGGAATTTGTACCCTTTGACCCCATATCCCCCCATTTCCCCCACCCTTCAGTCCCTTGTAACCATCTTTCCACTCTGTTTATATGAGTTTGATATATATGATAATATATATGATAATATGATCTATGATATGATAATATGTACATAATGTTGGCGATCCTTCATCAGGAATTAGCCAAAGAGATTCTCAAATATAATATCCTTCAATGAAAAAGAGTAATTTTGTCATTTTTCTAAGATTCACAGAGTGCTTCCGAAATTATCATATCATTCTCATAATACCTAAAATATGTCTTAAAAGATCCTTTCTGAAAAAAAAAAAAAAAGATCCTTTCTGTGAAGCTGCTGTTCAAAATACATACAAAATAATGGAGGTTACAACGATATTATCCACTTATATAACACTTGATAAGCAATAAGTTTGAAGCATTGCATTCCAAAGTGCCTTATGGTTCCTTAACCTTTGAAGTTAGAATCATACATTTCAATTAAATATACAAGACAGAAATGATATCGATTCACCACCTAGTAGTTTACAGTTTTAAAGCACTTTTCCATATGCTCTATAATTTGAGGCTCACAACACCGTGTAGATGTAAAACATACATAACTGAAACACTGAGGTGCTAAAGCCTCGACCCCAGTATCAGAGATTCTTAGCAGGGAAGCCAAGCACAAGAATTCTCATCTCAATGTTTGCAAATATGCTGATGTTTAAATGTGTCTAATTTTAAGAATCACTATGTATTAACACATCGGTAATGAAAATGTTGAACAGTTCTTTCAGTTAGGAATAGCTTTATACAAAATGAAAGGCCATACTCCTTAGTGATACTTAGGGCTACAATGACAAACAAATGAAGGACACACAGCTTTACCAAAGCAATTTCCACTGATGCGGCCCAAGTTAAAGGTTACTCAGCATGTATGTGTGTATGTGTGTGTGTATAAAATAAATGAAGTATATATATAAAATAATAATAATAATATATGTAATAATTATTATTTTTCCTTTCATGAGTGATTACTTTTAAAATGTGAAACAGAGTAACTGTTGAAAGCCAAAGAAGAATATGCTCATCCAAAAGTAAATTGTCCTTCCACAAAATCACCCATTAGGCTATTTTTTTTCTTTCATGATTGGTAGGATGGTTTTGATAATTTTGGTACACAGAATAGCCTTCATCTGCTACCTAAGAGAGTAATATGCTATCAGTTCCATGTAACTAATTTGATTGGATCCATGATGTATTTATCCATGAAGCAAAGCTTTTTCCTATTGCTAAATTAAAATAGTTGATGTAAGCCACTAAATCTAATGATTTTCATTATGTATGCTAACTTGTACATTATGTTCATACCTAACAATATAGGAAAATGATAAAGATGATAATTAAGTATAGATCATACAGATATAATTAAAATATGAAATAAAGCACTACAGCGTAAGCGTAAATTGTCTTTGCTTTGTTTAATTTGCTAGTGATACCTTGGGAGAGGTGTCTCTTGCATTCTTGAGGGTGAGGTTCTTTAGTCTTTTCTGCTTCTAGTGCACCATAGGGACCTGGTATTCCCTTTAGTCTACCTCAGACCAAGAACTCCCAGTGATCAGGAAATGGGTACTGTTTTTTTCTTCTGTTAACTACTATTATGTCTGCCTGTGGGAAAACAAAATGAAATGAAGCCAGCCAACCAACAAAAAAACAATTGTACTATATGGAGCTTAAGAAGTCCTTTTTTTTTTTTTTTTTTTTAAGATTTTATTTATTTATTTGACAGAGAAAGGCACAGAGAGAGGGAACACAAGCAGGGGGAGTGGGAGAGGGAGAAGCAGGCTTTCCGCGGAGCAGGGAGCCCGATGCGGGCTTCGATCCCAGGACTCTGGGATCATGACCTGAGCCGAAGGCAGACGCCTAATGACTGAGCCACCCAGGCGCCCTTTAAGAAGTCCTTTTATTGAAAGGTGCTATACATACCCAAAGCAGCTCAGAATAGAACTTGGATCTGGCTCTTTATTTAATCTATTGTGGAAGGGCCTGTGTTAGGGTAAGTGGCACTGGGAAAATCAATCTCCCTGAACGTCTAGCTACTCAAGAACAAAGAAATTACTTGGGGGAGAAAAAAAGCAGCTTAAAATAAAAGAGTGAAGAAGTACAAGTCTGCTTTAAGGACACTGCCTCAGTCTCAGAAGACTGACTTGAGGTAATGTTGTAGGCTCTCATGAGATTATTCCATTTATTCCATGCCCCACATCCATGGACTTATGTCTACTCTCCAAGGAGAGAAAGCTGCAATGATAGAAAAAGAACAACTCTAGTGGCAGTTGCTTTATATTTTACAAGAGACACTGAAAACACCTCTGGTGTCTTTTAAAGCAGAGGAGCAATGTTTGGACCTCAGGTGCAGTGCAGAATGTCCGTTCAGACTAACTGACACTTAGGATAGGAATTAGGCACTGGGTCTCGGTGCCTTCGACATGAGTGGTGATGCCTTTGTGCAAGTCTTGATGGCTCTGGCAGTACATACGACGTGGAAAGACAGCAAGGGTGTCAAAACTTACAGACGCAACGGGAGACAACCAAGATCAGTATTCGGTAAGCATGTAAAAGACACTATCCTAAATAAAATGAAAACTATCAGGGAGGAATTTAGGGGAGTTGGAGTTCTTGCAGAGAGGGGAGAATCAAAGCAAAGAAGAAACACTTTTTTTAAAATGTTAATATGATTCTATTATTACCCCTGGGTTAGTGGCATCTAAACACAATGAAGCTGCTGACTTGATACGATTACATATGGAAAAATTGGAAATTAGAAACAAAAACAGAGGGAAGGAAAAAGCCACCTGTTTTCCTACAGGTAGAATCTTTGGACAGTTTTATGGAGAAACAGATTTGGGTCAAGGGAGACATCAGAACCACGTAGTTGCTACTAAACCATATGTTTAAAGGTGACCCACTGGATCATGCGTTTCTGACTGAAAAGTTTTATGTACACTACACCTTTTCTAGCATGAACTGTAAAACTAAAGAGGAATATGAGAAACTTAAAAAGAAAGATAAAATTTATCAAATGATTGTAAAAGAATAAAGATGGTTAAGTAATGCAAATTCCTGATGGGAATAACATTAAGGGGAAGAGCAGTTGAAAAACAATCACATCCAAATGTTTGAATATAGACAAGAGACTAACAAGTCATTCTTTGTTTCCAATATGAAACAAATAAGTAGATACTTGCCAAGATATGATATGTCTGAGGTTCAGATCCATGTCCACCTGCCTGTAAATAAACCTACTGCTTTGGCCATACCAATGGGCTGCCTCAGAGTTGTGGAAGGGCCACTTTCATTCCCTCACAGCTATTCAGATCTCCATTTCCCAACACAGGTGATCAGCCGCACTTTAAACAATGTTTGTTTTATTATTCCTGAGAAATTGAGAATAAATAAATTGAAAATTTTAAAAAGATTTTATTTATTTATTTATTTATTTGAGAGAGAGAGAGAGCGCATGGGTGTGCACAAGCGCGGGAGGGGGGATGTTGGGTGGAGGGGAGGAACAGAGGGGGAGGGGGAGAATCTCAAGCAGACTCTGCGTTGAGTGTGTAGCCCGACCTGGGACTCAGTCTCAGGACTCTGAGATCACGACCTGAGTTAAAATCAAGAGTCAGATGCTTAACCGACTAAGCCAGCCAAGCACCCCATACACTGAATTTTAAAGAATGATCAAATTCAATTGCAAATGCAGCAGGTGATTTTGCTTTTCATAACTTAACATTCTTTTATAATGTAAACATTAACACCTTATTTATGTTCTTTATAATTTTTTAATTTGTATACCGGGCTCTAGAGTGCATTGCAACCTACACAATTATGTCTACTCAAGAGGCTAAATAAGAAAGATTATCAACAAGAATTTGGAAGGGAAAAATGCACACTTTTTTGTTCCTTTACTCAGAAAATACACCCTGGCTCCCAAATGCTGTATTATAAGAACTGTGTTTAAACCAACTGCGTAGGGACAAATATGAAGCATGGATGATGCACATAAGTAATAAGAAAGAGAGGGAGAAAGAAAAACATAACGGTCCCCTTTCAAATACTTATTATTGGTGTCTGGGGATATACCTAGGGAAAACTCTAAGAGAACTTATTGGCAAATTTAGAAATATTACACCTATTATAAAGCCAGGTCTACACAGATACAATTATTTCTATCCTTAGGGATAAATGAATCCTTGCCTAATAGTTTCATAAGAAAACATTTTGTTCAACTTCAAGCCTTTCATAAACAGAAATTTTCAAGTGGAGATAATAATGAGAGGTTTTTTTTTTTGTACTTTAAAAATGCAATGCACATTTCTGAAGTAAATTCTCAGTGCTCTACCAATGGAGTATTATATTAAAAAATCTATTTTAAATGAAAGTATAGAAGAAATATAACAGCTTTAAGGAGTATATAAAATGTTCATGCTGCTTCTTGAATCTGAATTTTATAAAGGGAAATTGATGTTATTGCTCAGTCATCTAAATAATTATTTATACTGTTAACAGGGTAAATCATGATAAAATTATAGCATTTGGGGTAATAATTGCATATCAATAAATGTAAGATTCACCCTGTGTGTTAAGATATATAGTACAATAACAATTTTTACTAGGTATAGCTGAAATTATCATCCATGTATACATTATTATCAGCCATAGTATTTTCTTTACAGCTGACAGAACCTATGTGGAAATCGGTCTTTGTCTTAGTCTCAAAATTTTAGTAAGTAGAGGAATTAGATCAAGAAAGCTAAATCAGTGATTCAAAATATACTCATGGCCTCATCCAAAAGAATTCTAAATACCTTGGAGTTAAATGCAGTATCACTGGAGTAAGCTTATGGTTCTTGGGGTGGTTAATCTGGTGGTGACCAAGATGGTCTTAATGTTTCGCTCAGCTTGATTAAACTTTAGATGGGCTCCTTTCTGACTCTAGGCATTGACCTCCCTTTTCCTAGAGCATTTTATTTAGAAACCTATAATTGTATATTATTTCTTTCTCCCTAAAGTTTCACAACCCAGGAATGTTTTTCTCAAGGACCTGGTTGCTATCTCTTTGAAATGTAAACATCAAGGGAGATAGCATCCCTGTTTCCTAGTTTCTCTGGGAGGGTAGAGGCCTAACTGAGGTGGGTATCTTGCCGTAAGTTATAAAACTACCTCCTGTCATGAACATATGAGAGGGGTATACTTTTCCTCTGGGTAAGGCCAATTAACATACACAAAAGACCAAGATACGCTACCCCAGCTTTTCAAAAACTCTCCTGGTGGGGGTGAAGCAAGATGGCAGAGGAGTAGGAGACCTGGATTTCGTCTGGTATCAGGAATTCAGCTGGAGAGGGATCAAACCATTCTGAAAAACTACAAACTCAACAGGAGATTGAAGAAAAGAATAGCAACAACTCTCTGAACAGAAAAGCGACCACTTTCTAGAAGGTAGGACGTGCAGAGAAGTGAATCCGAGGCAATATTTGGGAGGATAGACGGCGGGGGACGGGGCCTCCATCGGCCGCTTCTGGCAAGTGATAGAGCCGCGGAGCACAAAATCAGAACTTTTAGAAGTCGGATCCGCTGAGGGACGTCGCTCCAGTGGCTAAGCCGGGAGTGGAACCCTCACGGGACAGTGTGGTCTCAGGACCCTCGGGGTCTCAGAAAGACCAGGGGTGCCTGAGTGCAGCAGAGCTCCCAGGTATCGGAGCGGGGAAGCCGGCTGCAGAGACGGAGCCAAGGAGCAGGCTCTCAGCTCGGGGTTGCCATAAGCTGTGATCCGCGGCACAGTCGGGCCACTGCTCCTCCAGCAGGGACCCAACAAGCGGCAGATCCGGGGAGACTGACCTTCCTCCCCCCAGGGAGAAGCGGCACGGGAGCGCACTGCAGGGATCTGCTGGGTTTGGAGACTCCACACGGGGTCAGGTGCCAGAGATAGAAACGCTCGGTCACAGGCCGGGTGAGCACAGAGTGTGGCCGGAGAATGGGGAGACAGGAGTGACCGACTGCTTTTCTCTGGGGGTGCAGTGAGGAGCAGGACCCTGAGTTCTTGGCTCCTCCGGGGCGGAGATTGGGAGGCTGCCATTTTCACTCTCATCCTCCAAAGCTGTACGGAAAGCTTGCAGGGAACAAAAGCTCCCGAGAGCAAACCCGAGCAGATTGCTTAGCCCGGACCGGGCAAGGGCGGGGCAGTTCCGACTCCGGCAAAGACATCTGGGAACCACGGCAACAGGCCCCTCCCCCAGAAGATCAGCAAGAACAGCCAGCCAAGACCAAGTTTACCGATCAGTGAGAACGGCAGGACTCCACGCTAGGGGAATACTGCACATAGAATCCATGGCTTTTTTACCATGATTCTTTAGTCTTTCAAAGTTAATTTTTTTTTAACTGTCTTTTTTTTTTTTGAATTTTTCTTTTTCCCTTTTTCAAACAATATCTTATCAATCTCTTTTTTAAAAAACATTTTTATTTTTCATTTTTACAGTCATATTCTATCCCTTCATAGTAGTTACCCTTGTTTTTGGCATATATATATAAGTTGTTCTCGCTTTAAAATTTTGAGATACAGTGTCTTCTAACAGATCAAAATATACCCTAAATCTCTAGTGTATGGCTTTGTTCTACTCTCCTGCCTGATCACATTATCTCCCTTTCTTTTTTCTTTTTCTTTTTTAAATCCTCTTCTTTCTTTTTTCAAACAACTTCTTATCAATTCCTTTTATAAAATTTTTTATAATTTTCATATTTACAGTCATATACCATCCCTTCATCATATCAGCCCTTATTTTTGTACATATATAAGTTTTTCTTTCTTTAAAATTTTGGGAGGCACTTTCTTCTAACAGACCAAAATACACCCAAAATCTAGTGTGTGGCACTGATCTATGCACCAGCCTGATCATATTTGATCATATTCTGTTTTTTTTTGTTTTGTTCTGTTTTTGTTTGTTTTTATCTTTTTCTTTTTTTTTTTCTTTTTCATTTTTCTTTCTTTCCCTTTCTTCTCCCTTGGCTTCAGGTATTTTCTGATTTGTTTAGAGTATATTTTCTGGGGACGTTGTTACCCTGTTAGCATTTTGTTCTCTCATTCATCTATTCTCCTCTGGACAAAATGACAAGATGGAAAAAATTACCTCAACAAAAAGAACAAGAGGTAGTACCAACTGCCAGGGACCTACTCAATATGGACATTAGTACAATGTCAGATCTAGAGTTCAGAATCATGACTTTAAAGATACTAGCTGGGCTTGAAAAAAGCATGGAAGTTATTAGAGAAACCCTTTATGGAGAAATAAAAGAACTAAAATCTAACCAAGTCGAAATCAAAAAGGCTATTAATGAGGTGCAATCAAAGATGGGGGCGCTAACTGCTAGGATAAATGAGGCAGAAGAGAGAATCAGTGAGATAGAAGACCAAATGATGGAAAATAAAGAAGCTGAGAAAAAGAGAGATAAACAACTACTGGATCACGAGGGCAGAATTCGAGAGATAAGCGATACCATAAGACGAAACAACATTAGAATAATTGGGATCCCAGCAGAAGAAGAAAGAGAGGGGGGCAGAAGGTATATTGGAGCAAATTATAGCAGAGAACTTCCCTAATTTGGGGAAGGAAACAGGCATCAAAATCCAGGAGGCACAGAGAACCCCTCTCAAAATCAATAAAAATAGGTCAACACCCCAACATCTAATAGTAAAACTTAGGAGTCTCAGAGACAAAGAGAAAATCCTGACAGCAGCTCGGGAGAAGAGATCTGTAACCTACAATGGTAGAAACATTAGATTGGCAACAGACCTATCCACAGAGACCTTGCAGGCCAGAAAGGACTGGCATGATATATTCAGAACACTAAACGAGAAAAATATGCAGCCAAGAATACTATATCCAGCTAGGCTGTCATTGAAAATAGAAGGAGAGATAAAAAGCTTAGAGGACAAACAAAAACTAAAGGAATTTGCAAACATGAAACCAGCCCTACAAGAAATATTGAAAGGGGTCCTCTAAGCAAAGAGAGAGCCTAAAAGCAACATAGACCAGAAAGGAACACAGACAATATTCAGTAACAGTCACCTTACAGGCAATACAATGGCACTAAATTCCTATCTTTCAATAGTTACCCTGAATGTAAGTGGGCTAAATGCCCCAATCAAAAGACACAGGCTATCAGATTGGATTAAAAAACAAGACCCATTGATACGCTGTCTGCAAGAGACTCATTTTAGACCCAAAGACACCTCCAGACTGAAAGTGAGGAGGTGGAAAACCATTTATCATCCTAATGGACACCAAAAGAAAGCTGGGGTGGCAATCCTTATATCAGACAAATTAGATTTTAAACCAAAGACTGTAATAAGAGATGAGGAAGGACACTATATCATCCTTAAAGGGTCTATCCAACAAGAAGATTTAACAGTTGTAAATATCTATGCCTCTAACATGGGAGCGGCCAATTATATAAGGCAATTAATAAAAAAAGCAAAGAGACACATTGACAACAATACAGTAATAGTGGGGGACTTTAACACCCCCCTCACTGAAATGGACAGATCATCTAAGCAAAAGATCAACAAGGAAGTAAAGACTTTAAATGACACACTGGACCAAATGGACTTCACAGACATATTCAGAACATTCCATCCCAAAGCAACGGAATACATATTCTCTAGTGCCATGGAACATTCTCCAGAATCGATCACATCGTAGGTCACAAATCAGGTCTCAACCGGTACCAAAAGATTGGGATCATTCCCTGCCTATTTTCAGACCACAGTGCTTTGAAACTAGAACTCAATCACAAGAGGAAAGTTGGAAAGAACTCAAATACATGGAGGCTAAAGAGCATCCTACTAAAGAATGAATGGGTCAACCAGGAAATTAAAGAAGAATTAAAAAAATTCATGGAAACCAATGAAAATGAAAACATAACTGTTCAAAATCTTTGGGATGCAGCAAAGGCAGTCCTAAGAGGAAAGTATATAGCAATACAAGCCTTTCTCAAGAAACAAGAAAGGTCTCAAGTACACAACCTAACCCTACACCTAAGGGAGCTGGAGAAAGAAGAGCAAATAAAGCCTAAACCCAGCAGGAGAAGAGAAATCATAAATAGCAGAGCAGAAATCAATGAAATAGAAACCAAAAGAACAGTAGAACAGATCAACAAAACTAGGAGCTGGTTCTTTGAAAGATTTAACAAGATTGATAAACCCCTGGCCAGACTTATCAAAAAGAAAAGAGAAATGACCCAAATAAATAAAATCATGAATGAAAGAGGAGAGATCACAACCAACACCAAAGAAATACAAACAATTATAAGAACATATTATGAGCAACACTATGCCAGCAAATTAGATAACCTGGAAGAAATGGATGCATTCCTAGAGATGTATCAACTACCAAAACTGAACCAGGAAGAAATAGAAAACCTGAACAGACCTATAACCACTAAGGAAATTGAAGCAGTCATCAACAATCTCCCAACAAACAAAAGCCCAGGGCCACATGGCTTCCCATGGGAATTCTACCGAACATTTAAAGAAGAATTAATACCTATTCTTCTGAAACTGTTCCAAAAAATAGAAATGGAAGGAAAACTTCCAAACTCGTTTTATGAGGCCACCATTACCTTGATCCCCAAACCAGACAAAGACCCCATCAAAAAGGAGAATTACAGACCAATATGCTTGATGAACATGGATGCAAAAATTCTCACCAAAATACTAGCCAATAGGATCCAACAGTACATTAAAAGGATTATTCACCACGACCAAGTGGGATTTATCCCTGGGTTGCAAGGTTGGTTCAACATCTGCAAATCAATCAACGTGATACAATACATTAACAAAAGAAAGAACAAGAACCATATGATCCTCTCAATAGATGCAGAAAAAGCATTTGACAAAGTACAGCATCCTTTCTTGATCAAAGCTCTTCAGAGTATAGGGATAGAGGGTACATACCTCAAGATCATAAAAGCCATCTATGAAAAACCTACAGCAAAAATCATTCTCAATGGGGAAAAACTAAGAGCTTTCCCCCTAAGGTCAGGAACACAGCAGGGATGTGCACTATCACCACCTCTATTCAACATAGTATTAGAAGTCCTAGCCACAGCAATCAGACAACAAAAAGAAATCAAAGGCATCCAAATCAGCAAAGAAGAAGTCAAACTCTCACTCTTTGCAGATGATATGATACTTTATGTGGAAAACCCAAAAGACTCCACCCCAAAACTGCTAGACCTCATACAGGAATTCAGTAAAGTGGCAGGATAGAAAATCAATGCACAGAAATCAGTGGCATTCCTATACACCAACAACAAGACAGAAGAAAGAGAAATTAAGGAGTCGATCCCATTTACAATTGCACCCAAAACCGTAAGATACCTAGGAATAAATCTAACCAAAGAGGCAAAGAATCTGTACTCAGAAAACTATAAAATACTCATGAAAGAAATTGAGGAAGACACAAAGAAATGGAAAAACGTTCCATGTTCATGGATTGGAATAACAAATATTGTGAAGATGTCAATGCTACCTAGAGCAGTCTACACATTCAATGCAATCCCTATCAAAATACCATCCACTTTTTTCAAAGAAATGGAACAAATAATCTTAAAATTTGTATGGAACCAGAAAAGACCCTGAATAGCCAGAGGAATGTTGAAAAAGAAAAGCAAAGCTGGCGGCATCACAATTCCGGACTTCAAGCTCTATTACAAAGCTGTAATCATCAAGACAGTATGGTACTGGCACAAAAACAGACACATAGATCAATGGAACAGAATAGAGAGCCCAGAAATGGACCCTCAACTCTATGGTCAACTAATCTTCGACAAAGCAGGAAAGAATGTCCAATGGAAAAAAGACAGCCTCTTCAACAAATGGTGTTGGGAAAATTGGACAGCCACATGCAGAAGAATGAAACTGGACCATTTCCTTACACCATACAGAAAATAGACTCAAAATGGTTGAAAGACCTCAATGTGAGACAGGAGTTCATCAAAATCCTAAAGGAGAACACAAGCAGCAACTTCTTCAACCTCAGCCGCAGCAACTTCTTCCTAGAAATATCGCCAAAGGCAAGGGGAGCAAGGGCAAAAATGAACTATTGGGACTTCATCAAGATAAAAAGCTTTTGCACAGCAAAAGAAACAGTCAACAAAACCAAAAGACAACCGACAGAAAGGGAGAAGATATTTGCAAATGACATATCAGATAAAATCTGTATTTGGATAGTATCCAAAATCTATAAAGAACTTCTTAAACTGAACACCCAACGAACAAATGATCCAATCAAGAAATGGGCAGAAGACATGAACTGATATTTTTCCAAAGAAGACATCCAAATGGCCAACAGACACATGAAAAAGTGCTCAACATCGCTCGGCATCAGGGAAATCCAAATCAAAACCTCAATGAGATATCACCTCACACCAGTCAGAATGGCTAAAGTTAACAAGTCAGGAAACGACAGATGTTGGTGCGGATGCGGAGAAAGGGGAACCTTCCTACACTGTTGGTGGGAATGCAAGCTGGTATAGCCACTCTGGAAAACAGTATGGAGGTTCCTCAAAATTTTGAAGATAGAGCTACCATACGATCCAGCAATTGCACTACTGGGTATTTACCCCAAAGATGTAAATGTAGGGATCCGAAGGGGTACATGCACCCCGATGTTTATAGCAGCAATGTCCACAATAGGCAAACTGTGGAAAGAGCCAAGATGTCCATCAACAGATTAATGGATAAAGAAGATGTGGCTAGATTAATGGATAACAGATTAATGGATAAAGAAGACACACACACACACACACACACACACACACACACACACACACACACTGGAATATTATACAGCCATCAAAAGGAATGAAATCTTGCCATTTGCAATGATGTGGATGGAACTGGAGGGTATTATGCTGAGCGAAATAAGTCTATCAGAGAAAGACATGTATCATATGACCTCACTGATATGAGGAATTCTTAATCTCAGGAAACAAACTGAGGGTTGCTGGAGTGGTGGGGGGTGGGAGGAATGGGGTAGCTGGGTGATAGACATTGGGGAGGGTATCTGCTATGGTTAGTGCTGTGAATTGTATAAGACTGTTGAA
The DNA here is from genome assembly GCF_004348235.1 of Phoca vitulina. NCBI lineage: Eukaryota > Metazoa > Chordata > Mammalia > Carnivora > Phocidae > Phoca > Phoca vitulina. The sequence continues at coordinate 45,547,257 of NW_022589704.1, forward strand.
TCACAGACCTGTACCTCTGAAACAAATAATATATTATATGTTAAAAAAAAAAAAAGGAAGAAGATAGCAGGAGGGGAAGAATGAAGGGGGGGAATCGGAGGGGGAGACGAACCATGAGAGACTATGGAACTCTGAATAACAAGCTGAGGGTTCTAGAGGGGAGGGGGATGGGGGGATGGGTTAACCTGGTGATGGGTGTTAAGGAGGGCACGTTCTGCATGGAGCACTGGGTGTTATACGCAAACAGTGAATCATGGAACACTACATTAAAAACTAATGATGTAATGTATGGTGATTAACATAACATAAAAAAAAAAAAACTGGATCCAGAAAAAAAAAAAAAAAAAAAACCTCTTTATATTTGTTAAGGAACTATGCAGCCTAGAGCTTCTCCAGCCTATAGCCTCAATGCCCAAATTCATTGTCCATACATTTTCAACCAGATAACCCAAGAGCTCCAGAACATATTACGAGTGTCTAAGTATTTGGTTCCCAGTGAGGTAGCTTAATATGAGGCTAATATATCTGGATAACTTTGCCATGAACTAGATTTGCTTAAGTGTTACTTTCATTTGTTAGAATATACAATAATTAGGCAGATACCACAGCTTTTTTCTTAGAATGACAAAATGAGGGAATTATCTACAAGTTTCCCTATAGCTCTAATCATCCTTTATTTCACAACCCGTAATCCCCTGTGAGCAAATTCTTTAAAAATCCCATTCTAATTAGTAGGCCCCAACACTTGCATTATTGAAAATCCTACCAAGCTTGCTCTTGAATATTTTTTGGAATGATCTGCTCCAGGTCTGTATGTACTATGAGGCCTAGATATTTTCTGAGATATAAACACAAATGCTTCCTTAGCTAATAGGGAAAATATTTTATGTGATCTAAAACATGAAATGCACCAGGATGATTAAAGGAGTTTTCTTTCTGTATCTGAAGAACATAAGATCAGGCTAAATATTTTTGCTTCATAATAATGTTAGTGATATTTTGTACTTCATTATCTCATTAAAATGTCTCTTCAATGCTTCAAACTATTAATCCTTTTTTTGAGAGTAATTTAAGCAGAAAGTGAAGTTTTATAAACCTTAGGAAAAATAATATAAGGGTCAAACATATGTATAGAAGAAAAATTCACTTTGCTTTTAGTATTTGTTAGATTTTAAAGTGTCAAATGTTGGTTTGGCTACTTATAAAGGGTGAACCAGAAAAAATGTCATCCAGAGTTAGGAAATCTAGAAATGGTTATGTAAATACACACTATTTAAAAAAAACCAAAAAAACAAAAAAACAAAAAACATGATATAAGCCAGGGTTGCTTTAAATTGAGCCAATTTTTTTGACATGTTTTTAATGAAAGAGGACTTCGCTGCCTTAATGGTTATTGCTAAGATAATGAAGTGGAAAGTTTCACATGACGAGTTTGGATTTTGGTGTGATAGTGTTTAGAATAGAGATATATTCACTAAGTTTTCACTAATATAAACAGAGAACAAAGTGCAACAAATGTTCAATTAAGAGGAATTTGATTTTTGAAAGGCTGACAGATAGCAGAATAATGATTAGAATGATTAGAGGAAGCTCTATTTCCAACTTTTTGAGGAACCTCCATACTGTTTTCCAGAGTGGCTGTCCCAGCTTCCATTCCCACCAACAGTGTAGGAGGGTTCCCCTTTCTCCGCATCCCCGCCAACATCTGTCGTTTCCTGACTTGTTAATTTTAGCCATTCTGACTGGTGTGAGGTGATATCTCATTGAGGTTTTGATTTGGATTTCCCTGATGCCGAGCGATGCTGAGCACTTTTTCATGTGTCTGTTGGCCATTTGGATGTCTTCTTTGGAAAAATATCAGTTCATGTCTTCTGCCCATTTCTTGATTGGATCATTTGTTCGTTGGGTGTTCAGTTTAAGAAGTTCTTTATAGATTTTGGATACTATCCAAATACAGATTTTATCTGATATGTCATTTGCAAATATCTTCTCCCTTTCTGTCGGTTGTCTTTTGGTTTTGTTGACTGTTTCTTTTGCTGTGCAAAAGCTTTTTATCTTGATGAAGTCCCAATAGTTCATTTTTGCCCTTGCTGGAGCGATGGGGGGTGGGAGGGATGGGGAGGCTGGGTGATAGACATTGGGAAGGGTATGTGCTATGGTGAGCGCTGTGAATTGTGCAAGACTGTTGAATCACAGATCTGTACCTCTGAAACAAATAATACATTATATGTTAAAAAAAAAAAAA